>NW_026521842.1:17907500-18532500 GCF_021234435.1 Artibeus jamaicensis
CATACAGCGTCATAACCCAGCGACTCTGAGTGGCCCGGCCCAGGTGAACCACCTAAGCCTCTGCTCCTCACCCAGCTGCACGAAACAGCAGAGGGGGGTCGCCATTTCCCCACTCTGACCACGCCCCCACATACAGCATCACAACCCAGCGACCTGGGAGTCCAAGGCTCCGCTCCTCACACTTAAAGGGCTCGAACAGACCAAAAATGGCTCAAGAAGATCTCAAAGCCCCAGAGCCTATACATCTAAGCGATGAAGAAATAGCAAAACTCTCAGACGCACAGTTTAAAACACTGGTCATCAGGATCCTCACAGAACTGGTTGATTATAGCCACAAATTAGACAAATATATGAAGGCGAAACTAATTGAAATGAATGGAATTGCACAGGACACCAATAGCAATGAAAAGGAAACTGGGACTCAAATCAATGGAGTGGACCAGAAGAAAGCAAATAATGGCCAAACAGAAAAGAGTCAAGAAGCAAGAATTCAAAGAAATGAGGAGAGTCTTAGGAACCTCCAGGACATCTTTAAACGCTCCAACATCCGAATTATAGGGGTACCAGAAGGGGGAAAGGCACAACCACCAGTGGAAAAATTATTTGAACAAATAATAAAGGAGAATTTCCCCAAGCTGGCAAAGGAAATAGACTTCCAGGAAATCCAGGAAGCTCAGAGAGTCCCAAACAAGTTGGACCCAAGAAGGAACACACCAAGGCACATCATAATTACATTAGCCAAGATTAAAATGAAGGAGAGAATCCTAGAAGCAGCAAGAGCTAAGGGGACAGTCACCTACAAAGGAGTCCCCATCAGACTGTCAGCAGATTTCTCAAAAGAGACCTTACAGGCAAGAAGGGGCTGGAAAGAGGTATTCCAAGTCATGAAATCCAAAGACCTACAACCAAGATTGCTCTATCCAGCAAAACTCATTTAGAATGGAAGGACAGATAAGGTGCTTCTCAGATAAGATCAAATTCAAGGAGTTCATCATCACCAAGCCCTTATTACATGAAATGCTAAAGGGACTTATCGAAGAAAAAGAAGATAAAAAATATGAGCAGTGAAAGGATACCAAACTCAGAGTTATTAACAACCACACCTAAAACAAAAGCAAACTAAAAGGACAGCTAGATCAGGAGTGGAAACATAGAAATGAAGATCTCAAGGAGGGTTAGCAACAGGGGAGTGGGAGGAGGAGAAGGGGGGAGAAGGTACAGAAAATAAGTAGCATAGACAGTAGATAGAAAATAGATGGGGGGCAAGAATAGCATGGGAAATATAGAATCTAAAGGACTTGAGACACATGGACATAAACTAAAGGGGGGTAATGGTGGGGACGGGGGGTAGGGTGGAGGGGAATGAAGGGGGGGAATAGAACAACTGTAACAGCATAATCAATAAAAAAAATTTTTTTAATGCACCAAAAACCTCTAGTTTCAATATGAATAAATATATTTCAAATAAAACTGCTACATTCTTGGGAATAGTGTCCATCATTTCATAAAGAAAAATCCTTTTAAGCTACCCTAAGAATCAGTAAAATTTAGTTTTACAAATACCATTTAATGATGGAAAAGATGAAGTAAGATTTGCTTCAATTATTGGATTTCCCAGGAGAGCACAGCACACTGCACACCATCACTAGTGACTCACCCACAAGTGCCCCCGGCCTGCACACCTACCTGGTGCGGCCCTCCCTGGAGGATAAGCAACTCTCGAACTGCTAATGGTTGATACACTTGGTCCAAGATGTCTCTCAGGGCCTTCCTAGACATGGCTCTTTCCTCTTCAGTTATCTCCTGAAAGAAACATGCGCTTGGCTTTAGCGCCATGCAAACCAGGCCGGCACAGAAGGTAACTAAGACTCGTGAGAGGGGAGAGGGAGGCCGGCTCCTTGACTTCCTTCCCCCAGAGGGAGCAGTAACACTGAAACACCCCTGGCCCTCTCTCCATTGCCTCACTCACCTCTGTGCAGGGGGTCCTACTGACTCACCCTCAGGATGAGTGTGGAGTAAACCGCCTGCCTGGCTTTGGCACGCGCAGCTCAGCTCGCTCCTCTTCCACTTCTTTGGAAGGAGTGCACATTCTGTTCTGCTCTTCCTTGCCCTGGGCTTCATAGAGGCCCCTCCCACGCCATGGGGCAGAGGTGCTGCAGTTTCCCAGCCCTCCTTAAAATGGGAGTGGGAGGAGGGAGTAGTAAGTGTGTCTAACTCTGGGATCCACTGTTGGGAAGCCCGTGTGTCTCTATCTAGAAGCAATATCCTCCAACTTTATATTTATGAGTAATAGAGATGATGTCTTGAATTTTCATCTCTCTTGCACTGTTAAATGTTTTTTAACTTATTCAGAACTTGGGTACCAAGGAGGGGTGCTATTTATGGGGCCCCCTTGGGCCTCAACAGTACAGTCCATATTTGGTAACTGCCAAAGCAACCAGGGTACAGCAAGCAGCCAGGGTACTACGGTTTGTTTAGCAAACAGAGGACCGGGAGCTGCTTAGGGCAGTGGCTAGAGCTGGGGCTTGTCCAACTTCAGGTTTCCCCTTCTGTCAATGCCTTCTCCCACCTTCCCATTTGGCCCTTCTTGTGTGTTTCCCTTTTTCCCCCTCCTGCCCGAGATCCCTGGGCACTGCCTAGCCCCAGGAACAGTAATGAAGCCTGTCGACCAGATGCCCCTGTATCAGGAAGTGCACACAACTGGAGTTGACAGAACTGACAGGGCGTGAGTCCTGTGGTAAAAAGCACAGTGCTCTGCTCCACATAAAGGTGCTGGGGAGCTGGGGGAGCTCATGCATTCCCGTCACTGCTCAAGTGACAGCGGCTTTTAGGTTAATGTCTGTGAGCACAGGAAGGAGAGAGAATAGCAAAGGGAACAAACAGAAAAGGAGTTGGGCACTGGCTGGTGTAGCTCAGTGGACTGAGCGTGGGCCCGTGAACCAAAGGATCGAGGTTTGATTCCCAGTCAGGGCACATGCCTGGGTTGCAGGCCAGTTCCCAGCAGGGGATGCATGAGAGGCAACCATACATTGATATTTCTCTCCCTCTCTCCCCCTCTCTCCTCCCTTCCCTTCCCTCTCTAAAGATATCTAGATAGATAGATAGATAGATAGATAGATAGATAGATAGATAGACAGATGATAGATAGATAGATAGATAGATAGATAGATAGATAGATAGATAAAAAGAAAAGGAGTTGGAAGGTGACAGGAAGGTGACAAGGAAACGAGGAGGGTGGGCACTGTGAGGTCTGGCTGCAGTGGCCGAGGAACTACCCTGTGAACGAGCTGCCCTGACCCTCGCCACACTCACACAGTAACAGCTTCTTCAGGCCAGGTCCTACGCCAATGTGGGTGGGTCTCTCATGGGGAGCAGAGGTCGCTGCAGTGTTAGACTCGTGCGTCTTGTCTCCCCAGTTAATGCGGGAGCTGTTTGAGAAAAGGACTGCGTCCTACGCTTCTGTAACTTCCACAGCACCTTCGCAGTCCAGATACTCAAAACCTCACCTACTGTCAGCAACACACGCCCCTAACGTCTGATGATAACAACGAACATGGACTGAATTATGCAGTGTACCGGGTGCTTTACCTACTTTATCTCATTTAACCCTACCAAGAATTTTAATGAAGAAGCCATGGAGAGTCTACTAGTAGTATTAGTAGGAATTACTTTTTGATGAGCCACTATTGGGATTGGGCTAGGTACTCTACACATATTAACCTAAATCCTCACAACCACCTTCCAAGGATTTATATACAACTTTATAAAAAAGGAAATGGCCTTGGTGTGGCTCAGTTGGTTGGGTATCATCCTGCAAAGCCCAAGGTCAGGGGTTCAATTCCTGGTCAGGGCAAATGCATGGGTTGCAAGTTCAGTCCCTGGTCAGGTGCATGCAAGAGGCAACCAATCAGTGTTTCTCTCTCACATCGATGTTTCTCTCCCTCTCTTTCTTCCTCCCCCCCCCTCTCTCTAAAAATAAAGAAATAAGAACAACAATAAAATAATTTCTAAAAAAAGGAAACAGAGGCTCAAAGAAATAGCCTGCGATAGCTGTTCCATTTAATGACGAGAAGGGACAGGTGAAGTGGCCTCTCCAGCTGTGCAAAGGGCTAACGTCTAACAGGTGAAAGCTCCGACCCCCAAAAAGATTCAGTTAGCTACTGGATATGCTTTGACATTCAACAGGAATTCTAGATCTTTCCATCAGTCCCTTTCCAAAGAACTAAGAATTATCTTTCATAATAACCACACACAAACATATATACACATATTCACACAGACTCACAAAAACATATTCATAGCCTCTCTCTCTCTCTCTCAACATATATTTTACCTCTTCCTCGGACTTTAGTGGTTTTCTCTTGGTTGGGCAGAATCCCAGTTGGCACAGACCAGCGGCGATATCCCCGAAATGGCGGCAGAAAATCAGGCTCCCCAGAGAGGCGTGCTGAGCAACATCTAGGAGGACCCTGCAGCTGGCATACAGTCTCCGGGTGGCACCGGGGGCAGCATCGAGACACACCACGTCTTGAACAACAGCCCCAAACTCCGTCCTGCATCTCAAAGGGACTCCGACACCAGGCATGAGGTAAGGACAGACCCCCAAGGTGACTACAAACTGTAAAACTGACTGGATGGTCTTCTGCTGGGAGATACTGAGTGTATCTGGGCTCAGGGCCGGGGCGGCTTCCGGAGTCCGGGGGTCGGCTTTACCTGGACTGAAATCGGCTGCCAGGCGCAGCATGGTTTCCTTCAAGCACAGGAGCAACAGCAAGGCCTGAGAGGTGAAACTCCAGGTGACGTCCACAGAGCTCTGCGGCCATTCTGCCTTGTTGGCCATTTCCTCCCTTAGCAGTTGCAGTTTCTTCCAGTGAGGCTCCTTCAGGCATTTCTCCAAAGCAGACAGGTTAGATTTTAAAGTAGCCAACAAGACATCGTGTTTTGTGATCTGCAGTGAACTGGAGCCTGATCCTTTTAAGAAAAAAAGAGAGAGAGAAATAATATACATGGAAAATGAACTGCACTTCCGCAGTGGGAATGCCTTGCCCACTCCAGTTCACTCTGAGCCCCGGCTCAGGCCGTGGCCTCTGGAAACCTCCCTAATCGCGCCGCCCCAGCCCAGGCAGAATTCAGGACCACATTTCCTCCCTTCCCATAGCACTTCGATGTAGTCAGAATAGAGCCCCTAACATGTTACACTTCATCTAGCTTGTTTCTATTCTACTTGTGTCCTTTTCTTTTTTCAAGATTTCATTTTATTTTTAGACAGAGGGGAAAGGGACAAAAACATCAATGTGTGGTTGCCTCTTGCACGCTCCCCACTGGGGACCTGGCCTGCAACCCAGGCATGCACCTGGACTGGGAATCGAACCAGTGACCCTTTGGTTCACAGGCTAGCACTCAGTCCACTGAGCCACATCAGCCAAGACTCCACTTGTGTTCTGAAGGCAGAGGCCAAGTCTTAGTCCCCTTACTGGGCTTCAATTGTAGCTAGAACAGAAATTTAGAAAGCTGAACATTTACCACTGAAGATTCATTCAACCTGTTCTCAGTGCAGCCATTAAATGATAATGAACACTATTTGATGACATTTTCATTAAATATATTCTAAAGTGAACAAAGAATACAAAATACTATGTAGGCAAAAGATATGAAGTCCACACAAAAATGCAAATGAATTTTAAACATGATAACAATTAACTTTGCTCCTAAAAGAAAGGTAAATTTAAAAAACTGTACTAAAATAGCACTTTCCATCTACCAACCTGCTAATATCCAAATTTTATCACACATTAAGTGGCAAGGTTTGGGAGAAACACACACTATTCATACATTTCTGGTAGGAACTAAAATGGCACCTCCCGAAGGACAGAAACTTGGCATATGTAGCAAAATTACATAGGCATTTACCCTTTGGCCAAGCAATTACATTTTTAGGAATCTATCCTATAAATACACAGGCAAAAATGACATATACGCAAGGTATTCATCGTAGATTGTGGTGCTTCTTGTACTAACAAAAGACTTGAAACAACCCAAGTGTCTATTAATAGAAAACTGATTGAGCCCTGGCTGGTGTGGCTCAGTGGATTAAGCGTGGACCTTTGCGCCAAAGGGTCACTTGTTCTATTCCCAGTCAAGGCACTTGCCTGAGTTGCAGGCCAGGTCTCTGATGCGGGGGGACACGTGAGAGGAAACCACACATTGATGTTTCTCTCCCTCTCTTTCTCCCTCCCTTCCCCTCTCTAAAAGTAAATACATAAAAAAATTCTTTTTTAAAAATTATAGAACAACCATCTCTCGGGAACATCAGAAATTGAGTTGAATGGACATCTGACAACTACAGAACCGAAGAAACTGCATCCATCCAAACTGGCAGGAGGGGTGGGGATGCAGAATGGGCTACCCTCACCTCACACCCACAGGGATAAAAATTCAGGAGAAATTTTCCAGGAGCAAAGAGTCCCAGACCCACACCAGGCCCCCCAGCCCAGTGTTCCAGTGCCAGGAAGATAAATCCCAACTTCTGGCTGGAAAAACAGTGAGGACTGAGTGAGTGGAGGAGGTTGCTAGAGCCCTAAGCGGTTTCTCTTGAGGAACCCACACATGGACCCACCTACTCAGACTCGCTCCCTCTGAGCTCCAGCACCGGGGTAGCAGCTTGAAGGGCACTAGTGGTATGCAGGGAGAGACTGAAGTGTCTGGCACCTAGGAGAGCAGAGGCCATTGTCCCTTTGCTGAGCCCTCCCCCGACAGAGCCAGTAGACAGGTGCCTTTTCTGAGACTCCATCACCCCCGCTAACACTGTGTGACTCACCATGGACATCCACAGAGGCTCTAGCGGACCCAACTTACAGGCCCACCCAAGCTGCTTTTCCAAAAGAATGGCTGGTCTTGGCTCCTAAATCCTATCACACAAGCAACAGCTGGCTTCAGAGAGCCCTAACACAGCCAGAACAGATTCACAACTTGGCTCCACCTAGGACTCTCCAAGTAGCACAAGAAATAGCCTTCTCAGCTTGCTTTATAGCTCAGGCAGGGTGTCCCAGGCAAAACACAGGACCAACGCACCCAGTGGACAGCCACAGACCATGTCAGAGCACCACCACTCTGCCCCGCAGAGCTGATCCTCCACAGAGAGTGGAGATTGGTGGTCAGTGGTCACAGCCAAACTGTGCAGGTGCCTGGCCTGGGTAAATCCCTCCCATTGATCTGCCAACAGAAACCAAGGCTCAGCTACAAGAGGAGGGTGTACTCAGCCCACACAAAGAATGCACATTGAGTATCCAGATTGGGTGATAGGGGAGGCTGTGCCACTGGACCCTACAGGACACCTACTACATTAGGCCACACTACCAAGGCACAGAGTCAAAGCAGCTCTACCTAATAGATAGAAACAAACTGCCAAAATGAGGAGACAAAGAAACATGGCCCACATGAAAGGACAGATCAAAATTCCAGAAAAAGAGCTAAATGAAATGGAGATAAGCAATCTATCAGATAGAGTCCAAAACAATGTTTATAAGGATGCTCAAGGAACTTAGTGAGGTCCTCAAAAGTATACAAAGACCCAGTCAGAAACAAAAGGCACACTAGTATTATAAAGAATAATTTACAGGGAAACAAGAGTAGAGGGAATGCACCTGAGAATTGAATCAATGATCTGGAACATAAAGAAACAAAAAACAACCCTGCAGAACAAGAGAAAAGAATGCAAAAAGTGAGGATAGTGTGAGCAACCTCTGGGACAACGTTAAGAGGTCCGACATTTGAATCATAGAGGTGCCAGAAGGAGAAAAGAGCAAGAAATTAAAAATCTATCTGGAAAAATAGTGAAAGAAAACTTCCCTAGTTTGGTGAAGTAGTCTAGGAAGTGCAGAGTCCCAATTATGATGGATGCAAAGAGGTCCACTCCAAGATACATCATAATTAAAAGGCCAAAGGTCAAAGATAAAGAGAGACTCTTAAAAGCAAAAGAGACTTCCGCCAAGATGGAGGCATAGGTGGATAAGCCGTGCCTTCTTACACAACCAAGTTTAGAGACAACTAAATATTAGCAACAGAAAACACAGCCAGAACACAGAAAATTGAACTTTTTGGAAGTCTGTTAACAACAAATTCTTCAGCCTGACCAGTAAGGGGCGAAACCAGCAGCTGGTGGAGCGGGGTTGCACAGGAAAACTCGGTCAGACAGACTCAGGCGCCCAGAATCCAGACACGCGGAATCCAGGCGCAGGGTTGGACCTAGTGAGCGACCCAGTGAGCGACCCAGTGAGCGACCGCAGGGAAACAGCGAGGGAGCAGGGCTGCAGGTTGACTGTGGTCGCTCATTCGTGCGCAGACAGACAAGCGAGGGAGTGGGCGGTTGGACCGGGACCCAGCGGGTCCCGCAGCTAGAGGCAGGGAGGGCGCCACCATTTCCCTGCTCTGACCACGCCCCCACATACAGCGTCACAACCCAGCGACCTGGGAGTCCAAGGCTCCGCTCCTCACACTTAAAGGACTCGAACAGACCAAAAATGGCTCAAGATCTCAAAGCCCCAGAGCCTATACATCTAAGCGATGAAGAAATAGCAAAACTCTCAGACGCACAGTTTAAAACACTGGTGATCAGGATCCTCACAGAACTGGTTGATTATAGCCACAAATTAGACAAATATATGAAGGCGAAACTAATTGAAATGAATGGAATTGCACAGGACACCAATAGCAATGAAAAGGAAACTGGGACTCAAATCAATGGAGTGGACCAGAAGAAAGCAAATAATGGCCAAACAGAAAAGAGTCAAGAAGCAAGAATTCAAAGAAATGAGGAGAGTCTTAGGAACCTCCAGGACATCTTTAAACGCTCCAACATCCGAATTATAGGGGTACCAGAAGGGGGAAAGGCACAGCCACCAGTGGAAAACTTATTTGAGCAAATAATAAAGGAGAATTTCCCCAATCTGGCAAAGGAAATAGACTTCCAGGAAATCCGGGAAGCTCAGAGAGTACCAAAGAAGTTGGACCCAAGAAGGAACACACCAAGGCACATCATAATTACATTAGCCAAGATTAAAACGAAGGAGAGAATCCTAGAAGCAGCAAGACATAAGGGGACAGTCACCTACAAAGGAGTTCCCATCAGACTGTCAGCAGATTTCTCAAAAGAGACCTTACAGGCAAGAAGGGGCTGGAAAGAGGTATTCCAAGTCATGAAATCCAAAGACCTACAACCAAGATTGCTCTATCCAGCAAAACTTTCATTTAAAATGGAAGGACAGATAAAGTGCTTCTCAGATAAGATCAAATTCAAGGAGTTCATCATCACCAAGCCCTTATTATATGAAATGCTAAAGGGACTTATCGAAGAAAAAGAAGTTAAAGAAACATGAACAGTGAAAGGACAGCAAACTCACAGTTATTAACAACCACACCTAAAACAAAAGCAAACTAAAAGGACAGGTAGATCAGGAGTGGAAACAGAGAAATGAAGATCTCAAGGAGGGTTAGCAACAGGGGAGTGGGAGGAGGATAAGGGGGGAGAAGGTACAGAAAATAAGTAGCATAGACAGTAGGTAGAAAATGGGGGGGGGCAAGAATAGCATGGAAAATATAGAATCTAAAGAACTTGAGACACATGGACATAAACTAAAGGGGGGTAATGGTGGGGATGGGGTGCAGGGTGGAGGGGAATGAAGGGGGAATAGAACAACTGTAACGGCATAATCAATAAAAAATTTAAAAAAAAAAAGCAAAAGAAAAGAAGTTAGTTCCCAGAAGGTTGCCAGATGAGAGGGCAGAGGGGGAGAATGGGTGAAAATGTGAGGGGATTAAGAAGTACAAATAGGTAGATTACAAAATAGCCTTGGGGATGTAAAGTACAGCATAGGAAATGGAGTAGCCAAAGAACTTATAAGCATGACCCAAGGACATGACCAATGGTGGGGGGCTTGCCTGAGGGAGTGGGGGGCACTGGGTGGAAGGGGAAATTGGGGAAGAGTCAGGAAAACTGTAATAGCATAATCAATAAAATATAATTTAAAAAAGATTTCTTGATAAAACTTCAAAAAAGAAAAAATTAATTAATAATAAAATTAAATTAAAAGTAGCCCTGGCTGGGTTGGTTAGAGTCATCCCCACACACCAAGACTGTGGGTTCAGGGAACATACAAGAATCACCCAATGAATGCATCAGTAAGTGGAACAACAAATCAATGTCTTTCTTTCTCTCTCCCCCTCCTTCTCTCTGTAAAATCTACAAACTAAAATTGAAACTAAAGCATAGAAATATTTATATAGTATGCCACCTTTTGCGTAAGAATGGAAGGGAATATGAAATATATTACTTGCTTTTAAAAAAAAAGCAATGGAAGAACAAACTAAAACTAAAATAAATGATTTATTGAGAGAGGGAGGAAACAGTGAGGAGACAGGGCTTTTTCTTTTTGGCTTCATTATAAAAAAAATTTTACAGTAAATACGTATTGTTTCTATACTAAAACAAAGGCTACTTTAAGGTTATAAAACAGTGGGTAGTATATGAGACCTTGTCAAAAAGAAAAATAGCATTTCCCAAAATGCAATCTCGAGATAGTGGAATTGAGGACATTTTAATTTTCTTCTTTTAGCTTCTCTCTCTGTTTTTAAGTTCTACTCTAAGGAACATAAACTACTTGATAAAAATAAAAAGGTATAATAACATTGTTCTTTTAAAATAATAAGAATCAGGAGAATTTTCCAGTACTTCTCTGGGGCGGTCCAGGGCGTGTTCTGACTCACCAGCATGAAATGTGGTTCCTTTGGCTAAAAACACCTAAAAAGGAAATTCGTGCTCTCGAAGCTGGTTGCTGCTACCCATTCAGATCACTAAACAACCTCTAAGTGACTTCTGGTGACTTTATCAAATCTTTGAACCCAAACAAGGGACACAAAGAAAGTGATTTAAAACAAAAGCTATTTATCAGGAGCCCTTTAATAAAGCAGACTCTTCTGCCCTCTACTGGTGATAAAAAATAAAATCTTGAAAATAAAGGCATTCCCTTAAAGCAGCAGTTTTCAACCTGTGGTACAGGGTCGGGGTTTCAAGGGGGCTTCCCAAGAATCTCTCAGGCAGTCTGCAAGGTCAAAACTATTTTCATATTAATAATAAGGCATTACTTGCCTTTTATGCTCTCATTCTCTCATGAGAGTACCAAGTATAAAAAAGTCACTGAGTTCAGGTTCCACAGGGCAACTAACCTTTAAGAAATTCTTGTTTTTAGCACAGTATCAAAGAACACACACAATTATCTGAAAAGGGATTGAAATTCCTCCCTTTTTCCAACTACATAACTATGTGAGTCTATATTTTCTCCATCTACTTCAATCAGAACAACCTATCATGACAGACTGGAGAAGGAAATATAAAAATATAGCTGTCTTCTACTAAGCCAGACATTAATGAAACTTACAAAAATGTTAAACAATGCCACTCTTCCCACTAAGTTATCTTACTTTGCAAAACACAGTTTTCATTAAAAATGGCATTATGTTAACATGTCATGTGGTTATTAATGTTATTTTTAAATAAGTGTAAAAGGTTTTTCTTAAGGTCTTCATTTCTCACATAGTAAATATTGGTACATATAACCCACAGAAAATCTCTTTTAAGTCCTCAGCAATTTTTAAGAGTGTAAAAGAGTGCTGAAACCAAAAAATTTGAGATCTGCTGCCTTAAAACAATGTTTCCCAAATTTGTCCATTTATCTGAGTAACAGCTGTACTGTAGTTTGCTTTATGTGTTTATTTCTTCAAATTAAATCCTTTTTTAAAGTTGAAATGGTGCCCTCGTGAACAGCATTATCTATTCTCTCCAATCACCAATTTAAATATCTAGGCTTTGTGACATTTAAAAACAGACTTCACTATTTGTGTGGCACTTTTTATTAAGTTCCGAGTACAGAATAATGTGGCACGCAAGACTGAGTGGGATGCAGCTCCATTACTTACACATTATGGACATTGTCAGCCCCTTCTCCCCGCTGTAACTCAGTTAATGACAACAGTCCAGTGCATCTACATTTAGGCATTCACTGGTCCCCTTTTTTAACAAACAAAACACTAAAATTAATAAACCCCTTTCAAATCCTGCTTACACGATTTCTAAAAATGAAGATGGAGATACTCTTATCTGCCCCGTGCTAGAGAACAGAAATGGAAAACAGGGGAAAAGAGACGCCTAATGCAGCCGAACTCCTGGTGGCCCGAATGTGAATTCCCACCCAGACTCACTTCTCCTCCCGTGGCCTTCCACAGACTCACCTGTTGTTAACTGTGCCATCCACCCACCACTAGCGTTATCCTGCCGTGTTCACTATGTGTGGTTTATATATATGTATAGTACCACCTCCTCAAACAGATGAGAAGCTTGAGAGCACAAGTTGTTACACATTTTTGTATTTCCAGCAGCACTGAGGATAAATACTATATGCAGTTAATTCTCAGTACATGTTACCTCAAAAGTAGAAAGTTTACAGATCAAAAAAGATTTAATTCAGGGAGCTGCAATTTTAACCAATATTTTCATCCTGTCTCCTCAACTCTCTCTGTCCATCAGGGACATGTAAATACTCGGAATGCACAGGTTTATTTTCATTCCCTCAGCACCTGATATGATCAAAGAAAACAGCAGGCAACTTTGTGTGGAAAACAATATCATTTAACCATACTAAAAACTTATTCTTTTTCAAATAAGAATGGTTGGACTTTGAGTTCATGCATGTAATTCCAGCATATACTCTTCAAGACTTAGAGGCCTTCTATAAATGAAGTTACATGTGCTTTGTGATAATTACTTCCAAATTTTTTGCTTATTTAACTTTGCTTTCAGTCATATCTGAGATAGTCGCAGTTGCTAGACAAATGTCCTCTCAATTAGCAAGTTAAAACTCTATCCTGCCGTTTCCTCCTCGAGGCAACGTAGTGTAGTTGTCACACTATTGGGGAAACCTCCTGAATTCAAATACCCGCTTGGCCACTCAATAGGCTAACACTGAGCAGTTTCCAATGTACCTGAGCCTTGGTTCCAACATCTGTAAAATGGAATACGAGTAATACCTAGCTCATTGGATTGTTGTGAGCATTGAATGATACATCATAGTACAGGGATTGATACTTCATAAGCACTCAATAACTATTATTAATAACTTATTCTCACTTTCACCAGGTATGTGGGAGTTTTCGCAGTTTGGGTGGGTGGGGGGCTGAAGGGGCTGCGTGTGTCAAATTTGAGACTTGGAACATCAACTCATGCTGCTTCGTGTACCTTACTTTGCTCACCCTAACTAAGCCCCTCCCCCCCCCAAAAGCCACTCCAATGTTTCCTTTCTCAAATCTCCAGATAACACCTGAGGATCCACATGGAATAATTTGCTTTCGTCTGAGAAGGGGTTTCGGTAGACCTAGATTCTAGGTCCGCGTCCTATCTGGACCGCATGATCTTTGGGCAGTTTACTTGGGTCTTCAGTGAGACTTGAGTGTCTGCGGCTGTGAAAGGTGAGTGCCAGGGTAACGCACTCCTCCCAAGGTATCTTAAGATTCTAAATTGGGAAGATCTTGTCACCACGAAAGATCAAAAGCAACTGTAAATCTGTCCCAGACTGTAAATCACTAAATACTACCCCCATACCCAGCTCAAAAGTCATTGGTTGCCTTTTCGGGACTCCTCTACATTTTGTACAAATTTCCAGCATCCACATTAGATTCTGCGCCCTCAAGAGGTTGGGACTTCACCTCATCGTCACGAACGCCTACCCTCTCTGAAGCTGTTGCTGCAGTCCCTGCCTTGAGCGCTGCAGTGGAGACTGAATGAAACCCCGTACCAAGGCACTTACACAGTGCCCACCAAAAAAAAAGTAAGCGCTCAAGAGACCCTAGTTAGCATCAATATTCAACGAATCCCATGCCTCCTTGAGCCTGGGTTTCCTCAACCGTAGTGTGAGGCTGGACAATGCCCAAAGCTTCCAGGGTCAGGGCGGCCGCCAGGCTGGAGGCCCCGCGAGGGCCTGGGGGCGCACCGTGTAGGATCCAGGGCAGCCGTGGAAGACTGGCGGCCCTGAGAGTCCCGGGTGCAGCCCAGCGCGGAGGGCTGTCTTCTCACCTCCCGGGCTCAGCAGCAGCTTCAACGCCTCCAAAATCTGCTCCAGACCGCACGTTTCAGGAGCCCCGCTGCCCCAGTCATGCCGGAGATCCGCCATGACTAGAGTGGCACGCGTCGGACGTGACCAGCTCAAGCGCCTGGGCAGAGCGCAACCGTGACCCTCGCCGCCGCCATGTTGAGTGTGGCAGGAGCCGCCGGTGATGGGGGTGGAGCCATCGGTATGGGGCGGAGCGATTCGGTCAGGAACACCCACTTAACTTCCTTCCCCCCCCGGCCTCTTTAGTCTCCCTGGGGTAGCTCATTTGGTTAGTCCTTCTGATTGCGGGTCTGACCCATGGTCAGGTACACAGAAGAAGCAACTAATAAATGCATAAATAAATGGAACAAGGTTCCTGTCTCTAAGTCAATGAATAATTTTTTTTAATCCCACAGATAACACAACCTGCTTAGATGCACAATTAACTGCAAGAAGGGAATTGGCCCTGGCACAGTAACTCAGAGCATCTCTATACGCCAAGGTTGCTAGTTCCACTGGGCACATACAAAAATCAACCAATGAATTCATAAATAAGAAGAGCAACATATAAAGGACCCACTGACAAAACCTAAGGGGCATAGGATTGGGGATGGGAGGTGCGCTGTGGGTAGGGAGGGGGTGGATGGTAAAGGGAAAGTGAAGACAACTGTGTTTGAAAACAAAAATTTTTTAAAAAGAATTACATGCTTATGATTTTTGTAATGAAAGGTCTTATAATAAAAAAGGAAAAAAAGAGGAACGTATTTGTCTCCATTCCTCTCTCTCAAAATCAATAAAAGGTTATTAGAAGTAGCTTATCATGAAATAATATATATTTCAGGATGAAAATATTCATATACCAAAATACTGGGAGACCTAATGAAGCAGGCAGGAAATTGGTCAACCCAGAATTAAGAAGGCTATAACATCTAATAGTTATCAATAACTTAATTCCCAGTAAATACCCCTGGGAATTAAGGGTTAAGGGTTTGTTTCTATCATGTAATAAGTGGAATGGTTGCATTCTATTTCCCACAATTGACCCCTAAATTTTTACTCTGCTGGTCTGAAAACCTTAGTCTGTGATAACCCTCACCACCCACTCAACAAAAAAGACATTACTAAAGCTTGTTTTCACTTTCTTTAAAAATGTGGGTTAGCTCACTGTAGCCACCAAATGAGTATTTTTTTAAAACCCTCACCTTAAGGTATGTTTATTGATTTCAGAGAGAGAGAAACATCAATCAATTGCCTCCTGCCATCAATTACATGCCCCAGACTAGGATTAAACTCCACCACTTTTTGGTATATGGGATGAACTGCACTGCAACCAGTTGAACCACACGGCCAGGGCTTCATTTATGTTACCACTCCCTTTGCTATCAATCAGATACTTGTCACAAGGAAATTTCCCTCTACTTAATTGGGTTCTTAATATTGGGGCTTGGAAATTAAACTGACAAAAGACAGATCAGTGAGAGAAAACAGATTTTTATTCACATCTTAGAGAATTCACAGCAAAATGTGACTCAAAGAGGTGATTAGAATCTGGGGGTGAGACAAATGACTTCTTGAGGAAAGAGAAAAGAGCCCTTAGGAGAATAGATGGGAGACATGATAGTTTTGTGAAAATATGTTTAGGTGATTTCCTATCCCAGCAGTGCTCCTCTAGTCCCTGGTGATAGCAGTCAGTCCTCCCTCTTGGTGAAACTCCTGGGGAGATTTAGGACTCTTGAATTATTTTGGGAGGCAGAGAAGGGGAGTTCAGGGAAAAACCCTGTTAGTAGTATATTCTGGATCCCTTCATCCCTATTGCAACTCCAACTTCAGAGGCTCTTTGCTGTCTTCGGTCTCTTCAAGCCAGTTCATCAAAACCGGAAAACAGATGTGCCTTCACAGAACACCCCTTTGGTTCACATAGCTCTGCTCAAAATACTTGACTGATTCTATCTGACCCACTAAATCCAATCTACCTTGGCCTTTTCTCTAACATCCTGCTTTCGCTTAAATGATCTCTACCCAAAAACTCCCTTACTGTACTCATTAATAATAAAAATAAAAGCTAACATTTAGCAGAGCACTGCTATGACCCAAATGCTTTATACATATCTAGTCTCACAACCTCCTATGGAAAGTTACCTTTATACTGGATGGAGATAGGGAAAGGTTAAGTAACTTGTATGAGCCCACAGCTGGAAAGGACAAACCAGAACTTGACTGAACTCAGGCAGCATGGCTCCTGTCTTGGTGTCTTCACCACATACTGCCTGGTCAGGATCTTCAGAACCAGCAAGAGGGAAGCAGACGCACAGTTCACTGGCCAGGCTCCTGGCCTGGCCCAGCGACCTTCTCTCTAGTCTTTCTCAGAAGTCCCTCTTCCCTGAGGGTATGGCCCCCTGAATATGGTAAGTAATTTGTAAACAGTTTTCTTCTTTTAAATGTTTATTTTTTTTAAGAGAGGGGGAGGGAGAAAGGGAAACATTGATGTGAAAGAGAAACATCAATCAGCTGCCTCTCGTATGTGCCCCCAACTGGGGACCAAACCCACCACCCAGGCATCTGCCCTGACCTAGAATCAAACCGGCAACCATTCACTTTGTGGAAGGTTGCCCAACAACTGAGCCACACTGGTCGGCGTGGTACTCTGTGAACAATTTAATGTTGTTGTCTGTAGAACCATTACTCTTCTATCTTTACCCTTATCCTACTTTCCGCTGATTTTATCGTGGTAAAATAGACATAAAACCCAACCATGTTAAAGAGAACAATCCAGTGATATTAAATCCATTTACAGTGTTGTGTATAGCCATCACCACTATCTATCTCCAGAGCTTTTCACCGTCCCAAAGTGAATCTCTACTCCCGTTCAGTAACTCCCCACCCCCTCCTTTCCATGGTCCCATAACCTCTGCTCTACTTTCTATCTCTATAAAATGGACTATTCTAGGTACCCAATTTATATGGAATCACACAGTAGTTGTCATTTCGTGTTTGGCTTGTTTCACTGGACATCACAGTGTAGTATGTGTCACGATTTTTCTCCCTTTTAAGGGTATTACTTATCACAATTTAACTGTACAATTAAAAATAGTAAAATGTGCCCTGGATGGTGTGACTCAGGGAATTGAGCATTGGCCTGTAGACAGAAAGGTCACTGGTTCGATTCCCAGTCCGGGCACATGCCTGGGTTGTGGGTGTGAGAGAGGCAACTAATTGATGTTTCTCTCCCTTTCTTTCTCCTTTCCCTCTCTCTAAAAATAAATAAAATCTTTAAAACATAAAAAAAAACACAAATTATTTTTAAAGGTACAATGTTATATATATTTTACAATTAAAAATTTTTTTTAATATTTTAGAAAGTTGAACTCCTCCTCCATAGTTTCTTTCTCCATGGTTAGACTCATCCATCATTGGTCTTGCCTATAACTGTGGTGTAAGCAAATAAAACAAGTTTGACAATGATTTAACAAAATTCTTTAATAAAATTTATAAAAATGAATATCAAGTTTATCAGCCTAAACTGCTTTCCTTTTCCACCCTCAAAGAAATACAAATTATCATCACCTGCACACATACACACTCAACACTACAGTGACAGTCTACACAGAATTACATCTGAGTTCAAATTCCTGAAAAATCAAAACAGTTCCAAGAAGTGATTGCAGGAATGATTTTTTGTTTTCTTCAAAAGACTGTTGACAGACAGTAAAGCAACACAGATAAACTTCTTTCCCGGGGTTGTCAAAAGTTTCCTGATGACCACATTCAACCAGAAGAATATCCAAATTGAGTCCTTACCCCCACCTCCCCTGCTCCTTAAGGAAAACTTTGGGTTTTCCGACACACTTCGTTTTCTTGGAATTTGGGGCCAACGTGTCCATATCAGCCAGTATTTTCTGTGGACACCAACGAAAGCAAGCGTATGGGAATTCTGGACTTCAGATACAAACCATGGTGGAAAGAAAGACCCTGGTAGGAAGCACATGTTGAGATTCTTCCATTTTTCCAGAATTTGCAGGACTAGAGGTAGAGCCACCTCAACCATTCTCAGGCTCAGTTTCCTAAATCGCCAGGCTCAGTGACACCAAGCCCACGTTTCACGTTTTCCATCTGCTGCGACATGCCAAATCTTCTCTCTGTGGCTGCAACACTTCAGGCACTGTTCTGAGCCTCAAAATATTCAAATATCACTCCTTTGTTTTAGATAAACATTAAGAGTTAAATGGCACCTGAAAACTTATCACCTCCTCTTCCGGTCAATGCTCATTTAGAGCCAAAGTATCTCATACTGACATTCACATGACAATCATTCTAACTCAGGACAAGTTACATACTCAGGAGATGAGAAAAGAAAACTGTACAATACCCAGTCATGACATGGCCAGACTATGACAGAGCCCCTTACCCTTAAAGGGCCCAGTAGTTTCTGACTCAGAGAACTCATGTCTGGGGCAATGTAAATTCAGAAGTAGTGAGAGTGAATATCGGAACATGAGACTCCGGTGCAGTGATAGGATTAAAAAAATCTACACAAATTAAAAATAAAAAATTTATATAGATACAAAAAAAAAAAATAGTGCAGTTGACCCCTCCCCTTCCTTTTAAAAAATGAAACAAAGCCCTTAAGAAAATCAGCAATTTGCAAGCTTATAAAAAGAGTGATGAAAGGAAAAAAAGGAGTCAAATTGTTTCTAGCACACAGATTAAGATCTATAAAGTGGAAATCATAACTACCCTAACTGTATCACTGATCACAGTCTCTCTTCCCCAGAAATTCATCAAGTGAAGGGAGCCGAAAGGCCAGAAAAATTCTTCCTCCATTTCCCATCACATGAGTATAGGGACCCCTCTGCCCATCTGTCTCGAGTCCCCTAGTCGTCCTCGCCACCTCCGTACATGTCCGCCAGCTTCTTGAAGCGACTGCCCCATTCGTTCAGGTAGTCATAGTCCTGGTCTTGGTCTGACTCCGAGGAGTTCAGGGAGCTCAGACTAGCGGCTTCGGAACCACTTCCTTCATAATCAAACACGAGCAGAGAGTCATAAGGGGGGGCAGTGGGGTCACTGTCGGCCGCCTTCAAGTTCTAAAGAAGGAAAACAACAGGGTCTTTCAGTGAAAGGAACCACACACCTGTCACCAGGCGGGATGCCTCCCCCTGGTGCAAAGTGGACCGTGTGACAATGCAACCATCCTGTAGACACCAAGAGCAATCAACACTAATAAAGTGAGTTCATACAAACTGTAGTGGAAGACAGGCATGACATGTTGTTTAAGAAAAGAAAGTTATGGGAAAGTACACAGCATATTTCCCCCCTGAACTAAAAGGGTAAATTATATGTAGGCAGGGGAGATGTAAGCACCAACCAATCTGGATGGACAGAGGCTAAAAAAAAATGAGGACAGTCACACTGACCCACAGAGGCTGCATTTCGGTCCAAAAGGCCGGGAAGGATGAATGCCAAACCGTTAAGGGTTCATTCCGGTAGTAGGGTCAGAAGAACTAAGAAAGAACTTATATATTTTTTCTTTATGTACTTTGTCATAATTTATATATTTAAAATAACAAGCCATATCCTTTTAGTAATTAAAAAAAAAAAACTACAGTCGAATATAATAACATGCAAATGAATGTAAATGGAGGAAAGAATCTGAATCCAGATGTATCTATCTAAAAAGGATGGTTGAGACCAGCCCTTCCGGTTGCCAGTTTTCTTTAAGACCCAGCGGTAGGAATGGATGTGGTCTGTCACTGCCCACACCGCTGTGCTTTGTACAGTCCTCGGTGAAAAGAGCTCCCGTGGGAAGCTAAAGCAAAGTTAGCCCTACCATGAACACTGGCCACAGGCAGCAACTGGACCAACAGACAAGCCCTGAAACTCTTTCCAGTAACTGAGCAAGTGATCGGATAACAGAGTTTAAGAAAACAGGTCTCGCCCTGGCTGGTATAGCTCAGTGGATTGAGCACAGGCTGTGAACCAAAGGGTCACCAGTTCAATTCCCAGTCAGGGCACATGCCTGGGTTGCCCGCCAGGTCCCCAGTGGGGGCCACGTGAGAGGCAACCACACATTGATGTTTCTCTCTCTCTTTCTCCCTTCCTTCCCCTCTAAAAATAAATAAATAAAGTCTTAAAAAAAACAAAAACAAAACAGGTCTTGCTATAACATCTTAATTGGATTTGTGCCCATTCCAGCCCCATTTCATCCTCATCCTACCCTAAACTAATTAGTTAAGTGTGTCATTTCCCACCTTCCACTGCTGATAGGGGCAATCTTGTGACAGTTCTGGACACTAACATGTAGGATTCAACACCCTTCTTGCACAGCAGTTTCCTAGCAGAAAGATTTTTGCCCTCTGTTCTGCCCTTCCTACTTCATCCCAACTGGAATACAGACTCAAGGCTTGGAAGCGTGGGAGCCATCTTGTGGTCATGAGACAATAAACATGAGGAAAAGGACATACATGTTTTTAGCATGCAGCAGGAAAGTAGGAGAGGCTGCTATTCCAGCCTCAACTGCTTACCCCAGCCTTCTACTTGCAAAAGGTAAATCTACTTCTATTTAAGCTTCTGATATTTATAGCTGAATGCATTTCTGACAAATACATCATGAATGGTATTTTTCTGGCCCTCAGGTAGACAGACTTGTAATACGTATTTAACATTAACAACCATCAGTGGGATGTAGAGGGAAAGAGGCCCATTAGTGAAGCCAAACTGGATTGACTTTGAATTTCTGTAGTTCCTTTTCTAATTCTATTAAATCCCTTCATGATTCTTGGTTTTGCCATATGGACTCCGCAGATCCACAAAGGCCAATTCAAAATGCTATTGTTTCTAAAATTCAGATGACACCCCCACACAGAGTAAAACAGGGCTCAGGGATCATGCAAGATGAAAATGTGCTAAAGGGGAGAATCTAGATTCTTCCTCACTTTTGACACAACTGCTCTTTTCTAAGTTAAGAGAGGAGCTGGGTCTTTTGACTTCGCTTACTTACTTCATCAATGAAGTTTCCAATTTCATCCGGGTTGGCAGGGCGGGGCCGATAGTGGGGCACACCCAAGAGGGGTGGAGCCACGTCATTGCGGGTCACTTCCGGCCGAGCATCCAGGCCCCTGTGCAACTGGCTCAAGTCGAAGTCCTTTGGAGAAAAAGGTAAAAGCAGAGCAAAGAGTAAACCTGAAGCAGTCACAAACCCAGGGTTCCAGGTGGGTTGTTTATAGGTTATAGTGCTCAGTAGTGCCTTAGCTGCAGCTGGGTGATATCAGTAGCATGTGCCAACACAACCCAAAATGATAGTTTTCAGCTGAGGAGTCTTCAAAACAGCACCAACATAGCATAAAAGGATTGTGAGGAACACCTGTGTGTACAGATGGAGATGACTGCACCATACTGACCAAGGCAAGTTAAGACCATCTCCAAATTAGGAAAAATAAAGCTCAAAGATTTAACATCTATAGAAAGAAAAAAAAAGTTTAGTATAGCTCAAATAACTCAGGGAAAATGAAATATTAAAATAGATCCGTTGCTCCATGCCAAAGGTACTTTGAATGGAGTTCATGTTCTGAAACTAGCAATGAGGACAGTAGGCTTTGGAGTCGAGCTACCTGGTTCTAATGCTGCCTAGCTGTGTGACTTTGGACGAGTTGCTTAACTGCTCTGTGCCTCTGCTCAGTCATCTGAGTGCAGAAAAGTAAGCGATCAATAACTGTCAGCAATGTTGTATTAATGTGATGCCCAGTGACAACGTCTGTGTCCTTGGGTGAGGCTTTAAAAATAATAACACACAGAGTGACACAGAGCTATTTCAAATGTCTGCCTTCTAACCAAAGCTTCTTCCAAATACAGTGTTTGCCATTAAGATTTTTACTACAGTTTAAAAAACCCACCTGGTCCTCTTCGCCACCTCCTTCTTCATCATAGTAATAAACATTGTCCCGGGTGTCATCTTCTGGGGGCAGTAAGGGCTCTTTGACCACCCGTTTCCTCCGAAGAAACAGCAGAAGCAGCAGAATCAGGACTGTAAAGGGGAAGAGACAGTGGTGAGAGGCGGAGCTCAGTAATTCTGTAAGCTGCAGCTGTCACAGAGCGAACCCCAGAGAGGCGGCTGTCAGACAACCCACGTGGTGATTCGCACAGCCCTGAAGACAACAAATCCAGCACAACAGACTGGACAATAACATGTGAATTCAAGTGTGGTCTTAAATTCACCACTGGATCTTAAACCGACCAGTGGAAACGTCATGGGCCAAGGCCACGCACGAGGCAGGAGCATGCTCAGTGTGACTGGGGATGAGGAAGCTGGCGTGGCTGCAGCAGGGTGAGTGAGGGGGGAAGAAATGTCGAGGCCAGAGGGCGGGGCCAGGACACGTGGACCACTGGCAGGATGCTGGCTTCGGTTCTGAGTGCACTGATGCCACTGCAGTTTTGTGAGCAGAATTTGGTCAGCCTAAATGTGATTAATATGTGCATCTTATATCAGTTATAGGGGCGAGGCATAGACTATTTAAAAAAATCACTTGGTATATTTCTTCTCTCAAGATAAAAATCATGTAAGCAAGTTTTAAAAGCTACTTTATCTCCAAGGTTTTCATCTGATCTTGGGATAGTTCTAAGATATATATAATTAACATTTAATTTTAAAAAATTAAACTATTTATGATAAGTGAAAAATATATGTAATTCAGTGTGTTTTCTTTACAGATGCTTGGGCCCAAATACCAATATATGATACCCTGAAGGAGCATTATTGTAATGAAACAGAAAATTACACAAACTTGGGGAGAAGATTCCTTAGAAGTACCCAACCTACCTATTCTTTCTGAAATGAGAAAGATTCCAAAATCTTATCCAAAACTAAGCAACTTAACTCCTGTGGCCATAATTCATTAGGCAGGAATACTGAGCACTTCCTTGGTGGGCCAAGACCTGTCCCAGCACGGAGGACACAGCGCTGAGGACAATGCAAGTGGCGAGTAGCCCCCATCCACACAGAGCTCAGAGCAAGTGAGAGCCAGAGAGAGGCGTGGCATTGCTCCTAGAAGGTTGCTTCTTATGGGAATATTACTTCAATGTCGCTTAAGAAACAGGCATCAAAGCACACCAGCCCACCCCAGCTGCACCAAAACCCCAGCATCCCCAGGGTCTGACACAAAGCTCAGCACTCAGTAAAAAATCAAATACTGCCTGACTATATAAGAACTCTCATGCCCTGGTGCCTCTCTAGAATGTTCTTTACACACATGAGTTCTCTGATTGCCCATCAGGAATAAAAAGCTGGAAATCTGAATCCTGGCACTGCTTCTGCTGTAAACGTTGTTTCACACTTGAACAAAATGTTCTCAGCCCCTGTGTCTGGTGAAATATACCCATAGCACATTTAGGTAATGCTATTATTAAAAATGCTATCAGTATTTTAGCCCTGGCTGGTGTAGCTCAGTGGATTGAGTGCGGGCTTGCGAACCAAGGAACTGTGGTTCGATTCCCAGTCAGGGTATATGCCTGGGTTGCAGGCCAGTTCCCAGCAGGGGACTCATGAGAAGCAACCACACACTGATATTTCTCTCCCTTTCTCCTTTCCTTCCCCTCTAAAGAGAAATAAAGTCTTTTTTACACTCATTTTTCTTCCCAGTTTTGAGAGGACACAGGCAGCAGATGGATGTACTGCGAGCATTCACTGAAGGTCAAAAAATCACCCCTTCTCGAACCCACTGAAGCAGCAGCAGCAGACTCAGTAACGTCTGTGCAGATTCCTGATTAAAAGCCCTCACGTTGGTCCCATTGCTCCCTCTAAGAACTGCCTTGGACTCCACTGGCCTCATCCTGGCCCTGCAGAGTGCAATCAAGCCGTCCTCTCTCCTCTGTGTCTTCGCTCGTGTTGGAACCCCCACAAATGCCGCTCGGCCTACCTGGATTCCACCAGCCCTGAAGCACAACCGTCCTCTGCCTGCCACCAAACCTTTCCTCAGACTCAGGGAACAGCCCCCTCTGGACTGCAAAGCATTCAGGACCTAGACCACTTTTCTAGCCTCTAAATTATACAGCGTCTTCAAAAAGCTTTCTAATTCACTTGTCACTGCTAGATTTCTGAAACTGTAAAAGCATCTGTGTCAACCCAAGGTAGGTTCAGGTGATATCAGTATTTAAAACTGTGGCAGAAACTGCCAAATTTTCCCAGTATCCTTTTTCGCCTGCATCCTTTCAGTCACTGATGCTGACCGTTTACCTCACACTCTATGCCTACCCTCTGCTAAGTTTTAATCAGGCACATGGTCACCCAGTTAAGAGTGGGAACTTCCAGGGGTGGCCGTGGCTGGGAAAGGGGGGTGTGGGTGACGGTGATATACGCAGGTGTGCCTTACCCTTCCTCAATCATCCCTCTTCTAGGACGGAATGTGCAGGCGGGGAGCTGGCTGGCTCTGACCATGCTGATGAGGGCAGCATCCCAAAGCTTTGCTCCCGAGTTGGTCCAAGGACCTGCTGAATCTAAGGCCCCACCCCAAGTCTACTAGATCAAAATTCTCATATATCAAAGAGGCCCAGGTGATTTGTATGCTCTTGAGCTTGAGAAGCACTGCCCTGAGGGACCGGAAGAAAAATCAAATAGGACTGGGCCCCCTGTTGATTTAATGCCATGGGCGGCCTTCCAGTCTCGGACCACTGACCTCTGAAACATTCAGCAAGTGAGAAGACTCCCCCATTCCAGAAGTCAAAACACAGTTGTCAGCTGTACTCACTTAGCAAAGCAAGGATGCCTCCAAGAATCCCCAGAATGGCGGGAAGCTGCAGTCCTGCTTCGGCATAATTCCCAGCCCGCCTACAGACGTTGACGGCCCCTTCACAGTCGCACACATACACTTCTAAGGTGGTCACCTGGTCTTTGTTCTGGTAATCTTCGAGCCTGAGATTTATTTTGTATTCACCCACCTCTAAGGTTTTCTTTGGCTTCAAAAGGAGAGATTCGTGTCCTAGAGGAAGCAACAAAAACAAATGATGGAGCCAAGGGAGCAAAAGAAGTTTACTATAGAGTAAGATTATTAAGGAACTAAAGATATTTCAAAACTGAGCAAAGAAAGCAGAGCTGCTTAGACTGCAGATTACCCTGAGCAGTATGTTGCAAAGTCGACCAGCAAAGAAAAGAGACCTTTGGTGGAACGCCTCAAATGTAGAAGGGACAAGAAAACAAGCATCAAATGAAAGGGAATTTCGGAAAGGGAGGTGAGGGGCGGGTAGGGGCAGGGGAAGCATGAGAGTCAGAGTGAAGTTTCTGAAATGAGCCTCAAGTTCCCACCTGGGTCGTTGTACTCGATGGTCCAGTTGACACTCGCCCCATGGGTTAGTTCTGCTGTGAAAGGAGATGTGTTGGGGGGAAGATCGGGATCGATGATGTTGATAACAAGAGGCTGTGGATCCCTCTGGCAGAACTCTACACTCCGAGGTTGTGGGACCGGGGCGTTGTCATTCACATCGGAGAGGACCAGGAGAAGGGTTCCCGTTCCAGTAGCAAGCGGAGAACCTAAGAGGACGTACAGAGGATGTGCCACGGCTCAGGAACTTTGACACGTCCCCGCTCCCTCCCACCAGACCGAACCCAGGGCTCATCTGGCTCTTCAGGGCCACGTGCCCACAGAGCCTCCTGGCCTGCCAGTCTCAGGGCATCTTCACTCCCGTGTGGGCAGGCCTCTGACATGCTTATTCCCCATTTTGATAACAATTATTCATGTTATTCCTCTACCAAGACCACCCCCTCCACTTCCTCTTCTTTACCTTCTTTAATTCACCCATGGATCTTCTACCACTCCAAAAAGTCCTCACTGTCCCCCAGCAGCTCTCCCTTTTCTGAATGTCTATGACTTTAAGGTCATTATCAAAGGGTGAGCCTTTTAAAAAATAGCTACAAGTTGCTCTCAAAATAGACTTGCAAGTTCATACACACTTCTGTTTGCAATTCTTCCACATCCTGATGGACACGTAGCATATGGTAGTAGAAAATGTAGCCACTCAGGAAATCGTCATCAATATTAGTGTGTTGTAGAGAAAAAAACAAAACCCAGGGGGCTGTATCACAAACCTGTAAATAGTTATACCTGGGAGGCAAAACTATAGTGATTACTTTTCCTTTTTATCTATTTTTGCAGGCAGTGCTTTAAAAATAACACATAGCATACAATGTACCATCTTTTTAAGTGTTAGTATGTTCATACTGTTGAGAAACAGCTCTCCAGGACTTTTCCAACTTGCAAAACTGAAGCTCTTTATCCACTAAATAACTCCCCATCACCCTCTCCAGTTCCTCGTAACTGCCACTCCACTCTCTGTTTGACTTTACTACCTCATGTTAGTGGACACAGACAGTATTTGTCCTTGCGTGACTGGCTTATTTCAATTAGAAAAACATCCTCTCTGTCCATCCATGTTGCAACATGTGACAGCTTTCCTCCCTTTTTAAGGCTGAATAATATTCCACTGTGTGTATGCACATTTGTTTATCCACTCATCCATGGGTGAATTTTTTATTTTATCATGTAAATTGTTTTTTAACAATGAGCAGGTATCAATTAAAATTTTTCATTAAAAAAAAAACCTTTTTTTTAATGAGCTGATAGATTTCCTGATGAAACTCCCTTCTCCTCTTAGACCTACACTGAGAACTGTTGAGTTAAGCACAAAATTAAGGAATAATTCAGAACAACCACAGCTTAGCCATTATTAGTTCAGGGGTCAGCCAAGTACGGCTTTCTGGCCAAACTAGGAAAACAGCTATGCTCATTCCTTCAAAGACTTTCTATGATACTTCTAGACTACACTGGCAGCCAAGACTACATGGACCACAGAGACTAAACTGTTTGATCCTTGGCCCTTTAGAGAAAGGTTGCTGGCCCTTGGTTTAGATGCCATCCCTTCAGCTTGCCTCAGGCCAGTGTGGAAGGCAGCTGGAGCAATGGGTTAGCTTTCCCTCTAAGCAAAAGCACTTTGCAAACAGAGTCCCGTCATGGCCTTACTCGCCTTTCCCTCTGCTTACCAGATTGTCAAGTCTGGAATTACTACCTCGGAAGGTTGAGGAATGAGAAAAGGGAAGAGAATTTAATCACAGGAACCGCTAGCAGGGTTTTTTTAACAGTAATTCTGCTTCTGAGTATCTATTTGTGGGAAACAGTTGCATGCAGAAGCATGTACAAGGACATTTACTTTATCACTCATGTAAATAGTGAAGAATGGAAAGCAACCCCAGTGGTCTTTTAATGAGCAAATGATTAAATTATACTGTATCCAGATTAGGGCATTTTATTGAAAAGATGTACAGGCATACCCTGTTTTGTTGTGCATTGCTTTTATTTATTTATGCTGTAATTTTTCCATAGGGAAAGCAAGACCTTCCACTGGCAAAATGATTGTAAGTCGCTATATTGTGGAGGTCTAGAACTGAACCCACAGTAGCTCTGATGCATGCCTGCAGACTGACAAGCTGCCCTGATACATCCCCGTGTCTTAAAAACATATATTCAAAACAATATGGACAGTCCTCAGTGTGCATGTTCTATGTTAACAGGCACTTTTTACATAAAATAACTCATGTGAATTCTAACAGGATATTACCATTTTGTCAGATAAAGGAACGGACATAAAAATTCAGCAGTTAAGTCCAAGGTCACGTAGATATTCAGCTTTGGTCCTCTGAGCTAACTCAAGCAGTCTGACTCCTGGAAGAAGTGGGGTTCAGGTACAGAGGGAACAGTGAAAAGGGACCCCTGCTTGACCCAAATTATTTGCATTTTTGACAAAGAGAATGCTTTTGTTTAAGAATAAAAGAAAAAGAAGGAACTGATGCCTCCAAAAGAAGGGGCGAGGGCAGGGAAGCGAGCAAGCGAGCTGAGGCGGCAAAGGCCAGAGGGGAAGGGTGTCCTTACCGTTGTCCGTGGCTATTATGAGGGCCGTATATGTGCTATTTTTCACATGCTCAGTGTTCTCTCTGTCCAGCTCAGCCCGAGTGGAAATGGTACCAGTGTCTGGGTTAATCTCCAGCCAGTTGGCAGTGTCCCTCCAAATCCGATACCTGGAAAGGCACGAGCTCTGGGTTAGAGAGGGAACAGCCATCCGCAGGTAGCTGATGAATTCTAACGTTCCTCTTTGAAGTTCAGTTCCAACTTCTTTCAATTTTGACTTTCACATTAAAAAAAAAAAAATCACACCTATACAAAAGTTGCCAGAAAAATATGCTGACCATTCATGCACCCTCCTCCTAGATCTACCCGTTGTTAATGTTTCACTCTGTACAAAAGCTGACATGCATACACTCAACGTTCTGTTTGGCTGAACCATGAGAATAAGTTCCAGGTATGATTTTCCCTGACTCACAAATACTTCAATATGCTATCTGCAAAGAATAAAGGTAGTCTCTAATATAATCAACTAGATTTTCAATGTCAGAAAACATAACCTTGATACAATATTACTAACAAATATGTGGTGCATATTCACGTTGTCAGTTTCTCTAAAATTGTCCTATACAGCAGCACCTCTGCCCTGATCCAGGACCCAGTCCAGGGTCATGCATGGCACTCAGGCGTCGTGTTTATTCGGTTTCCACCCACTTGGGACCATTCCTTAGCCTCTCTTTTCTTTCTTAAAACTAACATTTTGGAAGTATGCAGGTCAGTTGTTTCGTAGAAAGCCCCTTCATTTGGATTTGTCTGATTATTCCCCCATAATTAAATTTAGTGAAGCATTCGTGGGGCAGAAGCGAGAACACCACACCGGTGATGTTGTGTCCTTTTTGGTGCATCTCATTAGGAGGCACACGGTGTCTGCTTCTTCTTTTTATCAGGTTCCCTTTGATCACTTGGATAAGGAGGGGCCCCCAGGCTTCTTCATAGTGAAGGTATTATCTTCCTCTTTACAGTTAATCTATAATCTGAAGGGAGATCATTGTGTGCAAACTAACTTTCACCCCATAGATTCAGCATCTATGGTTGAATCTCACCTAGCTACGAGTACTGTGATTCTTCTGTATTTTTAAAAGCAAGCTCTTTCAGAAGAGCTCCCCAAAAGTTCTCAGAGGGCGTTGCCACCCAACACCTGTACCATTAGCGTTTGGAGATTTGGGGTGACACAGTAACCTGGGGATGGGCTGTTGCATTGGCATTTAATGGTAGGTGTGAGGGAGGCTAAAGCTCCTTATGGTCTTGCAGAGAAAAAAAAAAAGGTTTTATTCAAAATGCAGAGAGAGTCCTTTCCACCATCTTTCTGTGCTACCATAATGGTGTGTGTGAATGCCTTAGCTGCTGCCAAACGGAGAGGCAAATGCCAGGTTCTTACTAGGCCATGCTCCAAAGTCACTGTCTGCTTTCTAACATTGTCAGTTTGGTTTCACTGCACTGACAACCCCCGTGGGTTCCAATGGACCAAAAAAAAAAAACTCCATCAGAAGAAACAACAGCATATGAAAAACAGAGCTTTGCTGCTCAGTCATTCACGGGGGTCACGGAAGGGCTCGGAAAGGGAAGCAAAGAAACCGAAGGAGGTAAGGGCACCTGTGGTTTCATCCTCATTTCCTTAGAAGTGCAAAGCAATGACTTTCATAGAGTGGTCTTTATCCAGGGGTAAGGGCCTCTTCACACACTACTAACACGTGGTCCCTCAACTGGACCAAGAGAGGCTTTGAACTACCTATTTCACTACTGCAAGCTAAGATATGGAGCCAGCCGGAAGCTGTATAATCCGGGGCTTCATCACTGATCGTAAACACTACAATATTGCCTTTGGCTCTTTACTCTCCTTTTGCTCTTTGGTCAGAAACCCATCTTATCAGCTTTTACATTTTGGACCACCTGGAAGAATCCCTGGATTACAAGCAGTATATTGACTACAAGTACAAAATTACAGTATTTTAAAGCAAATCTCAAACATTAGAAGATTTCTTCTGTAAATACTTCAGTATATATCTTATATAGGTAAAAGTTTTTTTAAATATATGATCACAATGCCCCAACACACCCAACAAAAACTAATAATTAATGTCATCTAATGCCAAGTCTATGTTCAAATTTCTCTAATTGCCTCAAGGGTACTTTTTTCTTTTACTTATTTACTTTTAGAGAGAGGGAAAGGGAAAGAAAGAGAGAGGGAGAGGAAAAACATCCATGTGCATGAGACACATTGATCGGTTGCTTCCCACATGACCCCAGCCCGGAACTTGGCCCACTACCCAAGCATGTGCCTGGACTGGGAACCGAACCAACGACCTTTCCGTTCACAGGCCGGTGCTCAACCCACTGAGCCACACCAGCGAGGACTCGAGGGTACCTTTTATAGTTGGGTTGCTGAACCTGTATTCAAGCACAGTGTACACATTACAATTGGTTGATTAGTCTCAATACTCTTTAGAGTGGTCACCCTCACCCTTTTGCCACTTATTTGTTGAAGAAACGTCATTTGTCACACAATTCCCACATTCTGAATGTGGCTGTCCACTTCCTCCTGGCACTGAACTTGTTTCTTCATTCCCTGTAATTCTTCAAAGTCAGATCCTAAGACTTGATTAGATTCTGTTTCAACTTTTGTTTTTTTCTGAGATTTCTTTAGTGGCGCTGAACACACGCTACTGAATCTCATCAAGGAGCACATCAAGTTGAGCAGTCCCTGCTTTTTTCAGTGAATGTTAAAATTAATCAGAAGGTGTGGGTGTCATCTGCCTGGTTCCTCCATTTTAAAACTCCGCATTGTCCTTGACCCGGTGATGCCCAGAGCCATGAAGATCACTAACGGGACCCTTTACACAGCTCATCCTGTGTAGCGCGTGCAGGGTTAAAGGTATTTACGAGCCCTTTCATTCAGGGTAGAATGAACACTTCCAGAATAACCTCAGAAGTTGATGTCACACAAATTCTTTTTGCCTGTCTGTTTTAAGTTTCGTAAGTCACAGGCATTGAAGTCAAAACATAAACACCGTCCACGACAAGAGCACACGCAATTACCAAGCATGACTCTACTCTGGATTTGCGTTAACATTGTTACAAACAGTTCAGAGTATTATTCTGATCCATTCCTCTAAAGTAGATATTAACAAGTAGTAATCTCCCTCCCTGAGAAGTGAGCACGACCAGGAAGGCCTCTTCTACCCCAGGAAACCACACTGTCACTAACGAGACACACGTGCCATGTTTGGGCTCTAAACTTTTCCTGAGTCAAACCCAGCTCTCAGAAGTCTAAGGACATTGTTGCCCTTAGTTTTGTGTGTGTTTTCAGTGCCCGTGGCTGTAATTTACACTATAGAGGTGCCTTCAAGTTTAAAGAGAGCAACAAACTACTTCTAAACAATACCATGTATGTAAATTACAGCCGCATTCCCACTATACTACGTGAGCTCAAAGAGAAGGAGCACAGTAAACCTAGAATGGCTGGCTGTGGAGGGAATGGAGAAGGTGTAGGGAAAGCGTATAAAAAGAAAAAAAAATTAAAAACCAATTAAGAGAAGTGTCTTGCATAGACCAATGATGATAAAACACTGTGAACTAAGTATTTTCACCCTGGCTGGTATAGCTCAGTGGAATGAGCACAGTGGGCTGCATACTAGGGGGTTGCCAGTTCGATTCCCAGTCAGGGCACATGCCAGGGTTGTGGGCCAGGTCCCCAGTGGGGGGCATGAGAGATGCAACCACACACTGGTGTCTTTCTTCTTCTCTTCCCCTCTCTCTAAAAATGAATAAATAAAATCTTCAAAAATATATTTTATATATACACACGCATACACACACTCAGTTGCTGCAAGTCCGTTGAAAAACCCACACTTACGTTATCTTCTGTTCCATGAATACGTCCGGCTCTTGGGCAGTGTAGGATGTGATTTCCTGCCCCACTGGAAAGTCTTCAGGCACCTCCACTCTCTTTTGGGGGGGTATGAAAATGGGAGCTTCATTCACATCCATCACGTCCACAGTGACGGTGGCTGTGGACGTGGGCAGAGTGACATCAAAGGGGGCCACATTCTTCACGGTGACGTAGAGAATGTACTGCTGCTTGGTCTCAAAATCCAAGCCCTAAAGAGCAGAAAAATGAGTTTAAAGAATGTTTATGTCAACAGAAAAAGTGAAAGCCTTAACTATTACTGCTTTTGTGAACAATTTATCAGTGCTCCTCAAACCTGGCTGCACTGAAGTTGAGAACCCCAGAAGAACATGAACTCACGAAATCTGCAACAGCGAGCTTCGGCTAACGAACACCTGCACATGAACACCAGTTGGAATGTTCGCATCCTGCACAACAAGCTGTCCATAGACAGCAGAGGGACAGGAGATCCTGCTTGTCCCCCTCACCAACCCAGGGAGTTTAGAATCAGCTAGCAACCAGGTCAGATCCCAGCTGGGCCAGTTCCTACCTGTGCAATTTGGGCGACGTACCCTCTGGGTCTGTTTCTATACCCAAGTAAGTGGGAAAAGGAACTACCTCACAGAGGTGCTGTAAAGAGTAAACTGGGGATTTTTATGAAAGCCTTATGTAGCAGGCACTCAAATTACTAGGTTCTTTTTACAGGTGATAGATAGAATAATAACAAAAACTGGTGACATCCATGTTCAGTGGGAGATAAGATTATGTGCTAAGTAACTCAGAAATGAAGGGTCCTCTCACTGGCTTGAGAGGAAGTCCAAGTTGTGGGTGGGGCTGATCCAGAGATCTGTCAACTCTCTACCGTCGACAACCACCACCACTCAACTTCTTAGCTTTCAAGTCATCTTTTTTAAAAATTGATTTTGGAGGGACAGAAACATCAATTTGTTGTCCCACTCGTTTATGCATTCCTTGGTTGATTCTTTTTTTTTAAAAAAAGATTTTATTTATTTTAGACAAAGGGGGAGGGAGAAAGAAAGGGAGAGAAACATCAATGTATGGTTGTCTCTTGTGCGCCCCCTGCTGGGAACTGGTCCAAAACCCAGGCATGTGCCCTGACTGGGAACTGAACCAGCAACCCTTTGGTTCACGGTCAGGTGCTCAATTCATTGAGCCACACCAGACAGGGCCGTCGACTGATTCTTAAACGTACCCTGACTGGGACTGATCCTGCACCCTTGGGGTATTGGGACAACGTTCTAAACAAGTGAGCAACCCGACCAAGGCTCTAAGACATCATTCAAACACAGTCATATAAGGCCCATTTGTAAAATAATCCAGCAAAATAGCAGAGACCAGTAAACCATTTTTGCTCTCATTTGTAAAATAGATATGAGCTGTAGGCAAATGTTTCAGGGAAAGAACCTATTACAACAGATGGTACTTCCTTTTCAATTTTAGGGTGCTGGTCCTGACTTCTCATAGGAGCTTGAAGTGTCACTGCAGACCCCAAATGGTCCACAGCACCTGGGCGATCCAGCCACCCCTACCCCACCGGCACCACGCTAATCTGCTTAGAGGACACCGGGACCAGGGAGTGGGCAGCTACTAACAGCCGGGCTGTCAAGTTTCTGCATCGTGCCAGGCATCATACAAACCTTAGCTGTTTTCAAAAGGCCATCGTTGGTTACTGGGTCTGTGATGACAACAAATTGTTCCTCCTCATCATTTAATATGGTGTACACGGCCGCCCACGCCGGGGTATTGGGGACATCGGCATCAGTCACTTTGAGCGTAGTGATTACAACATTAACCTCGTTCTCAGGGACCTGCCCCTGGTACTGCAGAACAAAGGAGAAGACGGGTCACATATGACATCCTGAGACACGAGAATGAATGTAGGTCTCAGAGGGCTAAGGGAATGCTTTCTGAGCCCAGGTGTAGCAGAGAAGAGTCTCGGAGGAAGTGGTCCCTCCAGAGCAGGGCCCTTGCTTCCTGTCCATGGACCAGCTAGCTCTCAGGAGCATCCTCCTTCACCAGTCCCTGAACTGGCTTTGCAAGGCCCTGGCTATCCAAGCCCCTCAGCTCACTTTGGCCCAGTTATTGACTGAGTTAAAAAATTCTGCAATTCTTAGCTCAGCTTACAAGGTCCTACAGGACCCGACCTCACTTGTTTCTGCGCTGTTTTTACAGTTCTTGCTACACATCAAGCTTAATTCAATGCATTTTGCCTATGCTGGTCCCTCTGCCTCAACACTCTTCCACCCTCCCCATCTCACATTTGCCAACGTCCTCGAGTCTTACTATAAATGTTATTCACTGTCACAATGCCTAGGTGAAGGTGGTGGACACTGCTAATGGCCTATTGAACGTCCATTCTCTCCTTCTTCACCCACTGTATTGGTGGTGGCGACAACATTCCCAAATAAGACAGCGTATGGCCAGTCTTCCTTGGCTGACCGCAGTTGTTAGTGAGATATAAACAGAATTTGTAGGATGGGTCTTTCCAGAAATAAGAGGACTTAGCAACACCTTTTGCACCCCTTGCCCTTGCCTCCTTCCTGAATGAAGCGCACAGGTGGCTCAGTCCCAGCAGCCACCCTGAGCCACAAGGTGGCGCTGAGGATGGAAGTCAGGCACCAAGGTTGGTGGGACAGCAAGACAGTGGAGGCTTGGTCTCTACTGACAGAGCAGACTATCCACCCGGGTGTTTCGAACATAAGAGAAAAAAAGCCAACCCTTCTGCCAAAACCCCAGGAATCCAGACTCTGCTACTAACCACTGAGCTGCTTTCTAACAAACACAATAAGGTTTAAGGCTCTTTCACATGACTCAGCCCCTTCTCCTGGACTGCGTTTTGGGGCACAGTAAGTCATTTACGTTGTCTAATATCTCCATAGCTAGACTATATACTTCATGAGAATGACATCTCTGTCTGCCTTGTTTGTAATAATATCTCCAGTGTCTAATACAGTGTCTAATCAGGAAAACATTTAGGCACCAGACAGGGACAACTGCCACCCCAATCTGCTTACTTTAAAAAAAAAAAAAATTTATTTTTTAGACAGAGGGGAAGGAAGAGAGAGGGAGACAAACATCAATGTGTGGTTGCCCCTCGCAGGCGTCCCCTACTGGGGACCTGGCCTGCAGCCCAGTCATGTGTCCTGACTGGGAATCCAACCAGTGACCCTCTGGTTCACAGTCTGGCACTCAGTCCACTGAGCCACACCAACCAGGGCTCGATTTGCTTACTTCTTAGTCTAAAGTTCACTAGTCTGGGGAAAGTTTGCAAAAAGTTCACTCAGGAGCAGTTGTAAAGCGACAAAGGACCTTTCCCGGGAAACCACCCAGGAAGTGCAGAATTACCGTGCTTGGGTCGAAGATAGGAGAGTTGTCGTTGATGTCAGTGACCGTGATCACGGCAGTTGCAGTTGTGCTTAAGCCTTCACCTTGAAGGTCAGCAGCTTGAACCACTAGGGTATACGTCGCAATATTCTGTAGAGACCAAACACACCCGAGTTAGGACCGACAGCCGCATCAGCAGAGCCCATAGCACAGAAACAAACAGTTGATCATCTGCTTAAATGCTGGTCCGCCAGCCTGTCTGCCAGGCACGGAACCCCTGGCAGACGCAAAGCTCAGAGCACGACCGTCCAAGGGGTAGCTGGCCTCAGCAGCGTCCTGCGCTGCCCATGGACCTAACTAATGTGCATTTGCCCACAACCGCCTCTGGATCTCTCCCCCCTGACCTCACGGTCCAGGCCGGTGGTGAGCACGCTGATGACTCCTGTGTCCTTGTTGATGGTGAACATTTTGTGAGGCTGCAAAGGCTCTTGGCTAAGGATGCTGTAACCAATGGCGGCATTGTAGGTGTTCACTTCATCGTCTGCATCCGTGGCCGTGACCTGCATCACAGAGGTTCCTGGAAGCATTGAAGGAGAGGAAGATTTAGTCAAACTATGTGTGCCTCAGGGGCTGGTCAATACCGCTCAGTTCAGATGTGTCCACAGTGTGAAAGCAGGGCCCCGGGGACAATACCATGTCACTGCACCTCTGCTGGCTAGTTTCCAAATTTCTTACCAAAGTGCTACAGGAGGAAGAAAACCTTCCACCAGATGAGTGGTGTTCTGAGAATCCAGCTTTTCCAGCAGATGTTTTGGGTGGGGGTGGAGGTGAGGAGGAGATGGGGAATAAATAACCTGAACCATTTTCTCATGTCTCTTATACTGACAGAATAGCCTGAGAAGCAGGGGAAAAAAATCCCATGACTTCTGCAATTGGCTTCTCAGCCATAGCTTCCTGGAGAGAATGGGTCGTTTGAGACCACTGCTTTTAAGGTGGAAGAAAAATTTATAACACATGGGACTGTCAAAGGACTAGTTCCTAGAACATCTCAATAACTCTAAGAGTTTATAAGAAAGAGATAAACAGCTCAAGAGAATAAGGGACAAAAGACTTGAACAGATAAGCGGTAAAGTAAAAAAGAAACTCAAATGGCCAAACAAACATGTGATAAGATGTTTAGCCTGTTAATAATCAGAGAAATGCAAGTTTGAATGGCACCGAGATATAATTACCCATTGACTAAAGCCAGAAAGTCTAATAATTCCAGGACACACAATGCCTGTGGGAGGGTAAATTGTTTGGCCACCTTGGAAAACAGTTTAGGAAAGTAGGCAAAACTTCTAGGGGTAAGTAAAAACACACACGGTAGAAGATAAATTTTTTAAAAAGGTGGTTGGGGGTGGGAATAATTACCACAAAGGTCAGGGCAGTTCTACCTCTATGGGAAAGAGAAAAAATATGATCAGAAAAACGGTATGCGGGACTCAAACTGCTGGCAAGGATCTGTTTAATCAGGGGAGGCTGTTTTTCCAGTGCTCCCATTTCATACATGTTTTTACAGGTCAGGTGCTGCAGGCCTGCACACACACAGTACACACACACAGCCGCTTCCAAAGAAGTGCTATCTACCCACACGAAGGGCTTGACCCCAAACGCCAGCCCCCACTCTTCGAGGTCCAAAGAATCTGACTTCCTGGATAGTTGACTCCTTGTTACCTGGAAGAGCGCCTTCCATGACAGACCCCTCGAAGACCGGCTGGGTGAACTCGGGCCGGTTGTCGTTCTGATCTGTCACTGTGATCACAATCTCCATCGGGTCCTCAATTGCATTCCCGTTTGAAGACACCGCATGAGAGAAGAGCTGCAAGAGCCAAGTGAGTGTCATTCAGGCCACGAGGAGGAAAGAGGAAGTGGGAGAAGTGGCCTGACCAAAGAGTGGGCTCCACCTGGCGTCCCTCTCTTTCCCATGCTCCAGGACCCAAGGACAGGGACACCCACAGCAGAGGCCTTTTCTCGCACATGCGCTGCTGCTGCTTCCGCGAGACCACGACACCAGCTGAGGTCATGACACGTGCAAACCTTTAGGCTGGAGGACACGCCCACCAGGTCAGAGCTCCTGTTCCCCACACAAGGGCTGGGGAGCCAGACCCAGGAAAAAGATCCCGGCTTCCCTAAGCTCACTGCTACCAAGGCCCAGAAATGGGTTCTGCTCCCCAGCATCATCACTGGATGCTTCCTTCGGGTCAGGAAGCATCCTTTTAGCTCCAAGAATAGGTCGATATCTTGGGTCTAAACTCATGCATGCATTATGCATAAGGACTCTCCCCTGCCCCTCATCCAGGTTCTCCTGCCATTTATGCTTATCAATAGGTCTTGAGGTGTCCAAATAAGCTCCTCACACATCTGCAGCACTGGATCTAGGGATGCCACATGGGTTGACCAAAAGCTTTGGAAGGATGAGACCCCATCATTAACAACAAGCTTCAAAGAGATACTCACTGTGTACTTGGGAATCGCTTCTCTATCCAGAGGCATCGTCACTTTCAGCCATCCTGTTTCTCTTTCAATAATAAACACGCCAACAGGGGGTGTGTCAGCTCCCTGGCCAGTGATGCTGTAGAAAACCTGTGTTTCTTTGTCCTTGTTAGATTTGATCTGAAGACAAAAAACAAAAGCAGAATCAGCAAGGAAGGTTCCTTACATTGGGTCTTTCTCCTTCCCCTCCTTGGTCCTTCTCTGCCACATTCCTCCCGAAGAAATAGAGAACTTCCTTCTCTACCTGCACCAGGTTCTTCGGAAATGGGCCCTTCTCATTTTCTGGGCAGCTGATGGGAGGAATAACCCAGTCTCTCTTCTGTCTTCTGTGACCACGGCGGGAGTCAGGAAACGTGAGCACTTCCATCTGAAGCCCAGGGAGAAATTCCTAAAAGGAAAAAAGGTGAAGGACAAAATGAGATAATTTACAGCTAACACAAAACCCAATGAACAACAATAAAGAAGGTGTTCTCTTTTGATCTTTTAGTGTCCAGAGTTCAAGTACTCATGATGCATGCGCGATTACCAGTTTGTGGGTCTGACATTACTTGATAAGTAATGTCAAGCCCACAATATCACACACGTCATGCTTTTTAAACTTTATTTCTCAATTATAATTTACACTTAATATTATGTTGTATTAGTTTCAGGTGTACAGCATAGTGGTTAGATAAGCATATATTTTACAAATCACACCTGTCTTTTTTAACAGAACATTATACTACGATGATTTCATATCAGAACTTTTTCAACAACTGGACATTCTGGTGTTTTCTTTTTCTTTATGTTTTTCCTAGAGTTATGGGTCCCCAAAGTGGACTTATCAGCCAAAATAAGTAAATTTGGGGAATTAGTACTAAGAATTACTTTGTGATCAATACAAACCCCTTCATCTCACGAAGCCATTATATCTATACAGTTTCCATTTGTTTGAACAGAAGCTGTTAGGACACCCTCTGAGACTTGTATTGGACAGTTTTCAGAGGCGATAGTGATGACTTTATGCACACACAGGGAAATAAGATAGCTGGAGTTGGAAGGGAAAAAATCTCCCAAATTGTTTTAGTGTTCTAAAGCGATGAGTGGGAACACGGCAAAGGTTCCAGAAGACTATTCCATCTCCCCACCCTCTACACAGTCACTGATCATGGTTTGCCAAGCACAAGTCAAGTCCGACTTCCTGGCTTTTACACTGTGACTCAAAATTCACAAGACAGATATGAGATGAGACCAGATGTCCTCACAAAGTCCTTCCCAATTCTGCGTACTGGTCACACACACACCCATCTCCTAGAGAAGCAGCCCTGCCTCGGCCAAGGGCAAGCTCTGGAGCCAGACTGCCTGGCTTTGAATCCTCACTGTGGCACCTCCATCTCCTGGACAGGTTATTTAACTTCTCTGTCCCACAGTGCCCCATGGTCTAAAACGGGGATGATATGAGTACCCACACCTCATCGGACTCTTGGGAGGATTAAGTGAGGTACTAGGATTGCCAGTAGTATCCCAAACAGTAAGTGCTCAGTACCTGACGATGATGGCTACACTGGTTGGAAAACAGCACGTGATGGTTTGAACAAAGTCAAGTGTGGGGCTTGACCCCCAGCATAGAAACGAGTATTAAACTGTCAATACTGTAATCGAAGCCTAAAAACAACCCTTCTGCACAGCCATGGTGGCGAACAGGTGTGATACACAAACACAGATTCACCTGCTCCACTGAGGAGGAAGACAGACTGTGCCTCGCTGACATCAGGATTACAGGACGTTTTCAGGGGAATGATAATAAACAATGATGAACACCGTGCTGGCAAAACGTAACAGTGACATCTTCACGTGTAAAATTAAAGGGACTCATGCGTAAGCACACTGAACGTGGACCTCAGCCCTCAGACAAAAGGGTACATCAGAAAATCCGCACAAAGAAAGAGAAAGAACCGGAAAGTTACATCTACTCTTATTTTCTCCCCAGCTTTATTTGGGCATAACTGACAAATACTTGTACGTATTTAGGGTGAACAATGTGATGTTTTAATAGACAAATAAGATCAGGTCTAAAAAATGTATTCTTACACTAATGTAAAGAAAGGTAAGACTGTCATCCCTTCTCTGAATGAGGACCATCTAGCTCTGCGAGGGTCCCTTGAACTACAAAGCCACGTGGACTGCAAACCAGCTCTGGCAGAGCTGCTCCACCCACTTAATATCCACTCTCTTCTTCTTCTTTAAAAACAAAAACCTGTCTTCCCCCCTCCCCGCTGTGTGTGTGTGTGTGTCTGTGTGTGTGAACTTTGTATCCAGCAGTGTACCCAAGTAAAACACTATATTTCCTGTACCACACTTGCAGCTATGGGTGTCTACAAGGCCAAGTTGTAGCCAATGAGATATAAGCAAAAGTATTTCCTGAGAATTCCACAAAGCCTTCTTAAAAAAAAAACAGCTAGGCAATAAAGGGAGGAAACACATTTCTGTCTTCCTTTCTCCTTCTTGGCACCTAGAATGACGTTGTGATCGCAGGCGCTAGAACAGCCCCCTTGGGTCGGGAGGAATCCTTTCGGGTTGAAACCGTGAACTGAGGGGTGACAGGGCAGGAAGGAAAGAGGGAACCTGGGCTCCAGATGACTGTGGGGTCTCCACAGGGGCCACAACTGACCCTTAACCTGGACTTCCTTTACTGGCAAGAGAAATACTGTATTTTGCATAAACTACTGTGGTTTGTGTTTTTCCCTAACATTCATTTGAACCCAATCACAATTCAGCAGACATGGAGGCAGAGGCAAAGGTGGGAGGAAAAGCGGAAAAGCCAAGTTTAAAACTGTCTTTGGTCATAAGAGGCTTTCAAGCACAGCCTTTCTCAGCACAGACTCGCCGTGCTGAACTCATGTGAACTCCGGTCATTTGAATACTTGAGTCAGGGAGCTATGTTAATATAACTCTGCTAAGTTCCTTATTTCTCTGGTCTGTCCGATTACACCAGGAAGAACAATTGTAACCCATAAGGACTATTAAGTTCCCAGAATCTCAGGAATCTTTGGGGAGAAAAACAGGAACGAGCTCACAAGACCCTGGCACTTAGAACCCGTTCGACACTTCCAAGGCAGTTTCAGAAGCCACCAGAATGGCTCCCCAGAGAAACACTGGGGCAGGAAGCGCCACGGGAGCAGTTTAGAAACTGGCAGAGGCCTTCGGCTTCGGGTAATGACTCAGAACCCAGAAACACTCTTGCCAAGGACGGGGACAGGCATACATCTATCTTTTCATTCACGGCCAGTCCGTCTGTCTGTCCACTGAATATTCAGTGGCCTCCCGGCAGGTGCCAGACCCAGGGCCGGGCACTGCAATATACTGGGGGAGGGTCTGGTATAAATTACAGTCCAGTGATGCGAAAGCTTCCCACTGATTCTGCCCTTCCTTTGCCAAGACCCTCTCCACTAGAAACACAAAGAGCAAAATGGTCAGAGAACTGACCTCTTACTCATTCTTCCTCTAGGAAGGGAATGATAAGAACAGTCAACAATTACTGAGTACTTATTATATGCCTGGTGTGTTTCTAGCATTTCACATGTATTAATTCATGCAGTCATTATTATCTCCATCTCACAGATAAGGAAATTCAAGCATGGACTGAGTACCCATGGTTACTCAGGTAGTAAATGGCAGGGCTGGGATTCAGTCCCAGGGGCCACGCCCTTGCCCACTATTCTATACCACCCACAGAAATAAAGGTAATGACGTCTTCCCATCATTCCGCCTGATCACTCTCCACCCAACAGCAACAAAAAATCCCCAGCAAGAATCAGTTCAGCCCTGGCAGGTGGCTCAGCTGGTTGGAGCAACACCCCGTATGCTGAAGGGCTGTGGGTTTGACCCCCGGGGTCAGGGCATGTACAGGAAGCAAGGGATCAATGTTTTTCTCTCTCTTTTCCCCCTTCTTCTCTCTCTAAAAGCAATGAAAACATGTGCCATGGGGAGGAAAAAACAAAAACAAAACAAACACAAGAATTAGTTCAACTAGACTAATGGTTCTCAACTGTGAGCTAACTTTGCCCCCCCGGGGGGACACTGGCAGTGTCTAGAGACATCTTTGGTTGTCACAACTGGGGATGTGCCACTAGTAGCCAGTGGGGTAAGACCAAGGATACCCCTAGAGAGCACAGTGCACAGGACAGCCCCACAACAAACAATTATCCAGCCCCAAATCCGAATGGTGCCAAGCAGAGCAACCTGGATTGGGAAGCAAGACTGAAATCATAGCGAGCTTTTGTCGAGAGAAGCGCCAACGTACATCAGGATGGCTGTTGTGGCGGCGGTGGCGGTTGTCACGCGTGGCTGCCTTCAGTGTCACCTTGGTAGAGAGTTTCCTGCGGGTGGCATCCCAGGCGTGAACGAGAAAGCTCATCTCTGGACTGCGAAGTTGTAAGGGCCGTTTGACCGTCAGCACACCATCCACGCCCACTTTGATTCTGGTGTCATCAGAAACATAGACAGTCCTCGGCTGACCGGTGCATCCCTCGAAACTCACTGCAGGGCATAAATCACAGCGATTAAGAAATAGAGCAGACTAAAAACAAATGCTTTCCTTCTCTAAAAAGCAAACTGGACTCACCTACCAAAAGCCTGACTCACACAAAATAAGTACCAGCAAATCAAACCACAGTCTGGTGACAGAACCACGCCGATATCATGTTCTTCACAGTTAGAGGATCTGATTCTTCCCCTCAACTACTTGTGAAGGGAAACAGCAAACCCGCCTAGAAAGTAACTTCTCTTCTGCAACAATAAAAGGGGCTTCTCCTTTCAGATGGCTCTTTACAATAGGAAAACAAGCCACTAAAGCAATGGAGACAGAATACCTATTGAGTCCAAAAGTTAAGAGACTATGCTACATTTGGATGCCGTGGCGAGGCTGCATTTAAATAGTTTATGTCCCAGGCTGGGCAGCTCGATCGTTTAGAGCATCCTCCCAACTGATGCACATACAAGAACCAACCAATCAACGCATAAATAAGTGGAAAAACAAACTGGTGTTTCTCTCTTTTTCTAAATATCAGTAAAGTCAATAAATAGTTTACAACTCAATAAACAGTGGGAGGTAAGAGAGAGCCAGGAAGAAATACTGGTTGAGTATAGACTCTGGACCAGTCTCCCTGGGTTCAACTCCCAGTTCTGCTTACTAACTCTATGACTTTAGGAGAACTATTAGATCTCTTCATGCCTCAGTCTACCTATCTATAAAAAGAAGGTTGTTTTTTAGATACACTGGACAGTGTCTGGCACAGAAGTACTACATTAAAGTTTGTTAAATAAAAAATTTCAACCCCTATGAGTATTCCACCAAAAACATTAGTCAATTGTAGATATTTAATTAATGCTGACTATATGCTTATTATGCGAGACAGAGAGGTAATTCCTGCTTGCAGGGTGCAGAGGAAAAACTGATGGCTGTCACTGGAGACGATGGAGGTTTCTTTTTAAAAAAAATATATTTTATTTATTTTTAGAGTGATGGGAAGGGAGGAAAAGAGGGCGGGAAACACTGACATGCAAGAGATACTTCGACAGGTTGCCCCTCACATGCCCCCAACCAGGGACCTGGCCTGCAACACAGGCACGTGCCCTGACTAGGAATTGAACCAGCAACCCCTTTCATTCGCAGGCCAGAGCTCAATCCACTGAGCCACCCCAGCCAGGGCCAAAGAAGGTTTCATAGGATACTTCAACCTGATCTTACGAGGAGGCAAGTCAAAAACAAAAAGCAGAGGACTGCTTGGGTGAGGGGACTTATGACCCCTCACCCAAGCTAAAAGACAAAACTAGTTTAAAAAAAACTTTAGTTATTAAAGTACTAAAACTTTGAAAGTTATTAATACGCAAAGCTAGAGAAGCTACAGTGAAAAGCATCTGCACTAAAACATCAGAATTTCGAAGGGCTCATTCATAAGCTTTCCACCACGCCTTGTGCCAGAAACTGTGCTGGGCATCAAAACCATGAACACGGCTGTGTCACCTGCTCCAATGAACTTAGACTATGGTGGAAGAGATAGACACCAAAACCAAAAACTGGAAACGGCGATCAATGTCAGTGGATATAAAGAATGAGAGAGGGGCAGGGAGGTTTGGGGAAAGCGTAACTTGTATCGGATGGAGAGGGCAGGCCTCTCCTGAGCTGAGACTTCCAGGAACCAGTCTTGCAGAAACCTGGTTCGAGCCTTCCAGGCAGAGGGAATAGACCAAACTGTTCATTCTGGGAAATTTCAAGTTGGCCTGTTTGCCTCTCTTTCAAATAATTGCCCCTCACTCCTCCAGTAGAATTTGTATTTTGTTCAAGTGATATTTTTATAAAATTCCTGCTCTTCTTCTTATTTTACATAGCCAGACACCTCTACATACGTCAGGAGCTGGTCTCTGCCAGAAAGCCCCAAGCCGCCCATAATGCTCGAGCTGCAGTTTTCATTCCTGCCACCAGGGGGACACCCTTGCAAATGTTCCTGAAGCTGACAGCCCCACCCTGGCCAAAAAAACTAAAATTGTGCTGGGGGTGGGAAGGTAAGTACCACAAATAGCCCCATTTTGAAGATGAAGAAACTGAGGCCCCAAAAAGTTAATATATTTGCCTGAAACCCTATAACTACTTTACGGCACAGCTGGGACTAACCATTCACATGAGTTACTTAGTCTCAGGTTTGGCACTCCCCGACCCTGGAGAAAACTTTTTTTCTTGGGACCTTGACTATTTTTAAAGGAAGATTTTTGCCTCCTAGCTAGAATCCAGGCATGGTAGAAATTTCAGGCAACCTCATACAGCATTTGGGTGTCTGCTACCTAGCAAATAAACTAAGCTGCCAAAAACAGAAGAGTTATTAGTCCACAAGAAGGGAGCTGGGTCCTTTTAATCACTCACCCAACCCTCCTCCCGGTTGGTAAGAAAAAAAAAATCTAAACCATGCCCCGACCCTTACCCTCACCTTTTATAGGCAGGTTCACTTCCCACATTTAAGGGGGTGGAGTGGGGTGAGCCATGGAAAGCTGCAATAAATGACAGAGAGAGGGAGACGAGAAGAAAGGGCTCGCCTGAGTCTGCAACTGATTGTAAACCCAGATTCTGCCATGTTTCATGCTGGGTGGCCTTAGCAAAATGTCTAACCTCTCTGGGCCTCAGCTTTCTCTACTGGTACATGAAGGACACCAGCACTGATCAAGCCTACCTCTTTCAGGGTTTATGAAGATTAGCTGAGGAAGTGGATGTGAATGACATTTTGAAAGCAAAAAAACCATGCAAGTCTAAGGAGCTGCTTACTTCCATGCATAGGAGCGAGGAGACAAGTATTTGCTAAACAAACAGAAGAGCTCTAACATGACCATGGAAGCCAAGGAGAAACGCATTCTTTACAAGGACAGGCAGATACTGCCCTTTAAATCTAAAACAGGGGTTTTCTTTTCAAATTAGCACAAGGTGTTTTTCAAATAACCCTTCCCTGTGTCACTTCAGCAGAAGTAATGGGGCAACTGGACTTCTTAGGGGCTTGTCACACAAGCAAGGAACAAGAGTGAGGAACAAGAGTCGCCCTCATTTATCACACTGCATTCCTTTCCCCAGGTGGCCCAAATCTGGGCAGTGAAAGTCGGGACAAGCATGATTGGACTTGCCAAGGGTGGCGGCCTGAAAAAATGAAAATGCTTTTTGCACACCACTTGATGCGAGGCGCTTAACCTGCTCCGGGGCATCTCATCTTAATGGTGGCTAAGCCTCAACCTTTGGGAAGTGACAGAAGAAATGGAAGCCTTGGCCAACAGACAGACCCAACCTGAATTTCTAGGTGCTCATTAAGGGTCATTATCTTGCCAGGCAACCTGATCCTCTGGGCTGATAAACCAGAAATTACAGGGCAGACGGGATCTCCAGCTTGGGGCGGGGCTCTGGGAAGCTCACTTCAAACTTTGTAGGGGCTGGCCAGTGACTGGGAGCCGCGGTGACTGGTGACAGCTAACGCCAGCATGTAGGAGAGTAAACAAGAATGGCAAACTGTTGAAACTAGAGGATGAGTACATGGGATTTGGGTATATTTAGATATTTTCACAATAAAAAAGTGAAACAAAGAAACAAACAAAAAGCCAGCCCTGGCTGGTGTGGCTCAGTGGATTGAGCACAGGCCTGTGAAGCAAAGGGTGGCCGGTTCAATTCCTGTCAGGGCACATGCCTGGGTTGTGGGCCAGGTCCCTCCCTAGCTGGGGGCAAGTGAGAGGCAACCAATAGATATTTCCCTCCCTATCTTTCTCCCTCCCTCCTCATCTCTCTAAAATTAAATAAATAAAATCTATAAAAAGAAAGAGAAGGAGGAAAGGAAGGAAAGAAGGAAGAGACTAAGTTCTTTAAGTCAGGGTGTCCTCCTTTCTTAAGCCTGTCTGTCCTTTGGCCACTTGGTCTAAAAATCAAATCCCAATGACAAGAGCCGAGCCAAGAACCCCACGGCCATCTCTTAATGGGAAAATCTTTTCACTGCAATAATATTATCATCACCATCAAAAACTACAATCTCAAGATAGAAAAAAAAATTAAAACTACAACCTCAACTAATAGCTTCAACTATCTTGATCTGACTAATTTTTAAACACTTCTAACGTGCGCAGAAACAGTGTAGCCAGCGCCATTCTAAGCCCTTTACAAATATCAACCCCAAGCCCCTCTGAGGGCGGCACTACCAGTATTCCCTTGGGGGGGGGGGGGACTGAGGCAGCTGGTAAGTGGCAGAGCTGGGACTGGAGCCCCGGGCCATCTGAGCGTCCCAACCACCCTTCCTCCTGCCTCTCTCTACAAGCCAGACCCCTTGCACTGATTTAATTTTCCCACCTCCATCCTTCATGTAGGCATCACGACCTGCAATTCCTCTGCCCTAAATTCTACGAGGGTGAGTTAAGGGGCCGAGCTGTTTTCACCACTGTGCCCAGATGCAAAACAAGGACATGCTTTCCAGGAATGGTAAAATGGAATATTTAAAGAAAAAAGAAGGCATGAAAAAGACATCCTGGGGCAGTATGGAATTCTCCACACCAGGAGGTCACAGTAATTTGGGTGGAGGGACATGGGGGAGGGGGAGGAGGCAGTTTTCTTTTTGTTAAACGCGTTTTCCTTACACATTTTGTATTATACTGCACGTCACAATTACAGCTATGTTACTTTTTACAGCGACAAAAATAAAAGTGACTTTAAAAAGTATCTTTAACACATCGGTATTGTATTATTCATCCTGCAAGCATCCCATTGTCTAGCTTATTTGGCAGAAGTAGTCGCTTTCACCAGAGGACCCTGGAAGAGATGGCTGAAGTTCAATTCAAATACAAATTAAACCCGTGAAGAGCTCTGGGTCCCGGGACAGCTTTGGGCACTCAGCAGCTTTCTTTGCTTAGAACTGCCATGTGCCACAGAGAAGCCCAGCTTAAAGGATTCCCCTCCCACCCGCCCCAGCCCAGCCCAGCCCCATAACTGGAATGGGAATGGGTAGGAACCAAACCGCCGGAAAAGCCTCTATATGTTTTCAGAGGTGGAGATTTCAGGATGGAGCCTGGTATCCGAGCCAGCAAACTGCAGCTGAGTTACTCGGTAACTAGTGGGGTAACCGAGTCTCTCAGAAGCGACCGGCCGAGAGCGGCGTCTTCCCCACCCCACACCCAAAGGCCTGCTGCATCCTGGGTGGCCTCTCTCGTCAGACTGCACTTCCCACAGCTGAGACCAGAGAACACGGCATTGAGCGTCACTTCAAGGACCATCTGAACTGGAGCCTCAGCCTCAGCCTCAGGAAGGGAAGGTTACACACCCCCAACTCGAGGACCACCTTAGGGAGACTTCTGAGGCTCCTGGGGGGGGGCAGGGTCACATTGCCATGGCGCACCCCCAAACCAAGGGCTTCGGTTTCTAACTTTAATAGTGAAGATAAAGACCAGACGTTGAACTTGATGGACAAAAAGGAGTCCTTGGCTAGGCAAGGGTTTCTTTTTCACTGGTTGGGAACAGTGTGTCCAACTGCAACCACAAAGCCATAATTCTCCACAGTTACCACCACCTATAAAATTTCTTTCTAGGCTCCCTTTTCTTTGATGGCACCGGATGATTCCGGAACATCTTCCTTTGATGGTTGTCCATGAAATTAGTGAACATTATGGGTTTACTGAAAACCCATGCTCAGCAGAAAATATAATTTTATGTTTAAAAAGCGGGAGGGGGAGCTTTGTGCAGTGAGAGTATGGTACCAATGAGGTTTATCCAAGGTACGGTGACTGCTAATCGAAAACTAAAAAGTGGGAGGGAATCCTATTTGTCCGCCCTTGGGATGTTCTCACCCTTGGAGAACTAGGGACAGAACACACCCTAACAGCCTTACTAGTTACGGCAGCCCCGGGCTGTAAGAATTTAGCACCCCTCGCTTGCAAACAGGAAAACAGAGGCTCACACAGCCATCCAGTGGCAGAGCCTGTGGTCTGGTGCCACTATCGGGACTTAGTCACCAAGCAGACACTACCGATAAGCCATTTTGCAAGAAAATTACTACTTGAGTGGATACCGGAAATGAGTTCACACCAGAGGAAGACAGGTGGAGAGCAGCTGCAGTAACGACAGCAAAGTTTCTGGTCTCCATCGTCCCCGTACACACGCTCACTCCCCCTCTCTCTCCTTGAACGAAGGCTGCTGTCCCTTGGAATTCCCGCTCCGAGCCTCGGAAAACATTAACGACAGCCAGAAGCCAAGTGAAAGAGAAAGTAGTAAACTTTGGATTCAAGAATGTTCTCCTCTAAGTCACCATGTTACATTAGCTAAAATGAGTCAGAGTTTCTTTAAAGCCCAAACATTTTTCTGGGAAAGATAAGCAGCTTGGAATATTGTGTTGCACAAGCACAAGCCAGGCGGCGTGTGTCCACAAAGCCCGGGAGATGGGCTGCGGGGTTTGCCTGAGGCACCCTCGTCACTCAGATCCCCCTTGTTGACAAAGCGGCTCCCAGGGGCTTCCCGGGGGTGGGAAGTTGACTCTCATGAAACTTACTGAGGTTTTTCCCCCAACATGTCCTTGCCCAGAACAAATTTTAAGTGGTCTCTGTCCTCATTTAATTTGCACGCCATTAACACGTGTCATCAAGGAAGGCTGCCTAGGTAGGAAGCAAAGAGCAAAGTCACCTTTGCTTTCGTCGCCATGGAAACAGGCTGAGGTGGAGGCCAGGGCAGAGAAAACCATAAGGTCACAGGTGAAGAGAAATCAGCCCAGGCCCCGGTAAGGGCAGCCCACAAGGACGAAGGGGTGATGCATCAGCCTTGGGTGCTCCCCCTTTGTTGAGGTGACTCGTGCCGTTGGGGTCACTCTGGCTGTGCCTGTTTGCTTCCCAGTCAGGTTTCTGCTTGGGCTCACGCTGGTTTCGTTCTTGAACAGCGAATACCATGGCTGTTGATCAGAATCAGCTCAGTAAAAAATGTCGTCAATGGCACTCGTGGGGTTGGTGAAGAGCCAGTGCAAACACTTTCACAGTGTTACATTTGTGCAAATGGGGTCACGTCGATTTGGGTTCATATCCCAGCTGTGCTTTTCACCAGCCACTGCAGGCAAGTTAGTTTGACCTCCCTCGAGCGTCAGCTCCCCCATTCTTAGAGCGGCTGCTTCAAGGACTGTTTCAACAAGATATAGTTTTAAAGATTTTATTCATTTATTTTTAGAGAGAGGGGAAGAGAGGGAGAAAGAAGGGAGAGAAACAGCGATGTGAGAGAGACACATCCATCAGCTGCCCCTCACATGTGCCCCATTTGGGGACTGAACCGGCAACACAGGCACATGCCCCAACCCGGAATTGAACCAGCAACCTTTTGTTGTGGGACAACGCCCAACCAACTGAGCCACACTGGTCAACAAAATATTGACTGAACTCCCACTCTGCCAGGCGTCATTCTGAGGCTGGGAAATACAGCAGTGTCCAGAGCACCACCCCTGCCCTCAGGGGGCTGACATTCCAACGGGCCTGGTCAAGTACCACTCAGCGGCTACTTCTGTGGGCTGGGCCCTGGGTCACTGCTGAAGGCTCCAGGGGGAACACACCAGGTGCTGGTCCCTGGCCTCCCCAGGCTGACATCCTAGTGGAAGGAAAGCGATGAGCTCGGGCATCCCACACAGGCCTGTGAGTGGTGAGGACTCCTGCTCCCCCAGTCTGGAAGCGCCTGGCCTCCCCCTTCCCTTCGTCCTCCTTCAGATCAAGGCCAGAAAAGAAGTCATTTTCCATCCCAGGCCTCTCCTGGACAGTTCAGAAATGGCCAGTCCCCAATGACAAAACCTCGCCTACTGTGATCTCAGCATTCCTGCCTGGATGGGGCGTCAGTGGCTCAGCTGGGGCTGTTTCTCGGCTCAAATCTGAGACCAAGGGCTTGGCTTTAGTTCTCCAAGGTGGACGCTATTTGCCAAGGAACCTCACCTCAGTTTGTTCAAACAAGGGAAGAGGGGGAAGCACCGGAACTCCACTCTAACTGGGGGTTGGCTCTGGCCAGCTACAGAGGTCGGAGGGGGGCTTCTTCCCTGTCACAGCAAGGAAATCGCGTTTGGTTTCGTAGTAAAGGACAAGAGAACGGGGAGGCCCTCTGGCTTCCACACCGAACTGGGGCGTTATTGTCCCAGCTCCTGGCTGCATGGTGAGCACACAAACACTAACCCGCCTGCCTACACACAGAGAAGACCATCGATCACTCCCAGGGCCTGCAACCCAGGAAGCATTCCTGTGACCGGGTTGAGCAACCCCAGGAACTATTTGCTTACTGATTAGAAAAGAAAAGGTTCCCTATTACACCACAACACCTGTCCACTTTTCCTTTCTGTGGTGTTTCCCAAGGCCAGGTATGGCCCCATGTTCTGGAATTCCAAAGCAACTGAACCCCTCCCATCTCCAACTCCTGCTGACCCCCCTCAGAGGAGGGGCAGCTGATAGGCCAGGGGTCGGGGTCCCGGTCCTGGGTCCTCAGAGGAGAGTTCTGAATTGCTCACTTGTGAGATGAAGCACCTGGACCCACGTACCCGTAACATCACTTCCAACCCTACCCCCAACCCTGATGTGTGAGGGAAACATCCAAGGGCCACCTCTCACATGCACCCCGAAGGGGGACTGACCCACGACCCGGGCATGTGCCCTGACTGTGCACTGAATGAGCGACCCTTCGCCTTTCGGGATGACACCCAACCAACTGAGCCACACCAGTCAGGGCGCTACTATATTTTTAAGGACCTCCTTCCCCAACTTTGTTCTTTTTTTCACCATTTGCCCATTAAACAACAACAACAATAAAAATCAACCTAGTTATTAGAATGAATAAAATACAGTATGTCCACTCAGCAATAAAAATGATAACCGCACAAGTATAGATGAACCTTAAAAGCATTACACTAAGTGAAAGAAAAAGACAGAAGACTACCAGCCCAGAGATTGGACTTAGTCTGGGGCAAGACCCATTCCTGGGTAGTTTTTTAAAAGTGCATGACAGGCCCTGGTAGGGTAGCTCGGTTGATTAGAGCACTGTGCTGATACGCCAAGGTTGTGGGTTTGATTCCCACCCGGTCAGGGAACAGACAATAAATACAAGAATCAACCAATGAATGCACAAACAAGTAGGACAACAAAAAAATCGGTGTTTCTCTCACTCTCTCAAATCAATAAATTTAAAAAAAAAATTTTAAGTGCACAAAAGAGCACATATTCCATTTACATGAAAATCAAGACAAAACAGGTCAGTTGCTGTCTGGAGCCAGGCGTGAGTGTGGGGCTTGGTTGCCAACAGACGCGAGGGAACTTGGCGGGGCGATAAAAATGTTCTGAAGCTGGATTGTGGTGACCATGGCCAGACAGCTGTGCGTGTTTATAAAAATTACCTCACTGTACACTCACGGTGGGTAAATTGTATGGTATGTAAGTTACATCTCAGGGACCCTGTGATGAAACCAGTTACTAGGATCTTCTTTGAGGAGGACCCCATGAGTCAGAGTCCCACGGTTCAAAAAAGAAATGACCTGCCCTGGCTGGTGTGGCTCGGTGGACTGAGTGCCAGCCTGCAAACCAAAGAGTCAATTCCCAGTCAGGGCACTTGCCTGGGTTGTGGGCTAGGTCCCCAGTCGGGGGCGTGTGAGAGGCAACCACACACTGATGTCTCTCTCTCAAAATAAAAATAAACCAAAATCTAAAAAAGACCCGATCCATGCACCCAATAGTGCCAGGGTCAGAGGTAGGAAAAAGTAGGGAAGGAAAAGAGAAGCCACAAATAATACATAATTAACAATAATTAGAAGAGTAAATAATATCCAACATAATGACAGTCATTATGTGCAGGCTTGTGCTGAGCTCTTCACAAACACTGGCTCCTAAACTGCTGAGAGGCAGGGGGGTCCTGTAATCCCTTTGGCACTGACGAGCCTGAGGCCCAGGAAGGCTGAAGTCATTTGCTCAAGGTCACACAGTCAGTCTGTGGAGTAGGATTCACACCCAGAACCAACCCGCCTGTGCTGGTTTAACAGCTCTGCCCTGAGGTGGGAGAGAAGCTCGACAGGTAGAAACGAGATCAGGAAAATCCATGCTGGGCACAAAGGCAGTTTGCTTAACAGCACAGACTTAATTTTCGGGGGGGGGCGGGAACCACATAACCCAGATATTAACGTGGGCCATTCTGGGGGCAGCATTTCCCAAGCGCCAGCTGATACAGAAATGTGCTACGCTGGCTGTGGAAATATGAAAAGCTGCCGGGGAGCTAGAATTTTGGGTCATTCAGTAACTCGGGATCAAAGTCTGGAAATCTCTTCTGCAATACAAAGAGCTAATGTGAGGCTGGCACCTTTTCCAAATGTGGGTTTTGCTAGGAAAGCTTGGGCCCTCTGCCTCGGACATGTGGAGTTCCTTGCACAGCCCAAAGGAACAGCTGGGAGCCCAAGCTTCAGAAGTCAGGCATTTCCCAGAGTCTCCGGGTCACATGCATTTGCAGATGACTCCAAAACAAGTGCTCGCTTGTCCGACAGAGCTTACAAGAGGAGGCTTTCTCTTCTTTAGTGGACGCTAGCACCATTTTTCATTATCAAGAACAAACAAGCATTGATATGAAAGGCGGCTGCTTCCAAGAGTGTTTGCTAAATCACTCAACTGATTCCAAAGGTAATTGCTGGCCCCCCCAACCAATCCTGCATCACACTGAGTCCCAGGAAAAAGCAGAAAAATCTCAGACTGGGGTTTCTTACTCCAAAAATTCAAAGTAGATTAAAAAAAATTTTTTTTATTAAGAAAATTGCTCTGGCTGGTGTGGCTCAGTGGATTTGGGCCTGCGAACCAAAGGGTCACTGGTTAATTCCCAGTCAGGACGTGTGCCTGGGTTGCAGGCCAGGTTCCCAACTGGGGAAGTACAAGAGGCAACCACGCATCCATGTTTCTCCCCCTCCCTCTCTACCCCTTTCTCTTAAAATAACTAAAAATAAAATCTTTTAAAAAAGGAAAAACATAATTTGTAAAAAAAAATGACACAAAGACCAACCCACAGTTCCAGACACAGACTTGGGCACCCACTGGGCTGCAGCCGCCGGGCACACAGCTGCCTCCTGTAAGATGCCTCTGCACAGGTGGCTGCTGCCACCACAGGGCCCTATGGAACCTGTCCCAGCAGGGTCCCCAAACTTAATTTTCTCGGCTGCAGCTCTTACAAGGCTCTGGTCCTGTGGATGAAAAGGGGGCCACGCGCTCAACCTGACATGGTCAGGGGAGGCCTGCACGGTGGGCCCTACAAACTCAGAGACTGAAAGTAACCGCACAGGACGGGTCTGAAACGAAATCTCCCTCACTCCACAGCTAGTCAAGGAGGGTGGTGACATCCCAGGCCTGTTTCTTCCTTGACAAAAAGATCAGCCACTCTTTTTGCAGAACAAACCTTTGGAGTATCAGAGTAATTTCCTTTTTCCAGACCCCTCAGGGCCCAATTGCTGCATCATGACCAGAGGCCACAGAACCCCTCATTGTTGTTGTTATCAAGTTCATTGTTAACTGTTAACCACCCTGCCCCAGCTAAGCTAAGCAGGTATCTAGTCCTTTTACTTTTTATCTAATCTCAGAGACGTACCCTCCTGCTCCCCCTTCACTTTCTCCCACCTCCCTAACCCATGACCAACTGCAGCTGCCCTGACTGCCATTGATGTGTGAAGTAAGGTGCAAACCTACCACCCACCGAGGCTCTGCTTCCCGGCCATCGTCATTGGTTTGGCTCTCATGAACTCATAAAAACTCTCACAGGTCTGGACGCTGCCTGTACCGACAGTCCCTTTGCCTGGCCTCTCCCCGCTTCCAGTGTGATCCCAAGTCAGAAGCTTGCGCACAGGCAAAATGCACACGGTTACTCACTAAGGCAGTAAGTAGCCAAACATGGGCGACAAACCAAGCACTCATCAACAGGATTAGCTGAATAAACTGCGGAATTTCCCCGCCATGGAATAATACTATGTGGCTATAAAACAAAGGAGGCTCTTCCTACACTGCTGCGGAATGAATCGGGAGTCAGGTGATGAAACAAGGTGCAGAGCAGCGCAGGGGGCTAAGAACGTATGCCCGTATTTGCTTGTATTTGCATACAGAAAGGTTGTGTTTTTTTACCCATGTGAACATATTGTATTTATTCGTAAATTTTAAAAAATCATAAGGGGCCATATGTAAATGGCTTATTACTTACTCCATAGGAAAAAATTTTTACTTTTTCGCAAACACTCGGTATTTGTCCCAGGGGACCACAACGCCTCTGCAAATCTCAGCAACCCAGGATGCAGGAGACCATACAGAGGGATCACGTGGGGGCTGGGATAGAAGAGAGGATGACCCACATGTGACAAGAGAAGAAAGGCGTGTTGTGGAGAGGGCTACGGGGTGCTGGCGAATTCTGTCAGCTGGTCTAGTAAAAAGGCAAGAAGCCAAATCAGGTGACCAGATTCTCTCAGGGGTTTTCCAGGAGACGAGGGCTTGGACTGGTCCCTTTCATTCATTCTGGATTAGTTTTCTCGCCTGTGACACAGAGGCTGAACTGTCAACCAAAATGTGGGGATCGCAGGCCTCCTTGGCAAGTAGAACCAGAACGACTTTCTTTCTGAGGGCACCCTGACCATGTTCACGTATCTTACAGGCCTCCATCCTTTCGTCTGCCAAAGCCCACGTCTAGGACCTCCTCCCACAGATGCACTCACACACATGTCCAAGGACACGTGCACAAGGACAGACGCACAGAGAGAGAGAGTCACCACAGGCTCGTTTATAGTGGCAAAAGACAGAGGCCACTTCAACAGAAACTGGAAAAACACAAAATGCGTGATCGCTTGATAGGGAAAAATGCAGAAATTAGAAAGAATGAGGTGGCTGTTAAAAAGAATCAAATGATTCCAACACATTTAAAATTTTTTAAAGATTTTTTTATTTATTTACCTTCAGAAGGGACAGGAAGGAGAGAAGGAGAGAAACATCAATGTGCGGTTGCCTCTTGAGCACCCCCTGCTGGGAACTGTCCTGCAACCCAGGCATGTGCCCTGACTGGAAATCAAACCTCGATCCTCTGGTTCGCAGCCTACACTCAATCCACTGAGCTACACCAACCAGGGCCCCAACACATTTAATTTTTAAAAGAATCAGATCTAGCCCTGGCTGGTGTAGCTCAGTGGATTGAGTGCAGGCTGCAAACCAAACGGTCGTCGGTTCGATTCCCAGTCAGGGCACATGCCTGGGTTGCGGGCCAGATCCCAGTGGGGGTCACATGAGAGGCAACCACACATAGATGTTTCTTTAATTTTCTTTCTCCTTCTCTCTAAAAATAAATAAATAAAAATCTTTAAAAAAATAAATTTACTTATAAAAAAAAGAATCAGATCTATATGTAATAATATTGGAGGAACTTGCCCTTCTTTGAAGAAAGCAGAAAAGCAAAATGGGGCAGAGAATGTGCTTAGAATATCTTCAGGATCCAGAAGCTGGTAGCGCTGATGGAGGAGGGAGGAGGAGGAGGTGGAGGAGGAAGGGAGGGAGGAAGGAAGGGAGGGAGGGAGACCTGTTTGTCTATTCTTTTCTGCCATTTGCATTGGTTCATATTTGCTTTCCTATCCTTACATATCAACAGTCTTCTTTAACAAGAGGATTGAACTGGAGGAGGACTAGAGTTGAGCTGACTAACTTCTCCGGGCAACCCCTGCATGCAGGCTTCCAAAACCCCAGATGCAAACTTCAGCTGCATTATCAGAAACAAGACACTCAGACACAGGAGACTCCGTGGTCTCGGCCCATCCAATTCTATTTGTGGTTGGGTAAGGACATCCTCAGGGTTACAAGCTAATGATCAAATGATGAGTGCTGTTTCTTTGCAAGGGTCACGCTTTAAGAGGAACATTGACCCATGGAACTGGTCCAGAGCCAGAGGGGTGAGGATGATAAAGCTGCCCTCTGCAGAGTAAGGGGCAGACTGAAGAAGAGACAGACTAGGAGCTTCCTCCTCAAGCAAGGCTGACCCCCGGAAGGGTCCGTGACAATGGCATCAGAGGGCAAGGTATGGGCCAGCGAAAAGAAAAGAAACAGCAAGACCACCCAAGGAAAGAATGAAGTGTCTTCTGCTCAGAGCTCACCCCAAACAGAACCGGGCTGGCTGCCGGCCAGCCTGCCTCCCGAGCGGCCCTCACCGCAGCTCTGATGGCATCATCGGGGCAGCGTCCCAACAGCACTGAGGTTCAGTGGGGGAGCCTGAGTCCAGGTAAATTTAGATTTTCACTCAGCTGTGCCTCTAACTACCTGCCTGACTGCAGGAAAATTAACCCTTTGTCGATTTCCCCTTCTCACGGTTCCTCAGTTCTCAGTTTCCCCTTTCCTACAATAGAGGAAGAGTTTGTATCAGGTGTTTGGCCTTGACAAGCGGTTAACCTGCCTTGCTACTATTTTTGTCCTGTTATAGATTTGCAGAACTGGAAACTTCTGCAGCTGCCTGAGGCCACCCTGCAGGAGAGGCAGAGCCCTGCAGGGCCCCCTCCACAAACTTAAGTTCTATCAGTCCCTTATCCACCCTCCCCTTAGCCACACAACTCTGAGGTCCGCCACTCCCACTTTTGGGCGTGGTGCCCTAGAGTACAGGCAAAAACTCAGGACTTGGAAAAGTCATTTCTCTCCCCTGCCTCCTGGTCAAAGTTTTAGCACCGTCTCTGACCATCTGGAAGCCTCTTCTGTGGCCATTTAAAGAAGTTTCCCACGTTACAGTTCTGCTTTGCCTGACCTCCCCCGCCGCCGCCGCCACCAAGGACTGAGCTCTGAACCGAGCTAAGGTCTGGGTCTGTGAACAGAAAGGTGAGCCCCCCGAATTACGAGTGAAGACGTGGACACGTGTGGGAGGCCTCCGATACCTTCTCCAAGAGGTCTGCGATCCCGGAAGGAGAGCTCCGGACCAGACGCACACTCAGGGCTTCCACTGGCACTGTGGGTGTTGGCAGGGAGGACAGAGAATGAAGGGGCTCAGGGGAGGCCACGACGACTGGTTGTTTCTGAGGCCTCCCTAGCAAGGGCCCTGAGCACCAGCAGAGAAGCAACTCCAAGCTTCCTGGCATGTTTTGAGTTTTGTGAATAAAAACAAAGCACTGGTGGGGGGGTGGGGGCAGGGGGTCGAAACCCGGGTAGGATGGGGAGGGAGAAGATCGTGGAGACAGGCCAAGAAGAGCCCCCCTACCCACAGACCCAATTCATCTCTGGATGCCTGGACCACTGCAGTAGACTAACTAACAGTCTTCCCAGTTCTGGCCCCAGACCCCGACAGGCTCTTCTCTATAACACAGACCCAGTGAACCCGTTACAGCTGCATTCGGGTAATAATGTCCCTCTGCTCACAGCCCTCCCAAGATCCCCGTTTCTCCTGCAATAAAAACACGACTCCCGGTGGTCAGGCCGCAGCTGCTTCTCTGACGTGACATAGAAAACCCTCACCTCGTTCCCTCTGCTCTAGCCAGTATGCTCTTTCCTCTGCCCAGTGACCTCACTCTTCCCCAGGTGACCCCTCCCGCTCCTTTCCTTCAAAGGTCACCTTTCCTGCAGGCCCTGAACACTGTATTTCAAATAGCAACCCCCTGCCTCTAGCGCTCCATCCTCATTCTTCCTTCCCGGCTGTAGGGTCTCTCTACAGCACTCAGCACATTATATACGTACTGTGCCTATTTACTTATTATAACCTACTGTCCTTCAGCAGAACTAAGCTCCATGGTGGCAGGAGCTTTGCTAAATGTTGTGGTCATTACTGTAACGGCAGCACCTACATACCCCAGTGCCGAGCATTTAACATTTAACAAGTCCTCCATGAATATCTGTGGGTGAATAAACGGTGCCCTTGTCTCCACCAACCATGTCCAGATCCCAAGGAGGCCCCAGTGGCCCCAAAGCCAAGAGCAGGTCCTTCATGTGAACCCTGCAGATGAGAGCCAGCAGAGGTGGACACACTGTCCAGAGGCCACAGTGGGGCCTGAGAATGGTCGAGAACTGGGGGCTTTGGAAGCCCCGATTTAGACCCTCCAAGTATGCTCATGAGCCCGCACGTGGCGAGCTGCTTAGTCATCCTAACGATCTCTTGCCTGTGGTCTTGCCTGTGGTCACCAGTAAGTGATCAAGTGTCAGCCTGATGGGAAGCATCTTTAGGAGTCTCCACTTAATCCCCATAGCAACCCTGGGAGGTAGGAACTGCAGCCCCATTTTACAAGTGACTAAACCAAGACGCACAGAGGTGAAGTGACCTGCCCAAGGTCACACAACTAGCAGAGCTGGGAACTGAACTCGAGCCAGTCTGACCCCAGAGCCTCCACTTTGCCCCGCCCCCTGCCCTGTCAGCACCTTTCCTCTCTCCACCTTTTTCCTCCCTGAACACAGTCACCTAATGGGAGTGTCAGGGTCCAGGTGAGAAGGTGCTGGGGCATCTCATTCAAGCCCACACTGTAGGTGGAAGGCTAAGGTGCTGATGGGGCAGGCAGTGTGTCGACATCTGATAAGGTGGGTGCCGACAGTTCTTCCGGGGAATTTCAACAGCACAGGGACTGGCTCGGAGAGCTGTAGATAAAGTTGGCTCCACACCTTGGCGGATAATGGGGCTCACTGACCCTGGCAAAACCTGACGGGCCAGCTGGCCATCCCTAAAGGCCTTAATTTGCTTAGAGAAGAGCGTAACCTTTGAGTGTTAATTTCCAGAGGACTTCCTGCCTCTGGACATCAAGGGGGCACACGAGGGGAGCCAGGAAGGAGAAAAAAAACCCCAACCGTAATCAATTCCACAGAGAACCATGCATTAAGTGACCCTGCAAGACAAGGAAAACGCGTGCCATGGATGCCAGCTTTACATACTTCTCATTCTTAATGTGCCAGTTCTGCTGACAGGGCAGGACATCAGACCAGTCAGGCTACAGCTTTCTTTTAAACACCCTTTTAAGCCATTAGCTTAGGCTCATCTCGAAAGCCTCCCTGCCTACCTTTGAATTACACAATACATCAAACTTACTTCGGGCGTCCATTCTGTTCAGCAGGTAGGTGGCTCTGGGTTCCCAGAATCCCTTTGGTTTGTGGGAAGCCTGCAAACCAAGGTTCTTTGAAGGGCGGGCCATGGGCATCACCCCTCAGTTTGAGGCTGTTTATGAAAAGTTCAGCAGGAGCTCTGCTTGCTAGAGTAGGAAATAATTCACTAATAATCTGACCTTTCTCCCATTGAATTTTTAAAAATTGAGATAGAATTCACATGACATAAAATTCACCAATTCAAAGTATACAACATTAGTGGGTTTTAGTTACTCCCTATGTTGTACAACCATCATCACTCTCTAATTCCAGAACATTCCATCACCCGCCCCCAAAAATGTACCCATCAGCAGTCAGCCCCAGTTTCTCTCCTCTTTCCCCAGCCCCTGGCAACAACCCGTCTGTTTGTTTTCTGTCCCCATGGATTTGCTTATTCTGTACACATTTCGTACAAACGTGTTTGTCTCTGGCTTCTTTCACTTAGCATGTTTCATGGTCATCCATGTTGTAGCAAGTATTAGTATGAGATAAAAGTTCACTCCCTTTTATAGCTGAGTGATATTCAATTGTATGAATATATATTATCAGTTGATAAACATATCCATTTATCAGCTGATAAACATTTGGGTTATTTCCACTTTTTGGCTTCTCCAAACAGTGCTATGAACAACCGTGGACACGCGTGTGTGGACATGCGTTCTGAACCTGCTGGGTACGCGCCTGGCGTGCAGTCGCCGGGCTGCACGGGAACCCGGCAGGTCTCAGGAACTGTCAGCCTTGTGCGGCTGCACAAGGGCACAGCCTCAGCACAGGGTGTGACGGTTCTCATTCCTTCACATCCCTGCCAACACTTCTCATTTTCCCTTCATTTTTAAATTACGACCATCCCAGTGAGTGTGAAACATTATCTTATTATGGTTTCATTAATGAGCTTTTTAAGGAAACACATCACCTCCCCTAGAACACCACCACCTCACAAACACCGCTTTGAAGGCAACCCTGGCTGAGGCCTTTGCAGGGGTGGGGGAGGGTTGTAATAATAATAACAATAACAATAATTAATCACAATAAATGGCACCCTGGCTGGTGTAGCTCAGTGTATCGAGTGCCAGCCTGCGAACCAAGAGGTTGCTGGTTTCATTCCCAGTTGGGGCACATGCCTGGGCTGCGGACCAGGTCCCCAGTCAGGGTCTAGTGAGAGGCAACTGATCAATGTTTCTCTCACAAATTGATGTTTCTCTCTCTCTCTCTCTTTCTCCCTCCCTTCCCCTCTCTCTAGCACTAACTAAATAAATAAATCTTTTAAAAATAATAATGATAATGGCAACACAACTACTGACACTTTCTATAGCATGTACTATGGCCCAGTGCCAGGCTCATTATATTAATATTAGGCATTTAATCTTTACAATAGCTATAAAGTGTTATTATCTCCGTTGACAGGTGGAAAATTGAGGCACAGAAGGGCTTGAGTAACTTGCACAAGGTCACAAAGAATGTAAGTTACCAGAATTAGAATTAATTCTAATTAAAACTAGAATTAAGAGTTCTTGACCACTGTGCTTTTGTGCATGGCGTCCTGGAAAACAAAGTCCGTTGAGAAAGTCCGGAATCAGCACAGGAGGCACAAGGCCAACGTACCTGAATACCACCCTAAACTATCTTAAGATACAAGTACACCAACATCACATTTTTTTCTTTTCAAAAGAGCCATTTTAATGCAAAATTCATGTAATGCAACATTCATATGAATTACCGACAAATGACCCGTCTGTTTGATCCAGAATCAAGGGCATTTTTTTTGGGGGGGGGGGGAGATACTGAGTCTGAAGACAGAATGTAAAGGGATGAAGTGGCTATGTCAGGAAAAGAGCTACTAGGAAGACCATGTGAGTAAGAAACCATGCAATAATAAGCACACAGCTTCTGGGCCCTTCCCTGGAGACTCGGATTCAGTGGGTGGGGCCCACTGAAAATCTGGATTTTCTTTCAAGTTCCTCTCATGATTCTGTTGCACAGCAAAACTGAGAATCCGCTGCCACAGGGCACTGAAGTGCATCTTTCTGACTCAGCACACAGGGCGCCTCACTTCTCGTGTCTCCTGACTCCACAGCTGGTGTTGGCAGAGCTGGTTCCGTCTGCGGGCTCCTTCTGCCCCTTCCAGCCCCTAGACTGCCTGTATGCCTTGGCTAGTGGTCCCTTCCTCCATCTTCAAAGCCGCTGACACAGCATCTCCTCCCTGATCCCTGCATCTGTCATTACCTCCATCTCTCACCCTCCTGCCTCCCTCTTTGCCTGTAAGGATCCTTGTGATTATGAGGCCCAACAGGATAATCCAGGAAAATCTTCCCATCTCAAGACTTTAACTTACATCAGCAAAGCCTCTTTTACCATGTAAGGTAACACATTCACAGGATCCAGGGACTAGGACATGACCACCTTTCGGCAGCCTTAGTTAGCCTACCATACAATGCCTTGTGCCTTGCAGTTCACCTGCACCCACACCTTTGTATATAAACCCAAAAGAATCTATTTTCCAGTGTTACATGTTTTCCTGATTGGGCAAACATCCTTGTCACTTATTTAGGGGGAACCCACTGTAAAGCCGATGATTGTCTAACCCCTATACTGTACCCAACACCACATTCTTACCAGGGCTATAAACACAGGAGGTAGGACCACATAGTGGCGACAGGTGGCAACTCCAAAGTCAGACACACCTGGATTGAGGTTTCAGCTGTGCCACTCAGAACTCCAGGTGAAGGAAAGCCATTTGCCCTCACCCCTTGGCCTTACTTTCCTCATCTACAAAGTGGGTCTAATGGCAATCTCTAAATCAGAGAACTCTATCCAGGGCTGAATGAGAAAGTGCATGACCCAAAGGGACTTGCCGGATTCAAAAGTGACACACAGTGAGCGCACCAGGCAGCGGCAAGCACTGAATTCCTACCGTGCACCAGGCCCCACACTGAGCACCTAACCCGTTGCTCATATTCCAGGAATGATGACCATCATTATTCAGAGTGATATACAAACTGTGCTTGTTTCCTGCTACCACATTTAAAATCTAAAATAGGTCTATTTGGGGACTTTTTAATGACTCTCACATTAAATTTCCCCCTTTTGGGGGTACCTGTGGCAGATAGGTGAAAAGTACAAAGGGCAACATTTGACTAGAGCTCAACACCCAAGTATACGTGAGTGCTCTGGGAACTGCTTCCACCTAAGCTCACGCCGCCTTGACCTTGAGGTCTAATTTCAGGGTCTATGAAATCACAACCTTTTGTTCCTCTTGAAAGCAACATGCTGACACCATCAGCTGTTTACCTGAGAAGATTCAGATCTAGAAATTCCAGCTATGCTTTATTACAGGGGAGGGAAATATAAAGTCTTTTTTTAATTACAAACTTGAATTCCAAGTGTGGCTTGTGTGTACATGGATACATACACGTAGCTCATGTGAAATTCGCATTCTTAAGAGATACAAACAGAAACTTCCAAACCCTCCTAGCATCCAACAGATAACTTCAAGTTCTACCCCCAAAGCGGGAGAACAAAGAGGCCAGCAGACTCTGGCTGCAAGGAAAGAATGCCCCCTTTTCTTCTCGCATTCCTTCCTGGGTACACAGAGGCCACTGTGATCAGGGGGCCAACACTTTAAATGGCATGCATGTCCGAGTCCATAATAAATAAGAGACATTCTTGGGATAGTTGGGGATATGTGAATATGGAGTAGATGTCAGATGACATTGTAAACTTTCTAAGTTGTGATAACAGTTATTATGGTTCAAAAGGAAAACGTTCTCACTCTTGGGAGATGCCAGCAAAAGTATTTAGTGGCAGGACATCTGTGACCTGCCTTCCGATGGCCCCCAAAGCGCACGCCCACACAGAAAGGGCAAGTGTGACAGTGATGGCTGTAAAATGAGGGCATTCAGGTGTTTGCTGTACGATCGCTCAATGTGCACATACTTTTTAAAGTTTCTCAAAGTTTTAAAAGTTTTGGTGGTGGGCCCTGGCTGGTGTGGCTCAGTGGTTGAGCACTGGCCTGTGAATCAAAGGGTCACTGGTTCAATTCCCAGTCAGGGCATATGCCTGGGTTTCAGGCCGGGTCCCCAGTAGGGCGTGTGCAAGAGGCAACCACACATTGATGCTTCTCTCCCTCTCTTTTTCTCTCCTTCCACTCTCTAAAAAATAAAATAAAATCTTTTTTTAAAAAAAAGAAAGTTTTGGCAGTGGGAGGAAGATTCTATAATAAGATCTAACCTGTTAAGAACTAAATGAATGAATCATATTTATTAATGAGGCAAAAGTTAACAAACCTGAAGCATCCGACTTCAGACCCCTCATGAGAGGTCAGAGGCAGCAGGAAAAGAGGAGACCAAGTATGAGACGGATGGACTCCATAAAAGAAGCCACAGGCATGAGCCTGCAGGAGCTGTGCAGGCCTGCTGGGGACTGGACGTTGTGGACATTGCTCTCTCGTAGGGTCACCAGGAGCCGGAGCCGACGCGAGAGCAGGATGCACACAGAATGGGGAACGAGATCCTGCTAGTATGTGCCGACACAGCTGTACCAGGGGGTGAAATATCCAGTCCCCTGGTTCATCCAAGCCCATCCTCCAGCTGCCGCTCAGGAGCCCAGCATCCGTTTGAGTAGTACATGCCAGGCATGCACTTGGATTGTACGTGGTCCATGCGGTACTGGCCTTCCTTAAATGTTTTAAAACATCACTCCTGACTCTCCTTAACTACTGGCCACTTGCCACAGACTATTCTTTCTAGTTAGCGAGGTTCCAGAGTCTCTCCTCTTGGCCCACTCTGTCAGCATAACTTGCTTCCCGTGAACGAGGAGCGGGAGAGCCCTGGGCACAGAGGTTGAGCACAGAGGTTAAGGCTGACCTGAGCTAAAATCCCAGCTCTGCCCTGGCCCCGCCTGGCCCTTTACTGCAAAACAAACTGGCACAGTTGGTCCTTCCACAAGGCTTGCTTCGAAAATGCAACTTTGTTCCAACATGAATGATTTATTAGCAAACAGTTTGAGCATAACTCAACTGTCAAGTTGACTCATGTGTTATGGTTTTGCCTGTAGAAACGCTGGGTGAACGCAGGAAAGTCTCCCCAGCTGAAGCGCCGGAATGCACAGCACATCCACACCCACCCACACCTGGCATTACAACTTCCCATCTGATTCCAGACCATCTTCTTTCCACCACTCACGAGATGCCACCCTACCGAGACCTGCTCCCACAGGCAAACCTTTTCCCCCTTCCCTTCCCCTCTCCCTCTCAAACTACTTTTTTATACCTCCCAGTGTTTGAGTGTTGCTCCCCTAGCCATTTCCGCATAAGCCCTGTGGTTTTTCTGGGGGGGGGGGGGGGGTGGTTAGGAAGGCCTTTGTCTCATTACAGCAGAAGTGACTGTGCTCCTTGTATCACGGAGCACGGTGAGGCAGAAAGAACATGTATGTACCGGGGGAGGTCGGTCCCACCCTGGGCACATGGTAAGTGCTCAGCAAGTGTTGGCTGCGGCCAGGCTCTCACACTGAGAGCAGACGGGGCCTGGTCAGAAAAGACGCCCAGTGAACATTTACTGAATGTTTATTACTTGAAAGGTCTATGGCTTATTAATCTTAGCAGACTAATTAAAGAGATTTAACCTTTCCTCCCAAAAAGTCAGGAGAGACAGCAATTGTCAAAACTATAGATCAGACACGAGGCTCCCAAGCTCTGCCTGAGCCCTGCCCTGCCAGGTGTGGCTCAAATAGCCTAAGAGTCGTGAAAGGCAGTGAGTGAGCCTGTCTGTGAGGACTTAAGGACATAAAAGGTGTTCATCACGGGGCAACATGGGGTCAGTTTTGACCATGGACTCCGAGTCCTTAATTCAGGGCCACAATATAGAATAAGAAGAGCCCAGGTGAGAGGTCCTATGACCTGAGTTCAAATCCCAGGTTCACCACTTATCAACGACACCCCCCCCCCAGGTGCCAAACTTCACCTTCTCCTGCGTCACCTTCTCACCTGTAGAGACTGCACTGGCTCCTACTTCCTGAGGGGATGCAATGACTCATCGGGTTCATACATGGAGAAAGACCCTCAGCACAGTGTCAGACACGGGAAGTTCTACGAGTGACAGCGATGAGTGACAGCTGCTATTCTCAAGATTAAAAAAATCAGATGCCACCAGAAACAGAGCTGGAACAGGAAACCGTACACGCAAACAGCAGTGGCAAAGGGAAGTCAGATTTCTCTGGAAGTGAAAAGTGGGATGGTGTGGGCAGGAGCTAGTTTTCACCAACCATCTACCCCGAGTCCTTTCTGGCACACAGCCCACACTTAGCCAGGCCCTTTCATTGAACACACTTAATTCTGGTCTCCTGCGCATCGTTTCCGAAAGAAATAGAGAGAGCCACTTGTAGCTGAGGGCAAAGACCTCCCTGAAAAACCAGAAGGATGAGTCAGCCGGACGGATTGGTTCGCACCACTTCATCTGGGTGGATGCCCGTCCTTCAGGAGAGGTCGGCTACACCCGAGACAAGATCTGTCTCTGCCTTCCCCTCCAGTGTCATTCCCCACGTTACTCCACGCTGCCTCCCCACCCTGGCCACTCTGTCTCCCCCAGCACACTGCCGGCATCTTTCCTGGCCTCGGGCCCTTGGTCCTCGCCATTTCCTCTCTCCCCCCTTTCCCGCTCTACACACAGCACACGTGTCCTCCCAAGCACTTACCTGACCCATCCCCAGCTGGAGTGGGCCTCTTCCCCACCCTGGTTCCTCCCTACCCCATTTCTCTGCTTTACTTCCTTCATGAAATGCACCACTCCCTAAAACCCTATGTATTTACATGTTAATGTCTACTTAGACACTAGAACTGCGGCTCCTGGAAGGCACAGATAAGCCTGGTGTGCCGCCCTGTCTGCCAAGGCAGGCCCCGAATAAACATACACTAATGGATGCCCACCTGGAGGCGGATGTGAAGTTATCTATCCGTCCATAAATAGTCCTCAAGGGCCTCTTAAATGCCCGGTGGGAGAGAAAAGAGACCCAAGTCCTTACCTCTGAGGTCCTTCTAGTCCTGGGGGAGGATGTGTCAGAGAGCGCCTGGCCAGGGGTGGTATCCATGGGAAGCAGGCTTGAGCAGGGAGAGTGACATTTTTAGGACGGAAGACAGAGCTCCCTGGAGCACACACACAGGGTGGTGGTGAGCAAGGCTCTCGGGCCAGCAGGCAGGAAGCTCGACTCTCAAGGCCAGAGAAAGGGCTAGACCAAGCCGCCCCCGGAGCCCTTCCAACTCCCCAGTCATGGCTCTCAAGCAAAGGTGAAGAAAACACTTAACAGCAGCCCAGACTGGACACAGAACTGACTGGGAGGGAAGGAGGGACTACTCCCTGAAAAAGCCACCTGTACAAAAGGCCTCTTGGTGAAATCAGGAAGCAGGCAACGGATGTTAAGTACATACAGCTTAGCAAGATCATGGTTCCGAACTATACATCCACACATGAAAAAAACTAAACCACCACCAGGTAAGGGGTGCAGCGGCAGGTTCAGGTGTGCACTGTTACACAAGAAGGACGCTGATGAGGGTGAAATTGGAGCAGCGACCTGAGTGAAGTTGAGGAACAGAGCCACCAGGATACCCGTGGGTGGGGCGTCCAGGGAACAGCACGCACTGTGGCCCTGAGGCAGCGGTGAGTCGGAGAATGATACGCATTGGTCACGATGCCATTACATATTATTGCTACAATATGCATTTATATTACAAGCTACCAGATATAGTCACAGGCACCTTCCTTCTAGAAGGATATACACCAACATGTTTCCCCATAACGAGAGCTAGGTAGGGACATTATGCATAATTTAAATCATTTTTTCTTTTCTTAGCTGTCCATGTTTTCTAATGTTTTCCCCGTAACAAACATGTATTAGTTTTTTTGTTTTGTTTTGTTTTTTAGATTTTATTTATTTATCTTTAGAGGGGAAGGGAAAGGAGAGAGGGAAAGAAATATCACTGTATGGTTGCTTCTCATGCGACCCCTGCTGGGAACTGGCCCCTGCTGGGAACTGGCCTGCAACCCAGGCATGTGCCCTGACTGGGAATCGAACCTCGATCTTTTGGTTTGCAGGCCCGTGCTCAAGCCACTGAGCTACACCAGCCAGGGATAAAACATGTATTAGTTTTGTAATAAAGAAAACTACAAATGCGGAGTCTGAGGCAGAAGAGGCAGGGCCAGGACTGCAGGAGGTCAAAAACTCTCTGGAGCAGCTGGGTTCCCCAATGAAGTACTAATTTATGCTTAACACACAGAAGCACAGTCACACAACTGATCTCTGCTCTGACTGGTAGGAAGTTCGAATTTGTGGTCTGCTTTCAGCAGGAACCTAGGCTCTGTGGCAAGCATTCAGCCACTCACCCCTCTCCCGGTCCCTCATCTTCTAGCTTTGCATTCCCTTTGCCCATTTCCCTGTCTCTATCTGAGACACAGATATTATGTATCTAAGTAAGTCACACCTTCAAGTCTTCACTGGAATGAGGTAGGAATGAACAAAGTGAAGAAATAGGCCAACAGAGACAAGAGATTCTTAATGAAGTCTTTTTTTTTTTTAAGATTTTATTTATTTATTCATTTTCGGGGTAAGGGAGGGAAAAAGAGAGGGCAAGAAACAACAGTATGCAAGAGATACATTGACGGGCGGCCTGTTGCACCATCTGGGGACCTGGCCCACAACCCAGGCACGTGCCCTGGCTGGGAATTGAAATAGCGACCTTTCAGTTCACAGGCTGGTGGCACACAATCCACTGAGCCACACCAGCTAGAGCTGAAGTCTTGAAAAAGGAGTGTCATTATAGGAAATCTTAGCATGATGGGAGAGAAAACACTCATTTCTGGAGGATCCTAACCTTCCCATTACTGGAACATCACTGTCTCCAATGGAGGAGGGATGGTCCAGTTCAGCAGGTTCTGTCATGAAGAATCAAATGCCTTTAAGACCTAAGTGGCAGGTCTTCGTGTCACGGTGGACCATAAACTACATGAAAGTCTCTGGTCCTCAATTTACTCCTCCAAGAATGGGGTCAAGAACCTACCACCCCCAGAGTGATGGGTGGAATTATATACTACTGTGCAACTGCTCAGGGCAACACTCAGTGTATAATAAGGGCTGTTTCAGTGTTAACAGTGATGGCTGGCATATTTTACAAGGATCAGGAAGAAGAGCAGTAACTGCTACTGTCTGCATGCCCAGCGAATGCCTGACATTATCGTTCATCTCACTGAATTTCCCCAATAACCAGAGGAAGCAGAATCTGTGTAATCTGATTTTACAGAGGAAAAAGTTAACCAGAAGACAGGATGCCCCAAGAGAAACCCAGCCCCTGGCCCCCCTGACCCCTGCGTGCCTGGACAACTTGCTTTGATTATCTCAAGGAAGGACGCCACATGTCTCGGCAGTTAGATGCAAATTGCAAATCCTTGTCCTGCCAGTAGGTAGCCAAGGGCACCCCCCAGCCTCAGTCTCCCCATTTATAAAACAGAAATCATTATAATGGGGTTGCTGTGAAAACTAAGTTCACATATGCAAAACCAAGTGCGCATCAGTAGCTGAAAGGTTCTTGATAATGGCCATCAATTACCTGACACACTGAGGAGGATGCTGAGAACAAGCACAAGATGCAGGGAGAACACAGATCCAAGGGCAACAGGCAACTTTTCCAAGAGAGAAAAATAAATTTCTAAAAAGTGCTAAATATCTGAAAGTCATGGCATGTACAGAAATACTTAAAAAAAAAAAGAAAAGGAGATAAATCACCCGTCTTGAGGGACACCTGTTCAATAACAGGCAAAATCCTCAGGTTCATGATTAACTTCCTTCTCTCAAATTTCAAGAGCGCATTCAGAGTGAACTCTCTGAAATGCCTTACACATTTGCTGGATCTGTTGCTGAACTCTAGATGGATTAATCATAAACCAAACCTTCCCTCTCCACCTGCCACCAAAAACAAACAAACAAACAAAAAACAGAAAAGTAACTTGACTCCCTGTTCACAGCAAGGAAAAGTCCCTGAAATTCTTCCTTGGCCCAACCTAAGACTCAGCCGGCAGCTGCTCAGCTCGTTTCATGCTGGCTTCTCCAGAACAGCGGTAGGGCTTGGCCACATTTTAATATTGGGCTGGGCAACCCAAATTAGGGAATTGTGTTTGCAGACTCATAAATGGCACCTCAGACCAAAACCAACTAAGTTAACTTGTCAAATGCTCTAAGTAGTTGGAATGATGTGTTGTCCTCCCTGCTCTGGCAGCCTGGATGGCTGAGGGTCTTGGATGCAGCAGGTGCCCACAGACTGTCTGAGTTAAAGAATGAGTGACGGGTGGATGGATGAGTGGAAGGAGGGGGGAGGAAGGGAAGAAGCAATAAGGGAGGGAGGGAGGGAGGGAGGGAGGGAGTGGAGGAAGGAAGGAGCCCCTTGGCCATCCCAGCTCCTCCACCAGAGTTTCAACCATCTGTCACCTACCCTGAGGAATTCACAACCCTCAACTTAATTTCCCTTCACCTCTGAATTGAGCGAGACTGAGGTTGGTCCCAGATTGGTGGGAACCAGCCCTCCTGCACACAGCCAAGCCTTGAATGCCTCTTGGGGAATGGTGGGGAGAGGGGTGTGAGGTGGGGGACTTGAATGCCTCAAAATCTGAGGAAAGCTGTGGATCCCCTGAACTCAAAAAAGGCTTGCACACGCACATGCTTACACATTCGCTGTACCTGTAACTTTGGGTGTGTTCATAAATCACCCTCCCAAGTCCAATCAAGAATCACCTGGGGACCATTTTATAAAACTTCCCCAGTTCCCCTCAGACCTTGACTCAGAATCTCTGAAGGGGGTGTCCCTCAAAGCCTGCACTTCAAGCTGTCCCGGTCAGCCACACTCTAGCCCAGGTTTGGGAACGGGTGCTGTGGCCCAGCTTTTATTCTAAGGGCAGTCCCAGCACCTCCAGTTCAAGCAGAGTGGGCCTACTTAAAAATGTAGACTCCTGGACCCTATCCAGACTTATAAGTTGGAATTTGAGGGGGTGGGGCCCAGCAGCCTGCATTTTAAATTAGTTACACAGGTAAATTTGAAGCTTCTTAAAGAATGAGAACTATTTCCCAGAACTACCGGTTAAAACCTAGGAAGAGCCCAGGGCCTGTAAACAATTGCTAATGAACTGATCTGCATTTCAGTGGCAGAGCTTTGGGGGTGTCCACATTCCAAGGACTGGGGAGAGGAGCCCATGATGACCCGCCCCAGGCCTGTGAACATTTACTTCCCTCCCTCCCTTCCAGGTCCCACAACCCTCTGCCACTTCTTGGAAAAGCCAGCTGTTCCACTTTCTAAACCTCAATCTGTCATCTGTACAATGGGATTGAGCCGAGACAAAGGATTATGGCAATCATGGATTGCAGGTGCGATCCTCATCCCGTTTTGCTCGGACTTTTTCCCCTGGCGAGTAGTAACCTGCTTGTCACATTCTGCTTGTTGTAGGTTGTCCCTCCCCCTCCTGGAATGGTGATCCCACACAGGGGTGGAGGCAGTCACTTCCGAGGCCCTATCAGAACGACTGGCACAGGGTAGGCTCAATAGGATGCAGAGTGAGTTGAAGTTTTGGTCTCGGTGCCTAGCTGATGCTAAACACAAAAAATTAGTAGCCATCACCACAATTTCCCTCTAACGTTAAACAGCAGAGGAACTGAATGCTTTAAACTATTGTTTACAATTGACTTATCTTTGAGAAGCAACTAGCCATGGGGGGCTGGGGGGCATACAACTTTCTAAAGCCCCCACTGTTTGTTTACAAAGATGGTCGGTGGGTTTACTGTTAAACTCTGGAAGTTCTCCATAAATGGAGATAAGTCAGCCCCATCCCCAGGGACCCTGGAGCCTAATTCTCCCCAGCTAACAAACCCTCAAACAATTATTTATTGCGTGCCATCTATTCTAAATGCCATGGTGGGGACACTTCACGGAGCACCCAGCCTGGTGGGGAGAGAGGAGAACTTAGGGGATCCCAATCTCAGAGGGAGCTGGGGGAAGAGAAATGTCCTGACTCAGTCCTGGGGGTGGAAGATCAGGGAAGGCTTCCTGGAGGAAGCATCAATTGAACTAGCAGAGAGAGATGAGTTAGCTATGCCAGAAACATAGGAAAGTGTGTTAATGGAGGGGTCAGAGAGCTTGGCTACTCTGGAGATGGACCGGCATCACCACGAATAATGTGAATCCATGGGCCTCACCCTGAACCACGTGAATCAGAAGCCTTGGAGAGGCCCCAGGCCTCTGAGCTCAGCTCCAGGACCTGAGCAGGCAGTGGCTAAGGCCCAAGCTATTAACCCCCAGCTTAACCCTTCTGGAAGAGCCCTGCCCAGACAACTACCTGTGGAGTATTCCACAGCCTAGAATGGAGGGTGGGTGGGGCGGGGTGTGGCAAGAAGGAGACAGAACTGGCTGGAAGGGCGTGGCTCTGGACTGAATGGGAGAGAGGAGCCTGGAGTTAAAGACAAAATCCTTACAAAGCTCTCTGCACTGGGCCGTCACCCCCTGCGCTCCCTGGTCTCTCTCAAATCTGTGCACACTGGCCTCTTGCTCTTCTTCTCTGCCTCGGGGCCTTTGTCCTTGCTGTTCACTCAGTGTAGAACACCCTCTGCCAGGTCCTTCGGCTCTCTTGGACCTTTGTTTAAGTGGTCCCCTTGAGTGAAGTGCCCTCAGACCACCCCACCGCTTACCAATAATTCCTCCCTCAGATTCACTTTTCGTAAACATTTGCAGCCACACAACACCCTCAATGTCTGACATACAGGGTCGGGCACAAATAATGCCCCTTTTTTATTACAAAATCTTTTATTACAAAGTCATAAGCATGTAATTCTGTAACATAACGATATCACACTCGAGCACACCATAGCACATGTTAGGTGAAATGCTCAAACTAAAACTATAAATTATTATACCCATATTATTACCCCCCCAGCCACACCACCCCGTAGTCATTGTTTATTGCCTGTTCCCACCAACACACCAGAACACCAACTCCCCCCAGGAGGAGGCGCACGTCTGGTTCCCCGCGGTGCCCCCTGTCCCACAACAGTGTTTGGAGACATGAGAGTCGCTGCCATTTGCCGAGGCAGCGCCTTTGGGATAAGCACTCGGGGTGGCAGTGGGACAGCCAGGCGGGGCGGCGCCCGGTCTGATGAACCTGGCCAGTCCACGCTGAGGGCCCCGGGTGGTGCGGCGCATGTCCCGTTCTCCCCGGCCCGCTCCAGGTGGCTCCGGCGGATTCCGGGACTGACGGGACGCACCGGCTGCAGAGCAGGCAGAGGAAAACCTGCTGCTCCTGTTCTCCCAGCTCACCAGGGCCTCTGCCAACAGGCCCGGCCAGGCAGCCACATCGCTGTCCTTCTATGACCCTGTCAGGCCCTGTCAGGCTCAGAGGCCAGGCCAGAAGTGCCCAGGGAGAGGTTCCTCACAGCCCCTCACCCTCCGGACGGGGTTCCAGGCCAGAAGGCTGAGTTTCACCTCGGCGAGGAGTCACCATCCAAACGTTCCTCTTGTCATAGTCCTAGCCCCCGGAACCTGCAGGGGAGGTCCCTCCCCACCCACGGCACCAACAAGAGGTGCCTCCTTCCCCCCTTTCCCACTCACATGCCACCCAACACCCTGCACCCACCCCCTACTCTCCTGCAAGAAGCTTTGACAGCTGCTCCAGCCCACACAGGTCTAACCCCACCTGGATTCTGAATGCGCCCATTGTCTGACCAACTTGGCACCTCAACGTTTTCCCGAGGCTGCTGGACTGATCTCCAAACCCCTTGGGACAGAAGGAGCCTCACAACTGACACCGAACACACAGTAGGCACTCAAAACACTAGGGGGAACTCAGCCTCTGTGATACTAAGAACACCTTCCTCAGGTTACAGAGAAAAAAGCCGGGGGGAGTTCCATGGACTGACAAGCAAAACTTTCCAGGGTGTATTATAAAGGAGGGGCAGGAGATTGGTTACATTTTGCAGAACAATTCCTACCTCGATTTCTAAAAACCCCACCAATGCGGACACAGATTTTGTAGATGCGCAGAGAAACATCCGGGAGGATACAGACCGAACTGTTGACATGGGCCACTGAGAAAGGGAGGGTGATCTGGGGGATGTTTGCATTTCCTATTACAGATCATTATTCAGGTTTTCCTTGCACAACTCGTTTCAACTTTATATTGAAGAATTTCAAACATAATGAAAAGGAAAGAAAATACAATAATGGGCCCCATAGATTTAGCTCCTACAACATGTAATTCATGGTGGTCTTATGTCATTTACACCCCCAGCTCCTCACTCACCCGGGACACCCATCTCTCCATCTGTAAGCGTGTCCGTGGGCATCTCCAACGCTCTCCCCCCACCTTTTTAACATATCCACAATCCATTACCACTACGATAAAGAAAATTTTAAAACAAAACACCTTGACTCCCATCAAGCCTGGTCAGGAGGTCAACCAAACCATGGCCTTCATAGTTAACTGGTTTACCCTGTACCCCAATCCCTTTCTCACCCTGACCCCCAAAGTAATTAGAAAGAAACTTTAAGTACTAATTTAGAAAAGAAATATTAATAATAATTAATGCAGCCTATGAACCTCTGAAATGGCTTGCAAACTCATCTCTTGACACATTTCACCATTCAGCTTTCAAACAGAGCTTAAGGGGGCCAGTAGCAGCCCTTTTATTCTGGGTTTTCAAAGCAGCCAAAGGGATCTTAAACCTTCATTTACACAAAGGCTAAAACTAGTAAAGGACTTTGGATGGACCTTGAGGTTCCTCTCTCAGCCAAGGGGAAGACTCTAGAATGCTCAGAAGCTCGCAACAGAGCTGGGAGCACAGGGAGGAGTAACATCAGGCCGAGCTGGGAGACGCACCTTCTCCCATCCCGGGCCACTAGCTGTGTGACCTGGGCTGCTCAACAACCTCCAGAGGCTTGTTTTATTATCTGCAAATGGAGCTGTCGTGGTACCTACCCCAAATGCCGGGGCAGGGATTTCAAATGGACCCGGTGTGAACAGTGGAGGACTCAACCAAGGAACAGCGTGATGAAGTTTATGATTCTTGTTTAACAACAATGTTATTATTATTCTAATTCCACACCTATCAGCTGTGTGACTCTGGTTCAGTCACCTAACTGCACTGAACCGGCCAAACTCATGTTTAAACTAAGGAGTCGTATACTAATACGACTCTTTTAATCCTCACCTGAGGATATGTTTCTTGATTTGAGAGAGAAAGAGGGAGAGAGAAATAGATGGGGAGAGAGAGAAAGAAACACCCATGTGAGAGAGAAACATCAGTTGCCTCCTGTATGTGCCCTAACCAGGGATCAAACCCACGACCTAGGTATGTGCCCTAACCAGGGATCAAACCTGCAACCTTTGGTGTACGGAGTGATATTCTAATCAACTGAGCTCCCCCTGCACCACCCTGCCAGAACTACATGGGACTCTTTTAAGTCTCCTTCTAACTTTGTCCCCAATAAATGGACTTTTAAAAACATACCGTTTCTCTGAGTTTAATGCTGAACAAGGTTGAGTCTTCCTGTAGAGGGAAGAAGACCTTGGAATTCCCTGTCTGGAGGAGGGCTGCAGCAGCAAGGGATTGAGGGGGACAAAAGCAAGATGACCCTGGTGTGACCACAGGTGCTTCAGGTGGCACAACTGGCAGAGGAGCTGTCAGTATTTGCAATATGCAGTTTCCACGCTTCAGGCCAATCCCAGGAGTCTTCCCCTCGCCCCTCCTACTGCAATTCTGCCCCGCTTCCTTTCATTCCATATCCATGGGGCCACATGAAGGATACCCTTCGCAGCATTTGAAAGCAGATTAATTGGTTCTCAGCTTTCTCAAAAGGCCAGCAGCCAAGGCTGAGGTAGTCAGTCATCCATAAACACTTCCCACCCAGGGCGGCTTAAGGATCCTGGGGCCGGGGAAAGAACAGCATTATTCAACTATTGATGGGCACAGCGGGAGCCTGGGCAGGGACCCCCGGCAAGAAATAACTCCAGTTTTGGTGAGAGAAGCTGCCCTCGGCTCCATTCTGATGCTGACCCTATTTCATGCATCATCAGAAACCCTAAGAACCTAGGGCCTCTCCAACACCCAGGACTGGCCGAGGGAGGAATCTGTCCCCTGCGATCGGTAACCATCCCAGAGGCCAGAGACCTTCATATCACAGGCTCTTCTGCACTTGGCATCTGTTGGGTTGGCCAAAAAGTTCGTTTAGTTTTTTCCATAAAATAAAAGATACATTTTTTATCTTCACCAATAACTTGATTGATTTGGATATTTTGAGTATGTTGGCTATCTCCCACCATCATCAGCTTCTAGTGGGTAGAGGCCGGGGGTGCTGCTAAACATTTTCCAATGCATGAGACAGCCCCACAGCAAAAAATTATTTGGCCAATATATCCATAGTGCCAAGAAACTTCACGAACAACTTCTGACATGTTTGATCAGTCACAGCAGCGTCCTTCCCCACACACTGCACAAATCTTTTGTGTTTCAGTCACATTTTTACCTTTCTTAAAATAATAAAGCATACTACACTGAAAATGTTGCGTATCTTCTTCCATCTTCAGTATTAAAATGGCTGCCCCAAAATTCACCAATTTTGATAAGTTTTTCTTTAAAGGCACACTGATATGACAGCTGTCACAATACGATCTAACAAAATCGCTTCAAATGAAGTTAAACACAATTTAGCTCTACTAGACCCATCATATGAAGAAAAAAAAAAAAAAAGTAATGGACTTACTGACCAACCCAATAAAATGCTCTTGATGTGGCTTTGATATTAAAAGACCAGAAACAGCCAGTATCCATCAGTAGAAAACTACAATAGAATACTGTCTATGAGTTAAAAGTGAGGGCAAACTCCACGATGTGTATCAAGTAAACAAGGTGCAGAAGAGGGTGTTTAATATGCTACCTTCTGTGTTAAGTGGTGGTGGGGGCGGGGATAAGTATCTATACATATGTAATTCGAGAAACACTGGGGGGAAAACACACACACACACACACACACACACACACACACAAGTACATATAATTCTTTTTTAATGGCTCTGACAAGGGACCTGAACAGGTGGGAGTTCACAGAAAAGCACCAGAAAGTACAGGCACATGGGCACGTACTGACGGCTCCTTTGCCAGTTGTGCAACCTGAAACACCTGTGGTCACACCAGGGTCATTTTGCTTGTCCCCCTCAATCCCTTGCTGCTGCAGCCCTGCTCCAGACAGGGAATTCCAAGGCATAAGCTTTTGGGTCAGTGGACCAGAGTTCAAATCCCCACCTGCCATTTCTTGGTTTTGTGGACTTAGTGGCCTTAGACAAGTCACTAACTCTCTCTGCGTCTCTCAGTTTCCTCCTCTGTAAAATGGAGATGATACAAGGCTAGAAGCAAGCTCACAGGATGATTGAACCAAAGAGGTGTGACTGTAAATTAGCGGAGCTAAATCATGACAGCCAGCCTGAGTGGCACCAAATAATTTGCACAATCAGTGTTGGGGCTCAAGAGGAATGTCTTCAATTTGGGGAGGCCAAGGAACAAAAAGAAAAAAGGAAGTAAGACAAGGGAATATAGCACTTCCTCATCCTAATCCGCTCTGGCTCCCTTAGCATCTGTACATTTTTTTCACCTCCTTGATATAATTCTAAAGCAGAAATGTCCAACAATGAAAATTCAGCCCTGGCTGGTGTGGCTCAGTGGATTGAGCACAGGCCTGCGAACCAGACAATCGAGGTTCGATTCCCAGTCAGGGCACATGCCTGGGTTGCAGGCCAGTTCCCAGCAGGGGACACATGAGAGGCAACCATACATTGATATTTCTCCCCCTCTCTCCTTCCCTTCCCCTCTAAAGATAAATAAATAAAATCTTTAAAAAAAAAAGAAAGAAAATTCAGTACTTAAGAGTGTTTGCTATGTGCCAGGGACTGAACATATTTTATAGATTAACTCCTTGAATCCTCATCTCAATCCTATGAGGAAGGTTAAGTAACTTGCCCGTGGTCACATGGCAAATAAGAGTCAAGACAGGATTTGAACCCATGCAATCCTGCCCCTCATTACCACCCTTCCCCTTCATCTTCACTCTGAGGGAAGCTCAGGGAAACTTGTTCCTTTGTTTCATGGGTTAAAAGAGAAAGAAATGCTGAAAATCATTAAAGTTACAACCTTGAACTTCCAGTAAAGATGGCGGCACAGACAGAAGTGGCTCCACATCATATGACCACATCTAAATCACAACTAAAATATAGAACAACCATCACTCAGAACCATCTGAAATGGAGTTGAATGGAAGTCTGACAACTGCTGAATTAAAGAAACCACATCCATTGAGACTGGAAGGAGGGGCTTAGATGTGGAATGGGCTGGTCAGTCACCAACTCGTGGTGGATAAAAATTCAGGAGGGATGTGTTGGGAGCAAGGAGTCCCAGCGTCACGCCAGGCCCCCTACCCAGGGTTCCCGTGCCAAGAAGATGAAGTCCTCACAACGACTGGCTGGAAAAACCAGTGGGAACTGAACCAGTGGAAGAAACTTCTGGAGCCCCAAGCAGTTACTCCTAAAGAACCCACAGATGGACTCACGTACTCAGACTCACTCCCTCTGAGCTCCAGCACCAGGTAGCAGCTAGAAAGGTGCCAGTAGCATGCAGAGAGAAACTGAAGCATCTGGCATCGAGGCGAGAGCAGAGGCCATTGTCCCTTTTCTAAACTCTCCCCACACAGAGCCAGCAAGCTGGTGCCGTAACTGAGACTCCATCAACCTGGCTAACACTGTTTTACCTGCCTTGGAGATCCCCACAGACTCTGCCCCACCCAATTTCCAGGCCCCGCCCAAGCTGCTTTTCCATATGAATAGTTGGTCTCAGCTCAGGATTCACATCTTCCTAAATCCTATCAAACAAGCAACGGCTGGCCTCAGTGAGCCTCAGGCTCAGCACTAGTAGCAGCCAGCCTAGAGTCATAGCTTGGCTTAACCTAGGAATCTCCAAGCTCAGTACAAGCAGCAGCAGTCTCAGATTGCTTTACAGCTCAGGCGTGATGGCCCCCGACAAAACACTGGTGGAGGCTGACCTTGGTCTGCATCACCTGGGAAACCCCAGGGCCAGCGCACCCAGTGGAAGACCATGTGGGAGAACCACTACCCTGGCCCCACACAGCTGATCCTCCATGGAGGACAGAGGTTGGTAGTAAGTGGTCACAGCCAATCCTTGCAACTGACTGGCCTCGGTAAATCCCTTCCATTGACCTGCCAACAGCAACCAAGGCTCAACTACAAGGGGAGGGTGTACTCAGACCACACAAAGGGTGCACCCTCAAGTATACAGTTGGGTGATAGGGGAAGCTCTGCCACTGGACATCTACTGCATTAGTCTATACCACCAAGACATGGAGTGAAAGAGGCTCTGCCTAAAACACAGAAACAAAACACAGGGATGCTGCCAAAATAAGGAGATAAAGAAATATGGCTCAAATGAAAGGACGAAACTTCAGAAAGAGAGCTAAATGAAATGGAGAAATACAATCTATCAGATGTACAGTTCAAAACACTGGTTATAAAGATGCTCAAGAAAATCAGTGAGAACTTCAGCAGCATAAAAAAGATCTAGTCAGAAACAAAGGATACACTAATTGAAATAAAGAACAATTTATAGGGAAAACGACAATAGATTGGATGAAGCAAGATTCAAATCAATGATAGGGAACATAAGGAAGCAAAAACAAAACAACAACAAAAACAACAACCATTCAGAACAACAAGAAGAAAAAAGAATCCAAAAGAAGATATAGCATAAGCAGTCTCTGGGACAACTTTAAGAGGTCCAACATTCACCCCATAGGGGTGCCAAAAGGAGAAAAGAAAAAGCAAGAAATTGGAAAGCTGAAAAAATCATGAAAGAACACTTCCCAAATTTGGTGGAGGAAATAGACATGCAAGTCCAGGAAGCACAGAGTCCCAAACAAGACGGATATAAAGAGGCCCACTCCAAGACACATCATAATTAAAATGCTATAGGTTAAAGATAAAAGAGAGAATCTTAAAAGCAAGAGGAAAGAAGTTAGTTACCTATAGGGAGTTCCCATAAAGACTGACTTCTCAAAAGAAACTTAGCAGGCTAGAAGGGATTGGCAAAACATATTCCAAGTCATGAAAAGCAGGGACCTACAGCCAAGACTGCTCTACCCATTTAGATGCCAATCTAAAAGATGTCATTTAGAGCAGAAGGGCAGAGAAAGAGCTTCCTAGACAAGAAAAAACTAAAGGAGTTCATCATCACCAAACCCTTGTTATATGAAATATTAAAGGGGCATATTTAAGAAAAAGAAGGTCAAAACTATGAATGATAAAATGGCAAAAATACAAACCTATCAACAACTGAATCTAAAAAACAAACTAAGCAAACAAGAATAACAGAGACGGAATCATGAATACAGAGAACATTTTGATGGTTGCCAGATAGGAGGAGGGTGTGGGGGAATGGGTGAAGAGGAGAGGGGATTAACAAGTAGAGAACAGACTTGGGGATGTAAAGTACAGTGTAGGAAGTGGAGTCGCCAAAGAACTTACACGCATGACTCGTGGACACGAACAATGAGGGAATTGCCTGAGGGAATGGAAGATGCTGGGTGGAGGAGTGGGGAAAACTGAGACAACTGTAATAACATAATCAGTAAAATGTAATAAAAAAATAAAGTCATAACCTTGACATCAAAGCCCTGTTGAAATCAGAAGTAAAACCTCACACCTGGTAAGTGAAGTTGTTTCCTAGGTTGAACAGCCCCCCTGGTATTTAATCCTGAAGTCTTGAGTATGCCCTTGATTTAGGTGAGAGGATTAGCAGAAAGGAGGAAGGCAGGAGAGAGAGAATGAATATGTAACTAATTCCAAAGTCCAAAGAAAAATCAGCACAATTTATGTGGAAGTTTCGACATCAAACACTCAAATTACAAACCCCAAAACGCCCATCGGCAAAGCATAGAAGAGCATTTCTTTACACATGAGACGTGAGAGGGCAAAGGGAGCAGACGGTATATCCACAAATGCTAATTTCTTCAGAAAGTTTAGTCAGGATCGCAAGTCCAGGATTTGGGTTGGCAATGAAATCGAACACATGAACTTCACCAAGCGAATGTTGAACAGTCATTTCTGTAAAACCTGGGGTTTGTTGCTAAGAATGAAGAGATCTAAGAACAAAGGGATCTAGGGACAGTATCTCCTGGGATTTATGAGTAAGAGTGGGCCGCTACCGCACCTGTTACTAGGGGAGGGTGATGTCACTGCTGATTCAGCCTCCGATACTGATAGCCTCACCGGGAGAGGCCTCTCAATGATGGTGATTCAGAGTCTCACCCCACCCTCCAACAAGTGCCCCGATATTGTCCCACAGCTGATTCAATGGGTGACGTTTTCAATAGGAATGCCACAACTTTTCCCACTAACTCAAGCTGGTCATCTTGTTCCCTTTTCAAACCTGCCCACACAATGGCAATGAAGAATTTGTGGGGGAGGAAGTTTGCAGTCTTTGAAAAAGAAAGAGGGCGGAGAGGGAGGGAGGGAGGGAGGGAAAGAGAGAGAGAGAGAGAGAGGGAGAGGGAAGGGGTGAGGGAGGGGGGAGGGGGGAAGGGGGGAGGGAGGGACAGAGAAAGAGAAAGAAAAAGAAAGTCCTCGTACTGAATCCAGGGTTAATTTTAACCAGCAGGCCCTACGACAGAAGTACATGTGTCCCCCCCTACACTTCTCCCCAAAATACCAGGTCCAAGGAGTCGTGATGCCTCTTTAGGGTGATCTCATGCCTCCGCCATGAGGAAGTGAAGGAAACTAGACTAGAACCATATTCCTCTTGGGCAACATGCCAACAGGTGAGAGGCTTGGAAAGAGCATTAGATCCTGGTTGGAACCCGATACCCTTTAAAGGAGATGTGGCCACAGTTAACCCTCAGAATTATTCCTCTAGCAAAATGCCTAATCAGAGAATAGTCTTTTTTTTCTTAATAGTTAATAGGATTTTTTTAAGGATTTTATTTATTCATCTTTTAGAGGGGAAGGAGAGGAGAGAAATATCAATGTATGGTTGCCTCTCGTGAGTCCCCTGCTGGGAACTGACCTGCAACCTAGGCATGTGCCCTGACTGGGAATCGAACTCCAATCGTGTGGTTCGCAGGCCTGCGCTCAATCCACTGAGCTACCCCAGCCAGGGCCGAGAATAATCTTTTTAAATGACAGCAACATGGAGTGAAAGAACATGGGTAGTCCAGCTCCTTCAAAACACAGTCCAGTTCTGACACGTATTGAGCACCTCACTCCTTCAGGTGACGACTCCCACAGATCTCTCCGCACCCACACTGGTCTTACACCTTTCGCGCTACCTGCTGCTCTTCCTTCCATAGATCACCATCTACCTGCCTCCTTCTGTCTCCTGCACCTAGACGTCCGCAGGGCAGGGATTTTGTCTGTTCTGTCCCACTATACCTCCAATGCCCAGCACAGAGCCAGTGCTGGCAGGTACTCAACGTAAATGTGTTATGTGAATTCAGGAATGACCGACCGCCTCTGTCAGCCAGGACTCCTCTAGGCTGAGACCCTCGGAGCAGGAATCATCTACCCCCTTCACCTGGCTGCTCACAGACTGTCTGCTTCATTGCCGTTTCCTGCTGTAAAAAGCGCAGGCTTTGAAGTCCAACTGCCACCAGAGCAAGCAGCCGGTCTTTTCCACTTCCGGTCTCTGTGCCCTGCTCTGTCTCACCGCGTCTCTCAGGTCTCTCAGGGTCAATGACCGTCACTTCTCACTGGTCGTTGTGAGGTGCAAAGGGGAGAGACCGCCTAAGTCTGACTGGGCGCATAGTAAGTACTGACCAATACAATGTTGCTCGCGATAAGAATAGAGGATGAAACAACCTTTTTTTTTTTTTTTTAAGTAAGTATGTCTCAAATACTGCATGGGGCATTTGATACTAAAAAAATTAGTCATTTCCCCTAAAATTCAAATGTCCCTGGGCGTCCTGTGTTTTTTATTTGCAAAACCTGGCAACGCGGCCCATTAGGCAGTTACCCTCCCTGAAGGCAGGGTGGTGTCTCTTCCATCAAGATTATAAAACATTGTCATAACACTCCCTCAATAAATATTGATTGATCAGATGGACTTTGGAGCTGTGAGATTTTTATCTTGGCCATGAACTGATTGAATTCGCCTTAAATTATCACCTTGGAGTTTTTTGCATGTCTCAACAAGCTCCTTCCAGGCTCCTGTGCATTGCCAAGAACTAGAAGAATGGACACCGGGTCTTGAACAATTAATGGGCCTGAAGGATACACAGGAGTAAGGTGTTGGGTGTATCTGGAAGCCTTGCTCAAAGAAGGTGTTACCCAGACAATAGGAAACCAAACAGATGGCCCTGGCGGGCTCAGATCTCCGTTTAGATTTTGATCTGGTGCTTCCTTACACCAACGCAGAAATGGATCATCTGACCTTTAGACCAGACTGCAAGCTGTTCTGTGACAAGACAATTAGGTAAGGTTACATCAGGGATGTGCAGGGCTCAGAGACACTGGCAAGTGCCAAGCAGCAACACATACCCTGAGATCATCCCCTCCCCCGCTCTGTGTCCTTTCTGTGGTTGTGGGAGCCTTAATGACAGAGTGCCCTCTTGTCTTTAAAACAAAAGGCACAATTATGGGGGGAGGGGTGGGGAGAAAATACAGACAACTGTAACTGAACAATAAAATAATTTAAATTTAAAAAATAAAAATAAAACAAAAGGCAGAATGACGCCTGAAACTAATGTTAAATGTCAATTATATCTCATTTTTTAAAGCACAGTGGAATAGCTTCTAAAAGCAAAAGATATATATATATATAAACCAATATATATATACACACACACACATATATACACACACACACACACACACTCTCTCTCTGAAACTTCATTCATTCATCAAGTACTTATCGAGCACCTATTATGTGCCAGGCCCTGTTCTAGACACAATACAGCTTGTGAACCAAATAAGACAAAAATCCCGGGCCTCTTGGAACTTATGTTCTGGTGGACAGTAAATGAAATACACAGGATGTTAGATGGTGAAAAGTGCTAGAGGACAATAAAATAAAGAAGGGGAACGAAGAGTATTGGAACAAGAGGTTATAATCTCAAATGGGGGGTTCAAGAAAACCTCACTGGGATGGTGACATTTGAGCGAAGAGTTGAGGACATAAACAAGTGAGCCAAGCAGAGACCAGGGAGGAACTACTGTAAACAGTGGAAATAGTCAGTGCAAAGGCCCTGAGGTAGAAGTGTGCCTGCTGTGCTCTAGGGATAGTCTGGCAGTAATGAGGGCAAGAGGTAAGGGGGTGATCACAGGGCAGACCATGGAAACCTTATAGGGCATAGAAAGGACTTTGACTTTTTAGCTTGTGTAAAATGGGAGCCACTGGCAGATTTTGAGTGAGATTGATCTTTTCTAACTTACATTTTTAAAACCACCACTCTGGCTGTTGGGTAGCGGAAAGATGGTGTTGGGGAAAGTGAAGGGGCAATAAAGACCAGAAAGAAGACTGTTTCAACAGTCGCGGCAAGGATCCTCTCAAACTTCTTTCGGGAAAACTCTCCCGGGACCAGACAAGGTGTATCAGCGTGTGTGGATGCCAAACCACAGACACAGGTGTTCTTAGCTTCCAGCCTGCCCAGGCATCGTATAACTGAAAGGCTTTCTCGGCTTGTTACAAGCTCTCCTGATTATAAAGCCCTGTAATTATTATCTAGGCCTTGGCCAATTATCCCACGGGGTCCGGTGCTGGCTCCCGTTGATGACGTTGCTCACGGAGAACGGGTTTGCCCCTTCCAGGAAGGCCCCATTAGTCCTGGCGGGAAAACCTGAGCACACGGGGCTCCACGCCCAGGTCTCTGCCCATCTCCTACACCTTGAGTCAGTCCCAGCTGGAACATGAGTTGGTTGAGGACAGATTTCCTCCTGCCCCTCCGCCTTGAATACCACAGTAATTGCATTCTCAGGGACCCAGAAAGTCAAAAAGACAGGCAGAAAGGAGAATGCATGCTGCTCACCCAGCATTTATTTGGAAGAGAAGGTTAAGAGAGGCTAAAAACTGCACATAAGCAAAAGACAAAAGAGACTCTTCAAAAAGGCAGAATAGGCTGAATTCCAGCATCACCATTAAAATCATTGAGACAGAAAGGTATAGACACACACAGGAATGAGCAAAAGTAGGTTTACAGTTTTACGTATGCAAAACAGTTTATTCTTGTATTATTTATTTGTGTTATAACTGTACACTTGGTTTTGCCCACCCCTGTATTTTCCAAAGGGCAGGCGGGACTTCCTTCCCCTTAGAAAGGCGCACAGGGTTCCACCGGACATGCAGGCTGGCAGCAAGGCACAGAGGTCATGAAAGACAAAAGTCCAGGACTGTGGCCCCAGCTCTGCCACTGCCTGGTTGGGTAGCCAGTTGTCCAACCTCTCTGAGCCTATTCTCTCTGCTAGGGTGGGGGACCACGACAATGGCCTTGGACCACTGTGAGGCTTGACTAATCTGTCAAATCTACGAGGCCCTTTGCAGGACCCACTCCTAATGTTGAGTAGAAATATTTCTATTTTTGCTTGCTGGCTACCTCCAAATAAATACTCCCTTTAGTATTTACCCCTTCCATCATTTTATGCTCCAGTGTGATTAAGGGGAAACACCATTTTCCTCTACAAATTCATATTTAAACTGGTACCTAACACTGTCCCAAGCTCCAAACTGAAACTCCCGGACACTTCACTGACAGAGCTGCCAACAACTCACTCACTCACTGCTTTCCTAACCAGGAACTCATTTTCCTTGCCCCAACCTTCTCCTCTCTCTCACCTATTCCCACTGTGCATGCAAAGACACATTCTAGAAGCTGCTGGAACTAATTCTTGCTTAGAGCCACTTAGCTGCCGGAACCTTGAAGTCTTTCCTCAAATCAAAGCTCCTTTTTCCTCAGGGAGGCAGGCTCCCAATACCTTTTGCTTAAAAGCCGCCACGCCCCCCCCCCCCCCCAGCCCTCCGGACAGTGGGAAGCAGGCTGTCTCTAGATGCTGGTGGGGGAGCCCGCTGATCCAGGCCTTGCAAAGCCCTCGGTCTGCCGAGGTTACAAATGCACGCCCTGGTTGGACAGGCCCAGCTGTGCAAATTTATCTTCTGCACACACCAGAACACGCGCTACCAGATACACTCGCTACGTTATTCCCTGCAGTACTGTTTTCTGAAAGATAAGACATAGCCCATGGTCCACGCCAGTGTCTGTCGGGGCAGGTTAAACAGAGCAGGTACAATCATGCCACGCAGCTACAACCAAAGTCAAAAAACGTGGATGTTCTTGAGAGAGAGAGAGCACGGTAATGTATTGTTGGGCAAAAAAGAAGGTACGAAGCACTGTTACCCTGGTGCTACTCTTCGTGAAAAGATGAGTATTAAATTTAGGTTTCCATAAAGAAATGACTCGTGTGTGAGCCAGTTACCTCTAAGGAACCCATTGGTTACCTGTGCCCTGGGGAAGACCTGGGTATAGAGCGGGATGAGGTGGAGAGGAGACTTTTTCGCTTTTTTAATCAAGTGCATGATTTGCCTACTAAAGGAATAGAAAGAAAACACCCTCGGTTATCTGTGGACCCAGGTCCTAGGCCTGGCCCTGGCCGAAGTAGGCAGCCCAGTCCTGGGACCTTCTGCTCCTGTTCCTGTTGCTGTTCCTGTTCCAGGGAAAGTGAAGCCACCTTCCCTGTTCCTGGGGGCACAGCGCCAGCCTGACTCCGCTCTGTCCGGCTGCACCTCCTCACACCTGTGTGCACCTGCGGCCACTTCCCAGCGCTCTTCCGCTTCTCCGCAGGGCTGGTGCAGACACCCTCCCGCCCTCCCGCTCACAAAGTCGAAGCTGGTAAATCCACTTCTCCTCCAGTCCTTTGAACACGTTCCCACCCCATGGATATTCGCAGAGTGTACTGGGCACTTTCTCCCAGAGACTGTCTGAGATCTCCCCCGAGGACTGTGGCTGGCTACTTCTCCCCTCCCTGCCTCATTCCCACCCCACCCACTCCAGGCAATCCCATGCTTCACCTTGTGGCCCAAGGCAGAGCATTTACGGCTTTGGGAAAACAGAGCAGTATCCTTCAGCACCTGTATTAGATCCTTTTAAAAACCAAGCAGAAGCTGAAACCTTCAAGGTCATCCTGACTTCCCCACCCTTCCCCGCCCTTGCGGCTCCTTGCCCCACTCCTCCCACCCCAATTCTAAACAGCATTCATCAGATCAACTGGCACACCCACTTCAGCCCACCCCAAGCACCCTGCACAGTGGCAAGCGTTACCAGAATCTCCTTTCCTAGCAAAGGGCGCTTTGGTCTAGTCACTGTTTGCAGAGCAAAGTTTGCTTTAGCACAGAAGCAGCAAGACCCAGGAAACTGGTTTGGCTGGTTTGCTGGGCAGGAGGAGGGAGCACAGGGATCTGTTCGAACTAAAGGTAAAACACAGGAGGGAGTGTCTCAGACAGAAGACACCAAATCCTCTGGTGGCTTTAATATTACTACTCATTGAGCACTTGACACATCCTAGGGTACTATCCCGTCCATTTCACAGATGGGAAAGCAGAGGCTTAGAAAGACCTTAGCCAATGACCCCCCAGCTGGCAAGGAGCATTACCTGGATTTCAATCTAGGCAGTCTGACTCAAGAACCTTCTAAACATTGGGAAGATGTCAGTAGGTCCTTGGGGGAAAGTGGAAGACTTTTGGAGGTAGACAAGTGGAGGTAGATTAAGGGGAAGGAAAAGGAAGAGTTAAAGTGCAGAAGGAGAAAGGACCCACAGCCCTGCCAAGCGTAAGCCGAGGCATTTAAATGGGAAACAAATTAGAGAAAGGGAAAGGGAGACAGGGAGAAAGAAAGGCCACTACCAATTTCTTTTTAATTGACCAAAGATGAAAAACACTTAAAAAGGACTCACTGCCCGTCCATTTCCCAGCTGGGGGTTGAGGTCTCCCTTCCCTGCCCTCGAAGCTTTCAGAAGGAAGCACTCAGTGCACTGCAACCCAGGGACACACTTATCACAAAGCTCCAGGAGCCACAGCCCCAGCTCTTCCCTGGCCATTCACAATCCCCATCCAGGCCTGGCCCGAGGCCGCAGCACTTAAGAGGAAAAAGGTGAGTATGAGGAGCAGTAACTATTCATTTCTTCAAAAGGATACTTGAATGTCCTACTCTGTCCCTAAGAAATGAGTCATCAATGCACCATCCTTTCTTACTTCTCTTTTTTAAAGATTTTATTTATTTATCTTTAGAGGCGAAGGGAAGGAGACAGGGAGAGAAATACCAATGTATGGTCGCCTCTCGTGTGTCCCCCCGCTGGGAACTGGCCTGCGACCCAGGCATGTGCCCTGAGAATCGAACCACAATCATTTGGTCCGCAGGCCTGTACTCAAGCCACTGAGCTACACCAGCCAGGGCCCTTTCTTATTTATGTCTGTCCCACATGCCTTCATATTCAGCCCCATCTGCTTTATTTATTACTGTAATCCCAAGGTCCAGCCCCGTGCTGGCACTCTATGAATGAAGATGCATGTTGAACTCTCATGACAAACCTGTAACTGTTACTGCATTCCATTTCACACAGAGGGAAACTGAGGCTCATCGAAGTGAATGGACCTACCCCAGGTCACACAGCTAACAGCTGAGACTCAAACCTGGATCTCTGAGGTACTCACAGAGCTACCCTGACCAGCCGTCCTGAATTCACTTCGCTCCTTGGAAGCCGGAAGCCCTGAGCGGAGATGGGGGTTGAGGCAGGGGAGAAACCCAGAAGTCTGGATGGTGACAGGTGCCTCTCGGGGACTTTTGGGTTTTGGCAGCTTCTGGGAGATGCGAGAGCTGATTGCTTCAGCAACTGGCTTATCTGGGGCTACGCTTGGAAGGGAATGTGTAACAGACACCAAGGTGAGCATTTCGGAACAAAAGACTCGCTCAGTAAAAAGGCCCGGAGAGCAAACAGGGATTTCCATAACCACCTGGCAGAGAAGGGGCGGGAGCGGCAGCCAGCCTCCCTTAAATGGCCTTGCAGGGCCCAGGACCTTGGGTCTCTACTGCTAGTGAGACACAAAAGCAAGGGCAGGAGGATGACCTATTAGTCTGCTTCCCCAGCGAGCTCTGCATAACCCTTGTCCCAGACGTGAGTAATGGGGACCTGATCACGAAATAGTCCTCTCTCTGGGAGTCTGAGCAGCGGGGAGGGGGGAGCTGATGTTGCAAGAGCATCCCAAAGCCAGTTTCTGTTTGTTTTTTAAAGCCCATTTAATTAGCCCTCCCCACCCCTGCAAAGGGTTCCCACCAACTTTCAGCACATTGTAGAAAGAGGGAAAATGGGTGTACTTAATCCACACAGGTGGTTTTGCCTATGAGCTAGGCCAATCCATCAGCCAGAGCTTGGATACAAAATATTAGCCTTGTTTGCCCAAGGCCAGGTGGCAGAGAGAGCAAAGCGAGGAAGCCATCAGTTTAAAAGCCTGCCGCCTTCCTTCCCCCCACCTCCAGATACCTTAAAGCTAAGTGCACTAAGGTAATACTTGGTTCCAAAACCAATTTGTGCTAAGAAAAAGAAAAATAATCAGCAACTAAAGAAGTTCACAGCTGGCTTTTATTTGTTTGTTTGTTTGTTTGTTTGTTTGTTTTTAACACATTCTCCATTCTAGAACCTGGAGAGAAACCAATCAAATAAATACAAGGATCCCATGGGGCACAGGAACAAACCCTGGGTTTAGCCAAATCCTCTTTGTGAGACTCTGTGGTCACCAGTGGACAAAGAGGGACAGGATCATCGTTTTCAATCTCCCACGCAGCAAACCCTCCCTGGAGCCAGTGTTTAGACCTGGTACTTGATGTGGCTTCTCTCCATCCTCGACTGGCCAAGGAGAGGGCGGCCACCTCCCTAAACCCTGGCTGCCTTTCTAAATCACAAAGCCAAGTTCTCTAAGGTTGCATGTGTTTTTTCATCAGAAGGGCATTTCTGTCCTGGGGCAATTCATAGTCCAAACGGCCCCCCCAAAAATGAAATGTCAGGAAACCTGTCAAAGGGTGTGGGGAGGTGGACATAAAGGGAACTGATACCAGCCACACAAGCAGCCTGGGAAGATGGCGTCACCAGCTGCAGGCCCCCTCGCCCTTGCACCTGCTCTGTCTGACCCGGCTCTCTCTCCACCACCTCTCTCAGATCTGCCCTGTCAACACTTCTCCTCCAGGCGCACAGGGAGGAGGAAGTTCACTTCACAGCAGACACCATTTCCCCAAGCCCCCTCTTTTCTTTTGGGGATTACTGAGGAGAAGAGGAGAGAACAGGAGAAAGACCAGCTGTGAAACCCTGAGCAGACAAACTGCTTTATGCTTCACTTTCTCAATCTGCAAAAACAGAACAATGGTACCCACACTCGTGTTTCTTGGGAAGAATAAACGAGGCAAAATATGTGAAGCACTTACCCCAGAGCCCAGTTAAAAGTGAATAACAGGTATGGCTATTAATCGTAAGAACTATATTATTAATACGTAATATTATTATTGATCAGACGCAAGAACTTGTGAGGTGGATACAAACTAGACTAACACCCCATTGGTGATACAAATGTCTTGATGTGGGAAAAGAAAGTGACCAGCACCTGTGTTGGGACACCTCACTTACACAAGCATAATACACACTTCTGCTTCTAACCCCTGATCCGTTCCACAAGGCTGGGTCAACTTTGCCTCCTCCCAGAAGCCAATCCTCACTGTCCAATGCTACCCATCAAAACATTCCAGGCACCTGAATACCCATGTTCCACTGTGCCCTATAAGTGGGTCCTGGGGCATTTTTAGCAACCTGTTGGAGCATGCAGTACTGGAGTTGTCTCTGTATCTCCATTTATTCCCAGGTGCCCAGCACAGTGCTGGGCAGAACCCACGGCCAGAGGTAATGGCAGACCCTTGGCAAGAATCAGGCAAACACTTCCTCACTGATCCAATAGAAAGCTCCACGCAACACAGACAGTACTCAGAAAAGCAAATATATTTTAATCAATCAAGCTGTGGTTTCTGTTTAAAAAAAAAAAAGCCACCCACTACTGGAACAACTTCCAAATTTCAAAATTTTTTTCAGACAACAGCATGATTGCCATAGATTGTCCACGCGGCCAAAGACTGGAAGAATAAACAATGAGTTCCCTCCGGGGGATTGTGGGCGATTTCTTCTCTCAAAAAGTGCTTCTTTTATTATAATAATAACTCGCCTAGTCGACTAAAATCAAGAGGGAGGAGGAAAGTCGTTTGGTAAGAAAAAAGTAAACCAAACTGAAAGGTTTGACTCCTGGTGAGGACACGTGCCTGGGTTATGGGTTCAGGACAAGACTCCTGTGAGAGGCAACCCGGTCTACATTTCTCTCATGGGGACGTTTCTCTTCCTCTCCTCCCTCTCTTCCCCCTCTCTCTAAAATCAATAATACAGCCCTGGCTGGTATAGCTCAGTGGATTGAGTGCAGGCCTGTGAACCAGACAATCGCGGTTCGATTCCCAGTCAGGGCACATGCCTGGGTTGCAGGCCAGTTCCCAGTGGGGGACACATGAGAGGCAACCACACATTGGTATTTCTCTCCCTCTCTCCTTCCCTTCCCCTCCCCTCTAAAAATAAGTGAGTAAAACCTTAAAAAGTAATACAATAAAATTAAATATGAAGAAAACAAGGAAAAAAGCACCTGGGTATTGGGGACACAGATAAGAAAGCAACCTCCCTTGCTTTCACCCCCAGACAACACAGAAATGAAACAAGGCAAACTCTGGAATTCTGATTATCACAGCGATAACAGGTCACAGAAGTACATTTGTGCATTTTCACTCCCTGAGTCAGAGCTACCAGGCTTTTTTTAAAAACATCACTCTTGGGAGAGTGGTACCTGCACCCAAGTGTTTTCATCTCTGTAGGTAAAAGCCGCAACCTCGGGGCTGAGAGGGCTCCCCGGAACTGCAAAGGTGATGCAGAGTGGGAGGGAGACGCTCCTTCAAATTCCCACCCTGTGGGCCTCGGACAAGGGGGCTGCACCCTCTGAGAGCCTCCCTTTGCTCACCTGTGAATCAAGAATTGCCACTCTCCTCCCGCCCTGCCCACATACTAGATTTTTGCAGTATTAAATGACAGACTGTCTCTGAAGTAGCTAGAAACGCCGGAGACACACTGAAAGCCTGTTAGTGTCCCCTCCTCGTGACATAATTCATCAACCAGATCAGCCCCTTCGACCACCAAGCTCCACCAGAGCGACGCTCAGACCCCTACGTCTGCAGAAATTCCAAAGGGACGTCGTTTGAGTCAAGGAAGAAGGCGTTGGCCCAGTCAGGATTTCTCGGACCCTGCCCGTCCCTACCCTCCCGGCCCCAGGACCCGGGCCGCGCGCCCTCACCTCTGCCCAGGACTCGGCCTCTCTCCAAGTGCCGCCGGGGCACCGTGAACGTGTAGCTCTCGGCGCCGAAGCCGGGACGACACGGGTCTGGCTCCTGGCAGGAGCGCGGTGAGACCTGGGGTCGGAGAAAGGTATTGAACCCGGGTGGCTTGGCGGTTCCCCTCCAGCAGACACCGAAACCAACAGCGCAGCCCCTCCTCCCTCGCTCCCGGCCTCGGGATTTCGGGACCGACCCACCCCCACCCCCCGGGGCAGGCAGCCTCTCCGAATTCCTTCCCGGACCTGCGGCCGCCAAGCCCCCAGGGCCTCCAGGGAGAGGGGGCAGCCGCGGCGCCTCCTCCCCACCTGGCCCCGCGCCTCGTCCCCTCTCCTCCCGTCTCCTTTCCAGTTTCACTGGAGTCACCCGGACCCTTCCCGGCGCTCCTTCCCCTTCGCCCCGGGCGCTCCCATTCCTCAGCCCCGCTCTTCACACCGAGGGCGCTCTCTCAACTTTTCACCCCACTTTCTCATGCCGGGGTCGCCCCCCTACCCAGCTGCAACCCCTTAACTGTCAGGTGCCTTTATTTCTGCTGATTCCCCCGTTCGTTACCTCCGAGACCGTCCCCACTGCTCCTGGCTGCCCCCGGATTTGCACCGGGCCCCCCCAACATCCTGACCCCCGCGCCCCGCCTCCGCCCGCAGCGCGTCCCGCAGCCGGACCCGAGTCCCCGGAGCCCGCGGAGCGGGCGGTGGGCGAACCCGCGCTCCCCTCCGCCGAGCAGCTCAGGCGGCTCGGGGCGTTTGGACCCGAACATTGTTGCAATAAAGGGACGCGGGGACGACAAGAAAGAGGAACGAACGACTGGAGAGGAAGGGACTAGGGGCCCGGGCGCGGCTGACGGGCGCGGAGACGTCCCCGCAAAGCCAGGGGACCCGACGTACGTGCAGCAGCAGCAGCAGGAGCGCGGGGAGCTCGCGGCACCGAGGGCCCATGGCGGGCCAGGCGAGGTCGGGCCGGCCGGCCGGGCTAGACTCTGGCAGGACTGGCAAGGACTCACAGGTGGCCAGAGGCTCCCAGCGCCACTGAGGCGGGATCGGCCGCAGCCGCCAGGTGAGTCTCTAAGGCCCCGCCCCCGGCAAGGCTGATTGGCTGAGGATGCACCTGCCAATGAGCGGCGCGGCGGCCCAGCTTCCCACCCCGGCGAGGAGGACGGCCGCCCGGAGTCCCGCCCCTGCCTCGCGCCGACCCGCTGACCCGCGGGAGCGAGGGTTGGGCGCAGGGGCCCCGGGATTCCTTTCACCACCGAGGCGCCACCCTGCCTCGCTGTGGGCGGCTAACACCTGGGCTTGACCCTTTGTTTAGTTCTGTCTTTTTAACTGCAGGTCTCGATAGGTTCGTGTCTGCAAATCAGCTCACTGAGCAGGACCCGCCTTTCAAAACCTGTTTCTTCACTTTCCAAATGGGAATAATAATCACAAAGGCCTCCCTATGTTGTGAGCTTGCCATGCAATTAATGAGAACAACGTTTCCTGCACCATAAAAGCTCTGTACAGATACGAGTGATAATAACAGTAACAGTAGGTGCTGGGTATTGGAAGTCACGGCGCCAGGCTCTGTGCTAAGCACGTGACACTGACCATCTCATTGTATCTCATCTCCAAACAACTCCAAAGCTGTGTTATTATCCTCATTTGAGAGGCAACTGAGGCATAAAGAATTTGAGGCGAGTAGGTGATGGTGGAGGACTGGAACTCACCTTCCTCTCATTTTAAGGCCCTTTCCTCTGTTAGCTTCACCTCCTGTGGCCCGGGCTAGCCTTCCGGCGGGGGCTGCAGTTTCCAATCTGCCCTTTAATGTTAACCTGGAAGAGACCCTTTCAGAGATCACTCAGACCTGTTACTGGCAGATAACGCGCAGTGTCCCACAGCAAACCAATGTCAAAGCCAAGACTAGAACCAAAGATCTCCGGGTCCCCAGACGGGGGCCCTTTGCACTACACCATAGCCACCAATCCCTCTTCTCTAGAGGATTCTTGTCCCCAATAAAATAATTTTAGGATCAAAGAAAGAACAGACATGCAAATGTTAGGTCAGACAGTCTGAGCGCCAGGGACCAACGACATCTGCGTGGTTTGGCTACCCTGACCAGGACACCATCTTTCTGGTCTCCCTGCCAGCCCCGTCGGAACGACAAAACTGTGTCGAGTCAGCTGCTCACTAACCTTGCGACCTTGGTGAGTCCGTGTTCTCATCTATGAGTGGGCTGATAGGCGCTAATGCAAGAAAATCACGAAGCAGAGTACTCGGCACCTAGTAGCAACAGCTCCATAAATGTTTGGCGTGGAGGAGGTTGTTCTTTGGAAAGGACCACCCCCTTTCTCATGGGGAAGGCCATGTTTAGAATATTTTGCCCAGAGCTTAAAGGTAAATCTGGGCCTATGAAGCTACTTTCTCAAGCCCAGAGGAGAGGTGATGTCTCAGAGCAAGACACTCTTTAGGGTCAGCTCAGGCCCCCTCAACCTGTCTGTCCCCTCAGTTTTAATGGGTTTCCCCACCTGCCCCTCAGTGTAAATGGGTTTCTGAGCACACGCCCAAGCCATTTGGATTTCTGCATCTTGGCTTTCTCTGCCTCTTAACCCACCAGGAGGCTCGGAGGGAAAAGGCTCCAGTGTTCCTTTCCCACTGAGGCCCCTGCTGGACCGTGCATTAAACAAGGTAATGGAAATACAGAAAGAGGCGTTTCCCCCATGGGGCAGCCGTGTCCGTTTATTTTTTCTCCCAGTTATGTAAAAATACATATTTTATACCATTGCTCGGCCCGGGGAGCTGTTAGGGCTTTGTTTTCCTCCGCCCAGCAAGCCCTGGCCTTGTAACTCCGCAGTGACTCTCATCGATTCTTCCATTGCACTCTGATAATTCAATAAAAAGTATTTTAGAAAACAATTAGGGGCAGTGTGGACAGGTCTGGAGAAATGCTCTCTTCAGACTTCTCAGCAAGTCCTCCTCCACGCTCCGCTCCAGGCAGTTGATTGTGGAGGGCTGCCCTCTCTCAGCTGTCCTGGGTGAGGAGGGGACACACAGAGGTGCCCCGTGGGGGCGGGGCCTTCCATGAATGGCCCCAATTTCCTCTCCCATCAAAACATGGTATGTGCTTGTGAGGATTCAACAAGCAGGTGGAAAAAAACCCCAAGCAGATGAAGGTGAGCCTGTGCCTCGATGCTGAGCTATGCCACTGATGGGGGACGGGGGGGTTCAAATTCTTGTCCTGCCACTAGCTGGGAAGCATGTCACCCGACCTCATCCATAAACTGGGAATGTTGATAGCATTTAATTCACGAGGTTCTTGTAAGTGCCCTAAAGTTAACTGTCAGCACTCTTGGCTCAGTGCATTCATTCCCTGCCCAGGTCTAGGCAAAACTGTGAGCCCCCAGGAAGTCTCCCCACCCCCACCAGTTAAGTCTCTTAGGCTTCTGTGACCTCTGCTTGGACAAACTTCCACACTGACTGGTTAATCCTGTCAACCCTCCCAGGGTCATTTGCATTTTAAAGCGGGCGCTGGAGTGTGCTTCTTTTAAAGAATAGAAACTCAGGAGCCATTGAATTCCCTCTGGAGTTCTTCACCTGGTGTCTGGGAATGGGGTATTCCCAACCCCAAGACCACATGCAAACCTGTCGGTGAAGGTGGTGAGTTCCACTGCTTTCATTAGCTTCTCAAATCGGGGGAAGAAAAAGTCAAAATCTTGGAGGTGAGATCTCTTTGAGGCCCAGTCCAGTGTTAATGGTAAACTTTCAGGCATCAACGGGGAGAAGAAATGGTAATCAGAGGCCTTCCCAGTGCCCTGCCTCGTGGATGGCAGACCCTTCACTAGTGCTAACCGGGCACCCTTTGGATTTCCTTATCACAGGGCGTGTGTCTCTGATGGACTTTTACTTCCCAGGTGCCCAGGTAACTGGTCAGCTGGGGTTAACGATTAATCCCTGTGGTGGTGCTGACCCTTTCATTTCCTGACAAAAAGGCGGTACTGGGAGTTCTCAGACTGACAGTAGCCCACCCCCCAGCTGGCTAGGGAGAAATCCTGGGAAATTCGAATCGACAGGGATTGCAGCCAGATCAGGCGCCCAGCGGTATGGGGAGAGGATCCATTCTAACTGGGTGCTCCTGCCACCTCTGCTGGGCCTGCCACCTGCCAACACACAGGGGTAGAAACTGGATGCCCAATCTGCCTCCTACCAAAAGGATGGTAACCAACAGGGGTGCCACGCTTCACAGCTCAGCCACTCGTGTCTGAAAAAAAAAGTGCTTTATTTCAAACACAAAGTAAATTGTAAAATGCATACCATGTATATAGTATAATGACACACCATGCATCTACCATCTGGCTTCAACAATTATCTTGGTGATTTTTATAATGTGTAAACTTTGTAATTGTACCAAACCTTGTTTCATCTTTTCACCTCTGCATTTTTTTAAAAATTAAGGCTTTTTAAAAGGCAAGGTTAGTCGTGGCTTGTGTGGTTCAGTAGGTTGAGCACCACCTTGAGAACCAAAGGGTCACTGGTTCAATTCCCAGTCAGGTTATATGCCTGGGTTGCAGGCTCATGAGAGGCAACCATTGACGTTTCCTTCCCTTTTCCCCTCCCTTCCCCTCTGTCTAAAAATAAGTAAATAAAATCTTTAAAAAAAAAGAAAAAAGCTGTGTTAAGTTCACTTCAGGTTTGAGGGGAAGATACACCGATTTCCCATGTACTCGCTGTCCCCATCGCATTCCGCCTGCCCTATTACCAACACCCCTGTCATACCAGTACATTGATTAGACTTGATGGACCTGTATGGACATGTCACAGTCACCCAAAGTTTACAGTTTATGTTATGACTCTTGGCGGTGTATGGTCTATGGGTTTGAACAAATGTATGATACCATGACAGTCTCATACAGAGTCATTTCACTGCCCTAAAAATTCTCTGTGCTCCATCTACCTGTTCATTCCCCCCTCCCCCCAACCCCTGTCAGCCAGTGATCTTCCTGTGGCCATGCTATTGCCTTTTCTAGAATTGTTGGAACCATAAGGCTTTTCAGATTGGCTTTTTTCACTTAATAACATGCATTTAAGTTTCCTGCATGTCTTTTCATGTCTTGATAGCTGATTTCTTTTCAATGCTGCATAATATTCCATTGTCTGAGTGTATTACAAGTTTATCCATTCACCTACTAAAGGACATCTTGGTTGCTTCCAGAATTGGCAATTATAAACAAAGCTGCTATAAACATCCACATGTACGTTCCTGTGTGGATATATGTTTTCAACTCCTTTGGGTAAATACCAAAGAGCATGACTGGTAAGAGTGTGTTTGGTTTTGTAAGAAACTGCCACTGTCTTCCAAAGTGGCTAGAGCAGTGCACACTTCCACCAACGATGGATGAGAGTTTCTGTTGCTCTGCGTCCTCAGCAGCATTTGGTGTTCTCAGAGCTTTGGATTGCGGACATTCTAGTAGGTGCAGAGCCCCTGAATTTTTATTTTTGCACAATTTTTTAAAGTAAACCCCAGCCCTGGCTGGTGTGGCTCAGTGGATTGAGCACCAGTCTGCAAACCAAAGGGTTGCCGGTTTGGTTCCCAGTCTGGGCATATGCCTGGGTTGCAGGCCAGGTCCCCAGTAGGGGGCATGTGGGAGGCAACCACACATTGATGTTTCTCTCCCTCTCTTGCTCCTTCACTTCCCCTCTGTCTAAAAATAAATAAATAAATAGTTTAAAAAATAACCTAAAGTAAATCCCAGATAAAATGTCTTTTCCCCTGTTAATATTTCAATTGGTATCACTAATAAAGACATTTTAAAAATATGACCATTATCTTGTGATAATACCTAATAAAATTCATAATAACCACTCAAAATCATCCAATAGCTATGCCATATTTGAAAAAATATATGTCTCTTTTATAAGTAGTTTTTAAGTCAGGATCCAAGCAAGAGCCACATTGGACTGTTATGTCTGTTAAGTCTTTTTATCTACAGTGGGCTCCTTGCCCCTTCCTGTTTAGGTTTTTTGAAGGATAACTGACAGCACATAGAGTGTAAACCCTCTGATACGTGTGGGCACATGCGTACACTGTGAAACCACCAGCAAGTCAAGATAACGAGCAGATCCTTCGTTTGCTTTTTCCTTGTTTCTATTTTGACACAATTCCCAACTTGCAGAGGGGATTTTTTGTTGTTGCTGGGTTTGTTTTGTTTTGTTTTGTTTTGTTTTGTTTTGTTTTGAGTGGATGCTTTCTTTAAGATACCAGATCACTGGTTCTGCACTTTGTATTTGGTCGAATGCATCCTCATGACATCGTTTAACACATCCCTCCATCCCAGGGGTGTCAAACTCATTTTCACCAGGGGCCACATCAGCCTGTGGTTGCCTTCAAAGGGCTGAATGTAATGTTAGGGCTGAATAAATGCACCTACTCCTGAACAGTTAAGAGAGAGCTCGGCACTGCCGCCAGGTAGAAACAAGGTGTGGGGCTGGATGAAACGAGGTGGAGGCCGGATCCGGCTCCCGGGCCTTGTGTTCGCCACCTGTGCCCTATCCCATGTGTTATACGAACTGTGTTCAGATCCAGAGGCGTGATTTGATTCAGATTCCATTTCTTAAGCAAAAATATTTCAACTGAGTAGTTCCCACAGCATCGTATCCGAAAGCAAGGAACTGTCTGGTCAGCTCTATTAGAATAAATAAGATTCAGTTGGTGTCAGCTGATCCCTCCATTATCAAGTTCTTCATCAGCCTTTCACCCTGTGGTTTTAGCGCCATGGATGATGGCTGTCCAGGTCCATTAGCTTATTAGGTGGCCCTAATAAGAAGGGCATTTCTTAACAAGAAACATTTATTAAGCACCTGTATGTGCCAGGCACTCTGCTTGACGCTAGGGATATGGAAATAAACAAAATATGGTCCCTGCTCTCAAGAAGCTCATAGGTGATGAAGGATACAGGCAGGCAAACATTCATGCATTTATTTATTCATTATTATTGAACGGTGCTCTTGCTGGTGTGGCTCAGTGGAGCGAGCACAGACCTGCGGATGGAAAGGTTGAAAGGTTGCCGGTTTGATTCCCAGTCAGGGTACATGCCTGGGTTGTGGGTTCAGTCTTCAGTTGGGAGCATGTGAGAGGCAACCAATCACTGTTTCTCTCCCTCCTTTCCCCTCTCTCTAAAAATAAATAAATAAATTGATTCTTTTTAAGTGTCACTGAATGCTATGTACCAGGCATTGTGCCAAATGCCAGTAATTGCAATATACTGTGTAATAAAAACGATAGCTACCATTTACTGGAGTTCGCCACGTCCTACAAGGCTTCTCTCCCCGGTGCTAATACAGTCCTCCGGGTGCTATATCGCTACATCCATTTGACAGATTTGAAGCAGAGGCAAAGAGATACACAGTAACAGTGACAGAACTGGAACTTGAACCTAAGGCCACACGCCTCCAAAAACCCTGAATCTCCATGCTGTACTGCTAAAGCCAGGGGAGGCTTTTCCTTCCTGGTGCCATATGAACTGCCAGGCAAACTTTGCCTGATTTATCAAGAAATGGTCTGTCAAGTTGACCTGAAATTCCAGACTCCAGGGCAGGCTGGAGCTTCCGGTCCATCAGTGGGGTGGGGTGATGATGGGAACGGAAACCGGAAAGGCAGGCCCTGGGCTGGACCATTCAGTCCTCGCACCCGCCTAAGGAGCAGAAGGGATTTCTCCCGTTTTCCTGCAGAGGGGACTGAGGCTCAGACAGATGAGTGGCCAGGTCGGGGCAGTGTTAGGCTGGAGGCTGGGGCTCAGCTCCAAGACCAAATGACAAAATGGTTCCCAGGATGGGTGTTGGTGCCTCACTGCCTGGTTCTGAATCCTGCTCTTTCACCTGCTAGTTCCAAGCATTTGAATGAGTCACTTAAACCCTCTTTGGACTTCAATTTCCTCATCTGTACAAGTGGGAATAGTTATCACACCTACTTCATTGGATGTTTGCCAGAATTATGTGAAATAACCTAAGTGCTAAATAAAAGTTAGTTATTCTTATTTTTTACGTTCTGCAATCCTCAGAAGTTGGGGCTTTCCCTGAGCAGAGTCCATGGGCAGCAGGCTGGCCTGCCCTAAGCCCAGTGAGGCGGAGCCTGCTGCCCTGCAGCTCCATGGCTGGCTGGGTGCCCTCTCTTTGCACAGATACCTTTGTACCTGGTGGCTCGAGAAAGACAGATAAGGTGCTACAGAATAGCTGTTGGGCCCCACAGACCTGTTGCTTCCTGTCTCCCACCTGTGAGCAGAGAAGGCCCCAGCCCTGGTCTCGCTCTCTGAGCCAAGGACCCCATCCAGGTGGGATGGAAAAGTAAAGCTCACCTCCAGGCTTGACAAGGCTCAGCTGCCAATGAAATCACTCCCTGACCCCAAGTCTTAGATACTTGGGGACAAAGAAAAGGCTTTTAACTTTTTGCAATTAAAATATTGTCTTACCCTGGCTGGCGTCGCTCAATGGATTGAGCACAGGCCTGTGAACCAAGCAACCATGGTTCAATTCCCAGTCAGGGCACATGCCTGGGTTGCAGGCCAGTTCCCATCCAGCAGGGGACACACAGGAAGCAACTACACATTGATATTTCTCTCCCTCTCTCCTTCCCTTCCCCCTAAAGACAAATAAAGTATTTAAAAAATAAATAAATAAAATATTTTCTTTTCTTAATTTATACTTTTGGATCCTTACCATGAATCCCTCGCAATTTATTTTCCATTTAAAATGGAACTTTGTGGCTAACAATTTATTTATCAAATTCCAGGCGGTGGCTAGAATACAGTGCAGGGGACTGACCTTGGGACTTGAAGCAAAACCTCTTTTCTGCCCTAAGTCTCAGTCTCCTGTCTGTTAAATGACTCAGTTGCCTTGGAAGGATCCTTCAGTTTTCTCTCACCTCCCCAAACTCTTGACTTTGGGCTCTTTGAGATTGGGAATAATGTCACAGGCTGGGGTCACGTTCCCTGCTCTCCAGGGTCAGGAGTTCTCCCGTGAGTGATATTTATGGAAGCATGATGCTATTTATTGCTTTTCAGGTTTTAGACTCAACCTCCAGACAAGGCACAGAATACTTAATTATAGTTACAGAACAAAATGGAGATGTTATGAATAATACATAACTATTAAAAATTGGAAATTGCTTGAGAAGGAAGCTAGGAGATTTGATAAGGACACTAGATGCTTTTTAAATTTTTTGTATTTCTTTTAAAGATTTTTAAAATTTATTTACTTTTAGAGGGCAAGGGAGGGAAAAAGAGAAGGAAAGAAACATCAACTGGTTTCCTTTTGTACGCCCCCAACTGGGCACCTGGCCCACAACCCAGGCATGTGCCCTGACTGGAAATTGAACTGGTGACCTCTCGGTTTGCAGGCCAGTGCTCAATCCATTGAGCAACTCCAGCCAGGGCCTTTCTTTTTTTTAATGCTCACCAACGATATGTTTATTGATTTTAGAGAGAGATGAAGGGGAGAGAGAGGCATCAATCTAAGAGAGAAACATCAATTGGTGCACACCTGACTGGGGATCAAACCCGTCACCTTTTAGTTACGAGATGATGCTCCAACCAACTGAGTCACCTGGGCTGAGCACGTCACATCCTCATCCTCCAGCAGTTATTTCTCTGGCCATGGGAATTTAGGGTAGGTGGTGAGTTCACTATTATCTGTTATATTATCGTGCTTTGTAATTTATAATGTAATATATGGGGTCTGGCAGGAATAACACCCCCTTTTTATTACAAAATCTTTTATTACAAAATTGTAAGCATGTAATTCTGTAACATAGCAATATCATGCTCAAACACACCATATGACATTTTAGGTGAAATCTTCAAATTAAAACTATAAATTATTACACCCATATTATTACCCTACCACCCACTCAAGCAGTCATTCCCTCTGCTGGACCCTGTAATTTATTATCTTTTAATTTCAAATATTATCTCTTTGAAAGATAAAAAAAGCAATAGAAAAAGAAAATTTAAGACGTAAGGAGTAAAAGACATAAATATAACCCTGACCTGTGTGGCTCAGTTGGTTGGAGTATCATCCTGTAACCAAAAGGTTCTGGGTTCGATTTCCCCTCAGGGCACATGACTAGGCTGCAGGTTTGATCCCCGGTCCAGGCACTAACGATCCCGATTCCCCAGAATGCGAGACAACCCATCAGTGCTTCTCTCTTGTACTGGTGTTTCTCTCTCTCATTTCCTCTCTTCCTTCCTCTCTCTCTAAAAGCAATGAAAATATGTCCTCAGGTGAGAATTAAAAAAAAAATAGCTATAGCAAAAATAAAAAATTTTTGGTCTCTTCCTCCACGAGTGCAAACTTGCTCTGACTGTGGTGAGCGTCAAACCCTTTCCAGACAGAGCTAAACTGAATTGAAGGGGGAGGGATGGGGATTGGCAATGAGAAGGGATGAAGTTCTAACACGTGCTACAACATGGATGAACCCTGAAGACTTAGGCTGAGGGAACGAGGACTGACACAAAAGACCACATATCCTATGATTCCGTGTTTATGAAAACGTTAGAATAGACAAATCTATAGAGACAGAAGATAGATTAGTGGTTGCCCAGGGCTGGGCAGGAGTGGGGGGCAGGCGGGGCATTGGGAGTGGCCACTAACAGGAATGGCGCTTCTTTTAGAAAGAGATGAACACGTTCTAAACTTAGATTGCGGTGATGACTGCACAGTCTTGTGAAAATACTACAAAATATTGAGTCATGTGCTTTAAGTGGGTGAATTGAGTGGTTTATGAATTTTATTTAAATAAAACGGTTTTCTCTTTTAAGTGGGAGGGAGCATCTTGCTAAGAGCAGTGTTGGTACAGTGGTGATTTTCACAGCCCTCTCCCTCCTACTGTTCCTGTTTCACAAATGGAAACATCTAGAAACTTTTTTCCGTGTACATATATAATTATAGCAACAATAATAATGGCTCTCATTTGTTAACACTCACTATGTTCCAGGTGCTAGTTCAAGGCACTTTTACTTACATCAGCACATGCATCATTATGAGGAGGATACTATCCTATCACCACTTGAAGAAACCCAGAGGTAAAGTGATTTTCCACGGCTAGTAAGTGCTGAAGCTGTGACTTACCCACCATGTGCCAGGCCCTGTGCTCAGCACCTGCAGCACAGGAGTCCATCCTGAAAGCCACCACGCCCTCCACTGTCCATGAAGCATGACCCAACCAACCCGGGGTGAAAGCGACCAGTCATCCCTGTTTGCCAGGGACAGAGAGGTTCCTGGAGTATGGGACTCTCAGCATGAAAGGCGGGAAGGCCCTGGGATAAACCGGGGTCAGTTAGTCACCTTACCACAGTCAGTGAGCACTGCTGACTGTCTGTGTGTGCACACACATGAGTGCTCACCTACTCACGGGCTCTCAATAGGGGCGTCTCTCAGCAAGAATCCAAGTCTTGTGGGAGGGGAGGGTGGAGCTGGCCCGGCTGGACCAGATATGGCAGGTGGAGACCTGCAGAACAACAAAACCAGGGCAAAGAGCAAGGTGTCCCTCACAAGCCCTGAAGAAAACTCCAGAGTTGAGTCTGAGGGTTGGGGCCCATCGTTTCCCAGAGTGACGTTCCAACTTTTTCTTCACTTGCTCAGCCATTCATTCGTTTGGTGAACATTCACGGGGGCCCTGCCCTGTGCCACAGGCTTCACTGGTGAGGGAGGAGCCTCCCTTCCCTCAAGGAGCTTTCCATCTGGTGAGATACACAGACAAGGGAACGGAGTATTTACCTGGCTAAATATTAATAATGTTTAACAACTGGTAGAGCCCGAGCTCTGGGCCAATCAAAATGAACACCAGCCATTAAGACCAGAGCAGGATCCTCAGACCCCTGCTGAGCCAGGTTCACCCTTTTGATTGCTGGGTGGTGGGGTGGTTTGGGGATCGTGGGAGGGCCTGCAGGTATGGGGACACTTGGGGGAGTCAGGCAAGCAGCCGATTACCAACGGACAGGGAAAATTTTCAACACAGCATTTTAGCAACTACAATAGCCACGTCAGGGACTCTGGTGGTGTCCAGCCCCAGTGATAACGACATGAGATCAACAAGGCATGAGGTGGGGAGCATGTGGGGCTCAGGGAAGGCTTCCTGGGGGAAGTGACATCTGAGACAAGTTAACTAGAGTGCTCTTGGCAGAGGGAAGAGGGCTCAGCATTTCAGGTGGTGTAAGTGGCAGTATGACTTCCTCAGTATAACAGGAGGAAGGAGAGGCAAGAGATTAGACGGGCAGGTAAGGAGAGTGGTGGGGCGGCGACTGTGTTAACCATGGTCGGCAGCTTGGGCTTGTCCTCAGGGCAACAGAGCAATGGGGAGCCATTGCAGGATTTTATTTAAAATCCTGGGGGTTACCTGATCCAATTTACAAACCCCTCAGGAGACTCCAAGGGGTCTATTTTTCCAGAAACAAGAACCAACGTGTAGGGAGGTTAAAACTCCTGCCAGATGTCACGCGGCAGGTTGAACATGGAATGGATGGAACTGCTCGCCTCTAGATCACCTTCTCCTGTGCACATCACGTGCCACAGGGGCTTCCCATCCATATACAGGGCTTTAGAGTTTCTGAGGCACTTATCAGATTACAAAGCTGTTTCCATCCACGCTCATTTGATTTTCCGCCACAACGCTGTGTTACAGGCAGGGATGCTGAAGGGATTGAAATACAGGGAGGTTTCGAGACCTAGTAAGTAATGAAACCTCGATTCAGATCCAAGCCTGAAGACTCCTCATCCACGCTGGCATTTGCATTGGTCACTTAGGGGTGTAAATACCAGCAACAGAAGTGGCTATTTATAAAAGGAAATCTGGGGGCTCATGTACTAAAAAGTTCATGAGAGGTGGAATTCAGGCATGGATGGCTCCAGGTCTTCAAATTATGTCATCAAAGATCCTCCTTGCTCTGTCTTTGTTTTCCTCTATGTTGACTTTCTTCTTAGATTCTCCCATCAAAGCAGAGACAGGCTCCCAACCCACCAGTTTGGCAATCCTGGTCACAAAGAACCATACTTTCCTGATAGCTATAGCAAAAGTCTCAGCTTTCATTTTATGACCTGACTTGGCTCGTGTGCACACCTCTGAACCGGATACTGTGGCCAGAGACAGCTGCATGGTTATGACTGGCTAAGACTGGGCCATGTGTCCAGCCCTGGAGTCAGGCAAGAGGGATCCGCCTCCCAGGACCACATGGACTAGGGGTAGGGGAGTTGTGTCTCCTAAAGGAAAACAATGGCGCTCTCCTAGGGAACAGCAAACACATACTGGGCATAAGAATTAACAGTCAAGTGATAGAACAACTGCCCAGCATTGGGAAGAGGCTACTCACCTGGGCTTGGGGGGGTTCCTCTCTGACCAAGGAGCTCAAAGTGGTGGCTGGCAGGGTCTGCCTGGTGCCTGCCTCTTGGGGCGGAAGTCCTGCCCCTCCGAAGAGCCCCACCTTAGCCAGAGCCAGCCAGCAAGCTGTAGGCCTGGCCCAGAAGCCACTTCCCTTCTGCTACATGCCAGTTTTCAGCCTGTGCTTGCTGGGGCTGAGATGGGAGTCTGGTTCCTCTTAGCAGGCAGAACTTAGTCATGGTGTGACCTAAACATTTTTAAATGCATAAAAATAAAATTAAAAAAGCCAAGAGTGAGTCCAAAATGACCTTATTTGCAATATTCTTCATTTGTGAGTCTCTCCTCATCCCATTCTCAATGAGACCTGCTGTTGGGCTAGGGCTTATACTGCAAAACCACCCCAAAGGCAGAATTGGCTAGTGTTTAACACTACAGACTCTGGCCCTGGCTGGTGTGGCTCAGTGGACTGAATGCCAGCCTGAGAACCCAAAGGTCACCAGTTTGATTCCCAGTCAGGGCACATGCCTGGGTTGCAGGACTGGTCCCCAGCTCGGGGAGTGTGATGTATCCCTTACACATTGATGTTTCTCTCCCTCTCTTTCTCTTTCTCTTCCCCTCTCTCTAAAAATAAATAAATGGAATCTTTAAAAATATACTAAAAAGATGCAATTCTGACTCTGTGAATAGATTTGAAGTTTCACTAACACTTTAAAAAAAAATGAACAAGCCCTGACCAGTATGACATCATCCCACAAGGGTGAAAGGTTGCTGGTTTAATTCCTGGTCAGGACACATCCCAGTCAGGAAACAAACAGGCAAGAGGCAACCAGTCGATGTTACTCTCTCACATCCATGTTTCTCTTCCTCTCGTTCTCCGTCCCTTCCCCTCTCTCTCTTAAAAAAATAATAATAATAACAAGAAAGGCAAGGTCCTTTCTGATCCGGATAGTCAAGAGCTTGGGCCCTGGCTGGAGAAGACTAGGTTCAAATCTGGGGGACACTGGGCTGTGTTGATTCCAGCCAATTATGTAAACTCTGACACCTGTGTTTTCTCCTTAATGAAATGCAGGTAACAACAGTCCTGCTCCTTGGGAGTGGTGTGAGGAGTAAATGAACTGAAACCTGCAAAGTACTAAATATATCTAGATGTTCAATGAAGAACTTTACAAAACACTATTATTTTTTTAAAGATTTTATTTATTTATCTTTAGAGGGGAAGGGAAGGAGAGAGGGAGAGAAATATCAATGTATGATTGCCTCTCATGTATTCCCTACTGGGACCTGGCCTGCAACCTAGGCACATACCCTGGCTGGGAATCGAACTATAGTCCTCTGGTTCACAGGCCCACGCTCAATCCACTGAGCCACACCAGCCAGGGCTTATTGCTATTATTTGAAAGAACCTATATAACACCTTGTGGGTAACCTGGCGGAGAGTTAGTGCTCAGTAGATGTGTGGGCATTTTTAGAGGTTGTCAGAGCCTTCCTCTCCCTGTCAAGGGGAAGGAACTCAGTTTCTGGGGGAAGGGTACTGGCCCAAGGTCTCCAGCGAAGTCAGAGGCAGAGCTCAGGCTGGGCGTGCAGGCAGCAGACTAAGGAGGTTCCTCAAAGAGGTGATTCAGGATGCGCATGGAAACCCCCTTTCCTCACTGCCCAGAACTTCGCAGATCTCAAACCTCTTTCTTTTTCTGTTTTAGTCCTTTCCCCCCATTTTAAACAATGAAAGGATGACTTACATTTAGTAAAATGCACCCTTTCTGGTGTTCGGGTCTGTGAGCTTTGACAGACACATGCCGTTGTGTATCCAGCCCTCTGCCAGACGGAGGCAGTTCCACGTGCCCTCTGCAGACCCACCGCCCCAGGCCCTGGCAGCCAACAAGCGTTTTGTGTCCCTGCCGTTTTTCTTTTCCAGAAAGTCATAAAAATGGGATCATAGAGTGTGTGGTCTGTTGTATGTAGTTTCTGTCACTTAGCAAAATGCTTTTGAGATCCATCCACGTTGCTGCGTATGTGTAAGAGTGTGGCCAAAGTAGGTTTATAGTCATTCATATGGAAAAGACAATAACTGATAAACAATAATACAAGAATAAACTGTGTGTTTCGTGTACTCAGTTGTAAACCTACTTTTGTCCCACCCTGTATTTTTCATTCATTCTCTCTCTCTCTCTCTATCTCTCTATCCCTACACACCCCTCAGCAGGATTCTGTCCTACGGAATGGAAACAAACTGTTTATCCATTCACCAGCTAATGGGCATTTGGGCTGTTCCCAGTTTCGGGCTATTATGAATAAAGCTGCTAGGAACATTCATGTGTCTTTGTATAAACATATGTTTTCATTTTTCTTGGGTAAATACCTAGGAGTAGAATTGCAGAAACACATGGTCATGTATGTTTGGCTGTGTAAGACATTGTCCAACTGTTTTTGCAAAGTGGCCACACCATTTTGTAACGCCATCAGCAATGCCCGGGAGTTCCAGTTGCTCCCCATCTTCTCCAGCCCGCGGTGTGATGGGTGTTGACAACATTAGCCGCTCGAGTCACTGTGGTTGGTGCTTCTCTGTGGTCTGCCTCCACATGTACTTAATGGCCAGTGCTGAGCACCAGGACATCTTCCCTCTTTCTTAATAAAAATGATAGAAGTAATAAATATCCATAGTAGAAAACATTGTAATGCAGAGATAAATGAAAAGGAGAAAAATTAAAATAAAAATCACCTGTTACCCTAGAGTGACCCACAGTTGACCTTTTGAGCTCTAGCCACCATTTTTGTCCTCAGACAATGATATAATTGCATTTTATTTATTTATCTGCGTAGCACATGCACCTGGCACCGAGTTTGACAGGAGGGAAGGCGTCAGTGTTGAGACTCAGTCTCCCACTCATTCAGCCGCCCCAGTTAAGAAGGCTAACTGAGCCTGTGTAACTGAGAACGTGGGTCATCAACCGTTCTTGGATGTGCTGCTGGGAATATAAAGAAAAATTCCAGTAAAACTAATCATTCGCAAACCCGACACCCCGGAGAGTTCCGTCCTCGGCACTTAAGCAGAGGAAACACCAGAAACACGTGCAGCAGGAGATCCACACAAGAATATTCATCGGTGCATTATTCATACTAGCAAAAGTCTGGAAAAACCCAGATGTCCACTGACAGGATAATGGATTTCTAAAATGCAATATATTCATACAATGGATGAATGCAAAGCAATGAAAAAAAAGTGAATGGACTGCAGCTATGCCCAACAGCATCATAAATCTTAATAACATGATGTTGAATGGAAAACCTACATCCAAAAGATTCCATACAGCATGATACTCTTCTTATAAAGGTTAGGAAGAGTTAAAAGTACCCACTATATTATTTAGACCATATGTATATATGTGATCGACCAAACAAAATAAGCAAGGGAAGGAAGAACAAACACCAGAAGGTTGGGGGGACGTAAGGGGGTGGGGTAGGGAGGCATCCCATAGGTAGATATAAGGTATCACTGTGTTCTGTTCCTTGGTTTGGACGGAGAGTTAAAAATAAACAAGTGAGTGAGTAGAACTGAAAACTGGGCATGCACAGAACGGTGCCAGTGCATCAGGACCCAGGGATTGCGATTAACCTGCCCATGCAAGGCTCATCAAACACTAAGGAGTAAACCTCCATCTCCGGTCCCCTAGCCACTCTGTTCCCCTCCCAAGAGCAACTGCTCATACCACGTTCTGTGCAGCCTTCAGCATAAGCTACCTCTCTTGACCTGTTCTACGGAGTGACCTGTGGTTTTACTCAACACTGGTTCACGGACAGCCTGCCACATCAATGAATAAAGATTTTCAATAGCATTTTAATGGCTGTATAATTTTCCACTGTTTAGATGCCTGTCATTTATTAAACTAATTCCCTTTTTGGTGGACCTGGGTTTTTTCCAGTGTTTATTCTTACCAGCAATGTTATGAGGAACTCCTTCATATATAGATATAGATATAGATATAGATATAGATATAGATATAGATATAGATACAGATATAAATATATATATTTGAGGTTTGAATGGATATAGATCTTCAGGATAAATTTCCCCAAGTGGATTTACTGGGCCAAAGATTATGTGCATATTTCACATTTTTGGGCAAAAGTAGATTTACAGCTGTGAGTGCGTGAAACACAGAGTTTATGCTTGTGTTATTATTTTTTAACTATTGTATTACTTTCCGTATGAACAGCTGTAAACCTACCTCTGCCCCACCCTGTGCCCGGTGCCCACCAGCACGGAGGGAGATGACAGTCTTCGAGGGGCCTGGCTGCAGGCGGAGCTGCCAGGAGGCCTTTTGTTACTGAAGTGGCTCCAGAGGTTACTCATCAGCAAAGCAACATTAACCATTCCCAGGACCTCCCTGTGGGGCAGCAGGAAATGGGGTGGCTTCTAGGGCAGAGGAGAACAACAAGTCTTTATTAAAATGCTATTCACCAGGAATGCTTTATTAGCACAGCGCTTGGCCTTGCACTGGGGCAACTCCCTGCAGATTGGAGTGGGTCTATGTCTCCTGGGGGGAGATGGACAGGAGCCTGGGCTCCTGGGCATTGGCCCCATTTCCGCTCCCTCGGTTATGCGGTTAATATTGTGCCGTGGGTAAGAGCAGGCACTGGAGTCAGATGGCCTGGATTAAAATCCTCATTCCTCCACTTCCTAACCTGTGACTTTGGGCAAACTTAGAAACTCTTTAGATAATACCACGCACCTCATGGGGTTGTTTTGGCATTTAAGAGACTAAGTACATATAAAAGACTCAAAACACACCAGGCTCGCTGAAAATGCTCTGCAATTATTGAGTATCACCAGGCACCTGCCCTGGGCTGGGCTCAAGGGCCCTGGCCTCAAGGCGTCCACAGACTAATGGGGGAAATGGACAGGGAGAGAGGCATTTACCCTTCAGAGTGATGAGGGCGTCAATGCAGGTGCTAAGGAAATTGTCACAGCCTGCCCAACCTGGAAGGCTTCCTGGAAGACATCACAGCAGAACCAGGTCGCCTGCAAGCTAACAGAGAGGCAAAGTGGCTTTGGGCGATGAGACTAGCCATCGGCTCCCTTCGCTGGAAATATGCAGATGGGATTCAGAGGTTTTCAGTCTTGGAATTCAATTCAGGAATTTCCTAGAACCTGCCTGGGTCCTATGCACTGGGTCCAGGGCTAGGGGTGAATGTGGGCTGGACTTAATAACGCAGAGGCCCTCAGGGAGCCTAAGGTCTAACTGGAAACGTGGACACGAGATGCCTCAGAACGAGACTTTGATGAGAGCTAGAAAAGGAAGGGGGAAAATGTCAAGGGGGCAGCTAATTTGGACACTCCCAGAATTGTGGAAGGCTTTGCAGAGGAAATGCTCCTAAGAATTGATCAGATGTGGGGAGAGATGGGGCGAAAAGGAACAGGCAGGGGGAAGAGCACCAGCAAAGGGGAAGCAGCAGGACAGCCCACGTGCCAGGAAGGGGGAATTGTCCAGCCTGGCCTGTGGCACTTGTACCTGGGGAGAGGTGAGGGGCGGGCAGGAGTTGAGGTTGAAAGGTCAACTGAGGCCAAGGGGAGGGTTCACATGACATGCTACTTGGACTTGAAGTAGTAGGTCCTGGGAACGGAACAGAAGTGTTTAAGCAAAAGGACACGACGAGGTCTGTGTTCCGGAAAGGTTACTCTGGCACAGACGGGGGAGGCGGCCTTGGGAGGCAGCAGGGCTAAAGGCCACTGTGGCTGTCTCAGCAAGAAGCGTGGTGGGCACCGAGAGGAAGGGTGGGGTGTCTGTGAGCAGCCCTCTGAAACACTTGAAACCCAAACCCTCAAGTTACTCCCTGGCAGCTCACGGGCTGAGAAGTCTAAAATCCCTGGAAAAATAAACCTGTTCCTGACCCCAGCCAGCAGGAGTGGGAGCAACCCGACACGCTTGTTGATCAGGATTAGGGAAACTTCTCCCCCTTTATTGGGGGTCAACTGAATTATTAAGGGAAGTCAGCAAGATGGTGACATATAAATGTGAAATGACTTGATTTTATCGTTTTTCCTTAACGGAAACAATACATCAGATCAACATTTAAAATATTTCTCAAAGATCATGAGTAAAGTGTAGTCTCATTTCCACAGAGACACAGAAAGGAAGGGAGAGGAGGGTAGAGGGTGGGGAGGCCTCAAAGGAGGAGGGAGGACTGGCTGAGGGGAAGCTGGGTCAGCGGCGGAGGGCGGGGGACGGCAGGGGACGGCAGGCTGACAGGCTGGGCCTGGAAATGGACTGAGTGTGAGGCTTAGCATAGGGAGGTCCTGAGTTCAAATCTCAGCCAAGTCTGCCCCCATGCTTCTTAGCCCCAATTTTCCTCACCTGTCCAATGGGGATCATAATATCTCTGTCATATGGAACAACGAATGTATCTGAGAAAGAGTCAATTGCTCCGGTCACCCGAGTTGCGTGGGATAAAAGAAAGTGCTCTGCAGACTAGCTGACATTTAGGTCTTAGGAGAAGGGACTATTATCACTATTGCTTTGCTGATGACCATTTCCTTGTGAAGTTCCAACTGGCCAGTTTTTATTCAGAGTTCTTCAGCTGCTCTCGCTGGAACCTCCCTGGACTCACTGATTCTCGGGGTCACTTGGATGGGGAGTGCTCTTAGGCCTTCAGTACTGGGGCTGCCTCCATCCCCACTTCTGCTTCCTCTATCCCCAGGCTTCTCACTGCTGCGCCTGCCAGGAAGCCCCAGTGGTGGACAGATGACTTGCTGCTCCAACCCCACCCCTACCCCGCCCCGTCCTCCCAACCGCCCGGCAGCCCACAGGATGGCACAAGCAGAATGTCTAAAGCTCTTCCTTCGTGACCATGACCCTCAGCTTTTCTTTCTCTCCCCAGGGGAGCACCGCAGACAGGACGGAGATGGGGAATACGAAATAAGGGACAAGCTTCCTTTGTGATGAGGCCTGCCACTTCTCCTTCCCTTCTCTTGCTTCCTCTCTAACTGGTCACAACTTCCCTCTTCCAGCTCAGTGGGAAGCAGGGCAGAAGCTGTGGGAAGCTGGAACCAAGGCCCCTCCTGTCCGGGGTCCCCCGCCTCTGCGCAGCCCAGATCTCTGCAGAACCCCGCACTAGGAGAGCCTGACTGCACCTGAACATCTCCACTTACATGTCCCATAGACACCTCAAAATGTTCACATTGCGGGCATGCTGTAAACCAAAATCCTCATCTCCCCTCCCCGCCCGGTCCTGTTCCTGTCTGCATTTCAGAAAATGGCACCGTTGTCAACCAGGTGCCCAGGCCAGAAATCTGAACATCTTATCCTCAACTCCTTCCTCTCACTCACTGTCCAGCAAATCCTTAAATATCCCCCAACCCACCCACTTCCGTCCATTCCCCACCACCACCTTGGGCCCAGCCACCGTCACCCCTGCTGGGTGACAGTGCTTGTTGAGAGTCCCCTTTGCCCATCGGATCCACTCTCCTCTCTCTGCTCTGTGCTGCGGGAGCCCGGCCTCTCTGAGCAGCACATTCCATAGCTTTAGCTGGTTAAGCTGAGGGTAGAAAATTGAGGTGGGCCCTGGCTGGCGTGGCTCAGTGGATTGAGTGTTGACCTGTAAACCAAAGGGTCACAGGTTCGAATCCCAGTCAGGGAACATGCCTGGGTTTTGGACCAGGCCCCCAGTAGGGGGTTATTGAGAGGCAACCACACGTTGATGTTTCTCTCCTTCTCTCCCTTCCTTCCCCTTTCCCAAAAAAAATAAAATAAAATAAATCTTAAAATAAAATAAAATAAAATAGAAAATTGATAGGTGGCGAGAGGCGGGATGGGAGGAGAGTTCTGACTAACTAACCCAGCCCCTCTGTGCCACACTGAGGTTTGGCAATTCTGCGAACTGTGACCAAGGCTCCTGCCGTGGGGGCCCTTGGCCACAGCTCTGGCTCTCACTGGGGCCTCAAAGGCCAATTCCTCCCCCTGCCCGAGCCCTAAGGATGTAGTGCTTCCCGTTTGCCAGTCCCAGGACTCCTCGCACAACTCCCGCCGCTTCACTCAGTTAATCCCTGACTTTGCCTGTTTCTGTCCCCTGCCTCCTCCCAACGGAGCCGAAAACAAGACACCGAGGCGGCTGATGCTGCCCCATGAACAGGCACGTGGGCTTGCTGACTGGAAGCCGCTGGGCCCGGCGCACGCCACCATGACAGAGACGGTGAGCGGGAGTGAAAGGTGGCCTGAGGGTCAGTAGGAATGACAAATGGAGATGGAGAAGTAAAGGACCACGGGGACTGTCGTGGCGGTGTGGTTCTGGCTATTGTGTGCAGGAACAGTGGTCAGATTAAGGAACTTGGTGGTATTCATTGAAAAAAGAGGGTCACTTAACATGGAGAGTGCACAGAACTGAGGACTCAATATTCCGATGTTGGAAATTTGTTTGGATTCCATTGACCCTGTCTGGCACAGAGGGCTCTCTCTGGCACTGAACTGATTGGAGAAATAAAACTTATCAACATCATATAACCTGAAAACATTTCCAAAGCACAGGGACAGGCAGGCTCCACGCCACCACAGAGAGCTCTCCCTCGGGTGGCAGTGGCACTTAATACTCGTTAAGGCAGCTCCTGTGGACCTCAACGAAGAATGTACAGGACCCAAGACCCTGTGCAGCCAGGCACTCTGAGGACCGTCAGGCTAGACCTGGGAGGGCCGTGGTGCCCTGTGAATAGGCAGCGCTGGGGGACAGGCTCTGCCGTGCTGGGACAGGGCAGAGGCTGACAGGTTGGGATGCGGTCAGCGCACTCAGGACTGAGGTGCAGTGAGTGAGTGAGAGGGAACCTGCTGTCAAGCCCCACGGATGACGACCCTGTCAGAGAAAACGTTCTTCCCCAACCACGCATCCTTCCACTTCTTACAGGAAATTTAGCTCCATTATAATTTTATGGGGCTACCAACATACATGTGGTACATGGACTATAATAAAAACTCTAAGGCTTAATATTTGTGGCGCTGGCCAAGTAATTCAGTTGGTTAGAATGTCATCCCAACACACCAAGGTTGCAGGCTTGATTCCCGGTCAGGGCACATACAAGATTCAACCAAACGAATGCATAAGTAAGTGGAACAACAAATCAATGTCTCTCTCTTCCCCGCTTCTTCTCTCTCTAAAATCAAAAAATAAATTTAAAAAATTTTAATTATTAAAAAAACCCAACATTGTAAGTGGAAAACCAGCATCCTCTGTCATACTAGAAAGTTAGTATAAAAACAATGACAACAGAACAATGTCAAGAATTCTAGCCCTTCTTTCTCTGGTTAAGGTTGTCAAAGATTTGCTAAGTGCAAAAAGGGGGCAGACCCTCTCCTCGATGCAAGCGGTACTGAAAGAGAATGACAGGTGGAGTACCCGCCTGTGGATTCAGGGTCACTTTACACGTTAGCACCCTGTTCATGTACTGCCTGAGGTCATCTCACACCCCACCAGGGCGTGACGCCCACATTCTAGGGAGCGATGGCTTGCTCAGAGCAGGCAGAACCGCTTTCTCCCACCTCTGCCACGCTCTAGCCTCAGTTTGCTCCTCTGTGAAATGGATGGATCATAACCCCTCCTGGGATGGTCAGGGTTAAATGAGATCACACGTGGTGTTCCTAGATTTTCTTGGCTCTGCTGCTTATGGCAACTGGGCACGACTGTAGGTGACGTAGCCTGCCTCCCTGGGCCCCAGTTTTCTTATTTTCTAAAAGGAAATGATAAAACCTGCCTTGGAGGGTTGTAAAGCACTTTTCTTTGACAAACATTTGAGTACCTGCCATGTGGCAGGCACTCACTACCGTATGGGTTGGGGCTGTAGCAGTAATGAAGAAAGACAAAAATCCCTGCCCTCGTGGAGCTTACACTCACGGGGGTGCAGGGAGGGAGGAGAAAGACACTAAACAGAACAGATAGATTGAAAATATCCTGTGCAGCATGGTAGGAAGGAATAAATGGCGTAGAAAAGTAAGGCATGGTGAGTGGGGTGGGGGTGCAATTCTAAAGAGGGTAATTCAGGACTTTTAGGTGATGACTGCAGGAGGGGAGGGAGCTGCCAGGTACCTGGGGGAATGGCCTGCCAGGCAGAGGGCACAGCAAACGCAGAGGTCGTGAGGCGGGAGGCAGCCCAGCCTGTTCTGAGAAGGGCAGGAGGAAGCTGACGTAGCCAGAGCAAGGGTGTCGGCAAGAAAAGGTAGCAGCAGCAGCAGATGAGGTCCCAGAAGCAATGGGGTCAGATCTTGTACAGGCTTATGGGACCTTTTAAAGTCTTGATTTTGATGTGGAATGAAACTTTAACCCGTTGTCTAGCACATGGTAAGTAGATAATTCACAGAAGCTCTAGCCCTGACTGGTGTTGCTCAGTGGGTTGTACATTGTCCTGCAAACTTCAAGGTCACAGGTTTGATTCCAGTTGGGCACATGCCTGGGTTGCAGACCAGTTGGAGGTATGAGAGAGGTAACCGACTGGTGTTTCTTTCCCTTTCTTTCTCCCTCCCTTCCACTTTCTAAATAAAAATCTAAAAAAAGAAAAAAGAGCAAGCTCTAATGATGATTGTTGTAATTACTTAGCATCATCTCCCGGGAACGCTGTGGTAGGTTCCAGGGTGACACAGAGGACTGTCCTGTCTTGCCCCATCAGCTGGCGTGGGCTTACTGGAAGGCAGCAGGGACAAGCATGGATGGAACCCACAGCGAGCATTCCTGGCCCACCCGGGCCCTCTCGGGTTTCTCCCCCAGCCTGCCACTCCCTGGCAGCTTGCTGGGCAGTGGACACAGGAATGCTGAGGCAGCTGCGGGGATGGGCAGCTCACGGCCCATCCCTAACTGGGAAAAGGCCTAATGACAAGAAACAGCAACAATAATGATAGCAGTTAGTTGTTCTTTTCAAATATCATTCCACGGTGGCCTCCCTTCAGTCCTTTGAGGTGCCATTTTGAGGAAACTGAGGCTGAGAGGGGGTCAGGCTGGTAAGTCACCCGCGTCTACAACTCCTAGGGGGACACTCTTCATCAGGCTCTGCCCCAGCAGACCCGGGCTCCTTTCTGCCAGACTCCCCTTCAGTCAGGGCCCCTGAGAGAGAAGAATCCTGCAGCTCCTGCCCGCCAGCTGCCTGCAGGTCCTAACACGTTCTAGCTGCCTCCTCTGTGGCTGAGGATGGAGCAGAGAAGAATCAGGTTTCTCCAGCTCTGGGATGGGGCTGAGGTTGCTGAGTCGGGCCTTTCCCCAGGGCTTCCGAGACCAGGCCTTCCCCTGAACTGAGCCTCCAGACCAGACCTGGGCCCCACACTCTACTTGTCTGACCTCACCTCCCACCACATTCTGGCTTGCTCTCTCCTCTCAGCTCCAGCCACACCGGCGTCCCTGCGAAATACTGCTGAGCCCCACCAAGCATGCTGCTGCCTCAGGACCTTTGCACTTGTTGCTTTTACCTAAACACACCTGCACACTTGTTTCCCTTTATCCTCCAGTCTTCTCAGCAAGGCCTTCCCTGACCACTAAAACCAAGCCCCCACCCCAGCCCTTTACTCCCTGTGCCCCTCCCCAGCTGCTTCTTCCTTCTCAGCCTCACCTGCCTGCGCACCATCATTGTGCTGATTTGTCTTGTTTATGGCCGGTTCCCATTGAATAAGGACCCTCACGGCGCAGAATGGAGCCTGGGGTGCGGAAAACAGTGGGCTGTCGCCTGCTTCTGGGCTAGGGGCGAACTCTGCCCACTCGGCCACACTCTGGCCCAGTGTTTCAGCTGAGAAACTGGATTAAAACCTGGCCTTCCAGATTGCGGCAAAGACACGCTTGTTCACACAGGGAGATAGAGTATCTTTTAATTAACAGTTTACGACCTCGATTCATATGGTATGTTGGCCCTACACACATTTTTGCCTGGAGCCTCTCCCCCCGCCCCCCATATATTAGGGTTGAGATTTTTAGGTTTTCCCCATTTTTATATGCCCAGCACCCGGAACAGTATTGCACACTGAACATGTGCTCAGTAAACAGATGAGTAAAAATCCCTGGGGTAACACCCTGCATACTCAAGGGGACCCCAGACGTGGTTGGAAAGGATACGGCTTTTCTGCACCAGGGCCTCCGTTTCAGCACCGGGTGCGGCCAGTGCCGCTCCAGGGGGAAGGAGACGGTGTGGAATCTGAAGGGCCCCTGCCGCTGCCTGCCTGCCTGCCTCACACCGCCCATGAAGTTAAAGTCCTATTTTTAATAGCGAAACCAGCCCACACATTAATCTCTCTGGTCCTAAATTTCGGTTAAAAAAGGAAACCATAAAACCCCTCTCCCCGTGGCTGTGAGTGGGAGAGTGTATGTAGCCGACTCCAGGCACGTGAAGGGCCAGGCCAGTCACTGACCAACAACTGACTACTGCGGCCGCCGCCACCATCATCACCAGGATCCGAGGAAGGTTCTGGCACACAGCCGACTCCCGGACTCTGCACTTGGCCACCACTGTGACTGTTCTGCCCTGGGGCTCCCTCCCTTGGTATCGAAGCTGGGAGGGGCGCCAGTGATGCCGCGGTTCAGGTGAATGGTGCCCTCTGCTGGGCGCCAGGGGAAGGGCCTTCAGGGAAGCCACAGGCACCCTGACCCCCGAAGTACCGCGCTGGTCTTCGACTCTGGCTTAGGGTGGAAAGGGCGCTTTCCACCCCAGGTGCGAGCACGGAAGTAAAGGAGCAGTCACCGGCTGCCAGTTCCTCAGCGACAGTGGTGATAACTACAACACTTCCGCAGCACGTGTATGCCACGCACCCTTCTGAGCACTTCACAGGTACTAACTTGATTTGTTCCTCCATTTTCCAGATGAGGAAAGCGAGGCACAGAAAGGTAAAGTGGCTTGTCTAAGGGGTCAGGCCTGGAAGTGCTAGGATTTGAACTGTGCCCTGACCCACAACTCCCTGGTGGATTATTTCAGGGGGAGGTAAGCTCTGCCTTTAGCCAAAAGGGGCTCATGGCGTTCCACTGAGTCTGGAACCGGACCTGCAGGGTGTGGGCTACCAAAGGGGCTTCCGGGGTGACCACCCCGACTGGCCACCCCTCAGCATTTCCCTGCCTGCCTCTTCTTGCGGTGGCCATGTGTGGGCCTGCCGTTAAAGAAGGTCTGTGCCTCACTAGGAACCCAGACATTCGAGGCCTCAGGTACTTACCCACCTTGCTGCAAGGGCCTGCAGGCGAGGCCCACCTAAGACACATCCCATAGGCAGCCTCTTTGGTAGGGAAAAACTAAGACTGTCAGGTCAGCCACAAGGGGAAAGGCATGTTGAGAAGTGAGTTTTGGGCTCTGCCTACCTCTGCCCGGCTAAATGAATCTTGGGGAATGCCTGCTTTTTGATCTGCTATCTTTTGTCATCCAAAAAATGGCAGGGGTATACTGGGGGCAGATATCTAAATGTTCTGCATTTAGGGGGTTCTTAAGGAGAAATATTGGGAGGATGAGGCCAAGAGGGGGCACCCCAACCTCTTCTTCCAACAAAGCTACTTTTATCTTTTTGTTGTTGTTGTTGTTGGACTTGGGTTCTGGGACTTTGGCTTTCAAAAGTCTAGGGGAGGGCCCTGGCTGGGTAGCTCAGTTGGTTAGAGCATTGTCTCAATATGCTAAGGTTGTGGGTTCCATCCCTGGTCAGGGAACATACAAAAATCAGCCAGTGGATGTATAAGTGGAACAATAAATCGCTCTCAAAAAAAAAAAAGAAGAAGAAGAAGAAGAAGAAGAAGAAGAAAGAAAGAAACAGGGGGAGGAGGGTAATCACTTAATAGAATGAGCCCGAGGGGTCCTTTCAGCACCAACTCATCATCGGAGACCGAACCCTCGGCTCAGAATCAGCCAGCCTTGATCCCTACAAGGACCACCCCCACCCCTCCCTAGTTGTTGGAAGAGTGGCTTTGAAGCATCTGCAGAGATGGATGCTCCAGGGAGTTTAACAGTGTTCAAGGCAAAAAGCAGAATCAATAATGTTCACGGACAGTGGTGAGAATAAATAAATGCTAACACGTCCAACCGGAATGGGCTGGAGACAACATGGCAGCCTTCCAATATGTCCTGCTATACGATATAATCCAAAATGCACATATACTGCGTAGGGGGGAATGGATTGGAAGGATGCACACCCAGCTATTGAATGACAGAACATGAAAGATTAATATTCAAGGTATGGAAAAATCAGACATTCAGGTGGTCCCAGTGGTATGGATGGATGATCATGCTGGTGGTATGGATGGTTACAGTTGGTGCCCACTCTGAGTGCTCAGCACTGGTGATTTTAACTGATTTGGACTTTTTTTTTTAATATGGAACACTTCATGAATTTGCGTGTCATCCTTGCGCAGGGGCCATGCTAATCTCTGTATTGTTCCAATTTTAGTATATGTGCTGCCGAAGCCAGCACTGGACTTTTTATTATAGGCCCTAAAGACTAGTCCCTCAGATCCTATTTTGCAGATGAGAAGCAAGGTCAGAGTGAGAGTGACGTCACATCCATCCATGACCCAGAGCCCAGGCGGGGTCCTTCCAAACCCCTCAGGGGTTCGTGACTGGCTCCAGCACCCAAGGGATCTAGATCCACCCAGTCTAAGCCTGGCTAGGAATGGCCACTTTCCTTCCTCGACCACTTCCAAAAATCTTAGGGGAAGGCAGCCGGCCTGAAAGGTGGTTGTTTGATTTTATTATTAAGTCTCCACACAAGACAGGGTTTCAGGCTTTATTCAGGCGTCTCAGAGAGGAGTTTAAGATAGCAGGCGGCAGGTGTGTGCTGGCCGAGACACCTAATCCTCCCTCACAGCTTTATCAGGGAAAGCAGCAGGGCCCGGGAGGGGAATCCGAGGCTGCAGCTCAGGGACAGGAGGTGGCCTTGCCTGTGGGCTGAGGGGCCACTGACCGAGGATGAGTGAGGTTGTTCCTTACCTTAGTTCCCCTTTTGACTTCCCCATCCGGGCTTCCAGACACCCTCGGCTTCCGAGCCTTAGTCTTAACCCTGCATGTGCATCAGGAATTACCTGGAAGGCTTGTTAGAACAGCGTGCAGGGTCCTGCCTGCAGGTGAGGTGGCTGCTGATGGCCCAGGGACTGCACTTTGAGGACAACTGCTTTACAGAACGAGTCAGTCCTGCAGAAAGGAAACATTTATTTCTGCCTCAGCCATCTTTTCAGCTTCACTTCAGATCCTTTTCTGTCGGTTCATCGCAAAGAGCAAATGTAAACTTCCCTTTAACAAAGGCACATAGGAATTGTTCCCTCCCCGCCACCTCTTCAGCCTCATTTCTGTATGTGTCCCTGGGCGTTGTCAGGAGCGTCCCAATTTCACTGACATGCGGGGTGAGTTCTCTTTCTGTCTGGCTTGATTTTAATGATGATCAGGAGTCATTAAAAAAAAAATAAAGGCCATTCTTTAAAGCAGTAAACCGCCCTCAAAGGGGTTGATTGTGAGGATGTGTTTAAAGGAGATAAGTGAAGTCTTGTCCAGCTTAAATGGTAGCCATTCTCAATGAACACATATAGCACTTACCATGTGGCAGATTAACTCACTTCATCTCCGTAAGAACACCTCAGTTTATGCCTGAAAAGTCTGCAGCAGGTAGCGGTCAAGCGATGTAGCAGAGCTGGACCTGCCCCCACACCCCCGACCCCTGCCTGTCAACACAGAGCCCACAGTCCGGGAGAAGAAATCACACAGCACGCCACTTGGGAGCACGGTCACCGTTCTAGATGTCGCCTGCAGAGCCGGTGGGGCCAGTGCAGGGGAACGGAGGTCAGCTGGATCTCTCCTACCTGCAAGCAACTCTGACTCTGCGGCGGGGGGCAGCGGTGGTTTGTCCCTGCGGGGGCCTGTAAAGGAAGCCGCGGTGCAGCCGGCAGGGCTGAAAGTGCTCGTTCCCCTTACACTGCTCTGAAAAGTCTAAACACCACTGGATCTCACACTGAAGTGGGTGAATGGTACAGATATGTGAACGATCTATGAATGAAACTACCTAAAAAGAGTTCACTCCCCTGACAACTCTGAGAAAGTTCCTTTAATAAAAAAGTTCTATTACATGTACACGATTGTCACCACCCTTCATCTACAGCACTCCGTAGGGAAAATGAAAACACAGGAGAACTTGGATGCGCTCAGTAGAAAAATGCAGTAACCCATTCAAACAGGAGGCCTCAGTGCCTGGCGAGCAGAGAGGAAAGCTCGAGGCCCTCGCTCGAGCCGAGGAGCTCTGGCCTGGCTCCTGGCGGGCTCCAGGGACTGCTGAGGACCCGCCTCTGACTTCTGAAAATAGCATTAAAAAAAAAAAAGTCTGGGTTTTAAAAAGAGGTCTCTTTCTATGGAGAACGGTCCATTGCAGAGAGAATGCTACCATGGGGAGTCGGACACAGGGCCCAGCATTTCCCAGAAGGAAAGAGACTCCCGAAAATTCACCCTCTGAGGTCCCGGGTCCCGAGCCCCAGGCTGAGGTGTTCAGTGCTGAAGCCGAACTGCCCGTGTTTTTGAAAGGCTCAGACCCCACCCCTCCAATGTCAGACTCGAGGCTTCTTCCTTTCAAGTTGCTAAGGCCACTTCTCAACAGCCCCAAAGCCTTTGACTGGCGGGGGTGTCAGGCCGTCTGAAGATGCAGCTGCGGCCTGATACACAGTGCCCAGCCCCGCTGGTTCAGAGGCCTAGTCGTCCTGGCCACCCCCATACATGTCCGCCAGCTTCTTGAAGCGGCTGCCCCATTCGTTCAGATAGTCATAGTCTTGGTCTTGGTCAGAGGTCGAGGAGGTGAAGGAGCTCAGTGAGTTGGCTTCAGAGCCGCTGCCCTCATAGTCGAATACCAACAGGGAGTCATAGGGCGGGGCTGTGGGGTCCGTGTCAGCTGCCTTCATGTTCTGTGGCGACAGAGAGCAGGTGGTTAGGGGCCGAGGGACCACACCCTTGGCAGCCCTGAGAACTCAGGCAAGTTGATTCACCTGGCTGAGCCTGCACTTCCTCACTTGTGAAGCCACTTCTTCTCCTCGGCCCCCTTAAGGCTTTGATGTTGAAATGAAACACTGGGTATAAACACCCAGCACAGGGCCCTGCCTGCAGCAAGCGCTCAGTGCGACAGTCCAGGGGTGAAGGGCGGGGCCTTGAAATCAGATGTGACCCTGGGCAAGTCCCTTAACCTGCCTGTGCTACCTTTTTCTCACCTCTGAAATGGGGCGACTCCATATAGTTTTAGAGGAATGAATGAATACGTGGCAAGTGCTCATCAGAGCAGTCCCTGGCATAATAGTGGAACACCATGTCCTCACTTGTGAATTGAGGGTAACAACAGGATTCCTGCCCTGCAGAGTTGAGGCCGGGATTAAATGAGACGGTGTTTGCAAACCGTCCAACAGAGACGTTCCAGAAACTGCCTACCCCTAACTGGAGGGGAGCTCCAGACATCTAGCTCTGAGGCATCTTCTCAAACCCACCACCCCAGATGTCTCTTCCCAGACGCTTCTGTTTTTGCACAACACTCCCCAGAGTGTGCAGGCTACTTCTCGATGGCAAGAAGTTTAGTTTCCTTTTCTGCAGAAGAGAAGGCTGAGCCAGGAGGGGTCAAGGCAAGGTGAGGTACCCTGACCACCCACTGAGCCCTTTGTCCACTGCTGCTTCCTCACATTCTGCAATCAGTCTGTCCGTCCATCCATCGATCCATCCATCCATCCATCCATCCATCCATCCATCCACCCGTCCTATTAAAAACCTCCATTTAGCCCTGGCTGATGTGGCTTGATTGGTTGGAGCATCGTCCCGAAGACTGAAAGGTTATGGTTTCGATTCCCAGTCAGGGCACATGCTGTGGTTGGATGTTTGGTCCCCAGTCAGGGTGTGTGCAAGAGGCAACCGATCGATTTTCCATCTCACACCAATGTTTCTCCTTCTCCCCACCCCTCCTCTCTCTCTAAAATCTATAAGCACGTCCTCAGGTGGATCAAACAAACAAACAAACAAACAATACCTCTTGTGCACCTCATTCAGTGGTTCTTACAACCCTGGCTCTACTTGATTTCCTTGGGAGCTAAAGATATCAGAGCCTAAAAATATAGATGCCAGGGTCCCAGGCATTGATGTTTTTCAAAATTCCTCAAATGTGTGACCAGAGTTAACTGGAGACACTCAGCTATTAGCAACAACAGCTACCATTACATAGTAAATGCTATATGCCAGGTCAGTGGTTCCCAAACTTAGATTACCTGCGAGTCTTCAAAAAATTCCAAAGCCAGCCAAGGCCACATGCAAGTCAGTGAAGTCAGCCCCTGGGGGCTGAGCCCGGGGCGTCAGTTCTTGAAGCTCCCTGGGAGACTGCAGTGGAGGGCAGTCTGCGAGCCACCGAGCTGGCACTGTTCCAGGTGCTCACTCGTTCAGTCCTTAAAGCGCCTCTAACACAGGCTCAGGTACACACTTCCCCCCACACGGGAGCCGCCTGGGGCTCAAAAATCCAAACCAGGCTCCCTGGCTCCGGAGTTTTTTCCTGACAAGCACTGCACAGAGTGGGGCAAGAGTGGGTTTACAGTTGTTCGTACAGAAAATAATAATAAACAGTAATACAAGAATAAACTGTTTCACATACTCACAACTATATGCCTACTTTTGCCCAACCCTGTCTTCGCTGAAAAAAATGAATAAACTATTCTTCCTAGTCTACTCTTCACCACTCTATGAGTTAAGAGTTTCAAGAAGGAGGAAAAATACAGGCCCAGAAATTACTCAAATGTGCTGGCGGTGAAGTCAGGACTTGAACCAAGAGCCGAGACCCTGCGCTCATGCTCTCCCGCCTGTGACATTGGAGCCTGGACATGGGCTGCCCCCGGCTGCCCCCACGCCTCACCTCGGTGATGAAGGTGCCAATCTCGTCCGGGTCGGCTGGCCGCGGGCGGTACATGGGTCTGAGGATAAAGGCTGGTGCCACGTCGTTGCGGACAGCAACTGGGGGACGGGCCTCCAGGCCCCGGTGGAGCTGAGTGATGTCATAGTCCTTCAAGAAGGGAAAGCATGAGATTGAGGAGGACCCCCCACTCCCCTGTTCTTTACGGTTCACCTCACTTCCCTACCATTTGGGTACTCTGATCATGGGTCGGTCTTGGAAGACCGAAATGTCAGTGATTTCTGAAGGCCCCAGTTTCCAGAGCCCTCTCCCCAGTCACCTTGACTGGGGCCAAGGAGACGACAGCACTGGACCAGACGCCCCCTCGGAAGAGGAGAGTTGCTGGTGGATCCTGCACGAAGACTGACGCTTCAGGCCAGGATCTGGTCAACGCAGCTAAGACGGTTAGTTGGTTGGCCTAACCATCCCTGCCAGCGGCCCTGGGGACATCCGCCTCCCAAACCCCAGAGCTCCTAACGCCCTACCTGGTCCTCCTCGCCACCTCCTTCTTCGCCATAGTAGAAGACGTTGTCGCGGGTGTCGTCCTCGGGGAGAAGAAGGGGTTCCTTGACCTTCCGCTTCCTTCTCACCAGCAAGAGGAGCACCAGCAGGAGCACTGAAAGGGCGGGGAGTGTGAATACTCAGCCCCACAGCCACACAGCTGGCCAGCCCCCCCAGCCCTCAGAACCCCATCTAATTTCAGGTCCCTCTGTGCAGCAGCCAGAGCTCAACACACCTCAATCACTGCCTCACACCTAGGAAAACCTGAAACTCCTTATCAAGTGCACAGGATGTGGCCCCGGCCCGTCCCCGTCCTCTGCCCAGGTCTGGCCACTTTGGCCTCCTCGCAGATCCTTCAACGTACGCAGCAGGTTCCCACCACAGAACCTCCCTCCGAGCCCTCACCTGGTCTGGAACACTCTCCAAGCGTATGCATGGCTTTCACCCTCAGGTCTCATAGGCCACCTCCCCCTGGCAGCACTGTGACTCCACCCCCGCCTATGATTCTGTATCATTTATTGTCAGTCTTCCCTTGTTGACGGTACTGGTCCTTAGGGAAATTCTCCCCTGCGGGGACACAACTCTTCCAGCTGATGTCACTTCTCAACAAGACTCTTTTTCAGTCCCCAGGTGTCCCTTAGATTAGCCATAGACTTCAAGCCAAAAGCAAAACAACTTGAATATTGTGCAGTATTTGAACTCAGATGCAAATGCTCTGTTGGAATTTTAAGGGTGGGACTAGCTTTTAGTGATATGGCTTAGATGTGGGGGGATGGCCAACTAATGCCTGGCTGCTCCCCCTAACGGCTGTGACCCCTGGCTGCTCCCCCTAATAGCCACGACCACCCCAAGTGTGTCCCGTCAGAAGAGGTACCCCTGGCCCTCTCTCTTAGTGACGATGCCGAATAGTGGATGTGTCCAGATATGACATTGCTCTCTGCTTGCCACGGGAACCACTGCCTCTCTCTGGCCAGATGAAATGGGCCTCCCCTCGTAGGGAGCCCGTGAGTTCTCAGGATGTACCTCTCACACCAGAGAGACTGTCACCTCTCCCAAGCCTCACCCTCCCTGGTGGGGCTGGAGAACGGCAGGAGGCATACAGGACATCTCACCTGTACCTAAAGCCTAAATGTCTAACTGCCTACCGATGTCCCCATTTGGACAGGACTCGCAAACCTCCTCCCATGGTCCTGCCCACGCTGGTAATGAGAACTCCTGTGGCTCCTTGTCCAGGCCTCTGATTCATCAGTGGCTCTTTTCCCCACACCACGTATCAAGTGATACGGATGAACTGATTCTACCTTAAAATAGCACCACCTCCAGTGCCAGCCTGGTCAGAGCCGTCAACAACCGCTTCCTGAATGGTCTCCCTGCCCCCATTCTTGACACTCCACAGACTATCTGGCACTACTCAGTCGGAATCCTGAAACCCTCAGAGGAGTGACTCCTCTGCTCCAGACCTTTTCTGATGACCCCCTTTCACCCACAGCCTTAACAAGAGCCCACCAGGCCCCGCAGGATGCTCCGCCTCGCCCACCACCTCTTGCTTTCTGCATTCCAGCCGTCCCTGTTTCTGCACACTGAGCACAGTGCTGCCTCGGGGGCCTCTGCGCTTGTTCCCTAGGTATCTGCTGAATTGCTTCCTCATCTTTTTCAGATCTTTACTTGAGAATCCCTTTCTCAGCAAGGCTTTTCCTGACCACCTATTTAAATTTGTACACCTCCTCCCCTCCACTTTCTTTTTCTCCATAGCAACATCTATTTCCCCACCAGATTATCTGTTGTCTGCACCCTGCACTAGAAAGTAAGCTCCGAGGGCAGGGGTCAGCCTGTTTTATTAACTGCTGCACCCCCAGTGCCTAAAACAGTGTTTGGTGCACAGTACGTTGCTAACTGAAGCTCACTCATGTTGTATTCATATCCGATTGAGTGTGTGCTTCCTGTGCGAGGACTCACTTAATGAGTGAAAAAGGCAGACGTGATCAGTTGTACCTTTAGAACAAAGAAATCGCTTTTTAAGTGAACACTCCCACCCACTGGTCATCAAATTCGAGCGCGCATCAGGACTCTCCGGAGGACTATTAAAGCCGGATTCCCCTCTGAATCAGTAGGTCTGCAGGGGGGCCTGAGAACGGCCTTTCTAACGAATTCCTGGTAATGCTAATGCTGGTGGTCCGGAGACCACTCCTTCAAGACCACTGCTCCGGCCTCTAGATGCTGTAATGGCAGAGGTCCGTTTTCTCATCACCGAATCCCCAAAGCCCGGCACGTTCCAGAAGCTCCATAAATATCTACTGGCTGATTGACACTCCTGGAATTAAGAGTTTAAGGAAGAGATGGGCAATGCCGGTGGCCCCTTCGGCCCACAAGTTCAGGGTGGAGTCAGGTCTTCCAACCACCCCAGCCTTCGACGGGGAGGGTGTGGGTACTCACGCAGCAGAGCCAGGATGGCCCCCAGGACGGGGAGGAGGAAACCCCCCTTCCAGGGTTGGGGGCAGTTCTCCACGTGGCCGTGGCAGTCGCACACGGTGGCCTTGATCACTGCCGGCTGCTCCTTGTTGCCACGGTCAGACAGGGACAGGTGCACATCGTACACGTCTTGTTTCAGGAACTTCTTCAGTGACAAGACCACAGTGTCTCCTGGTGGACAGACGACACGTTCACCTTGGGAAACTACAAATGGATCCTGAAGGGGGTTTGAGGGGACGGCCTCTACGTCTGGGTGACGGGAGAACAATCCCCAAGCACACTCATCCCAAGTGTTAAAAACTGATGTCTGGCCAAAGCCAAACTCACCATTGTGGTAAGGATTATTTGAACAGAAAAATCACATCATTTAAAGAAAAAACACAATAATCATATTTCTAAACTATGAAGTTTTTAAAAAGTTATGCACAGCCAGTAATTGCTCAGAACCATTAACTTCTCTGGGCTCTTCGCAGTGAAAAGGGCCAGAAGGGAGGACTCGCCCCTCCCCCACTGGGCAGCGGCAGGCAGAGAGCTGCGGGCTGAGTGTCTGGACTGCCTCCTAGAGAGGCCGATGCGGGACAGTTCACCAAAACACCCCCACCACCACCCTGTTCCCAGAAACCAGAGGGCCCACGTCTCCGCTGATGCTGATGGTGGTGGTGCTAGTGGCAGCGGTGACTAAACTGACACCTCCTAGGTACCAAGCTCTACGCTCATCTGCACCGGGACGTGAAGGCAGGTCCTGTCCCCTGCACTTCACCAACGTGGGAACTGAAGCTCAGGGTGGCCAAGCAACCAGCTCGAGGTCACACTGGGTAGAGTTTGAATTAATTCCCCACCAAAGGGGACGAGATTGGGTCAAAAAACTAAATTCAAACCAAGAACCAGGTATTGATACTATTACCAGGTGCCGGCACCACTGGGCTTTGGCCATAGTGCTCACACCAGGCAGAGCCAGCTCTGACCGTCGTTGGTGTGGGTCCACCACACACTGACACACCACACCAGATACTTTTCATGAAGTCACATCATCTTCCCAGTAACTGTGGGAGTAGGTGCAGTTACTGGGACCACCCCACGGAGGAACAGTGGGGCTCAGTAACCTGCCCACAACCTCAAAGCAAGCAAATGGAGGGGTCAGGTCCCGGACCAAGGTGAACTGGCTCCAGAGTCCACGCTCTGTAAACAGCATGGTCAGGGAGGAAAAAATGACTTGTAGGCCACAAGGGGGTGATAGGAGACCAATCTGGGCTCCCCAAAGGACAGGTGCTGGTTATATACACCCAAATCACACGGGTCACGAAAATGAGCCAATTGGGGGGGACTTGTGTAGCTCACCGAGACCACATGTCCAAAGTTGCATCTTTGTTGTCCCCCCAAAAAAACCCATTTTGCAGGAGAAAAGAAAGAAAGAAGCGAAGAGCCAACGTGGGTGTCTGAAGCAGATTGGGAAGATCTTTCTGTGTTGTGCTCAGCAGCAGTTACAGACCCTGGGCATTTGGTTTCTTTGGGGCAGAACCTGAATGTACTGGTTCCCCATTTCCCTCCCGGGTGACCTTGGCCCCAAGAGGAAGAAGAGAGGAACATTTACGGGAGGATGATGCAATGTTTCTCTAGGGACCTCATTGGCAGTTGGGGCTGGATCTACTTTTCTCATGCACCCTGGGGGGGGGCCTCCTGTATTGATACCAATAAGACCCCTCTCCAGGCCTGTGACAGATGAAAAGCTACGGAAAGCTGGAGAAGCTCCAGGGGTATCAGAAAGGACAGAGGCGGATGGGAGCAGGGGTGGTGTGGTCAGGGGCTCCAGCTTCAATCTCTACTGCGCACCCACTACGTGCCCTTGGGCATGCTTTTTAACCTGTCTCATTTATAACTAGGGATAATAAATACTGACTGCAGAGGTGATAGAAATATTAAATAAGGACAAAAAAAAAAGCATGTTGCATATCACCAGGGTTCAACAAACAGTAGGCAGCAGACTATTACAGTAAATCAGACTGCCTGGATTCAAATCCTGGTGTCACTGTTTTCTAGCCACAGAGCCTCTGGCAAGATATTTAAACCTCTGGAAGCCTTGATCTCCTCATCTGTGAAATGGGCGTGCACATACCTATATATGGTAATAGTACCTTCTTCAGGGGATTGTGGTGAGGATAAAAAAGGCTTAATCTGTGTAAAGCATCTGAAGGCGTGTCAAGCACTGAGCAAGCATGCTTGGTGCTGTCAACTATTATCACAGTGTTGGGGTCCTGACTCATGTGATACGGAGGCAGTCACGCCCTCTCTGTCTGGGCCTGTTTTTCCATCTGTACAGGAAGGCAGATGGGCAACAATGGTCGTCTTTAAGTGCTCCTGTGGAATTCCAAAGGCTTACACTGGGATGATAATTAGCATTGGACTGATGTTCTTGAGACCATTACCTCTGTGACCCACAAGATGCTGAGCCGGGCATGTGTGTAAGATCCTGGTTTGAGGCTGACCCCCACCCCGCAGAGCCGGCACCCACACTGGCCACCACCACGCACGCAGTTACCTTTCTCACTGACTTCTGCCGTCCAGTAGAGGTCCGAGTTGTGTGTGAGCTGGGCCTGGAAAGGGGACGTATGGGGGAACAGGTCCTTGTCCGTGATGTTCAGCACTTGGGGCACAGGGCTCTGGTTGCAGACGGTGATCTTTTGGGGCTCAGGGACAGGGCCATGATCATTGACGTCCATAAGTGTTAGCAGAAGGGTCCCCGTGCCGGTGGCGGGAGGGCTCCCTGTTTGTAATTACACATGATCCTTTTTCAGTATCTGCCCTTGGGTTGGGTTGATGAATCAATGTTAAGCTCCCCTATGACCTACCCGATCAGCCTCAGGGAGGATCCTGTTTACTGACCAGCTATAACCTCTCAAGACCCTCCACACGGTTGCTTCACTACAGATCAAACCAGTGATGGTGAATATAAGGCAATCGTGCCAGCATTCTCATTTTGAGCAGACATCACTAATGGGTCAGAGCACAGAACTTCAACCGCTTCATCCAGACAGCCACTACCAGTCTATTACAAAGAGAAACCCACTGGCCACCTCAGGGCTAACACGGTGTTTGCCGATCAGCTTCAGGACAGCTTCCCTTCACAGCCCTGTGGTGACCTCTCATCTGCCTCCAGGCCTTGATTCACTCACTGAGTGTCCAGCAGAGATGGCAGTCACATCCAAATCCTTGACCGTGCCACAGTGTGGCATCACTAATCAAGCACAGCACTTCCAGGTAGCTCCTTTCACCAAGGGGAAATGGACAGGCCAATTCAGGATATCTCCTAACTCAGGTTTCAGGAAAATCAGAACCACGGCCAGCCATTCTGGACCAGTCTCTGAGACTCCTCTGTGGGCGCACTCTCCCTCCCAGGAGCATGCCCCCCCCCCCCCGCCCTGCTAAACCTGTGCTATGTAACTCCTAGACTCTAAGGGACCCCATGAGACTTGCAATCAGGGGAGCAATGGGCAGTGGCAGGTCGTCCCAGGCTGACCCCCGAACTCGTCCCAAGGCCCCCTTTTCTCTGACTGACCAGTGAACGGATGGCAGCCCTGCCTGGGCTCCCCTGTTGCTTCTTCTGTCCTAAGCCCGTCCTTGTCACACCGTTCCCAGCTTTAATAAACACACTCTCAAAATAAAATATAAATTTAAAAACAGACCCCTCTGGAAGACCCTTCTGGTCCTCCAGATTGGACTGCTAACAGTCCACACACACACCACCCTCTGCCTGTGAAGGGGACATGCTGTGCTATGCGACCTGGGAACCAAAGGTGCCCACGAGGAGGGGCTGGGAGCAAGCTCTCACCATCGTCCGTGGCCAAGACCACAACTTCGTAGATGTCGTTCTTCACAAACTGCTCATCCTCTCGGTCCAAGACCCCCGCAGCAGTGACCTGCCCACTGTCTGGGTCCATTGCTAGCCACCCAGCTGGGTCTCTCAGAATGTGGTAGCTAGAGTGGAAGAGTTCAGAAGAGTCACACACAGGACATGCAGAATTCTGGTGTCACTGTTCAAAGCTTCCTCATGCCAACCGGCAGGCTGTGCCTTGGCGATGCAGGACTCCTAAGCAGGACCACGTGGAAGATGCATCTTGCCCCTGAGTGAAGCCTGAGCAGCGGGGGTTGGTGGGGTGGGGATGGCGCAGCAAGGCCATGTGAGAAGGAGCAGGAACACCTGCCCCGGACCCCTGCCCAGAGTCTTTAGCCTTGGGGAGGGTAAGAGGGGGAGGCAGGGGAGATGCTCAAAATATTTAACAATCTTTGTGGCAACCACAATAAACAACCCACCCAGAAGCACCAGTGCACCCGACCCCGCTCCTACGTACCTGATTTTCTGACTCCCCCTGTCGGGGTCCTGCGCAGTGTAGGTGCAGACAGGCTCCCCAACTGAGATATTCTCCTGCGCCGTGACAACTTTGGAGGGTGGGACGAACATGGGTGCCTCATTCACATCCTCCACGTGGACCAGCACGGTGGCCGTGGAGGTTGGGAGCTTCACTACAAAGCGAGCCTCATTGGTCACTTCAATGTACAGAGTGTGCTGGTTTTTGGCCTCAAAATCCAAGCCCTGGGAGAGAAGGAGGACCTGAGCTGCCATTCTCTGAGGAGCCCCAGCCAGAGCTGTGATGTGAGAAGGAAGGGCCCATAGCGAGGGCCCTGAGAATCTCAGCAGCCACAACACTGCCCCTTCCCTATGCCACAGCCCACCTGCATTTTCTGAGTGGACACCCAGTGGGGCCTCTCAGATCATCCCAAAGGCAACAGACTAGTAAGCCTCAGAACTGGTTCCCAATGGGGTGGTGACGCCCCCTAGCGGGAGCAGTAGAAACTTACAGAGGCATTTCTAGGAATGATTGGGCCGCCACTGGCATTTACATGCTGGGGCAGGGATCCAAAGCACTGTCCCATATCCCATGTGACTTGTCAACATCCCTTTGGACATTTGCACATTCATGGATGTGAAAAATCTGTTTATAATTGCAATCTAGAACATGTTTTACATACATAACAGCTTTTGGTGTGGTTTTGATATATACTTAATTTTCTAGGAATGGAACTTCTAAGGGGAAATGGTAATTTGATTTGTTCAGGCCTTTCCCAAGAGTTGTTTATTTGTTGTTCTGGAAGGAAAACAACAATACCACGTGTGGTGTGAGCCACCTGAGCGGCACAGTATTCGGTTACATTGGGATAATTCCATAGAGATATGAAAGAAATCAAAGGAAGATTAGTCCCATCCTCCTAAAGCATCAATTTTATTCCAAATATTTTTGAGAGGCGAGGGTGCCTAGCTACTAAGTACTTTAGAACATTTTATTGCCCAAACATCTAGCTATGGATTAAATGCAAAATCAGCCATAACACAGAGGCCCTCTGTGTGTGAAGAGTAAGTGAGGGCAGCCAGCGGACACCGGGGACCAAGACGAGGGGCTCTGCTGACCGGCTACAATCAGATCTGCGGCTTCTACCTGTTTCAGGAACTGGGTCCCAGGTTAAGATGTAGCGTAAAGGAAGGAATTCACAGCACAAAGGGGATGAGACAGTGTTGGAAGCCACTGGCCTGGCCCACTCTGGCAAGTGGCCTGAGGTGTGTGTCCCAAGACAGGGGTCACCTCCTTGTCCTGGAGGCTGCGGACCTGACTGCCCCAGCTGTGGCCCTTGTCGAAAACCCAAACCGATTCACCTTCTTGGTTGTCAGGACACCCTGGTTGCTCTCAGGGTGGGTGGTGATGGTAAAATGGTCCCCATCGTCACCTTCCAAGATGCGGTAGGTGGCACGCCATGCTGGTGAGTTGGGGACATCCAGATCGGTCACTGTCAGCCTCTGTACCTCATGGCCCACCGTGTTCTCAGGCACACGGGCCTCGTACTGTCAGTGGGAAGCATAGCACAGTTAGAGCGGAGAGACTGACCACTCCGAGAGGCTGTTCCATTCTTCCCCAGCCATGAATCTTCCATCCAACTCCAGCACAGCCTTGGGCCTTTCACCCTCTCCACGACCACCCAACCCCCTCACCAGGGCTTCAGGGCACCCCAGAGCCGTCTTACAGCTGCTAGGACCGACCACTACAATCTCGGGCCTGCTGCCCCTACACCCGGGGGCCTGATGCTCCAGGAATCTCACCGGTCTGGGTGCCCGACCCCCACCGTGTGTAACCACCTGGTTATCTGAGATCAGAAAGGTATAAGGCAGGCAGCAAGAAGGGCTCAGTGCCCGATCTCTCTGGGGCTCTGACCAGGAATGTTTTTCAAAGTTCTGGAACGGATGGCAAAGATTGGGAAATCAGCTGCTCAGAACATTTTTCAATCTGCCTTAAATAATGCTCAGCTGCCAGAGTTGCCTCACGATAAGAAGGGGTGAGGTGTCATCTTGACTGCCACCGAGTTCTGCCACTGGGAGTATACAAGCATGCACTAGAGGAAGGAGGGTAGGTACAGGTACAAAGTGAATTAGAACTTTCATCATCATCGAAAATTTTCCATTATCCAGCACTTATTATGTACCAGGGGTTACATTACAGAGATTATTTCATTTGAAACTCAGTCAGGATAACACAGCAGGTATTATCATTATCCTCACTTCGCGGATTAGAAATGGGGCACAGAGGGGTTAGGTTGTTTGCCCAAGGTCACAAAGCCAGTCGGTATTGGACCTGGAACTTGAGACAACGTGGGCTGGTTCTGGAGTTTCATTAGAAAGGAAAACCCGCCCTGGCTGGTGTAGCCCAGTGGACTGAGTGGGGGCCTGCGAACCAAAGAAAGAAAAGCCCAGTCCTTCACTGCCTGACGAGGGAAGAAGGCAGGAGGGGGCGTCACCTTCTGGGGATCGAACACGGGAGCATTGTCGTTGGCATCGAGGATTTCCACTGTGGCCACTGTCGTGGTGGTGGAGCCGTTCCCGTCCATGTCTGTAGCCTGGACGGTCAGCGTGTACTTAGGGACTCTCTGTGGAGAAAAGGAGAGTGGAAGGCCACTGAGAGTCCGGCCTCGGGAGAATGTGGAGGGGAGGGGAATGTTTCTCGCTCGCGCAATGTTCTTTTGACTCCTTGACCCACCACTCACCCACCGCCCCAAAGAACAGAGGCCAAGGATGAAGGGGGAGGGACACTGCCATCCACACAACATTCTTGGGCCTGTCAGGGGGTGATGCCTGGGCACTGCCCCCTGACCGTGGGCAGATGCAGAATGGGAGCTCTGAGCAGGAGTTTGGTCAAAGGTATTAATTAGGAAACAGGAGGCAATTCCAACATCCACGGAGCTAATTCCACTTTGTGGCACACAGGGGACAAATCTGGGCCGTGTGCATGTTAAGTGAGCCGTTCCGAGAGGAAATGAGAAAACCTCCAGAAAATATCAAACGTCTGCATTTTACAGCCGCCTCCTCAGCCTTAACAAGATTGTTTGGCAGCGTGCCACCGGCCCAAGGGAGCGGAGGGACACCAACGTAGGAACACAGCAGCAGCCGCTGCCAGCTGACTTGGGTCCCCACTGCTCTGCCTTGGGCCTTGGGGGCAGGCACAGGGGCTCTGCTGAGGGTGTCAGGGTCCAGCCTAGACAAGCCTGGGTAGAGAGCACTTTTCCCGAGGGGCACTCACCTCCCGGTCCAGGCCGCTGGAGATGACGCTAATGGTGCCTGTGCTCCGGTGGACGGTGAACATGAGGTCATGAGGGTCCTTTGGCTCTTGGCTATGAATGGAGTAAGCAACCACCCCATTGTAGGTGTTGATGGCATCGTCCTCATCCGTGGCCGTCACCTGCATCACAGAAGTGCCTGGAGGGGAGAAGGGATGAGTGAGCCCCCTTCCCTCCCAGGTCCACTTGCAGCCTTGCCCACTTCTGAACTGGAATAGACATTATCCTGCTCAGTGGCTTGGACCCATGTTCCACTTGGTGACCGAGATTGCTATTTGGCACCCATTTTCCATTCCCCCCTTCCTTCTGAGAGACACAATCCTCATAGTCACTTTACGCTGGGCACAGGCTCACCTGGAACAAAGACTGTCTCCCACCCTTTCTTGCAGCTAGCTGTGACCACAACACTAAATTCCGACGAATGGGATATGCCACTTTGGGAGAAGTGTTTCTCCGAGTAGGAGGCTTAGTCTTCCCACCCCTTCCCAGATGTAATGGCTGGAGCTCCAGCAGCAACTGTGAGGTAATGCTGGGAACCCTGCCAAAACAGCAGAGCGACGAGATAGAAGGAATCTAGGTCTCCAATACTTGAAAACACTATTCCGTTCTGAACTGAGCACCCCTAAACTTCCTAAATGTAAGAGGGGCGAGAGGGAAAAGCTTCCATCTTGTTTAAGGCACTGTTTTTCTTTTGGGAATTCGTTATTGGCAGTCTAACCAATTCACTCCTCCGTATGTACCGTCCACAGCTCAGGGAGAGCACCCTTTCCCAGCAGTACCTATCTTTGAGAGCACTAGTATGTAGCTATTTTCCTAACTTCCTGCCGGCCTCTCCCCCTCTCTTCTCCGGCCCCGGGAATTTATTTTCCGTGCAGCATAAACCACGTTCCAACGCCCCCCAGTCCCTGCTGCTTTCCTGCCAATTACTAAAGAACCTCGTGCCGCGTGCTCTGTGTTACTTAAGATGTGTATGTTGTTTCTAGTCTTCACAATTTTTTAAGGTTGGTATTACTGCCAATTCCAGATGTGAGGAGTAAGGCTCAGAGATCAAGAACGTGCCCAGGGTCTGAGCAGGTGAAGAGGCAAAAATGAAGATTCAAACCTAGGTGTTTGTGGCTTCAAAACTAGTGGTTCCTAAACCTGGCTGATCATCTGAGGCCCCTGGGAGATCCTCAGGCATACGGATGGCAGGTGACCTGTTGCACAATCAAGGAAGGCAGGTGTGAGGGTTCTTCCAGCCCAAAGAGTCTGGGCTGATCTCCAGATGGTACCGTAAGGCGACCCAAGGCCACCTCCAAAGGTGTCCCCTCTCCAGTCCTCTTACCAGGCAGTGCCCCCTCCAAGACACTCCCTCTGAAGACATCCTGGGTGAACTTGGGTTTGTGGTCATTCTGGTCTGTCACGATGATGGAGATGTTCATGGGCTCTTCCACTGAGGCACCGTTCTCCGACACAGCATGGCCGAGGAGCTGCGGGTACGCAGGTCTGGGGTCAGCCTGGTGCTACCTTTCCCACAAGGCCCTGGGTCCCTGCTTCTCATCGGAGGCTAAAGGTTACTTACCTCATACTTGGCAATTTTCTCTCGGTCCAATGGCTTATTCAGTAACAACCAGCCTGTTTCCTTCTCTATGGAGAAGACACCCTCAGGGGGGCTGTCTGCCCCAGGCCCTGTGATGCTGTAGAAAATCTTGGTGCCTCTGTCTTTACTAGATTTGAGCTGGAAGCCAAAGGAGAAAAAAAAAAAAGCAACTGAAAAAGTGACAAGTATCTCATGACTGCAGCAGAGAACACTCCATGGGGGGAGGGGTGGAGAGGTGCAGCCTGGTCAGAAAGTGCTCCCACGAGGGAGGCTTTCCTCTGCAGGCCCCCGTACCTGATTCAGCTTCTGAGGGAAGGGACCTTTGCCATTCTCAGAGACCGATATCGGTGGGACCACCCATTCTCTCTTGTGTCTTCGTAAGATACGTCTGGGTGGGGAGCTCTTCAGGGCCTTCCTTCCCTGTCAGGAGAGAAGACCCCTTCACTAGAGATGCAGACAGGTGGCACGCGACCTACACCCCGTCACCCACAGGAGCTGAAGGTGAAGTGCGAGACCTAGATGGGTCTACTGCAAAGTAAAACTTGAAATAATCTACGTGCCCACTTACAGAGGAGGACCAATTACATATTTTATGGTACAGACACCCAGTGGAATACTATGCAGCTCTGAAGATGAGGGATAAGGAAGCTCTCTGTGTGCTCACATGGAAAGACTTTTGCTATGCACTGCCGAATGCCAAGAACAAGGTACAGAACAGTTTCTACAAATAGTTTAGCACTTTAATGAACAAACACATAGTGCTTAATAGATGTTAGGCACTGTTCCATCTTTTGTGTAAAAAGGTAGGAAAATAAGACCATAGATTCACATTTGCTTATACAAAGACCAAGTCTAGAGGAATTCAGCACTAATACTGGTAGTTTTCTGTGGGAAGGGGCTAGGCAGTACTAATATTTATGTTTAAGTGCAAAAAGAAGCTTAATAGTACACTAGCTTTTACACAAGAGCCTTTTTTATTTTTGTGTATATATAAAATATATAACACATAAAATACAACTATATAGATAACATTTGTAATTAAACTCCTGAAGGAAAGAAACTGGTAACAGTGGTTATCTGTGTCTTCCCTTGGAGGGGTGGAGATTAGGCAGATGGAGAAAAATAAAGGGAGGTTATTCACTGTATAATTTTAAATATTTACTTTTAAATTTTCAAACCGTTTATATATTAGCTATTCAAAATATTAAAATAAAAAGGAACAATATGCTATGGCTCAGTTGGTTAGAGCGTTGTCCTAACAGCCATGGTTGCAGGTTCCATCCCTGGTCAGGGCATGAATGAGAATCAACCAATGAATGCTTAAGTGAGTAAGCAACAAACTGATGTTTCTCTCTCTCAAATAAAAAAATAATAATAATAAAGCAATTGCTGGGGGGAAAGATAGATTTTAAAATTTAAAAAAAAAGAGAGAAACAATGTGTGGCCAAGTGCCTCTTCCCAGAGGCTCATGGGACTGGCAGTTCTGTGTTGGAACCCAGATGACATGGGAAAGGAAAGGGCCATGGGAGAAAGAATCCAAGAAAGGGCACTGAGCCATTACTCTGCTGCCCCTACTGGGCAGCTGCAAGCACTACACTGCTTAGGTCAGTACCCAGGTCCACCACTGTAGGCAGCTGAGAGCTCCCTTCTCTAAAGGGGTAAGGTGGCTCACAACGGCAATCTGGGCACACACAAAGAACATCTTTCTTCCGTCCTGCAGGTGGACATGTGTTTTACCTGGACTGTTCTGTCGTTCAGTGCAGTGAAGTCACTGTCGGTGCTAAGCAGGGCCGACTCTTGTCCCAGGCAGCCCACGAATGCTACTGTGGGGAAAGGAGAAAGATAGTATTGAGAAGTGGGGGCTTCCGGAAGCTACCCCAGGGAAAGAAGACCTGCCAACAGCACCCTGACTGGATCAAGGACTGCTCCAGGCCCCGTCAGGAGGAGACTCGGCTTACTTCCTCTGAGCAGCCGTGTGACCAAATGCGAGTTTCTGACGGGGCTTCCAAGTTCGGTCTCTAGAGGGAAGACCACTCTGTGGGCAGAACCCCTTTCTTTGTTCACAAGGCCAGAACGCCAAGATCACAGACACTGAGTGACATTAGTCCCCAATGGCCTCATGAGGCTACAGGTGATCCAAGGTCATAGCTGGAGACAGAAGATTTTCAGCATTTGTACAAGCCATGAGTCTACCTACATGCGACATGCATCCTGCTACACCATCGCTCACACAGGATCACCTCTGCTGGTTTCAGTTGTCACATTCCTTCTGAATCCCTTTGTTTGGTCACCCTTTGAGCAGGCACTCTGACATAATAACTACCACTCACCAAGCCAGAGACTGGGCCTATTTTATTCTTACGACTACCCTACCAAGGTAGCTGTTGGCCCCTTTTCAAAGAGGAGAAAACTGAGGGTCAGAAGCCAGGTCAGCGTGACCCCAGAAGCAGACACTAAAGAGAACTCATAACCAATGTTCTCACTCTTGTGGCCAAAACATTAAATCAGGGAACCTGCCAGAGGGCACACCTGAGCGCATCAGCGGCATGCGCTGGCCCAGTGGCTCCTGTTGTGCTGGACAAGACACCTGTGCTCACACAGTTTGACCAGGATGCAGCACAACCAGGACCTCACTTGGGGTGAGGTTTTCCACTTGTCCTGCTTTGAAAAATTGTCCTTTAGTCTCAAATAATGACTACAGTGATGACTATTTTAAAAATATCCTTCCCTAGAAGGCCAGCAAACTCACAGTTATTAACCACACCTAAAACAAAAGCGAACTAAGAGGACAGCTAGATCAGAAGCGGAACCACAGAAATGGGGATCACACGGAGGGTTAGCAACAGGGGAGTGGGAGGAGGAGAAGGGGGGGAAGGTACAGAGAATAAGTAGCATAGACGGTAGGTAGAAAATAGATAGGGGGAGGGCAAGAACAGTATGGGAAATATAGAATTTAAAGAACTTGTGACACATGGGCATAAACTAAAGTGGGGGAACATGGTGGGAAGGGTGTGCAGGGTGGAGGGGAATGAAGGGGGGGAATAGGACAACTGTAATGGCATAATCAATAAAATATATTTTAAAAATCCTTCCATAGTATAAGATTAGTTATGTGAACGTAATAAAGTATTCAAACAGTATAATATAAAAAAGTAGAACTCCAAAGGATTCATATCCAGAACTCCTTAAAAACTCAACAACAGCCCTGGCTGGTGTAGCTCAGTGGATTGAGCACCGGCCTGCGAACCAAACGATCGCGGTTCGATTCCCGGTCGGGGCACGTGCCTGGGTTGCAGGCCAGTTCCCAGCAGGGGCCAGTGCCCAGCAGGGGACACATGAGAAGCAACCATACATTGATATTTCTCTCCCTCTCTCTTTCCCTTCCCTTCTAAAGATAAATAAAATCTAAACAATAAAATAAATAAAATTATTTAAAAAAACTCAACAACAAAAACAACCCAACTAGTTTTGGGAGGGAGGCAAAAAGCGTGAAAGGACATTTCTCCAAAGACTATACACTTTGTACTTATTCATACAAAGGGTGAATAAGCACATGGAATGTTAATATTATCAGTCACTAGGGAAGTGCAAATGAAAATCACAATGAGACACCACTTCACACCCACTGGGATGACTATTAAAAAAGATCCTGCACAAATGGAAAATCGTCAGTGTGGACAAGATGTGAAGAAATTGGAACCCTTATGCACTTGGAATGTGAAATGGTGGTTCCTCAGAAGGTGAACATAGAAATTACCATGTGATCCAGCAATTTCACCTCTAGGTGTATACCCAAAAGAACTGAAAACTGGTACTCAAACGGATACTCAGACCTAACTGTCCATCAAGAGATCAGTAGATAAACAAAATGTGGTCTATACACACAAGGAATATTATTCAGCCTTTAAAAGGAATAAACTTCCAATATGGATAAACCTTAAAAACATTATTCTAAGCAAAACAAACCAGTCACAAAAGGTCAAATGCTGTATAGTTCCACTTCCATGAAGTACTTAGAACAGTCAAATTAATAGAGAAAGTAGAACAGAAGTTACCAGGGGCTGGAGAGAGCCCCCGTTCCTGTTTCCAAGTTACTGTTTAACGGATATAGAGTTTGTCTGGAATGATGAAACAGTTCTAGAGATGGACAGTGGTAATGGCTGCACAACACTGTGAGTGTATTTAATACCACTGAGTTGTTTACTGGAAACGGTCCAAATGTCATCAATGTACAACGGATAGAAATATGGTATATTCATGTAATGAAATGAATCAACTACACGGACATTCAACAACGTGGATGAATCTTACAAACATATGGTTGCCTAACAGAAGCCAGACCCAAGAGAGGACATATGCATTACTGCATTAACATGAAGTTCAAAAACAAGCAGAACTAACCTGAGTGAAAGAAGTTAACATGTTGGCCATAATTTGGGGAGAGGGCTCAGTGAGTGGAAGGGGTTAAAGGGGGACTGAAAAGCACACAGAGCTGCCCTCCATTCCCCAGAGCCCAGCGCCAGCAGGATCCTTGGTGGGAAGGCTGGAATGTGCTCGAGCGGAGGAGAAGACTGCTCAGGAACCAGCCCTGCCTCCGTGACGACATTCCCACTGAGGAGTCCTGGGCTGTGACATGCCTGCCCAGTGAGAGGGAGAGGAAGAGGGCCTGAGCCTGATTCAGCTCCAGAGGGTCCCTGGGGCATAAGAGCCCCAGGGAGACCCTGCCCTTTACCTCCAACACACAGCTTTGTAGTCTCATCTTCTGAGTTACCTTGCTTTCCTTTAGGGCTGTAAGGACCAGGAATGACACATGGCAAAGATTAAGTCATCTTAAAGTAGGGCAAGAGTTAAATAATCTGTGAGTACTAACTCCATGGATTATTGATCCAGCAATGCAAAATGATGGTTATACTAATTTTAAAATAGCCCTGGCTGGTGTGGCTCAGTGGATTGAGCACTGGCTTGTGAATCGAGAGGTCACTGGTTCAATTCCCAGTCAGGGCACATGTCTGGGTTGTAGGCCAGGTCCCCAAGTAGGGGGCACATGAGAGGCAACCACACATTGATGTGTCTCTCCCTCTCCTTCTCCCTCCCTTCCCCTCTCTAAGAATAAATAAAATCTTAAAAAAAAAAAAAAAAGTTTAGTCCTGGCTTGTGTGGCTATGTGGATTGAGCACTGGCTTGTGAACTGAAAGTTCATCGGTTTTATTCCCAGTCAGGGCACATGCCTGGGTTGAGGGCCAGGTCCCCGGTGGGGGACCCGGGAGGGACAACCACACACAGATGTTTCTTTCCCTTTCTTCCTCCCTTCCCTTCTGTCTAAAAATCAATAAATAAATACTTTTAAAAAAAGATAAAGAACAATGTAACCTTTGCAAAATGCTAACATTTGTATTTTTTAATTGTATTTAAGAAATACTTCTAGAAGGGTGAAGAAACCAGCAGCTAGGGAACAGAGCAGAGAATTTTGACCCAAGTGAATGTATTAGCTATTCGAGCACTGATTTAAAAAAAGTAAGAGTCACTCTTTCCTTTCTTAAAACAGCCCTTCCCCTAAGGGAGGTCCTTCAACTAGAAGAGGGCTGGGGTCTGTCTGCAATTTCCCTTAATGACAGACTCTCAATGAGCCCTCCCATCCTCCCCTACCAGGTTACCCAGCAGGGGGCTAATGGATTGACTCCCTTACTACTCAGAAGCCTGAATCCCCCAAACTCTAAAAGCTGCCAGGCACCCAGAAACTCTTTCTGCTATCTACAAATCCGCACCCCAGGAATGTAAACACACTTCACTACCATTCGCCAGGACATTTCCATTGTTCCACGCTTCCACACACTTGTAGCACAGTATCTGTAGCACATCTATTCTCAGACCCCTCTGCGCCAACAATCAAGAAGCCAGTAACGATGCACTCCAAGTGTACATGCCTCCCACTCAGGGCGCATACTGCGGTTGCACCAGAGGGCCTGGCCCCGTCAGCTCAAGCCCACATGCAGCTGGATGCAGGATACAACCAAGGGGCAGGAGTCAGGCAGGCAGAAACAAGCTTTAAAAGCCTAAGAGACACCCAGCTATGTGTTTTCCGATCCAAATCCTCAGAAAATAATCTGCAAGGTAGATATTACATCCCCCTCATTCTGACAACTCTGGAAACCAAAGGCTGCCCGGGGTTGAAGTACCTCAGGAATTGGCTTTAGACAGGTAGTATATGTGGTCCCACAACCAAGAAGGAGCAAGACCACATTTCAAATCCTAGACACAGGTAAGTGATGAACAACATGGGATGTGGAGGCTGAAAGACTTGGGTTCAAACCCATATTGTATGAGCATATGGAAGCTGTTCCCTCCTCTGAAAAATGGGAATAATAATACCTATCTCATAAGCTTATTGGGAAGATTAAATGGGATAATGTTCACATAGTACTGAGCACTGTGTCTAGCCTAGAATAAGCTTTTAATAAAAGGTACCTTTAGCCTACTCACAATTAACCTTGGCTTCTAACTCCAAGTCTGGGCCTGCCTCTGCATCATTGAAATACTGTCTCTCGAACTGAGTAAGGGCTTAGCTATAGCCATTAAATGCTTTACCTGAGGGATGAAGCACCAAAGGGAGGAGGAGACTCATGGGACCCAAGAACATAAAAGGGTTTGGAGGGAGTTGTTTGGTAGGGGTGCTCTGTGGTTTACTGGGGAAGGCAGAGGATGAAGATCTCCCAGACAAGCTGACCTGCCCACCGAAGCCTGCTGAGGCAACTGTAGAAGTATGAGCAGTGTTCTCTGTAAGTCAGAGAGACTGGTAAACAGTAAGCCCTGGGGCAAAATCATTACAACATCCTCCCATATGCTTCCTGGCACCACTGGCTTGTATCATGGGTTTCAAAATGAAATTGACCTGAAACCAGGCCTCATAATCACTCATCCTCCTTCTACCCCACCTTCTTACGGCTAGTGAAGTAAGCTGATTTCCTGTTCCTGACTGCAGCCTACCTCCACAAGGCCATGAACTTGGGCCAAGTCATAAAGGCACAAATGGGCTAGTGTCAAACTTTTCTGGGGCAAGCTGGTGAGCAGTGATGAACACTTGGGGCAACAGTTCAGATCTTAAGGCTGGAAAAAAGAGACCTAAACATAACTCATATTTTCACACCCACCCGGGACCTTAAACAATGTCATCTGACTGCTTCTGATTCAGTTTCTCCCATAGAGATTCTGAATCCAAGTCAATGAACCTGCTGAGAAGGCAGGCATTTATACCAATATAAATTAATAGCTTTGAGCACTGAGCCTAAAATGCACAATTCCTAGCATATTGTCGGGGAAGGGAGTTAATAACCTGAAACTGCTTCTAGCAAAATTAATTTTAAAAAGCCAGAGCTCAGTGTATCTGCACTAGACAGAAAGACATCCAATGGAACTGTCCCAGGACTTAGCAGTCCCTGGCCTGTGCTCAACGCTCCTCTCTAAAGCCCATCCTGCCAAGCCTGGCCTCGGATCCTGGACTGGCGCCACTATAATAGAACTTGGTCCAGAAGAGTCAAGTCCCCAGGGTACTAGAGCTGTTGCAAAAAGAAAGCTTTTAAATTGACTTGTAAGAACTGATGGATGTTGGGCTGAGAACGCATTCCAAACCTGCTTTTAGACATTTCCAAATTCTCAAGAGAACACTCCTGAAGGTCAGAAGCTTGTCTTCCCAGCCCTGACATGGAGGCAATACAGCCCCAGTACACATCCTTACTGGATGTTCTGGCAAAAATACAACCACCCATCTCTCTGGGGACGAATGTGCCTTTGGTGTTCAATCTTAGCCAGTTTCCCTACTGATCTTTAGGCATTTTTTAAAAAATTTTATTTATTTATCTTTAGAGGGGAAGGGAAGGAGAGAGGGAGAGAAACATCAATGTATGGTTGCCTTTCATGAGTCCCCTGCTGGGAATTGGCCTGCAGGGAACCGGCTTGCAACCCAGGCATGTGCCCTGACTGGGAATCGAACCTCGATTGTCTGGTTCGCAGGCCCGTGCTCAATGCTGAGCTACAACAGCCAGGGCTGATTTTTAGGCATTTTGACTAGAAGGGAAGAGTGTATGAAAGTATAGTGACAGGAACATTTGAAATCTTGCTCCCCAGCACGTTGCCAATTTGACTCAAATAAATTCTTATAAAAAATGGCACACCGGGGTCCCGCGCCGGCCATACTTGGCGGAGGCCGGTGCGCGCACGATCAAAAAGTGAAAGCAAGAAAATAAAGAAAAGAAAGGGTTTGTGACAAAGCGTAGCTTGTGGGGGGTGGGGGCAACTGCCAAAGAAGTCTCCACTAGCCTGGTTTAGGGACATCACTAGCTTACCAAGCAAACAAATTTGCCCTTACAGCTGTCACTACCTTCTGTTAGGGGTGGGATAAGAAGGCACAGGGGGGAGTGTGTGGAATTGCCTTGAAAAAAGATTCTGACATTTTCCTGAGTAAGACTACATGTAGAAAAAAGGTTCGTCCACTAAGAAATACAAATGAGAAGCACAGGTGTTGCGGAATATTTGAGAAATGAGTGCTGCTATATATTGCCGGGGGTGGGGAATGTAAACTAGTGCAACCTTTTTGATAACTAAGCCTTAAGAAGCCCTTTGACCCAAGAGTTGTGCCAGGAAATCATCCCAGGTGGGATGTGCCTGTGGCCACTGGAGAACAGCTTCCACCAAGCGCTCCAGCTCCAGCACAGGCTCAACTCCTCCGTCCCCAAAGGTTGCTTAACGTCTTTTTAAAACCTCAACGACTTAACTTTCATCAGAGTTAATTATGTGTTCAGGTTGCTCAAATGTCTAATCTATAGGCTGAAATGTCATAAAAGAAGACCTATCAGGGAAGAACAGGGCTCTGTTGGGGGGAGGGAGGGGGCAGGTCACAAAACAGCCACTTATAGTTCATAGCACGTGCCTGGCAACATTAAAGAATTAACATTTTTACACTTGTAAAAGACAGAGATAGAGAGATGATAGATAAATCAGACGTGGGCTGGGCCTTGGCACCGGGAAGGCAGGTTAGCTCTCTCCAGAACCAGGGATCTTGCAGTGGGGGCAGCAGAGCCCAAGTTGGTGGCAGGAGACCAGGGCCAGGGGGTGGAGCACCGCTGCAAGGCATGCTGGGAGACAGAGCTCCCGGGGCAGCTCGGCCTCTCCTGCCAGAGCCCGTGGTGCCCTTTTAGAAGCCAGACTCCTCTTCCGGAAAGCCAAGAGCAGAGTAAGCTGACCCACTGCCGTGGAAGTGTTAGTGATAATTCGTCACCACAAAATCCCCACCTTCAGGGATGCCGAGGAGTTGAGCCTGTGCTGGAGCTGAAGTGCTTGGTGGAAACTATTCTCTAGTGGCCACAGGCACAGCAGCAGCTTTACAAAGATGACCCGCTGCTGGACAACTGCGTGACCCTGGCGGAATGCGGCTCGGACCCCCATCTGTGCAGTCTTCACCCCGGAACTCGACCTTGCTGCAGACAGGGCGGACGGGCGTCTGAGGCCCTCTGCATGGAGCCCTTCTCCGACCCTAGACGACACCATGGGACTCTGGGCTAGTCCCCCGGGTCAGACACCCTCAGTGAAGACTTGGTTGGGCAAATGGACCTGAACGATCTATTGAAAATGTTCATTTGAAAAGACAAAGGTCCTCTACGGATGTTACCTGCATTTTGCTTATTTTCCAGTTTTTCCACAGTAAACATTTATATTTGATTTGCAATCCAATTGAGATATTGTGATCCCCCCCATCCTCTTCGCCCCCATTGCCACTAGAAAAATTGTATGGTAAACCCTGTTATTCACAAAGCAGTTCATTCTAGGGGAGTTAAGTTTTGCCTCTGAATATCTTTGGGGGAAAAAAAGCTACATTATCCAGGTTCCTCCTTACCCTCGGGAGGTGGGTCCTCCCTTAAAATCCCCACAGAGGAACCGGACCCGCGCTGTTCGCACAGCACTCTGGGAGCTCCAAGCACCGGCTCGGCTTGAGGTTGCCATCTGGCTCACTGAGTCGTCCCTTCAAGGACCACATACCAAAACAGACAGCCTGATAATCAACCTGGGGCATCTGGGGTAGCAATTAAGGATCTGCTGGGTAAACGTGCTGCATACCTCCAGCGAGTCACTTCATATTTAAGCCGTGTAACAGTAAGCACTCAACAAATACAAGCCCTTATTAATTTCCAGTCTCTTTTTGGGGAACACACACACATAGGTTCTGATTAGGGCCAAACAAGATGTGTTGTACTTTTAAAAGCACAACTAAGTTTTCAAAACCAGACAATGATTTAAAAAAGCAAAACAAAAGAACCAGAAGGTAAAGGTCATCAAAAATCCTGATGTAAGCACAGGGTTAAGAAAAGAATGGATCAACTGCCATTGAAGCAAACTTTGGAAATTCAACTCAAAATGCCATGCCTCTTTCATTCACATCTCACCCATTTGTTTTTTTTTTTTTTTTTTTTACATCCTCTCTTAAAGAGATACATTTAGCTCTTCGAAATGGCCTTCATGATTATCACAGAGCAATGGTCCCCAAACACTGTTGATAAAATCACCTGGAAACCTTTAAAAAAATCCAGATCCCGTGCTTTCATCACTTCTGAATCAGTGCCTGGAGGTGGACCTGGGAGATCCTGATTCTCCCATTTGTTTCTTCTAATAGGTAAACCCGTATGGCTTTTGGAAGCACTTCAGGGAGTTCACCCAAATTTCAAATGTCCGGACCCTTCCCCTGACCACCGCACAGTTGTCTGTTCAATATTTCACGGAGATGTTTTAAAGGCATCTTAAACTCATTATGTCAAACAGCACATTCATGATCTATATTCTCAGCCTAAGTATGGTCCACTAGCATCACCATCTTCCTAGACTTTCTCCCTCAGACTCCCCCTCCCAAACAATCACCAAGATTCAAGTCTCTTCATCTCTCTCCCCATCACTTTGGTAAATACTACAACCATCTTTAGTCTCAGTGCAAAAATCATCTTTGACAAATGCAGCAGATCATACATTTAGGAAAATGAAGATCATTTCCTTGTTTGAAACTCATCAATGATGTGCCATTGTGCTTAGAATAAAAAAATAAAATCTTTAATGTGCTCAATCCTTATCTCGACTGTCTAGCCATATTAGGTCTCTTCTTAAATGCATCATAACCCATTACCACAGGCCTTTTGCACATTCTGTTTCCTCTGTCTAGACAGTGTCTACCTATTTTCCACTCCAATTTTACCCAGTTATCTACTAACATCTTTCAGATCCAAATTCAGAAGTTACTTTTCAGGGAAACTCCCTCAACCTTCCCAAAGTAAATCAGTTTCCCCTTTCAAAAACTCTCCCAGCTCTAATCGCGGTTCGATTCCCAGTCAGGGCACATAGGCCTGGGTTGTAGGCTGGTTCCCTGCAGGCCAGTTCCCAGCAGGGGATGCACGAAAGGCAACCGTATGTTGATGTTTCTCTCCCTCTCTCCTTCCCTTCCCCTCTAAAGATTAATAAATAAAATAAAAACAAACAAAAAAAACTCTCCCAGCTCTATGTAACTTTCTCCTATAGAATCCTTTACAGTGTATCATTTTGTTTACTTGTAATTAACTAATTGCCTATCTTCCCTATTAGTCTCTATAATGCCCAAGGGCAAAGACTGTGTTACATTTAGCTTATTTCTGTATTCTAACACTTAGCAGGATGCCTGGTAGGTGTTCAATAATTGTTAAATGAATGGTGAAAATCCTTTAATCTGGAAACTTTGTCTCCAGGAATGCATTCTCAAGCAAGATGCCTACAGATTTGTCCAGCTGTAATAATACTATTATTACCACCACTAACATCTCACATTTATTTATTTACTACATGCTTTTTTCCTTTTTAATGGTTTTATTTATTTATTTCTGGAGAAAGGGGAAGGCAGGGAGCAAGAGAAAAAGAAAGATCAATGTGTGGTTGCCCTTTGCATGCCCCACCTGGGGAACCTGGCCCACAACCCAGGCACATGCCCTGACTGGGAATTGAACTGGTAACCCTTTGGTTTGTAGGCTGGCACTCAATCCACTGAGCCACACCTTATTTACTCCTAAAAACAGGGAAGGGAAGGAGAAAGAGAGGGAGATAAACACTAATTGGTTGCCTCTCACACACCCCCAACTGGGGACCTGGCCTGCAACCTAGGCATGTGCCATGACTGGGAATTGAACCTGCGACTTTTTGGTTTGCAGGCCAGCACTAAATTCGCTAAGCCACACCAGCCAGGGCTATGTGCTTTCATACATTAACTCATTTAATCCTCACTACAGCCATATGAAGTCCCCATTGTTATCCCTATTTTACAGATGATAAAACTGAAGCATAGGGGTTAAGCAACTGACCCAAGTTTACATAGCTAGTAAGTGAACAAACATTTAACTCAGGCACAGTGGCTCTGGAACTCCAGCTCAGGCACGCTCTACATTATAATGCGGTCATATTTTATGCAAACTGCAACTATAGAAATTTGACCATAGAAATGAAGATTGCATGGAGGGTTAGCAACAGGGGAGTGGGAGAAGGAGAAGGGGAGAGAAGGTACAGAGAATAAGTAGCATAGATGGTAGGTAGAAAATAGGGGGGAGGGCAAGAATAGTATGGGAAATATAGAATCCAAAGAACTTGAGACACATGGTCATAAACTAAAGGGGGGAAATGGTGGGAGAGGGGATATACAGGGTGGAGGGGAATGAAGGGGGAAATAGAACAACCGTAATGGCATAATCAATAAAATATATTTAAAAAAAAAGAAATTTGAAATGGTGCCATAAAATATATTTTTTAACCCTCACCTTTTACTGATTTTGGAGAGAGAGAAACATAGATGTGTGAGAAAAACATCCACCAGTTGCCTCCCATACACACCCCAACCGGGGCACAAACCCACAACCCAGGTATGTGCCCTGACTGGGAATCAAACCCGCAACCTTTTAGTGTACGGGACAACGCTCCAACCTACAGAGCCACATGGCCAGGACAAATGGTGCCATAAATGTTGCCTCACTCTGTACACAAAACTGAAGAAATGCAAATCTCTGAAACTAAGAAAAAGTGCAAAAAGTCATGTAATGTCAAAACTGGAGGGACTGGTGAGTTGTAAGCATCTCCCAAGCTTCTTCACCCCACAGACACACACTTCACACAGGTTCATGAGAATATGTCTTGAATCGTGGGAGTTATGAATTTCTGAGGTTTTCAAAAATGCATATTTACAACAATGCGACCACCCAGAATAACTGTTTATTGCAGCAATATTTGGGTTTAAGAAATAAAACGTAAGCCCCTCTTTCCGGGGTGGGGGGAGTCAGACTAGAAATGAACATGCTCTTTAAGAATGGAAATTAACTTTTATTCATCATAATGCTTGCTAACTAGATTTTGAAATATAAAGAAATTTTGAGAAAAAAATACCTTTTTGCTTTGAATGTCACATTCTCAGTCTCTCAACACTCCAGAAAAATAATACAAGGGCTAATAAATTTGAGTTATGCAATTGAAATGTTTTTGGTGATTTCAAATGCTTTTGAAACATTCAGACATACAACAATGGTTAGTGTGAAAATGAGTGATTTTTAAATGGTATAGTAACCTTTTGAAGCTTACAGCAAAGCTGTAAGTTTATGTTTTATTCAAACATAAAAACTTAATTTTTCTGGATGGGGTTAAAGTGCACAATGCATTTGATCATCTTTCTATAGCAGTCTTTCCTAATAAGGTGAGTTCTGAAAGTTAGATTTCTGAAAGTCCAAACAATTTACAATTTTTATGTTAACTCCTCCCCACCTCCACATCTGTACAAGACAAAAATAGAGAGTTAGCCATATAAATCATGGCTTATCTACCATGGAGAAGATCATGGGGCTGTTAAAGAACAAGATGAATGTGTATTTAGCAGTCTGGAAAGAAGCCCGATTCAGTAACTTGAAAAAGCCAAGTTGCTGAGTAACATTTGTATCCATAATATAGTCCAATTTTGTTTTAAAATTTTCTGTATGGTACCCTGGCTTGTGTAGCTCAGTGGATTGAGCATGGGCCCGCAAACCAGACGATCGCAGTTCGATTCCCATTCAGGGCACATACCTGGGTTGCAGGCCAGTTCCCAGCAAGGGACGCATGAGAGGCAACCATACATTGATGCTTTTCTCCCTCTCTCCTTCCCTTCCCCTCTAAAGATAGATAAATAAAACCTTAAACATAATAATAAAAAAATAAAATTTTCTGTATGTACCCAAAATTTTTTCATAAAGAAAAGGTCTACAAAGATTCACATTAAACCAGTAAATTGTGCTTATCCTCAGGGAGTAGAACTGAGGAAGAACTTTCATGTATTCATTTCTGACTTGCTTCTATTGAGAGGCAGTGAAATTTAGTAGTTAAAGTCCAGGCTACTTAGATTTGAACCCAAGCTCTGCTATTTACTAGCTGTGTGATCTTGGGCAAGTTACTTATTAACCTCTCTGACCTCAGTTTCCTCCTCATCTGTAAAATGGGGACAATATAACAGTATCTACTTCAAGGGATGTCATGGTGATTAAACAAGCTAACACATTTAAAATGCTAAGAGCAGTACCTGTCACATAGTAAGTGCTACATAGTTTACTGAAAAATATGGTTTTTACAGTGAACACGTATTCATGTATTAATGTAAAATCCCAACCAACCAGCCCAACCCTACTTCAGTAATATAAAAGAGTATGTATGGAAGAGAGTGTGATAAAAATAAAAGGCTCCTGTGCTGGCCAGGTAGCTCAGTTGGTTAGTGTCGTTCTGATATGCCAAGGTTGCAGGTTCTATCCCCGGTCAGAGCACACACAAGAATTAACCAATCAATGAATGTATGCATGCATAAAGAAGTGAAACAAAAATCGATGTTTCTCTCTCTCTCAAATCAGTTTCTAAAAAATAAATAACAAGGAGGGGTGGAGGTGGAAGAGGGCATGAGGGGGATAAATGATAATAGAAAAATACAATTAAAATAATGTAAAATAAATAAATAGATAAAATAAAGTAAAATAAAAATACTCTCCAGGAGCCCTGGCTCATGTGGTTCAATGGACTGGGCACCAGCCTGTGAGCCAAAAGGTCGCCAGGTCAGGGCACATGCTTGGGTTGCAGCAAGGTCCCCAGTTAGGGGCGTGTGAGGTGGCAACCGATGGGTGTTTCTCTCCCTCTTTCTTCCCGCCCTTCCCCTCTCTCTGAAAAATAAATGAAATCTAAAAAAACAAAAAACTCCCTAGGCAATTCTGATACTCAGTCAAACTTACTGACTCAATATCCAAAGGCAGGGGCAAAATTATTGACTCAGACACCAAAGGCAGGGGCAAACCAGTTAAGAATGTAGTTAAGTCCCAGTTGGGAAATGCAGGAGTATCCTGGAAGCGGGAAAAGACCATAAAAGACAAGAAAATAACAGGTCTTAGAGCCCTGGTGGGAAGCCCCAGCTGAAGCTGACTCCACAAAGAGAGGGCAGGGCGCAGGCCTGGCATCTTGTTCTGGCTTGCATGTGGAGAGCCCACAAGTAGCTGTCTTTTCTCTCTGCCTGAAGCTACAACAAGACGGGGCTCGTTGTGAGAAGGCAGTCTGAGCAAGACACCCAGGATGGTGGCTGACCGGCCGACATCGCCCTCTCACTGACCAGCCAGCAGTCCACCTCCTCCTAGCTCCAGGGCCATGGAGGCATCTCCCACACACAGGACAGTTGGAACCTGTCCTCTGGTTGCAGAGCTGGGACCAGAGCAGCTTGCCTCGGATTACCCCATAGTCTGGGACGAGAAAGCAGACCTAGAACCCCATTTCCCCTTGTCTGTGCCCAGATGCAAGGGTTGTACAAGAGGGTGAAGAACCTCTGGACGGACCTGAACTGGGGGGGTGCAGACTGGGGAATATGCTATGGTTCCCAAATTTGGGGGCGGAATCTTCTCAGAGAAGTACACAGGCACAATTAATTACAAGGGAGCACAGACTTCCTAAAGGTAATGGGAGACCCAGAGGTTGGAACCTGGGGGTGAGATCAACCTACTTCTAGTCTCCAACTCCGGTTTAAGGTTTCTTGGTAAGAGATATAATTTCGAAATACTCTTATGTGCTCGTAAACAAGCGAATGTGGGGTTTTACTGAGATTGAGGGGGAAGAGGAAGCCAGCGATGGTATCTCCTCAGCCCTATCCTACCCTCTAGCCCTTGAGATGCCTCCGAGTCCTGAGGGAGAACAGCTCTCCCCGCCCAAGGGCTCTGCGGGGAGACCTGGAGAGACTCTCCCGTGAGGGGAGCAGCCACTGGCCCTCCCACCTCCTGGCCCTGATGTCCTGGCTGTAAGCTGTCTCCTCGGGGGTCAGACAGTGACAGAGCCAGAGGTGAGTTCAAAGATGGGGTAAAGGGAGAAAGAAAGGTGTTCATTTTGCATTCTTCCCAAGGATAGGGCATTTGGGTTCACTGAACAAGCAGTGGGACCCCAGCACCCTGAAGTCCAGTGGGGCTATGGCCACCGCAGCCTGGTGGGGAGTCTGTCAGCTGGAGGATTTGATGCTCTAGGTAACTCAGAATGGCAAGGGGGCCCGGATTTGGCTGCAGTAGTGGGAGGGGGCAGAGTACATCAAGCTCCTCCACTCAGAACAAGGCTGGCCTTCGGAGAGGTCTTTGATGCTGGGCAGGGGAAGGGTGAGGAGAGGCAGATGAACAGCCAGAAGCAGATTCTCAGCTGAGAATGTCAGTGAGAGCCTATCAGGCCTGGTATCTGAACTTTCCCTGTCCCACCCTACATGCTAAAAGGAAAGCCAAGGGTCCTGGACAGAAATGCCCCTCCCCCCCACCCCAGCTCCTGGTGATTAACAGAGGTCCGTGGAGGAGACAGGAATTCAAAGCTCTTGGGTCAGAAGTTAACTATTTCCAATCTTCCTCCAGCTTGGCTGGGGCCAGAGGACCCCCATCTAGCTCCCCTTTCTCACCCTGACTCCCGACGTCAGCACCTCACACTCAGAGTCCAACCTGGGTTCAGACCCTCGCTCCACAATTTCCTAGTTGGGTGACCTTGAATAAGTTACAACGTTAAAAGCCTAGGTTTCCTATCCAGTTAAATGGAGCCAGTTCTACTCCCTTCACTGGGCTTTTAGGATTAAAGAGGCTTATTACATAAAGTACGTAGTGTACTTTCTGGAACTCAGGCCTTGGCAAATGGCACTTAGGTTGTGTTTTTGTTTCGTTTTGTTTGCAAGTTCTTCCTCATCCGCCCAGCTACCTGGGTTGACAATGCTGGGAAACCAAATGAAGGGGGTGAGGGGGCGGGATCCAACTGAGGCTGACAATGGCCTTGTCCTCAGGTTTGAGAAGGGATGCTGGTGCGGGGGCCCAGTGTCTTGGTTCCAGAGGAGACTCCAGAGACTCTGCCTCCATGGGGCACAATTGGCACTTCAGCCATATCGCCTGCCTTTTGCAAGCACCTCGCTACCTCTGATATGAGGGGATACTAATTCCAAACTGGACTGAACCCTGCCTACTTCTCCTTTCACCTCACCCCACCTTAATCTCCATGGACCACCCAGGGACATGTATTTAAGTTTCTGGAACTCAGATCCTGTTCCCTTGCCAGAACACTCCCTGTCACCTCTCACACCCGAACCCCCTCGCATAACTCTTCCCTAGCCTCCAGCCTGGACATCACTTCCTCTAGACCCCACCAAGAACATGTCAGCAGCCCTTCTTATGTGACTCTACATTTTTTTCCTCCCTCATCTCTCATTTGGTCACATATGTATATAAATAAAACACACACACATACATAAATAACTTAATTTGTCTGTCTCACTCCACAAACAGGTACGTACCTCAAAAAAGCCTGAATGTTTTTCCCCATGTTTGTTCACTGAAGTATCCCCAGCACCCAGAACAATACCCGGAACTCAGTAGGCACTCAATAAATCCTTGCTGAGTGAAGGATTCACTATGAAGATTACCTGGTGACCGGTCTGCTGCCTCTTCTACTCAGGAGCCCCCTGAGGTTGAGGAGGTGTGGGCCCTGCTCCCTAAGAACGTCCAGCGCCCAGTAGTAGGCATTCAGATATTTGGGCTGAATAACCACTCAACTTGGCTTTGGATCTCAGATACTTCATAGCCTCTGTATTGAAGGAGGAGCAGGACTTCACCACCTTGGTCACACGAGGCTGCTGGCCACCCGTACACTGACCAGGATAAAAACCATCACCCAGGAAAAAGTCCTCACCTAATAAAAAGTTCCAGGCCCTTTTGAGATTTGCTTTCTACTATGGGGGGAAAGTAACGAGCATTAGCTTAAGGGCAAATAAAAGGAAAGATTTCTCCCCCAAGATAAAGGAAGTTACCCTTAGAAGTTGCCAAGTACATAGTTCAGACTTGTCTCTTAGCACAGCGCCAAATCAGAAGCCAGAATGCAGAAGGGGTGGGTCTGGTAAGGAGACTGTTGCTGAATCCAGAAGACACTCAGCTACTTCGAGACAGAGAAAAGCTGCTGTTTCAGCACACGGTGACAGTACTGAGCGCCTCCACTGACCCAGCATTTAGGCTCCCACGTATGAGCCTAACAGATCCCACATACGGTTTCACCAAAAGACTTGAACAATAGTGTTCACAGCAGCACAAGTCATTATAGCCCAAAAATGGTCACTCCTCAAATGCCCAGCAACAGAATTGTGCAGAGCCACATAATGACTATATGACATAATGAGAACCAACTACAACTTCATCCAAAACTATGCGAGGGTTTCACGTGTGTAGCGAAGAAGCCAGATCCAAGACCATATTTTCTATGATTCTTTTACATAAAGTTCGAATGAAGGCAAATTACAGTATTGGTATCAGGATACAACAGTTTTCCTGGGAGGAAGGTGGAGAATGGGAAGGAAGGGGCATCTGAGGTGTTGGTAATGCTGGTTTTCTTTCTTGTTTTTAAACATGTTCTTTGATTTTTTAGAGAGAGGGAGAGAAAAACATCTATTTGAGACAGAAACATCAATCGGTTGTCTCCCATAGAAGCACCAACCAGGGATTGAAACCACAACCTAGGTATGTGCCCTGACTAAGAATCAAACCCCCAACCTTTTGGTGTAAGAGACGAGCTCCAATCAACTGGACCGTGCCGGCCAGGGAAGTAATGCTCTTTCTTGATCTGTGTGCTACACAATTGGATGTTTCCAGTGATGTTCGTCAAGCTGCACACTTATTTGGGCACTTTCCTCCACATAGTGGTTTTCTGAATGGAGACATTTCAGTCTCAGAATTAAAGACTCAACTGATTTGGGCAGGGGAGTCTTTCCTCTCCCTCATTCTCCCTCATTCTCCGTCTCTCTCCAAATGCTTTGCAGAGCTGGTTTCTAGCCCTAGAAACTCATTGCTCATCGTAAGCCATGCCTTCCTCACAGAGAGGTGTGGGCACTCTGCACCAGGTAACCAAGAAACAGCGTCTTGTGAGGAGGTAGGAAGGCAGCCTAGAGATCTGAGATCGGCTCCCCAGGCACACGCTCACGGTGATGTGCAACAGGCTTCGGCAACTAACCCTCCTCCACGGCAGAGCCAGAAAGGCAGCCGGCCAGGCTTGAAGCCTCAATTCCCAAATATTCATTCTTCTGAGGCAGACCTTTTACTTTTTTAAATTTACTTATTATTTATTGATTTCTAGAGAGAGAGGAATGGAGAGAGGAGGGGGAGAGACATTAATTTGTTGTTCCAGTTATTATTTATGCATTTATTGGTTGACTCTTGTATGTGCCCTGATTGGAGCTCAAACCTATAACCTTGGTACATGGGGATAACACTCTAACCAACGGAACTGCCCAGCCAGGGCCTCAGAGGCAGATTTATCAGGCATCGTGGCACCCCTCTGAGTTTAAATCCTGGCCGTACTGCTGGCTGCCCCAGTGACTTTATGCCAAGTTCCTTATCCCACCTTACAGCTCAGGGGAAAATACCATCATCTGCACTGCAAGGCAGTCAGTCATAAGCAGTAAATAATACTAGACTGTAAGCACCCCAGGGGCAGGATTTGGTTTTATTCATTGCTTTAGCTGTAGTTCTAGAACAGTGCCTGATATGTGCAGATGCTAAATATACATTATTGAAAGAAGAAAATGTAAATAAAGGGTATAGCCCAGAATGGGGGCTCCAAAACAAAAAAGCAATTTTTATTCAAGTTGAAATAAGCAAAACTATCTTTAAGTCGACCCATGTACTGAACTTTGAAATTAGCCAAATGCTGACTAAGGGTGAGGTGAATCTGCCGAGAGACCATACGAAGCACTGGATTTCTTGTACTGTAATTAAGCTGCCTCTCTTAACTGTTCACCATTAAGGATGTACAGACCACTTTAGGCCACTCACTTTTTTAAAAATTCCTCACCCAAGTATATGTTTACTGACTTTTGGAGAGAGAGGTAGGGAAAGAAGGGGGTGGGGAGGAAAGAGACACAGAGAACCATCAATAAGTGGCCTCCTATATGTTCCCATAACAAGGATAGAACCTGTAACCTAGGTATGATGTACCCTAACCAGGAATTGAACCAGCAACCAAATTTTGGTTTACAGGACCATGTTCCAACCCACAAAACCACCCAGCCACTCAGCCAGGGCTAGGTCACTTATTTTTTGTTTGTTTTAAAATTTTAGAGAGAAGGGAAGAAAGGGAGAAGGAGATTACCTCCATTTTGTCCACCTCCCACTTTGTGGTGGTAAAAAAATGCCACAGGACTTGGGAGTAACAAACTTCCATTCAAGTCCCAGCAGTGATAAGTGAAGCCATAACCACTCAGGTTTCACCTGTAAAATGGTCAGACCCTTCCCAAGGTTGTCATGATTCATGCAAATACCCACTGGGCATCCTATTAAGTATGGGGTCCTAGGCATAAACCTACAGGTAAGTAATGTCTGTGATGCTCAAGGAGGCTCATAAGCTGTTAAGCTAAGCAAACTGAATCCATTAAGCTGTTCACCTCTCCACCTTTAAAACCTCCAGCAGGGCTGGGCTACAGGTTTTCTGAAGTCCTAACTCACATTAAGAGCTGAAGTTGTTTAATATTTATCTTACCAGCTTCAAGAGAACATCAGGAGGATTAAGCAAGCTCAGAATTGTGGAAATGCTTTGAAGAGGAAAGTACACATACAGACAAGGTATTAATTATATCTGATAATTTCTCTGAGCTCAACTTCATAGGCACCTGTGATATTCATAACCCAGGGGAGAACAGGGGTGGTTGTCCCTTGGCAGAGTTTGTACATCCCCTCAGGGTAACCCGTGCAACAGGGCTGGACCCACCCTGTGTATTGAGGATGGGGAGCCTGGGTGGAGAGAGAGGGTAGAAAGATGTCAGCAGCTGATGTCTAAGGGGAGAAATACCAACATTTTTTATTGGGGCATCCTAATTAATGGAACCAGTCAGGTCCAGCAACTTGCTTTTACTTAAAAAAGGCAGCAGCCTATCTCACAAGAAGACTGCTCTGAGCACTAGTCAGTTGCAATGAGGTAAAAGTTAGCCAAGCGTATGAACCCACCCTTTGTTTTATAAGCCAGGTGTGCTCCTGGCATAAACCCACGCTTTTCACAATCATAAACCACACATCTGACCAAGTGGAATTTTCTCAAAAGATTTAAAATGCCTGATGTCACCGGGAAACACTCACCAACCGGACCATGAAATCGAAAACCTGATCACTGCTTCCTCCCAACAACCTCAAGCTTAGTGAAGTGACGGTTAATCTGATATTTCTTGCTTCAGTAAGAAAGATAAGGCAGACAGCACTCAAAGCGACAGCTTGCTTTCCAAGAATGTAGTCAAAGAACTTGATGATGAGGGGGAGGGGTAGAGATTTGGCAGCACTCTGGTTAGCACTAAGGCTTCCTCAGGGAGCCGGAATTGGACTTGGGGCCCTGCCCAAGTTAACATTTTTTACAGGTTGGCTGAGTTGTAGTTTGTTAGGCAGTAAGTAATAAACCCATGCACAAGAATTTAAAGTTTATGAGGCATGGCCTCTTAATGCCTCTCCTCTGCTCCCTACAGCCGAGAGTTTAAGGAGCCTGGCTTCGCCTGAGTGTTAATTGTTTGTCAACCTGCAGTTATTTCAGAAAAGATTGAGTGGGGCGGGGGGGATGCGGTATGGAAACGCTTCCACAGACTCAAGGCCTCCAATTCTCTTCTGGAGACACAATGGGGAGCCACTCGGTCCCCCAGGCATCAGGACCTCCACCTCCAAGCTGTGGGAAATTTGTACCTGGGGTGACGGGTATGCTGATGGGGGGATGAGAAAAATGCTGGGTTGCAGCATTTCTTAATTGTTTTGAAAGCCAGGTAGACTGTAGACCTCCTCCTAGGAAAAATGCATACAAGAGCTAAGAATCCTCCAGAAGCCCACTCAAGGATCCAGAGTCACACCTCTGTTTCAGAACTTGGGACTGATACGGTGGAGAAGCAAACCTCCCTCCTTCCCCGTGGAGGGAAAGAGGCCCCCATCAGCTGCAGCTGCCTGCGTCTAGTACAGTGGCTCTCCACACCAAAGTGGTACCCACCCCCATTCTCAAGTTTTTGAACTAAAAAGGGGTAAACAAGTACTTCGGAGATCAAAAATGTGCTTTGATCTCCCATACACCGCCCCCTCAGCTCAAGACCTTCTGGCTTGGGACCCCTACTACCCCGGTGCCCTAACATTCCAGTCCCGAGACACTGGAGACGAGGGGGTGTTCCCAGGGCGTGATGGCCCCCAACCCAGGTGTGCCAGATGCAGTTTCCAGGCAGGCTGCAGGGGCGCAGACCGTCCGGGAAGGGCAGGGTTAAAAGTGCATTCCGGCTGCCGGGGAAGAAGGGGGCGGGGGAGGGAGCGCGAAGAAGAGAAACAGACCCGGTCTGTCTGTCGGAGACACAAAGCACGGTACACAAAGGGGGCCCGAGAAGGGCGAAGGGGGCTGCCCGGGGCACGGTTCGTCCCCACACCTGCGCGGGGGCTGGGGGAAGAATGTGGACAGCGCATTACTCCGCTGGGGCCAGCGGGGCAGAGCCTGCCACATACCTGCTGGGTGGGGAGCTCGGCCGCCTGGTAAGCAGCCGCAACGGGGCGGGGGGCCTGAGCGTCGGAGGGCTACACTCTCCGATCGTCTCCTTCGGCCGCCCCGCTACATCACAGCCGCTAAGATGCTTTCTGCGCCTCCGCTATGCCTGAGGCGGCGGCAGAAGTCTCCCGCCCCAGCCCGGACGCTCCTCCTGCGGGCCACAGCGGAGCAGACCACGTGCGGTTTCCACTCGCCCGGCGCCCCGGGTTGCACCGGGCAGGCTCCTTAAAGGTCTTACTTTTCTCTGGAGCCCGGCCTGGCTCCAGCTCCGCGCCTCCTGCCTCCAAGGTCACTTCAGCCCCCTCGGAGCCCGCCCGGCATGGCTCGGAGGCCGCGCACGGCAACCGGCAAACCTGAATGTAGGGAAAGAGCGGGGAAAGAGGGAGGGAGGCTGGGTCACGGGCGTGCCCGGTACTGAACGCCCATCCCTGGTTTCCTCACAAGGCTCCCCAGGGTACGATGGGCCTCAAGGAGCCCAGCCCGGTTCTCTCCCCGACGCCAACAAGCGGACCCCGCCCGCCCTCCGGAGAGCGTCCGGGCTGGGACGAGGGCGAGGCAGTAGGTACCTGGAGAAGGAGGAAGAGGCGGAGGAGGAGGGACGCGAGAGACCCATCAGGCAGCCCCATTGTGGGAGAGAGGGGTGAAGATGCTGCCGCAACGGAGAGACTGCTCCGCTAACCTCTCCGCGCCGCTCTGATACCGCAGCTCCGGGCGGCCCGCGGGAGGAGGCCAGGTGAGCGCAGGTAAGTGCTGATTGGTCCAGCCCCGCAAGGTCCCGCCTCCCCGCAGGTGGGCGGTGGCCTGAGCTCTGCTGGCACCCGCGAGCCCTCTCTCTTACCCCCTCCTGCATCCTCTCCGCTTTTCGGGAGGTGCTCCCGGCAGGGGCTCAGCAGTCTGGCAGGTTTTAGGTTTGAGAAAAAAAAATACCCACCCCACTTTTCAGCCTCCGCAACAAGCAAAGAAACATGTTTCTGGGTCTTGCGGTTGTAGCTAAAAAAAGTGGAGCGGCAACCGAACCACAGGCGCCGCACCCGGGCTCCCCGGAGGCGCTGTTACCCGGCGCTTTGACGGAGACCGCGCGTCCGCCCCGCGCCCCGCTGCAGCGGGTCTGCCCCGGCCTCTTTCTCCGCCTCCCACGCCAGCCTGCGCGGGGGACTCGGAGGGTTTAAAACTGACAGTGAGGGACACGAGACCGCGTTACAAAATCTGCTGTAACTTGCGGAATACCTACTGAACGGCAGAGAAATGGAGGCTGGGAGAGATGGTCCCAGAGTTCAGAAGCTGTGGTGGCGCCAAAGCCTTCACAGTTTCTAGCAACAACCACCACCACCCCCCACGCCGCCGAGAACCAATAAAAGCACAAATAACGCTTTCTTAAATAAAGGCATTTTTAATGCGGCTTTTTATTGGTCTGAAATACTGAATACAATCTAAGCAAAAACTGCCTGAAGCAGCTCGAACACAGCCCCCCCCCCCCCCCCCGGGAGCCACGCGGCCGCCGGACGCGCTTTCCTCTTCCCGGCACAGGCGGAGGCTGTCGGCTCAGGTGCTGCACCCAGCACGCCCTCTCCCCGCCCTGTCCTTCCCCGAGGCCTCTCCCTTTTCTTTCTCCTCCCCTGGCTCAGATTTAGGGGTTTGAGGAGACTGAAGTCTTTAGATTCTTTGGCCCTGGAGCGGTAACGCGGTGGTCCCCTTGTCTTCCCGCCACCAGGTTTGTGACTAAAAGGACTCCCTGCACTGCGACCGTGGGAGTCCTCTCTGTAGCCCAGCATTGGCTCGGGGTCGCACCGCCTGCCTTCCAACGTGGGTTGCACAAATTATTAGCGCTGTGGCCTCAGGCAAGTGAATTACCCCTTCTGAGCCACAGTTCTGCATTCGGCAAATGGGGTTATTACGACATCTGCCATCTATAGTACTAGGATTAGATTAATTAATACATACAGACGAGGAGTAAATTAACTCGTTGAAAACGCTGAACTCAGTACCTGGCACAGAGCAAGTGCCCAAATGCTTCCTGGTATTGCTGCTTTAGGATCCGGCTCATTTGTCCTCTTCCTCCGCCTCGCAAGCCGTTCCTCTCCTCCACGGCAACCTCACATTCTCCCAACTCAGAGAATGAGAAGCGCTTAATCCTTCAATTTCACGGCTCATGGTGTAGCGAGCAATTGGAGTCTGGAATCACCGGAGGGGGGGGGGCTATCGCGGGTGGTCCCTGCGGGTGGGGGTTTGGGGGCAGACCAAGCACAGGAAAACTTGAGGAATTTCGCGTCTCCTTTGCCTCGCTCACCCTCAGGGCTCGCTTTCCGGGCGGGGGGCGCAGGTACATACCCGCGCAGGGGGGCAACGTGGCCGGCCAAGTCCCAAAATGTGCCCTGGGGCCTCGCCTATCCTCGCCTCGCAGGTTCCCTCTGCTCGCCAGGAGCCTGATGAAACCATTAGGTGGACAGTTAAACACGAATGAGCCTCGGCGTACAGACCCTAATTAAGTAAACACTCGGCTGGAGGGCTGTTGAGCGCGCTCATTTCCGCCTCCTTCCCGGGCACTCGCATTCCGGGAGGAGGCGGAGAGAGGAGAAGAGGACGGAAACTGAAAGTCAGCTCTTTTGCCTGCAACTTGGACCACACTGCGGTCTTCTCTGTAGCTCCCTGGTTGATAGTTCATTCATTCATTGAACAAGTAATTGCCTGCTATGTGCCAACACTGGAGATACAATGGTGAATAAAACAAACACCTCCGCACACTTGGACCTTCCATCCCAGTGGGCAGGCCGCCAAGGAAAATAAATAAGTAAATGTATATACTTATTTAGCATATATATGCATATGTATGTCTGTGTGTACTTAGATAACACGTGCTGTGTGGAGGAATAAGGACAGACCGGGAAGTGCCAATTCAGAAGGTAGCGCTGGAGACTGTGAATGAAGTGCTCTAGAAGGTGTTTGGGTAAGGGTCTAGGAGACAGAATCCAGCCTGGGTGGGGTGGAGGGAATTCAAATCTTAGTGAAGGGGCCAGAGAAATGGTCAGGGTTCAGGGAACTAACAGGAGTCTTGAGCAACTGCAGAAACGCATTACAACTTTAAGGACTGAAGGGCAAAAGGAGGAAATGGTGTCCCTGAAGTTAGGGTTGGGGGGGGGAGCTGGAGAGTGGGGACCATCCCTTCCAAATAGAGTCCTGGTCTAGGACAGAGAGGGCCACTGCCCAGAGCAGAGTAGGGGGGAAATTCCCAACCATCTCCTGGTGGTGTCTCCCATGTGAAAGGACAAAGCCAGCCCCGTCTGCTGCTGTGGCACCATTTGCCTAGCAGACCTGTGACCTGGTTAAACGTGACTGTCATTTTACTCTTCTGAGCTTGTCCCAGGACTGAAAATTACTGTAAGAACAGAACTGACTGCTCCCTACAGCCACAGACGGAAAACAACATCGGAACAAACTGCAGCTGCAGCCAGGTGTTACAATGCCTCGACAGCCCAGCGGCCACACAACCTCCCATCCCTTTTTAAATGCAATTACAATCCAATAAAAACTCAAAGCTCCAACCCCTCAATACTGATGTATCTCTCCACACCACGCCCTCTCTTTCCTTGGAGAGTGAATAAAAACTTTATTCTCTACACTTTCTTCTCTACGTGAATTCTTTCAGTGCCCAAGGACCAAGCCTACCTAGAAACCTGAGGGCAAGTATGGCCAGGTGGTAGGGTCTACAGGGATCATTTCCCACAGGAAGGGCAGGGACCTGTAGAAAATAGGTTAGAGATACATAAGCAATCAGGAAGCCTCAAGGCCTCACTGAGGAAAGGACATTTGAATAAGCCCTGAAGGAAGTAAAGAAGGTACACTATGGATATCTGTAGAAGCAGTACTCCAGGCGGAGAAAACAGGCAAAGGCTTCACCGAGGCAGGGAATAGATTACTTGAGCAGAAACAACAAACAAAAAGCCAGTGTGGCTGGAATAGAGCCTGTCAGTAGGACAGGAGTCAGAGTTGGGATGGTGGGGACGAAATCTCATAGATCCTCTTAGGCCGTTGTAAGAAAAAGCAGAAATTCCAAGGCTAGTTAAGAACCCAGAGACCACCATCAGGAAACAAGTTTTTCAGGAAAAAAAATCCAATAGAGTGCCTGAAACTCCTTCCCAAGTGACCTTTTCAAGAACTTTTCTTCATTGGCATACTAAAACTCAGGCCCAGGGGTGGAGACTTAACATGAAAATGAGGTGAGTGATGTATGGGTAGGCATGTTCCAAGCATGTCTAGGAATGCACGTGCTCCCTTGAAAATCCAAGAACTCCCCTTTTCACCCTCTGTCAGGAACCCCCAGCCCTGAACTTGCCTACCTCCCCACAGAGCCTTTAATATTTTCCTAATTCCCCAGAGAAGGAATCATTAGGCATTTGATTAGCCTCCATTCCTTGGCCAAGGAATAAATAGTGTCTCACTTTCTTTGCCAAATTCTGTCTTGTCCTGTTGATGTGAGTGACACCAGGCAGAATGACCATAATTTGGGAATCCCTGACCCACAGGGGTTGGTGACAGATGTACTTAATGCCACTGAACTGTATGTTTTGTGTATTTTATCAATATTGCAATTTTTTTACAAATTACTAAAAGAAAAAAGGAAGTGATCAGATTCTGGGTATATTTTGAACGTATTGACAGTAAGATTGTCTAAAGGACTGGATACAGGGTGTGAGAGACAAAGCATCAAGGATGACTCCGGGGACTGGGGCCCAAGCAACCACTGGGACGGCCGTGCCACTCCCTGACATGGGGAGGTACGCGTCATGACAAAGCATCAAGGATGACTCCGGGGATTGGGGCCCAAGCAACCACTGGGATGGCCGCGCCATTCCCTGACATGGGGAGGTGCGCGTCATGGACACTCTCAGGGCACTGCTCAGATCCCCTGGGATCCCTCTGACTACTTCTGAACTCCCCTCCCTTGGCTTCTTCATGCTGATGCTCCTGGAGGCCTGACCCCATGCTGCTGGGGTCCCTTTGCCCTTGCAAGCAGGTGCCCAGGAGTTCGCCTCCCCAGTCCTTAGCCAGTGACCAACTGGTACAGGAGTGTGGAAGCCCACCTCCCTTCCCCCCAAACTCCTAGTGGTAACTTACACCCAACATCCCCTGTAGGATCAGGCTGAAATCACACTTTTGCTCAGTTTCTTGCCCTCTTTTTTTTTAAGGAATATATTGGCCCTTTTTTTAAAAAAGATTTTATTTATTTATCTTTAGAGGGGAAGGAAAGGAGAGAGGGAGAGAAATATCAATGGATGGTTGCCTTTCGTGTGTCCCCTGCTGGGAACTGACCTGCAGGAAACTGGCCTGAAGGGAACCGGCCTGCAACCCAGGCATGTGCCCTGACTGGGAATCAAATCGCAATTGTCTGGTTCGCAGGCCCACACTCAATCCACTGAGCTACACCAGCCAGGGCTAAATAGCCTTTTTTTTTTTCTTTTTAAGATTTTATTTATTAGAACAGAAGGAAGGGAGAAAGAGAAGAGAAACATCAATGTGTGGTTGCCTCTTGTGCACCCCTCTACTGAGGACCTGGCCCACAACCCAGGCATGTGCCCTGGCTAGGAATTGAACCAGCAACCCTTTGGTTCAAAGGCCAGCACTCAATCCACTGAGACACTCCACCAGGGCAGTTTCTTGCCCTCTTTGTCCTGCTTCTCCCACTCCTTTTCGTGTTCCTCCTGGCAGCTCTACCTTAGTAAGTCATTCAGGCACAGGGTTCGCTTCTAGAAATCCTATTGCAAGTAGAGCAAGTTTGGGATTGGCGGAAGGTCAGGACTTCATTTGGGGGCATGTTTTGAGATACTCAGTAGTGGCATGGTGAGGAGACTGTGGTTGGAGACCACTGGTGCTGGGAAGAAGTCTGGCCTGGGGATACACCTTTGTCATGGGGAGAAAACATCAATTCTCGATTCTCGGGGCAATCTGTGGAGAAAGGCTCACCCAGGTAAAAGCCAGGGCTTTCCCAGTTCTGACACAGCGTGACCTTCTTTGTCAGAATGTTCGAACTGACCCTGACACAATCCACCAGAGCACGGCCAGAATTCTCAGTCTCTTTGCTGTTTCAAACGGAAATGCACCTTCCCTGTGCTTCTTGCCTGCATTCCATATGTGCTACCGACTGCCTTGTAGAATCTCTGGCATCCTCACTTTCCTCTGAGTGTCTTCCTGCCTCACTCTTCACTACCTCTCTCCTTGACCTTCTTGGGGTCCTGGGTAAGGACTATCAGAATATAACTTCTCCAGATTTCCCTAGGGCATCTGACAAGGGAAAGGTCTGTGGCACTGAAGTTAGGGGTCAGCAGACCTGAGTCTGAATCTTTCCTCTAAAAACGACTGTCTGCTTGACCTGAGTTATTTAATCTTTCCAAGCCCTCTAAAGCTAGTAACTTCTGTTTGATGGGTGATGATGAGAATTATCCCAAACTGAACTCCTGACCCCCACCCCCTGCCACAACCTGCTCCTCCCCCAATCCTTCCATCTTAGCGAAAGACAATTGCAGACATCCAGTGGTCAGCCTGAGTTGTCTTTCACTCTCTGACTTGTCTTTTACCACTTGCTCACCTGCTTCTCTTACATCAGCCTACCCGTGGTTCTCCGAGTACACCAGGCAGGGGCCTGCCTCTGGCCCTTTGCACTTGTGCTTTCCTCTGCCTGAATCATCCTTCCCCACTGGGTCCTCCTGCCTCTCCCTCACTCCTTCAGGCCTCCCTGCTCCTCAGAAAGGCCTTCCCTGACCTCCTGCATAGATGGCACTCTCCCATCACCCTCTTTCACTGCTTTACCCTCCTTTATTTTTCATAGCCCTTATCATACCCTGATTTATTGGCACATACATACCTTTTTTGAGAGGCAACATACAGTAATGATTAAGAGCATGGACCCTAGAGGCACACTGTACAAATTTCAATCTTGAATCCAGCTCTTCTGAACTGTGAAACCTTGGGTAAGTGACTTTCAACTCCCTTTTCCTCAGTATCCCCATCTGAAAAATGGGATAAGCACAATAATCCCTTCCTCATAGTTATGAGTTAATATTTGTAAAACACATTAAAACATAGTAAACATAAGTGTTCATTAAATTGTATTTATTCTTTCCCTGGCTGGTGTAGCTCAGTGGACTGAGTGCTGGCCAGCAAACTGAATGGTTGCCAATTTGATTCCTGGTCAGGGCACATGCCTGGGTTGCAGGCCAGGTGCCCAGTTGGGGGCATGTGAGAGACAACCAATCACATGTTGATGTTTTTCTCCCTCTCTTCCCCCTCCCTTCCTCTCTCTATAAAAGTGAATAAACAAAATCTTGAAAAAAAATTTTTAATATTTATCAAATGAATGAAATCAATAGGATAATAACTGTTAAGCATTTGGTAGGGTGCTAAACACATAGAAGCAAAATCATAGAAATAAAATCAACATGGATTCCCTGACCCATCACACAGAACTGACATGAGGACTTCTGGCCAAGATGGAGGCATGGGTGGAAATACTGTGCTTCCTCCCACAACCAAGTTCAAAGACAACAAAGTTTTAGTAACAAAAAAGCAACCAAAACACAGAAAATTGAACTGTATGGAAGTCTGACAACAACAAACCGTTCAGCCAGACAGGTAAGAGGGGTGGAGCCAGCAGCTGGTGGAGCGGGGTTGCTCAGGAAAAATCGGCCAGACTGACCCAAGTGTGCAGGCAGAAGTTGGCAGATCCCAAGCCCAGGGTGGCAACGGGAAGACACAGTGAGGGTGCAAGGTGGCAGGCTGACGGCGGTCACACATTCTCGCACAGATAAACCAGGTGAAGGAGTGAGCAGTGAGACAGACCGTGCAGGCCCCAGCAGCTTATGGGAAGCAGCAGAGGGGACCACTGTTGCCCCTCTCTGACCCCGCCCCCACATACAGCATCACAAACTAGCAACCTGGGTCTCCCCGCCCTAGTGAAAACTTAAGGCTCCGCTCCTCATACATAACAGGCATGAAGAGATGAAAGCATTATGGCTCAAGAAGAACTCAAAGCCCTAGAGCTAATAACTCTAAGGGACCAAGAAATAGCCAACCTATCAGATGCACAGTTCAAAACACTGATTATCAGGATGCTCACAGAACTGGTTGATTTTAGTCACAAATTAGAGGAACAAATGAAGGTTAAACTCATTAAAATGAAGGGAAATGCACAGGAAACCAATAGTGATGGAAAGGAAACTGGGACTCAAATCAAGGAAGTGGACCAGAAGAAAGAAAAAAATGACCAAACAGAACAGAAGGAAGAAACAAGAATTCAAAAAAATAAGGAGAGGCTTAGGAATCTCCAGGACATCTTTAAACGTTCCAACATCTGAATTATAGGGGTACCAGAAGGGGAAGAGGAACAGCTACCAGTGGAAAACTTATTTGAACAAATAATAAAGGAGAACTTCCCCAATCTGGCAAAGGAAATAGACTTCCAGGAAGTCCAGGAAGCTCAGAGTCCCAAAGAAGTTGGACCCAAGAAGGAACACACCAAGGCACATCATCATTATATTAGCCAAGATTAAAATGAAGGAGAGAATCCTAGAAGCAGCGAGAGATAAGGGGACAGTCACCTACAAAGGAGTTCCTATCAGACTGTCAGCTGATTTCTCAAAAGAGATCTTACAGGCAAAGAAGGGGCTAGAAAGAAGTATTCCAAGTGATGAAATCCAAAGGCCTACATCCAAGATTGCTCTATCCAGCAAAGCTTTCATTTAGAATGGAAGGGCAGATGAAATGCTTCTCAGATAAGGTCAAATTCAAGGAGTTCATCATCACTAAGCCCTTATTACATGAAATGTTAAAGGGACTTATCTAAGAAAAAGAAGATAAAAAATATGAACAGTGAAAGGACAGCAAACTCACAGTTATTAACAACCACACCTAAAACAAAAGCAAACTAAGAGAACAGCTAGATCAGGAGCAGAACCATAGAAATGGAGATCACATGGAGGGTTAGCAACAGGGGAGTGGGAGGAGGAGAAGGGGGAAGGTACAGAGAATAAGTAGCATAGATGGTAGTTAGAAAATAGACAGGGGGGAGGGCAAGAATAGTAGGGGAAATATAGAATCTAAAGAACTTGTGGCACATGGACATAAACTAAAGGGGGGGATTGGTGGGGGAAGGGTGTGCAGGGTAGAGGGGAATGAGGGCGGGGAATAGTACAACTGTAATGGCATAATTAATAAAATATATTTTTTAAAAAAGAACTGACATGATATCCAATGAACTAGTATAAGGGAAAGGGTTTTGCAAAGTATTGTCCAAATAATACAAGTCCTAAGAAAATGAACTACTATTGTTTTTGGAGCTCACCCTGAATTTAGACTCTGTGCTAAGCACTTGCATGCATGACCTCATTCTAATCCTCACAACTCACACATATTATTCCTTTACACAGACAAGGAAACCGAGGCTAAGTCCTTTGCCCAAGGCCACACAACTACAGCGGAGGCAATGGCACAGTATTCTGTCTCACTCCAAAATTCATTGCCTGATTCAGCTGCCAACCTATTATTCTTCAATATTTGCTGAAATGATTAATTTGGGGAGCACATATTAGGAAGAATTCTACAACAGTTGATCCTTTCTCTTAAGAACCTCTTAAACATATTTGCCTCTGGTCCAAGGTTAAATTCTGAGTCCTCCAAAAAACATTTAGAAAGAGCTTTTCTGCCCATTTTTGGTAGCAAATTTCCCAGAACTTCACTCCCACACTATACACTTATAGGGATGTGTTCCGAAGACAAGGGGGATTTCAGTCTTTTTTAGGAAGTGCCTTAAAACTGGGTAAGGCCCTGTTTTCCACCTCTCCTCCCCTGCCCAGTGCTCTGCACAAACGATTCCACAGTCTTACTTCCTCATGTGTCTGTTCCTGAGCTTTCTAGGACTCTCCTTTTTGCCCCATATCACTGGCCAGCTCTTCCCACCTGTCACTTTTGAATCATTAAAGGTGCTGAGGCATCCATATACCTTCCCTTTCCCTGAATCTCAGTCAGTGCTGGGATGCCTTAGGCACTGATGAATTTTTGCCAAGGCCTGAGCTGTCAGTTTCCAGAGATCAGAGGCCAAGTATTTATGTATGTGTGTGCGCTGAGGGCATGGAATCAATTAATCAATAAGCACTCACAAAGCCCCGGATCCCTGAGGTTGGCTTAGGTCTAGAAACTTTGACAACTGTAAGACTAAAAAAAGGACCTGAAAGAAAATAACAACAACAAAGTGGTAATAATCTGTACTCAGACACATTCTTTTGTTAAGGTTTTTAACTTCTTTTTCATATTCTAGAGAGAGGGGAAGGGAGAGAGAAGGAGAGGGAGAGAAACATCAATGTGTGGTTGCCTCTAAGGTGGCCCCCACTGGGGACCTGACCTGCAACCCAGCATGTGCTCTGACTGGGACTTGAACGGGTGACCCTTTTGTTCACAGCCTGCATTCAATCCACTGGGCCACACCAGCCAGGGCAGACCCATTTTTATCCTTCTCCTGAAAGGCAGGGGTGACCTTCACAGATTAGATTTCTCAGGTTCACTTGAGAGATGACTTCCTGTCGGAGAACTTTAGCCAGAAGGAGACTGGAGGGTGGACGAAGAAAAAAGCCAGGGTATTTCTCCCGCTTCAGCAGTGTCCTGGCAACAACTGTGTCTTTTCTCCAGCTCCGGTGCCTGGGGGTCCAGATTCTGCCAGACTCTGGGTTCCAGGGACCCCATCTTTTCACTCTCTTCCTTCTGGCTAGAGGATGGATGACTTCTTGCTGCCTAATCTTTAGGTGGCATCACTGTCCTGTTTGGCTTTCCAGCCTTTCCATAACCTCTGTGTTAAATTCCCTCTTCTTTAAATGTGCTCTGATTTTCCCTTCCTGATTGGATCCTGACAGAAGTTATAACTTACACAATACTTACTATGGGCCAGACATTATTCTAAGTTCATTATGTAAATTCATTTATTTAATTCTACCGTCTGAGGAATGATTATATTTTACAGATGAGTAAACTGAGAGTTTGATCAACCCCAGTGAGATCCCAAATCTAGATACATAACAAAAATTGCCCAGGAAACGAATTAAAAATAGAGGACATGATGGATGCTACCCTAGCCTTATCAAATCAGACTTGCCAGACCATAGGGCCCAGGAATCTGGAGACTTTTTTCTCCTCTTTGACAAACTATTTATTGAATTTTGTGTCAGTATGGGATGTCTCTTATCATATCTCAGAATCCCAGGATTCAGGGAGGTGGTAAAGTGCCGATGGTGAATTTGGGGATCTGGTCTCCGAAAAGTACCTGTCACTCTACCCCCGATTCTTCTATGGATGCCAGGCAGATCACCCCTCCACTGGAGCTGTCCCTCTCCATGACCAGAGTGAGAGCATTAACAGTGAATTGCAGACACTCCTCCTTGGTCATGCCTTCCTGGTAGGGAGCATCAACACACACATAAATATAGGAACTCCCAGAGCCTCCAATGGCAAAGGACTGTCTTATCATCATACCCCCATGGGCACTGAGTACACCTGCCCTCCTTCTTGGGGGTCCCAGCCCGCAATGATGATTACTGTCATCAGGTCTTCCCTGTATCAGTAACACATCTCCTTGAAGAGACTGGCCACCATGTGTACAGTGGAGGTCCATTCGACTCAATATTGTGGAAACCAAGCTGACAGGTAACAGCATCAACTACTACCTGGGTATCAGCTGTGGAGCCTGAGCAACAGCAGAAAATACAATCATGAATAGGGGTCAGCTTGTCAGTGACTTGATCGGTGATGTAGGACCCGGTGATTGTTCTGGAATTGGCCCCCAGAACCACACCCCTGTCAAATTGCAGGGCCATGATAGTGGTCTTTCACATCCAATCACAAAATTACCACATGGCATCCCCAGGATACCTCTCCCCTGCCTCCAACACAGCACAGACCACCTCCTGCCCACCCCCACCCCAGTTCTCCCAATGCACTTAGGCCTATTCTTCCATCGCATTAAGACTTGTGCAAGGCCCTGGCTGATGTAGCTCAGTGGATTGAGCGAGGGCCTGTGAACCAGAGGATCGCTGTTAGATTCCCAGTCAGGGCACATGCCTGGGTTGCAGGCCATTTCCCAGCAGGGGACACATGAGAGGCAACCACACACTGATGTTTCTCTTCCACTCCTTTTCCCTGCCTTCCCCTCTCTCTAAAAATAAATAAGCAAACAAAGAAACAAATAAATAAATATTTTTTAAAAAAAGACTTGTGCACATCTCCTGAACTTGGAGTCCTTCCTCACCCCTGGAATCTGCAGAGTTAATAAGCTCCCCAGCTCTGATTGGTGTGGCTCACTTGGTTGGCACACTCCCGCAAAGTGAAAGAGCATAGGTTCCATCCCAGTCACCGTGTGAATGAGAGGCAGCTGACGAATGTTTCTTTCCCTCTCTTCCCCTCTCTCTAAAATTAAGCAAATAAATAAATTATTTATTTATTTATTTTATATTTTGTAGTTTTTTTTTAAGATTTTATTTATTTATCTTTAGAGGGGAAGGGAAAGAGAGAGGGAGAGAAATATCAATGTATGGTTGCCTTTCGTGCGTCCCCTGCTGGGAACTGGCCTGCAGGGAACCGGCCTACAACCCGGACATGTGCCCTAACTGGGAATCGAACCGCGATTGTCTGGTTCGCAGGCCTGCGTAAATAATTTATTTTAATTATTTTTATTTTTTTAATTTATTTTTTTACTGATTATGCCATTACAGTTGTTCTATTCCCCCCTTCACTCCCCTCCACCCTACCCCCCCGTCCCCACCATTACCCCCCCTTTAGTTTATGACCCTGTGTCTCAAGTTCTTTAGATTCTATATTTCCTATACTATTCTTGCCCCCCCATCTATTTTCTATCTACTGTCTATGCTACTTATTTTCTGTACCTTCTAATAATTTTTTTAAATGAAAAGCTCCACGGGTGATTCTGACATACAACTGCCCCAGTACTCCTCCATGAACTGGTATTCAGGAACCCCTGCCTCTGTTTTGGTGATGCGGACACCAAGATCCAGATCAGAAACGTGACCCGCCCATGGCTGCACAGCAAGCTCAGGGGCAGATAAAAACAACCAAGGACAGTGCTTCCTGTGCCCACTGTGGGTCCACTTCCACTGCCTTCTCCTTCAAGGTCACATGGCTGGTTCTGATGTTTGGACTTGCTCTCCCTGGGAGCCATCTGAAGCAACTTCTTACTGGAAATGTATTTTAAAAATTCACTATAAACAGATGCATACGCAGGATAATTGAGTGGTTGATCAGTGTTTTGAAAAAGGAAAAAGGAAAAGGGGAGGCAGTTTAATCCACTAAATCTCTTATTTTCAGTCCTTTCTGAAGAATGTCAGAGAGTTAGGTAACCCTTCCCCCATTTTACCTTCCCCATTCTGACCAAGACTGTGGTCAGGCCAAGAATTTGTATTTTTTCCCTACCCTCTATCCCTCTCCCCTTCCCTCCATTCCTTCTCTTTCTTTTTGATTTTGAGAGTACATTTATTAAAGCTGGGGACAGTAAGACAAAGGAAGGCCTTAGGATAGAAGAAGCAACAGGAGAGAACCTAGGTGGGGCTGCTGTCAGCTCACTAGAGAGTCAGAGAAAAGGAGCCTTCGGGACAGGTTCAGGGGATTAGCCTAGGACAAGCTGCCGCTGCCCATTGCCCCCTTGGTTGCAAGTCTCACGGTGTCCCTTGGAGCCTCCCTAGAAGATGCACATCTGTGGGGAGCAAGCGGGGGAGGAAAAGGCGTGGGCATACTCCGGAGAGAGAACACTTAGAAGCTGTACTTTTAATGCACCAAGGTGATCTGACAATTTGGAAAATATGAGCAAAATCAAAAAGCCCAGAATTCGAATGGACTTCCATAATAACATCAACCTCAGAAGGGCTGAATATTTGTCTTTTTTCTCCCCATTTCTGTATGCTCAGCACCAACAATGGTACCTGGCATTAGTAGATGTTTCATAAATATTCTTTTTAAAAAATATATATTTTATTGATTATGCCATTACAGTTGTCCTATTTCCCCCTTCATTCCCCTCCACCCTGCACACCCCCTCCTCCATCATCGCCCCCCCTTTTGTTTATGTCCACATGTCTCAAGTTCTTTAGATTCTATATTTCCCCTACTATTCTTGCCCTCCCCCCCCATCTATTTTCTACCTACCATCTATGCTACTTATTCTCTGTACCTTCCCCCCTCTCCTCCTCCCACTCCCCTGTTGCACAATGGTGCCTGGCACACAGTAGATGTTTCATAAATATTTTCTTTTTAAAATACACTTTAAAAATAAATATTGAATGAAATAATGTTTTTTCTTGTGTTTTGAAAATATTTCTGTACAATTATTCACTGATCTTCACAGAAGGGGTAACACGGTCCTCATTTTGCAGAAGATACCACTGAGTTCAGGGAGACTGAGTGCCTCACAAGGTCCCACGACCAACAGGAAGCGTTAGAAGCTCTCTCCATGCACTTCTTCCTTCCTAGCTGATGACAAGGAGAAGACACACAGGTGGAATACAAATATAAACGCAACCAGGATACAGGTCAAATCACCTGATAGGGGTAAAAAATTCTAACATTTATCATTGGAGGAAGGGGTTGGAATCTCAAAGATTCCAGGGGATACACAAGCCCCTCTCTCTCTGGACTCTGTGCTTAGTCACTGACTCGAGCAGTCCTTGCTTGCCTACTATATGGGTAATAGTAACTCCCCATCATCCCATACCATTAAGTGCTAAGTGCCTTGTACATGTTATCCTATTTAATTCTTTAATTTCTCTTCTGGACTACGAGAGCCTTCCTTAGTCCACTGCAGCCTGTTTTGCCCATTACCGGCAGATTGATATTTTATTATTTTATTTTATTTTAATTGTTCAAGTACAGTTTTCTGCCTTTTACTCCCATCCCAGACCACCCCTGCCCTGGTCCTCCCCCCTCCCTCCCGTTTCCACCCCACCTTGTTTTTTGTCCATGTGTCCTTTATAGTTGTTCCTGCAAACCCTTCCCCTTTTCTCTCAAAATTCTCTCCCCTTTTCCCTCTGGTCACTATCAGTCTGTTCTCAATTTCATTGTCTTTGGTTATATTTTGCTTGTTTTCTAATTTTATTTTTAAAGATTTAATTAATTAATTAATTAATTAATTTGCAGAGAGAGGGAAAAGGAGGGAGAATGAGAGGGAGAGAAATATCAATGTGGGAGAGAAACATCAATTGGCTGTTTCTTGCAGGACCCCAACCAGGGACCTGGCCCACAACCTAGACATGCGCCCTGACTGGGAGTTGAACAAGCAACTCTCTGGTTCACAGACTGGAGCTCAATCCACTGAGCCACACCAGCTACAGCCCGTTACTGGCAGAATGATCTTTTAAAACCTCCAAGTCTGATCACTGTGCACCTCTAATTAAAATTCCTAAATGTTTCCCCACTGTGCTCTGTCAAGGTCCTGCCTGATCTAGCCCCCACCTACCTCTCCATTTATCACATTCAACAAATATTGAGGGTCTACTATGTGTCAGATGCTATTTTGGGCACTGGGGATACAATGGTGAATCAAATAGACAAAGTCCTTGCTTTAGTGACATTTACAATAATAAATTCATGTAGAATGGGGTAGGGGTTGGTTAACTGATTCCCTGAAGTTATTCACAAAGGTCTGAAAATAAAAGAGTAAATGGATTAATCAACCTCATTTTGCTTTTCCCAAACATCAAGTAGAGATATGAATAAACAAAATACTTATACAGTATTATAAGTGCTAAGAAGAAAATAAATAAAGTAATAAGATAGTTGCTGGGGAAGCCCATCTTTGATAGAATGGTCAGGCAGATGCTCTGAGGAGGCAACACTGAAATTAAAACCTGAAGGTTGCCCTGACTGGTGTGGCTCAGTGGATTGAGTACCCGCCTGTGAACTCTAATCTGAACTCTAATCTTCCAGAGTGTGTAATCCAGAACCTATAGATTGAAACCAGAAAAAACAATGTCAAGATTTCCATTTGGATGTAAAAGCCTCAACTGAGATGAGAGAAGTCTCCAAACAATTCTCCTGATTCCCAATCCCCCATCCCCCATGAACCTGTATTCTGTAGGTCCTTGCAGCAGCCTTTGTTTTCACACCTCATACACAATAGTTAAGGACACCAAAGCTGATTTAGTGACAGCAAGACAAAAACATCTCCAACAAGTCTTTAAAAATTTAAAGAGCCTGATAAAGTCCTCCACCCAACATCTGCCACGGAAGGAAATCGCCTGTGGCATGCACCTTGGCTGTGCTCCCCCTTTCCCAGACACCTTCTGGACAAGCACCCCTTCCCATGGTTTACCCTCAGCTGCTTGCAGGAGTGGGTCTAGGTTCTTGCCAGAGGAGCAGGGGGATGGGGAATCCCCTTATAATTCACAGAAGTGAAAGTAATGAGTTGATGTTCTTTAAGCATGTTGAGCATCAAAGCCTGAGATCTGAAGCTTTGGCACGAACACAGCTACCTGTGGGCATGGGTGGGTCCAATCTGGGAGGCCCTGGATCACAGTGCCAGGTGCTATGCACACCAGCTGAGCCTGCCTGAGACAAGACAGGTGTCAGGGCTGGCCCGAGAAGGGCAGGTCCCCAAGCTGATGCTGTAGAAGAGGAAGGATTTGAAACCACTGTAATTCAATTGATATGAGACTTTAGGAGGAGGGGTGCAAAAGTGAAGAACATGGAAGAAAAACAACCATATCCTCACCGAAACAAATTAACCAATGTTAGATTTTAGCTTTTTGATCCCCGTTTTTTCCTATGTGTGACTTTTTTTTAAAATGACGCAATTAGTGTAATAAGAAAAAAAAGAATATTCCAATTAAAGCAAATCCTTTTTCATTTCTACTTAGAAGTCTATTCCCACCTTTTCATCGAAGAGACAAACACTCCAAGGTAGTTTGTGTTCTCCTCCCTTCAAAATACTTTTGTATAAATGTGATGGTCCTACAACTTGCTTTTTCTACACAATCATATATTTTTAAGAACTATACAGGTTGAAACACATTATATTTACTCCTTTATCATCTCCAGCACATATAGGAACCACATTTATTGGTGGTCATGTAATACCAATAGCCAACACTTAATAGCATTGCCCTCTACCCCAAATTATTCCAAGTCTCCTCTGTATATTAACACCTTGAATTCTCACAAGGATCTAAGAGGACATAGAAGTAAACTGAATGAATTTCCCATCATCAGCTGATGAGTGGCTGGATAGGATTCGGAGCCCAAGTCACAAAGTCCAGGCTCCTACCCAACCTGCTTTTGGGTTGCTTCCCTGTAACAAAGGCCTCAGCGTGTATTAGTCAGCTATTTCTGGGTAAGAAACCATCCCCCAAACTTGTAGCTGAAAACAATAAAAGTTTATTATTCCTCATGATTCTGTGGGTTGGCAAGATGTTTCTTCTGGTTTTCCCTGGACCCACTGGCTGCGATCAGCTGACAATGTGGTTGCATGGCCTCACTCATATACCTGGAACCTCAGCGAGGATGTCTGGGCCTCTTTCTCCAGCTGGACTTCTTCATATGATGGTGAAAATGTACCAAGAAAGTCAGAGCAGAAGCTGCAGGGTCCCCTGAGTCCTAGGCTCAGGACTTGGCAGTACTCACTTCTGCTGAATTCTGTTGGTTAAAGTTGATTCAAAAGGGACAAAAATCAACTCTACCTGGTTTTTAAAAAAGATTTTACGTATTTATTTTTAGAAAGGAGGGGAAGGAAGGGAGAAAGAGAGGGAGAGAAACATCAATGTGAGAGAGAAACATTGATTGGTTGCCTCTCTCATGCATGGAACCTGCAACCTGGGTATGTGCTCTGACCAGGAATCAACCTGGTGACCCTAACCAGCAACCTTCAGCTTTGCAGGGCAATGCCCAACCAGCTGAGACACACCAGTCGGGGCTCAACCCCCACCTCCTAGTGGGAGGGACTGCCAAGAATTTGAGGCCATTTTTAATGTAATAAAGTAAGCATCCTATATACTCCTGGTGCTTGGCAGGAGTGGAAGTGGTGGGGCGGTGTTCTGTAGAGTGTGTACCAAGGAGTGGAACTGCTGAAATGGAATATTTCAACTTCAGTTTTTCAATTACATGAAGAATTTTTATTGAGATATAATTTGCATACTATAAAATTCACCATTTTAAAGTGGTGAATCAAGAGTTTTTAGGTTGTGCAAACAACACTATTATTTAATTCAAGAAAACATTATTTATTTATTTTAAGATGCTACTTATTATATTTTTAGAGAGGGGAAGGGAGAGAGGATGAGAGAGAGAAAAACATCGATCAGTTTCCTCTCGTATGTGTCCCAAAGGGGGACCGAGCCGCAACTTAGGCCCGTGCCCTGTCCAGGAATAGAACCAGCAACTTTTTGCTTTGTAGGATGACACCAAACCAGCTGAGCTACACTGGTCAGGGCCTAGAACACTTTTATTAGCCCCAAAAGAAATCCTCTAAGAAATCCCATTAGTAATAACTCCCCATTTCCCCTCTCCTTAGCATCTGGCAACAACCTATGGATTTGCCTACTCTGGACATGTCATGTAAGTGGAATCACACAATATATGGTCTTTTGTGCTTGGCTTCTTTCACTTAACATAATGTTTTCTAAGGTTTATCCCCATTGTAGCACTTCATAGTATCAGTACTTCATTTCTTTCTATGGCTGAATAATATTTCATTGTATGAACCACATTTTGTTTATCCATTCATCAGCTGGCTATTATGAATAATGCTGCTACAAATATTCATGAACAAGTCTTTTTTATACAAATACATGTTTCAATTCTCTTGGGTATATGGCTTAGAGTGGAATTGGTGGGTCATATCATAGTTTTTATTTTATTTTTTTAATATATATTTTAAGGTTTTATTTATTTATTTTTAGAGAGAGGGGAAGGGAGGGAGAGAAACATCAGTGTCTGGTTGCCTCAAACGTGGCACCCACTGGGGACCTGTCCCAGTGGGGAACTGAACTGGGAACAGTTCTGGGAATTGAACTGGCAGCCCTTTGGTTTGCAGCCTACGCTCAACCCACTGAGTTATACCAGCCAGGGCTAATTTTATTTTATTTTTTAAAATATTCTATTTATTTTCAGAGAGAGGGCAGGGAGGCAGAAAGAAAGGGAGAGAAACATCATTGTGTGGTTGCCCCTAGTGCGCCCTGTACTGTGAGAACTTGACCTGCAACCCAGGCATGTGCCCTGACTAAGAATTGAACTGGTGACTCTTTGATTCACGGGCCAGCACTCAACCACTGAGCCACACCAGCCAGGGCTATCTACTTTTTCTTGATGGTATTAAACTGAATACATTTTTCTCCTTTAACCAGATACTAGGGGTATTACATTAATAGATTTCCTGCTGATGAAATGCCCTGCATTCCTGGGATAACCAACTGCAATTATCCGCTGCGAGTTCCTTTTCAAGTTCCCAGTCTCAGATCATGCCTTGGAGGGGCAATGTCATTTCCTGTCTTGGCTCCTCATCAAAAACTCCAGGTTAAATGTTCTCTTAGAAGCTTCCGAAAGTTTGGATTTGCTCATTAGTGATGTGGGGGTGGCCAAGAGGTTCCAGTGCAGAACCTAGTGCTTCAGGTTGTGTAAGTATCTGCTACAGAGGAGCCAGGTGTGTAAGCCTGGTGTGGGGCAGGTAACAATTTTCCATGATCACTTACTTTTGTCTTTAAGCAACAGAATCCAAATTCTCTATCCTTATCTGTAAACTTTATTCTGCCCCATAAACATATTTCCAGTGAAAAGTATACACTTAGCATCTCATGTTCTGAGCACTTTCTAATACACCAGGCACTGTGCTCAGCGCTTAATAAACATCAATAGTGATGCCAGGTACCATTTACTGATCCTTTATTCAGTTCAGGCACTGGGCTATTTGTCCTACAAACAGTATTTCATTTAATCCCCTCAATCACCAGGTGGGAAAAACATTATCATCTCTATTTTACAGATGAGGAAACGGAGGCTTAGAGAGGCTAATTTGCTCATTGTCATAATACAGAGATGGGGTTCAAAATCAGGTTTGTCTTATTGCAGAGTCTGTGACCTTAACCACTGCTATACATGTTATGGCTAATTAGCTTTGTCAGCCCCAATTCTCTTGATCAGTATTAAGTACTGACAGCTCCATGTGACTGGTAAGTGACCAAGCACTGCCAAGTGATTGGCTAGAGTCATTAATGGTCTGACTGGTCTTAAAGTCAGGCTGTGATACATGCTCAAATGAGGTATTCTGCAGTAACAGCTCCTTTAGGGAAATCATGGCATATACTTTTTAAAAAAGCTTTTTAAAAAAATAACAGGTTTTTTTAAAATTTATTTATCTTTAGAGGGGAAGGGGGGAAGGAGAGAGGGAGAGAAACATCAATGTATGGTTGCCTTTTGTGCGTCCCCTGCTGGGAACTGGCCTGCAGGGAACCGGCCTGCAACCCAGGCATGTGCCCTGACTGGGAATCGAACTACGATCCTGTGGTTCACAGGCTTGCACTCAATCCACTGTGCTACACCAGCCAGGGCAAAAAAATTAACAGTTTTAGCCCCAGCTGGTATAGCTCAGTGGACTGAGCATGAGCCTGTGAAGCAAAGGGTCGCTGGTTCTATTCCCAGTCAGGACACATGCCTGGGTTGCAGGCCAGGTCCCCAGTGGGGGACACATGAGAGGCAATCACACATTGATGTTTCTTTCCCACTCTTTCTCCTTCCCTTCCCCTCTCTCTAAAAATAAATAAATATAATATTTTTTTAAATAAAAAAATAACAGTTTTAGCCTGGCTGGTGTGGCTCAGTGGATTGAGCACTGGCCTGCAAATCACAGGTCACTAGTTTGATTCATAGTCAGGGCACATGCCTGGGTATGCAGGTCAGGTCCCCAGTAGGGAGCACTAGAGAAGCAACCACACATTGATGTTTCTCTCTCTCTCTCCCTTCCCCTCTCTAAAAATAAATAAATAAAATCTTTAAAAAAATAACAGCTTTATTTGAGATGTAATTCATCTACCATATGATTTTCAAATTTAAAGTGCACAATTCAATATTTTTTGTATATTCGCAGACTCTACAACTATCACCATAATCAATTTTAAAATATTTTCATCACCCCAAAATGAAGTTCTGTGCCCATTGGCAAGTCCCTCCCCCCATTACCAAACTCCCCACTCCCAGGCAACCCACCAACTGGCCTCCTGTCTCTACAGATTTGCCTATTCTGGATATTTCATCTAAATGACATGATACACAATGTGATCTAAATGTAATCTTTAGTGACTAGATTCTTTCCCTTTGAATAATGTTTTCAAGGTTTATCCATGTTGTAGCATATACTGGTACTTTTATTTCTATTTATTTTCAAGTAATATTTCATTAAATGGATATACCACATTCTATTTATTCATCAGTTGACGGAAATCTGGGTTGTTTCCACCTTTCGTTATCATGCTGCTATGGGTATTTATATATAGGTTCTTATATAGACATGTTTTCAATTATCAGCCGTGTTTTTTTTTAATTTTTTAAAAAATTTATCTTTAGAGGGGAAGGGAAAGAGAGAGGGAGAGAAACATTAATGTATGGTTGCCTTTCGTGCATCCCCTGCTGGGAACTGGCCTGCAGGGAACCGGCCTGCAACCCCGGTATGTGCCCTGACTGGGAATCGAACCGCGATTGTCTGGTTCGCAGGCCCGCGCTCAATCCACTGAGCTACACCAGCCAGGGCTCAGCCGTGTTTTTTACATGGTTTATGATGTATCATACGAGCATTACTTATTCTAAGACAAGCTTTGCCTGTGTCCAATTCAACCTCATACAACTGAAAGCACTCAAGAGCATCCCCTTTAATCTAAGCTAGCAGTAGTTTATTCACCAACTACAAGTGTGTGAATGAGATGAAATGGTTTCTCAAGCAGGGGTCATCCATTCTGCATTCAAGGGATGTTAATTGCACCCTGGATTGAGCCAGACCCTCGCACACCAGACACCCAGTGACTTTTGAGATGGAACTTCCTGTAATCCCAGAGTAAGCCTTCCTTCTGTTCTTACTGCAGTCATCTCCACCTCAACAATGGCAACGCAGTACAACTGCTCAGGCCATAGATCTCAAAGTGATCTCCACTCCCCTCTTTTCTTTCTCTCACATCCCAATCCAGCAATGCCTGTTGGTTCTATTTTCAAAATAAGAAATGGGCAAAAGACCTGAGAAGAAGATATACAGATGGAAAACAACCATATGAAAAGATACCCTACATCATATGTCATCAAGGGAATGTAAATTAAAACAACAATGAGATACAACTATACGCCTTTTAGAATGGCTAAAATTCAGAATGTTGGTAACACCAAATGCTGACAAGGATGTGCAGCAACAGGAACTCTCATTCATGAGTAGAACCCTAGCTGCAAGGGAGTCTGAAGTACAGGGTTTAGCTTTCCTACATCTCCAACTAGAAGTAAAACATCACTTCTGGGTGTCTCTGTGAGGGTGTTTCTGGAAAATTAGTATTTTAATCAACAGACTAAATAAAGATGATTACCCTCACCAATGCTGGTGAACACCATAAAATCCATCAAGGGCTTGAATAGAACAGAAAGGCAGACAAAGGGTGAATTTGCTTTCTGCTTAAGCTGGGACATCCATCTTTTCTTACCCTCAAACATGGGTGCTTCTGGTTCTTGTACCTTTGGACTTGAACTGGGACTTACAATATTGTTCCCCACTTCCCCTTCTTTTTCAGGTCTTCAGGTTTAGATGGGAAACCACATCACTGGCAGACCTGAGCCTCCCTCATTGCGTGAACCAATCCCTCACAATAAATCTAATTATATATATTCTGTTTCTCTAAACAACCCTGTCTAATATTCCTAGTAACCCAATAACTGTTTTTCCCTTTCGGTCATCTCCCTTCCAGGGGATGGTCCCAGTGAGGGATAGGGAGAAACAGCCTCAACTTGAAATGAGACATGCATTTCAAGTTCTGGATCTCTGGACCTTTGACATTAAACTGTATTCAAAATGCTTTCCCAACACCAATTTATACAAAATTCTAGTTTGTCTCCTGGCTGCTGCAGATTCGATTATGAATCATGCTAGATAGATGGATAAGGACACAGTGTACCTAGTGAGCTGGGTGGCCATTCCTGCCTGCTAGGCTTGCATTCTTGTGGTTTATAATGTCTTCTTGGGTGAATAATAACCTCACGTTCATGCCAGGACTTTTGGTATCTGTCAGTGACCTATAGAGGCTGGAAGCCTGAGATCTCAAATTCAACAGCAGGCCTTTTAAGCCTGGTCAATCAATCAGGCCACATAGAGCCACAGAAAGTATAAGCTGCTGATGCAGAAGGCCCCAGGTACCCAGAGGAACACACACTTGCCTAGAAGTGAGGGCATGGATTTTTTTTTTTTAATGTGCAGTTGCTAGGGGACTTTAGGTGCTCAGTGGCAGGGCCATCTCCCAAGGAATGTACTTACTCTGTCCTCTAAGCCCCCATCTGATGCACCAAATTCCATCAATATACAGTCATTCCTTTAACTTAAACCTTCCTGCAGTAACCCATCGCTCCTTCCTGACTTGCTGGTTATTTTCCACTTGGTCAAATTTAAAGTGTCCTGGTTACTTTTAATCGCCTATTCTCTTTTTTCTTCCTCCCCCATTCAATTAATCATGAAGCCTCTTTGATTATTCCTTCAGAGTGCCTCTGGGGAAGGACTGCTGAAGTGGTAAGAGTACTATGTGTTGAGGAAGTGATTCAAACTCTCTCTGAGCCTCAATTTCTTCATCTGTAAAGTGGAGCTAATGCCATCATAACCTCACAGGTTTTTTTGTAAGAATGAAAAATAATACACAGTTCTATTAAAAAAAATAAACATGCACATATACAACACTATTTCCCCAGAAGCCTCTTCAGTTGACTAGTGTTAAGTCTAGTGACTTATATCCTGGCTGAGTGGCTCAATTGGTTGAAGCACTGTCCCATACACCAAAAGGCTGAGGGTTCAATTTCTGGTCAGGGCACACCCCTAAGTTGTAGGTTCAGTCCCTGATAGGGGTGCATATGGGAGACAACTGATAGATGTTTCTCACATTGTTGTGTGGCCCTCTCTCCCCCACTTCTTCTCTCTCTAAAGTCAATAAGCATACCCTTGGGTGAGGATTAAACTGGAAACTATCATGCTAAAATAAATAAGTTAGTTGGTAAAAAACAAATATGATATGATCTCACTTCTAAGAGGTATCTGATGAATAAAATAAATGAATCAAGACTTCCAGCCAAGATGGAGGCATAGGAAGACACACTGTGCCTCCTCACACAACCAAAAGAAGGTCAACAACAAGTTTAAAAACAAAAAACAACCAGAACTGACAGAAAAATCAAACTGTATGGAAGTCTGACAACCAAGGAGTTAAACATTCATTTAGACTGGCAGGAGGGGTGGACATGGGCAGCCAGATGGAGAGGACTCATGGCAAGGTGGCTGCTGGAGGACCCAGCCAGATGGTGGATTGCAGACTGGTTGGTCCTACATTGGAGTGCAGATGGACGGGGTGGGAGGGTGACAGCTGGGGATCAGGACAGACTGAGCAACCCAGGGCTCCAGTGTGGGGAAAGAAAGCCTCAAAGCCTCTGACTGAAAACACCTGTGGGGGTTGAGGCAGCAGCAGGAGGAACTCCCAGCCTCACAGGAGAGCTCACGGGAGAGACCCACAGGGTCCTAGAACGCACACAAGCCCACCCACCTGGGAATCAGCACCAGAAGGGCCCAATTTGGTTGTGAGTAGTGGGGAAAGTGACTGAAAACTGGCAGAGAGTGGAGCAAGTGGCACTGTTCCTTCTGGGACCCCTCCCCCACATACAGCACCACCACACAGTGATGTGGGCTGCCCCGCCTAGGTGAACACCTAAGGCTCTGCCCCTTACTATGTAATAGGAGCACAGAGACCAAAAAAAAAAAAAAAAAAAAAAAAAGGCCCAAATGAAAGAACAGCTCAAGGCTCCAGAAAAAATACAACTAAGTGATGAAGAGATAGTCAACCTACCAGATGCACAGTATAAAACATTGGTAACCAGGATGCTCCCAGAATTGGTTGAATATGGATGCAAGTTAGAGGAAAAAATGAAGGCTAAGTGAAATAAAGAAAAATGTACAGGAAACCAACAGTGATGAGAAGTAAACCAGAACTCAAATCAATAGTTGGAGCAGAAGACAAAAAGAAACATTCAACCAGAACAGAATGAAGAGACAAGAATTCAAAAAAATGAGGAGAGGCTTAGCAACCTCCAGGGTATTTTTAAACATTCCAACACCTGAATCATAGGGGTGCTAGAAGGAGAAGGGGAAGAGCAAGAAATGGAAAACTTATTTGAAAACACAATGAAGGAGAAATTCCCCAATATGGCAAAGGAAATAGACTTCCAGGAAGTCCAGGAAGCTCAGAGAGTCCCAAAGAAGTTAGACTCAAGGAGGAACACACCAAGGCACATCATAGTTACATTACCCAAAATTAAAGATCAGGAGATCAGGAGAGAATCTTGAAAGCAGCAAGAGAAAAGGAGACGGTTACTTACAAAGGAGTGCCCATAACACTATCAGCTGGTTTCTCAAAAGAAGTCTTACAAACAAGAAGGGGCTGGAAAGAAGTATGCGTTAGAAGTTATGAAAGGCAAGGACCTACATCTAAGATTATTCTCTCCAGCAAAGCTATCATTTGGAATGGAAGGGCAGATAAAGTGCTTCCTAGATAAAGTCAAGTTAAAGGAGCTCATCATCACCAAGCCCTTATTATATGAAATGTTAAAGGGACTTATCTAAGAAAAAGAAGATAAAAAATATGAACAGTATAATGACAACAAATTCACAGTTAGTAACAATTGAACCTAAACAAAAACAAAACAAACTAAGAAAACAACTAAAATAGGAACAGAATCACAGAAATGGAGATCACATAGAGGGTTATCAGTGGGGGAAGGGGAGGAGGGGGAAAAGGTACAGAGAATAAGTAGCATAAATGGTAGGCAGAAAATAGACAGGGGGAGGTTAAGAATAGTATAGGAAATGGAGAAGCCAAAGAACTTATATGTATGACCCATGGACATGAACTAAAGGGGGGGAATCTGGGTGGGAGGGGGTGTGAAGGGCAGAGGGGAATAAAGGGGGGGAAATGGGGCAACTGTAATAGCATAATCAATAAAATATATTAATGGATCAGCAAGATAGAACCAGAGGCAGAGAATCATGGACTAGACTGAGAGTAATAAGAGGGGAGGAGTGAGGGGGGGACGGTTTGAAAAAGGGCAAAGGGATTAGTCAAGGAACATATATGAAGGGCCCATGGATGTGGACAGTGAGGTGGGGTTTGACTATGGGAGTGGGGGCAGCCTGGGTGGGGGGAGGCAAAGGAGGAAATAATTGGAACAACAGTAAAACGTTAAAGAGTGGGAGAGAAACATCAATGTATGGTTGCCTCTTACGCATCCCCTGCTGGGAACTGGCCTGCAACCCAGGCTTGTGCCCTGACTGGGAATCGAACCGCGATACTCTGGTTCACAGGCCCGCACTCAATCCACTGAGCTACGCCAGCCAGGGCTCTTTACATAAATTTTAAAAGACACATACAAATAAATGCATGATTTTTAAAAAGATTTTATTTATTTATCTTTAGAGGGGAAGGGAAGGAGAGAGGGAGAGAAATATCAATGTATAGTTGCCTCTCATGCGTCCCCTGCTGGGAACTGGCCCACAACCCAGGCATGTGCCCTGACTGGGAATCAGACTGTGGTTGTTTGGTTCACAGGCCCGTGTTCAATCCACTGAGCTACACCAGACAGGGCTAAATGTATGATTTTATAAAAATGAGATAATATTCCATATTTTGAAAAAAGAAATGTGTTCTTTTCTTTCTGTTTACTCCTCCATAAACCTAATTTAGGTTTTTTATTCACTTCTACAAAGGCTTCTTAACTGTTCTTTCTACAACTAGCTCCTCTCTCCTTAACACCCTCCTCCTCCGTGCTGCTGCTGGGGTTAGTTTCTCTAAAACACTCTTCAGATTATAACTTCTTCATGCTCAAAATCTTTAGCCTGGCAGTGAAGGCTCTCTTGAACTGACTCAAACCTAGCCCAGTTCAACAAGCATTTCCCAAGTGCCCACTGGGCCAGCCTCAGGCTTGGCTTGGGGATGCGAATTTGGCAGTGAAGAAGGCTTAGTCTCCTCTACCATCTAGTGGGGAGACAGACAGATGTGCAGACATTTTTTATAATGCATGGCAAAAAAATAAACCCAGGGAGCAATGGGGTCTTGAGGAAGCATCCACTTTTGTAGTCATGTCCTCATTTCCTCTCATCCAAACCCTCCCTATTCTGTGTCCTGCACATATCATGGCACTTCTATCTCTACCCCTAGTGGGTAGGGCCTGGTGATTCAGATAACAACATGGCAAAAGCACCCACTGCCTGTTACTGCGTTGGTTTGTTGGGCAATTTCCAAGATTACATACTCTTCAAGGACAGCAGCAACAGAATGGATAAATCATTTGATATGTTCACCCAGTGGAACACTGCACAGCAATGAGAATGAATGGGTTACAATGACAGGCAATAACATGAACGAATCTTACCAACAAAATGCTGAGTAAAAGAATCCAGACCCAGAAGTGTCGTAGCAGTATGATTCAATTTACATAAGTTTAAGTACAGGCAAAACTAACCTATGGTTTTAGAAGTTAAGATACAAAAGTTTCATGAAACAATGCTTGTCACTCTTACTGTGTGTGATATATTCTATTCATTGCTGCTTTGGGTTTTTTTGTTTGTTTTTAAGTACTGGTCATCACCCATTGAACTGACTCAATAATGAATCAAAACCCACAGTTTGAAAAGCACACTGTTCTAGTATCTCCATTAGAAAAAGCAAGCTGAGTAAGCAGCCCTCCCTCAACCCCACTTTTTCCTTGAGCTCCTATCCCATAGCATGCTTCCTCTTCGCAAAAGAGCTTCTGTCCACATTGCTGTCCCTCCTTTCACCTCCCTTCCTCACCCTCCACTGGATAATCTTGATGTACCCACTGCATTGAATTCACTCTGGTCACTGACAACCTCCACATTGCCAATCCAGCTGGCAATTCTCTGCCAGCTCTGACTTTGCTTCTCAGCAGCATTAAGTTAACCTCTTCCCTTGGCATCCGTGATAGGTAATTTCATGTGTCAGCTTCACTGGGCCACAGTGCTTGGATATTTGGCCAAACATTATTCTTGACATTTCTGTGAGGATGGTTTTGGGTGAGATTTATACTTAAATTGGTGGACTCTGAGTAAAGCAGACTGCCCTCCCTACCGTGGGTGGGCTTCATCCAATCAGTTGTAGGCCTGAATAGAACAAATGGCTCGCCTCCCAGAGCAAGGGAATTCTGCCAGCTGATTGCCTTTGGACTTAATCTGTAACCCTGGCTCTTCCTGCCTTTGGACTCAAACTCTTTCCTGAGTCTCCAGCTAACTGGTCTCACCATCAGATTTTGGACTCACTAAGTCTCCACACTTGTGTGAGCTAATTCCTTAAGATATTTTAAAGGTTTTATTTATTTATTTTCAGAGAGAGGGGAAGGGAGGGAGAAAGGGAAGGAGAGAAACATCAGTGTGCAGTTGCCTCTCATGCACCCCCACCTGGGGACCTTGCCTGCAACCCGTGCATATGCACCAGTTGGGAATCAAACTGGTGACCCTTTGCTTCACAGGCCCGTGCTCAATCCACTGAGCCAAACCAGCCAGGGCTATTTTTGGAGTTTTGATGTGTCCTTTCATTTGGCCCATATTTCTCTCTCTCAGTGTGTCTCTTACACTGTAGGGGGCAGAGACTGAGGAATTCAGCAGGTGAGGCAAGCCACTTCTCAGGGTTGTGGCGCTGTCTGTGGGGGAAGGGTCAAAAAGGGAACAACACTGCTTGCTCAGCTCTCTGCTGGTTTTCAGTCACTTTCCTCATTTCCCACAAGCAAATTGGGCCCTTCTGGTGCTGATTCCTGGGTGGGTAGGTTTGCGTACATTCTAGCTCCCCATGGGTCTCTCCAATGAACTCTCCTGTGAGGCTGGGAGTTTCTCTCGGCACTGCAACCTTCACAGGTTTTACAGCCAGAGATTTCTGAGGCTTTCTTTTCCTGCGCTGGAACCCTGGATTGTAACGGTATGTCTCGCCCCCCAGCTGTTCCCCTGGGATTCTCTGCATGCAAATGTAGGATTGCCCGCTCCTCCAGCTGCTGCCTTGCCATGTGTCCTCTCCACCCTTGCTGCCCATCTCTGCCCCTCCTACCCATATGAATGAATGATTCTTCTTTAAGTCCTTGATTGTTGGACTTCCATACAGTTCAATTTTCTGGCAGTTCTGGTTCCTTTTTGTTTTTAAATTTGTTGTCCTTGTGGTTGTATGAGGCGGCAAAGCGTATCTACCTATGCCTCCATCTTGACTGGAAGTCAAAAGCCATTCACTTTAGACAATAATTTGGTCACTACCCATGGACCACGCTGTCAGAACTGCCCAGGAGGCTCGTTAAAAGTACAGATGCCTGAACCCCTCTCCAGATCTGGGGGCTTTCTGAGGGCTGGCCCAAGAATTCACTTACAGGCATTTTAAAATTGTTTTGTGCAATCTCCAGGTGAGTCTCAAGCCCTCTTAAGTTGATAAATCATTTGTCTAAGCTATTCTGCCTTCCCCAGAGGCTCAGCCAGGTCCTGAGAAGGTACCGGTGCCCTCCCGCGCCCCGGTCAGAGGGATGTTGCTAGAGGCGCAGTCTCTCCGAAGCCTGGGAGAACCGAGTGCCCTCGTGGCAGCGCACCTGCCGGCACAAACCTCCTGCCGAGCCCTCCCCCTCACATTTCACCCCTACCGCTCCCCAAAGGTAGTCACCTCTAAGTAGTCCTGACTTTGCCCTAACACACACCAGGCTAGTTCAAGCAACTTAGGACTGAAATAGGTGCTATAGCTCTCCGCTAGGTTTACTCAATGTCTAAAATGGGAGTCTAGGGCCCTGGCCAGTGTGACTTAGTTCGCTGGAGCATTGTCACATAAACCAAAATGTCGCAAGTTCCATCCCTGATCATGCGCATGCCTAGGTTATGGGTTCGGTCCCCAGCTGGGCCGTGTAACAAGAGGCAACCAATTGATGTTTCTCTTTCACATTGATATTTCTCTCCCTTTCTCTCCCTCCCTTCCCCTCCTCCTAAGGTCAAAGACCATGTCCCCGATGAGGATAAAAAAATAGCAGCCTAGACAATTTACCTCCTGGGCCTATCCCCTCCGCAACAGCCCTGGCAAACAAATGTCCCATCTTGGCTTATTAAAGGTCAGCAACAGGGATGTCCCTTCTAAGGAAGGTTATCTCTCATTGCTAGGAAGTTCTGCCACACTGTACCAAAGAGTGCCCCAAATATGACTTCTCCCTGTGGCCTCATCGTGCTAAGGACAGAGCTGTCTGTTTCCTCCTCTGAGTGCCCCCAAATCGTATTTTGATGACACCTCCTCACAGTGCTGACCATGTCTGTCACCTGGACTGCTGCTCAATGCCCTATCTCATCCTTTCATGGTGGTGACACTGTCATTTTCCTTTTGGAGGGGAGAGGACTGTGTCGATTGGATCGTCACTCTGTGTTTTGCCATTCTGTCATGAATTAGCTTTCAACTTCATGTTAAAACGGGCCCACCACTCCCACACTGTGAAGTGATTCAGGGCCCTCGCCTCGCCTTGGCGCACCTTCTACACCTCTCCCAGTGTCACGCTGAAACGTGATGACATGACATTCCTGTCGGCTGTGAATCAGAGCCCCGACACGAAGCCCCACTGTTGGACGGAACACCTCTCCACCACCTGTGCAACCTTGGAGAGGCCCCTGAACCTCGTGGTGTTTTGAGTCCTCGGTTCTAAAACGTGAGGGTTCTATGAGTTGACATTTGAGGCAGGACAAGGTCGAGAACTTGTCTTTGCTTTTACTCTTCCCAACTGAATTGTCTTCCCTCTGCTCCCCACAGCTCCAAATCTCACTGTCCTCCAGGCCCACCACCAAGGAGCCTTCCCTGACTCCCCAGTCCATGCAAATCTCTGCCTCTCCAGCAGGTAGATACTGAGGGTCAGGGCCATAAACCTAGCTGACTTAGGTTAGTCTTGCTTCTCACGCTAATCTCAGAAGGGAGCTTCTCTTGCCTTCCTGTGGTCCCTAGGGCTGTGCCAGTCCACAGGTGTGCTCCATAGTGTGTGGCTACTTGACTAGGGCTTGGGTGGGGAGCGCCAGGTGTGAGGACACAGGCAGGGCACGGCCTGCTCTCCACAGACCTCAGGAGCCTCAACTCGCGACTCCGTATGTGACCTCACTGGGTAGTGATGACCTTATGTTTTATCCATGACAGAGTGACCACAGAAACGTGGTGCACTTCGTGGTGCAAAGGTTCCAGGGGAACCTTCCCTAGCAGTTCTCTACTGGACACTGAGCTGTTTGGTTGCCTGAGGGAGATGGTTGACCAGATCTCGTACATTCAGTGCAACTTGTCCTCCGTCCCCTGGGAGTGCAGCGCAGCAGGTTGGCCGGGCTGGGCATCTGCACAGGAGGCACTGGTGCACACTCAGCCCCGTCTGGCCGCCACATGATCACTTTGGGCTCGTCCATCACACCTGAGAACTATCCTAGCTCTACGTACTACCAGTGTCCTGGGGCCCCTCCGAGACCCACAGTGTTCCCGCTCACTGCTGAGGACAAGTGCAATGTCATTCCTGGGCAAGTGTTCAGAAAGGTTATCATCCTTATCAATGGAACCTTCCCCATCTGGGCTACAGGATACTTCCTTTCACACCCTTTACTGGTTGGCCTCACAGCAAAGTCAAGTGCATTTCTGTTGACAAATGACAAAGGGAGGAGTTTGAGGAAGAACTGTTGTGTGCTGCTCACAGACCCAGTCACAGTCACTGTGCTGTCATGTAGACGTCCACATGGGTCCCCTCAGACACACCCCAGACTGAGCTGCGGAGTCCTGGGGAAAGGGGGGGCTCAATCCAGGGAAAAACAGAAGAGCCAAGGTGAGTGATGAAGTGATTCTGAGACTGGAGGGCTGAGGAAATGGGAGCCCAGAAGGTTGGGCTGATGGAGGCCTAGACCCGGGACCCAGAATCTGGCTGTGAACCTTCTGGTCACTCTTCCTCAGTATTTGGCCTGGTTTCCATCTCCTCATTCTTAGGGAGTTAGGGTAAGTCACCCAAAGTCCTCACAGTTAGTTGGTAGAGCTGGCGTTTGAATCCAGGTTGATCTAAAAACTGGGAGGTAACACTCCCACTTCCTCAACTGACAGGTGTGTTCTGAACTCCCCACACCAGGCAGCAGTGCTGTGGTAATAGTTTGACATCAAAGCTGGCATCTTCAACCCCCCCTCCCCAAACCATATCCTCACTCACCATTTATAATGTGGCTTTGCAGCTCCACTATCTAAAGCTTATTTCTACAGCCCCTGGATCTGAACCAGCTTTGCTTTGGCAAACAGGATGCAGCGGAAATAATGGCATACCTACCACACCAAAGCCCCAAGAAACCTTGCGTGCTTCTTCTCTTTCTCTAGACATACTGCCTCTGCCATGAAAACAAGCCCAGCTACACTGCTGGAGAATCATGGCCCAGTCACCCAAAAGCCAGCCAACGGCACAACATGTAAATGAAGCCATCCTAGACCTGTGAGCTACCAGCTGACTTGCTGGATGACTGAAGATACATGAATAAGCCCAGGAGAGATTATCCAAGCCTGTTCAGGTCAGCAGAACCACCCAGCTGGACCCACATGCTCATGAGCAACTATTTCAAGCCACTGAGTTTTGGGAAGGTTTATTACTCAATAATCGCTAACTAATACTGCCCTTTAAAGAAGAGACAAGGTGAGAGGCTGTTGGGATGACCCTAGTGTTCTAGAGAAAGAACGCTGACTTAGCAAACATCTATTTGATGCTTACTGTGTGCTAAACATTTTAATTTAATCCTCACGACAGCCTTATGAGGTAGGTTCTTCAGTTGTCCCCATTTTACAGGTGAGGAGATTGAGGCAGAATGGTAAATAATTTGCTCAGGGTCACAAAGCTAATAAATGCAGTCAGTTAATAAGTCAATACATGAGAAGTAGAAAATGGAGTCCAGAAGGCCACCCTGTGAATCCACTGAGGGAGGAGAGAGGCATTCAGAAACCTGATGAAGACTCTTCCCCACCTGAGAAGGTGGTACTTGGGGGAAATGGGTTAAGTAGACAGAATAATAATAATAATTTAATATATAAGTATTGGTTTATTAAAATTTTATTTTACTTTTTAAAAAGACTTTATTTTTAGAGAAGGGGAAGGGAGGGAAGAGAGGGAGAGAAACATCAATGTGTGGTTGCTTCTCGAGCACCCCCTACTGGGGACCTGGCCTGCAACACAGGCATGTGCCCTGACTGGGAATTAAACCAGTGACCTCTCGATTTGCAGGACACTGCTCAATCCACTGAGCCATACCAGCCAAGGCTATTTATGAAATCTTATTTATATTTATTAAATATGTAAGAGTCTCCTCAGAGGCCAGTTAATCTGGAGGAAACCAGGGGGTAGAAAGTTAGATGCTATATTAGTCAGGGCTCTCCAGAGAAACAGAACTGAATATATATATATATAAAGAGAATTAGGGCCTGGCCAGTGTGGCTCAGTTGGTTAGAGTGTCATCCTGCAAATGAAAGGTCAGGTGTTTGATTCTTGGTCAGGACACACACCTGAGTTGTAGATTTGGTCCTCGATAGGGGCACATATGAGAGGCAACTGATCAATGTTTCTCTCTCTCTCCTCCTTCCTCTCTCTAAAATCAATAAGCATGTCCTCAGGTGAGGATAAGAAAAAAAGAAGACACCAGCTATGAGGGCTGGGGCTCCAACTTTGAGACTGCCTTCCTTCTTTCAGGAAGCCTGATTTCAGCCAAAACAGTAGGTTTTAGTCCTCTGAGAGGTGATGGGTTGATGAGGTGATGGGCAGAGAGAAGAAATATATGGGTACAAAGCCCTGGAATGAAGATGGAAGCTTCCAGTTTTAGGAGCAGAGACATCAGAGCCACTTTTGTTTTAGTTTTATTAGGCGACAGCTGGAGCCAGGTTCTGACTAATTAATGATGCTCAAAGTGCTCTGACAAGATGGAGTGCTCCGCAAAAGCTAGCCATGAATTATTCACAGTGGGTCTTCTTAGCTGGGGGCAGGGGACATGAAATGGGGAGAGGGGGCTGTCTAGGAGCAGAGGAAAGCTAGGCTCTCACCTCCCCCTCAGCTTGCATGAGCTTGAAACCTCCTGCAGGACTCGGTTTTTCCATCCAGCAAATGGGGCTAGAAGTGAGCTCTCCTTTATAACAATAGTTCCTCTGTGCTGCCAGGCCAGGACCAGGCAGAAAAGGCTGGTGACCTGAGTACTGCTCCCAACAAACCCAGAGGCAGTGCATACCCAAGCTGCCCCCACCAAACAATAGTTACTAACAACAATACTAAAACATAGTTCAGGGGTTGGCAAACATTTTCTTTTTGTAAAAATGATTTTATTTAGTTTAAAAGTAGTTTATTTATTTATTTTTAGGGAGAGGGGAAGGGAAGGAGAGAGGGAAAGAAACACCACTGTGTGGTTGCTTCTCACATGCACCCCACTGGGGGGACCTGGCCCACAATCCAGGCATGTACCCTGACTGGGAATCAAACTGGTGACCCTTTATTTCACAGCCCATGCTCAATCCACTAAGCTACACTAGCCAGGGCTATTTCTTTCTTTTTAGAGAGAGAAGAAGGAAGGGAGAAAGAAAGGGAGAGTAACATAAACGTGCAAGATAAAACATGGATTGGTTGCCTCTCACAGGCCCCCAACCAGAGATCTGGCCTGCAGCCTGGTCATGTGTCCTGGCTGAAAATCAAACTGGCAGGCTTTCAGTTTGCAGGCCGGTGCTCAACCGAGCCACAACAGCCAGGGCTCTTTCTTTTTTTTTTAAATTTATTTATTTATTTTTAGAGGGAAAGAAAGGAAGAGAGTTAGGGAGAGAAACAGCGATCAGTTGCCTCTCGTACACATCACAACCAGCGACTGAACCCGCAACCCAGCCATGTGCCCCGACCATGCAGGAATCAAACCAGCAGCCTTTCACTTTGTGGGATGATGCCCAACCAACTGAGCCACATCAGTCAGGGTGACAAACATTTTCTTAAAAAGCCAGATAGTAAGTATTTTTGGCTTTGCAAGGCCTTATGGTCTCTGTCCCAACTCTTCAAGTCTGCCATTGTGGTACAAAACTACCATAGACAATACCTACAAAAATGAATGCAGCTGTCCAATGAAACTTTATTTATGGACACTGAAATAAGACTTTTATGTAATTTTCACATGTTACAAAATATTCTTTTTGTTTTTACTGATTTGAGAGAGAAAGAAACACCAATTTGCTGTTCCACTTATTTATGCATTCACTGGTTGCTTCTTGTATGTGCCCTGACCTGGGACTGGACCCACGACCTTGGTTTATTGGGATGACTCACTAACCAACTAAGCTATCTGGCTGGGGCACAGAATATTATTCTTCTTTTGATTTTTTCCCCCTAACCACTTAAACACATAAAAACCATTCCTTGCTCCTGGACTGTATAAAAACAGGTATTAACTCAAAATGTTACTATTTGACCCAGCAATTCTACTCCTAAGTATATATCTAAAAGAAATGAAAATATATGTCCAAACAAAATGTGTATATCAAAGATTATAGCCACACTATTCATAACGGCTCCAAAGTAGAAGACAAACACAAACGCCTACCAACTGATGAATGAATGGACATGGCATATCCATTCAATGGAATATTGTTCAGCTATTAAAAAGGGATGAAAATATTACATATGCTATACCATGGATAAGCCTTAAACACATTATACTTGGGGAAGGAAGCCATTGAAAGATGGCATATTGTATGATTCCACTGATACAAAATGTTCAGAGTAAGCAAGTCTATAGGGACAGAAAGTAGAGGAGTCGCTGCCTAGGGCTGAGGAGCTAAAAGGACTGGGGCACAGGAGACTGGTGACAGCAATAGATAAAGGGTATGAGGTTTCTGGGATATGATGAAAATGTTCTAAAATTATGTTGATAGTTGGAATATACTTTAAATGGGTGAATTGTGTGGTATGCAATTATGTGTCAAAAAAGCTGTTAAAAAGAAACAATAGGAGGTGTATTGTAGTAAACTGACATAACACATAGTTGTTCAGCTTTTCACAAAGCACCTTTGCTCACGCTGCCTCACAACCTGCCAGGCATTCACTCTTCAACATCTGAGAAAGCCAAAGTTCAGAGAGCAGACTGACTTGCTCGAGGGCGCAGGTAACTGGTTGTAAAGTATGAGCTAAACCCATGTCTTTGGATTTCCTGTCCAGTGCTCACCACAGCACAGACCTTCCTGGAGTTACATCAGAAGATTGGGTCACCACTGCACAAAGCCCTGGGGCGGGAGGAAAGACAGGTGAGAACACCTCCCTGGACCTGTGCCTTCCTGCGGCTCCTCTACCACCCCCCACTCCTTTCCCAGTGCCAGCTTCCCCCTCCACCCTGCTCCTTCCTCCTTTCCTTCCCAGCACCACTGAGCCAGGTTTTCACTCCCTATGCCTCACTCAGGGTCATGGGGAATGGGAGGGATGGTAACAGAAGGATGGGGAGGTTTCTCCAGACATTCAGTCCACAGGACATACCTGGAAAAGGGTTCAGAAAGGCTGAGGAACCAGTCTAAAGTCATACAGCTAATATTCAACCTTTGATTTCCTTAATATATTTGAAAATGAAAAGAGAGAGAGCTTAGGCCTGGGGCAGGGTGTGAGGTGAGCAAAGCTACATCTCATTCCTGGTTTTTCTCCCCACAAAGCAGTCCCATCCACAGCTTCTTCCCACTGTCATATTGTATTTCCAAAGGCAACAACCACTACAGTGGGGCTGGGGTGAGTGATGCTCTTTAAAAACAATTAACTGTTGCCCTGCCCAATGTGGCTCAGTTGGTTGGAGTGTTGTCCTGTAAGCTGAAAGAACATGGGTTCGATTCCTGGTCAGAGCACGTGCCCAGGTTGTGGGTTCAGTCCCTGGTGAGGTCACAAACAAGAGGCAACTGATTGATGGTTTTCTCTCATATCAATGTTTTTTTCCCTTCTCTATCTCCCTGCCTTCCCCTTTAAAAAATTAAATAAAATAAATGAAAATTAACGAACTTTAGAAAAATCAGAAAATACAGATAAAGGAAATAAGAGCCACCGTTAGTCTCACTCCTTAGGTATAAACATGGAATTGACCATGGGGAATATTTTAGGGTGGCTCTGGAGCCAGCTGCCTGAGTTCAAATCCCAGCTCCATCACTTACCATCTGTGACCTTGGGCAGCTCATTTCACTCCTCTGACCTTGGTTTCTTCACCTGTAAAATGAGAATTATAATAGCATCTACTCATAGAATTGTGTGACAATTAAATGAGGCTGTAAAGCACCAAAAAAATGCATGGCACATATTAAGCACTCAGTACATTTTCCCTGTGTTTTTTATTAAAATATTCTTTCCTTACAAACATGAGATCATTCTGAAACCACTATTTTATAGCAGGGGCATGTTACTTGCATTGTAACATCCTTCCATAGCATTAGAAATCCTTCTATAGAACATTTCTCTTAAGACACACATATAGTCATATTCCATCTCTGCAGGGGGATATTTAGGTGTGATTTCTGTCGGCCCCCCGACCCCCAGACGCTTTTCCCCTTGTCTTTGGCCACTTTAGGACAAATTTCTAGGAATTTTGCTGAGTCAAAAGGTATGTAGGTGCTAAAGGTATTTGGCACATAATTGTCAAACTGCCCTTCAAAAAAGTTTAGAGCTAGTTTCACTTCCCCCAGCTAGGAAGGGAAGGCTCCATTCTCTCCGGTGCCTTACTTGTCTTCTCACTTAGATACATCATTTCCAATTTGACCCAGGTGAAGTGTTGTTTTCTGTCTTTTTCTGATTTGTAGGTCAAGCTCTTCCTAATAGAACCCAGCTTGGACATCTGCTCAATCCCATGATCTCCCATAGTGGCCCTGGACTGTAATCAACTTCCCTAAACCCAGAAAGCTCAGTTCTAATGCCCAAGTAAAACCAAGATTTCTAAAATGAGGTAATATAGGTAAAAAACCCACTGCCAGCCAACTTCCCATTATTGAAACATGGCTGTAGGGATTTCAGAAACAGGGATGGCATTTCAAGAAAAGTCCTGTAGGCAACTGTGGTGCACACGGGGAAAGTGAGGCCCAGGGAGAGGAAGTATCCCCAATAAGAAAAAGTCAAAAACATCTAATAGAAAAATAGGTGAAGAACATGAATAGGCAGTCGACAGAGAAAATCTTTATCAGTATGCAAAGAAATGTGCAAATACATTAGTTATTAGGGAAATGCTAGCCAGAATGAAAAGGAGCCACCAACTCGCAGACTAGCAAAATCAGGAAGCTGGATGATGCCAAGTGTTGCCAGGGTGAGGAGGAAATGGGGGTCTCATACCCCGCTGGTGAGTGCACACTAATTTCCTGAGACCCAGCAACTCCATTCCTGGGCGAATGTCCCAGGGACCTTCCCACATGGCTGAGGGTGTCCACTGAAGCTGTCGTTTGTAGTAGCTGGGAGTAGGAGATAAACGGAATGCCCCTCAGTGGGGAATAAATACGTAAAACATGAAAGTACATTATGGAATAATTATACGGGAGTTCAAAACAATGAAAAAGATCAGGGGTCAAAAAACTGTGGGCCAAATTTGATTTGTTGCCAGCTTTGGTGCAGGTTAGCTCTTTTTTTCTAGATTTTATTTATTTATTTTTAGAGAGAGGGGAAGGGAAGGAGAAAAAGAGGGAGAGAAACATCGATATGTCACAGAAAGATTGCCTCTTGCACACCCCCAACTGGGGACCTGGCCTGCAATCCAGGCCTGTGCCCTGATTAGGGACCAAACCCATGACCTTTCAGTTCATAGGTCACGCCAGCCAGGGCACAGCTTAGTTCTTGAACTGAGAATGATTTTTATATTTTTAAATGGTTGGGAAAATAATCAAAAGAATATTTTGTGACACATGAAAATTATGAAATTCAAATTTCAGCATCCACAGTTTTATTAGAACACAGCTGCGCTCATTCATTTCTGTATCGTCTATGTCTACTTTTGTCCTACAACAGCGGAGTTGAGCAACAGAGACTGTATGCCCCCTGTAAAACCTGAAGTATTTAGTATCTAGCCCTGGCTGGCATGGCTCAGTGGATTGAGTGCCAGTCTATGAACTGAAAGGTTGCCAGTTTCATTCCCTGTCAGGGCACCTGCCTGGGTTGTGGGCCAGATCCCCCGGTTGGGGGTGTGCGAGAGAGAGGCAACTGATTCATGTTTCTCTCACACATCAATGTTTTGGTCTTCCTCTCTTTGTCCCTCCTTTTCCTTTTCTCTAAAAATAAATAAATAAAATCTTTTAAAAAAATAAAATATATTCTATCTAGCTCTTTACAGTGAAACTTTGCTGACTCTTGAGGTAGACAAATGCAAATAAACATGAATAGATCTACCAACTATACAGCTAAATGAAAAAATAAGTATCAGTTATCTGCTGCTGTATAACAAATTACCCCAAAAGTTAATGACTTAAAACAAAGATGAACATTCATTATCTCACATAATGGGGGAATTATCTCACAAAAATTTGGGAACAGCTTGGCTGAGTGGTTCTGGTTTGAAATCTGTCATGAGATTGCAGTTAAGATGTCACTGGGGCTGCAATTGTCTGAAGGTTTTACTGGGGCAGGAGAATCATTCAAGATGGTTCATATCACTTACAGCCCTGGGCCAGGTAGCTCAGACGGTTAGAGCACTGTCCCCATAGCCAAGGTGATAGGTTCAATTCCCAGGCAGAGCACATACAAGAAACAACCACTGAATATATAAATGCATAAATAAATGGAACAACAAAATTAATGAGTCTGTCTCTCTCTCTCTTCCCACTCCCTTCTTCCCTATGTAAAAATCAATAAATTAAAAAATTAAAAATTAAAAAAAAGATGGTTCACTTACATGGCTGGCAACTTGGCGCTAACTGTTGGTAGCAGGCCTCTGTCCCTCACAGACCTCTCCTTAGGGCTGCTTCAGTACCCGCATGTTAATAGTGGGGAGTTGTAACCCACCCCACCATTCCTTTGACATTGTTTCTGTAAGTGCTGACTCTAATAGGTAGCTTGTAGATAAACAGCATGTTTGTATAAGAATCTTAGGAACAAACTTCAAAAGATACAGACCCTGACCTCCAGGCATCCCAGCTCCAGATTTGCTGACCTTCAACGTAAAGCCAGGGCGACTCTACCAGGAGAATGCGCACCAGACCAGTACTTGCCTTGTCGGAATGGACTGTGCCCATCTGTATCTAGAGAACATTTCAACACCCTCCCTTGATCTAATCATGCATTAAATATTTTCTTACGAGTATTTTTCAGCAGTTGCAGTTCCTGCTTGACCAAGGAATGGCTCTGACCACAAGACGCGGACAAATGTCAGCGATTTATGTCAGAACCAGCAGAATGCTGCCTGCTCCTGAACCTCAGCAGCAAAACTGTGGATAGAGCAATGGAACTACATGATGACACACCCACAGGAACTAACAGTGAAACCACCTGAGAACAGGGCTGAGAAACCGCACTTCACCAGAAATCCCTTAGTCCCCCTTTTCACAGTCCCTTTATATAACCCAGCCAAGACCTCTGAGATGCTACCATGGTTTTGGAGACATGAGCCTGCCATCTTCTCAGGCTGTTGACTCCTGAATAAACCTCTTTCCTTCTCAACCAGAACCTGCCTCATGAATTTGGCTTTCCCGGCAGTAGGCAGCCGGACTTGTAGGTCATTTACTCAGTTTCATTCACAACCTGGCAGCTGACTTCCTCCAGAGTGGGTGATCCAAGAGAGAATGAGGGGGAGTCTGCAACATCTTTTATCATCTAGCCATGGAAGCTGTACACTGTTATCCTTGCAGTACCTTATTTGTTGGGTAAGGTCAGCTCTGTTCAGGGCACGAAGGGACTGCTCAAAGGTGTGAATACCGCGAGGTCCACTGGGGGCCATCTGGGAGGCTGGCTACCACAGCCAGAAACAGAATATGATCTGTATAGCAGGGTACACTTTAATTAAAAAATTAAATCACATTCATATGAAACAACACTACGTATCTGACAAAACTACACATGAATTCAAAGGTATTTATTAAACAGAGTGGGGGAGGGAGTAATGGGAGTGGAGGGCAAGGAAACAAAGAAATAAATGAGTGAATGAACTAATAAAACTAGAGAGGTACCCTGAACAAACCAACTATTAGAGTGGGCTGTGAATTGAGATGATTCACTCAACTCTCTGCACTCAAGTTCCTGCCTTCCCACACAAAAAGAGAGAGAAAGAGATTGAGAAAACAGGTTCCTTGTCCAAGATCACAAGAACCCAGACTCCCTAATCAAGTCTTGCTCTCTCTGCCTAGTACACCCTCATTCAATATAGGGTTGACCTGCAGAGTGTGCAGAGAGCTCTGGTTCCTGGCTAAGTAGTAAAGGGTTTTGCCTGCAGGAAAGGGTGTGGGGACCTGCAGAACCAGCCTGGGAAAAAAGGATTAGTTACTATTCAAGTAAAGGTGCTGGTGGATTGCTCACCCATCCTGCCAGTGTTCTTCCTTCTCTGGAGACAAAGGGCTCTCTAAGAGTGCAGAGGCCTGTGAATACCCCCGGCCCAGACTGGTCATGGCAGGAGAATCGAAACCCTCATTTCTTTAAAAATATATCCGTGGCTATAGGCCTTGTGACTTCTTTTCTTCTTTTAATCTTCATAAGCTCTGCCAAGTAAGATCTCTTATTTCAAGATGCCCAGAGAAGTGAATTAAAGAGATTGTTTTCAACTATTTTACCTCCCTGTGAATTCATTCATTCATTCATTCATTCATTCATTCAGTAGTTCATTCAGTACTATGTGCCAGTAGTGGTGATACAGCAATGAACAAAGCAGGCAAAACTCCTGTCCTCATGAGTGAGGGGTGGGAGCAGTGGAAATGGGTGGACCATAGGAACAATAAATAATATATAAAAACTAAAATGGAATAAAGAGATAAAAGTTATTATGTTATCAGGAAATATCTGTACTTGAACTGAGACGTGCTGGGTAAGAAGGAGCCAGCCAGCCCAGAGAAAAGTGATTTTGGGATGGTATAAAAGTCCTGAGCTGGGGAAAAGCTTGGTGTTTGGGATTATAGAGAGGCAGGCCCCAGATCAGGTAGGACTTTGTAGCTATTCCTCAAGAGAGTTTGGAATTTACTCTGTCAGATGGAACTGATTCCACCATTATTAGCTGTATGACCTCAAGCAAGTTACTTCACTCCTCTGCGTCTTAGTTCATCTATCGAGTGGAGTTAGTAACTTATTCATTGTGGTAGGCAGCCTTTACAGTGCTTCCCAATAACTGTGCAGCCTGGTATTCACACCCTGTGAATATGGGTTGATTCACTTCTCCCCAATATAACATATGGCAGAAGTGATGGTATAATCATTTCCTATACCTGCTGTAACAAATCAGTACAAACTTAGTGGCTTAAAATAGCACAAATCTACTACCTTGCAGTTTTGGGGGTCAGACATCTAATGGGTCTCACTGGGCAAAATCAAGGGCCATGTTCCTTCTGGAGACTCCAGGGGAGAATGTTGCCTCGTTTTTCCCAGACTGTAGAGAGCACCTGCATCCCTCAGCTCATGGTCCCTTCTTCCGTCCTCAAAGTGCATCACTCCAACCTGTTTCCATTGTCACCACTCCTTTTTTCGGTCACTGACTATCCTTCCTTCTTTCCTTTATAAGGACTTTTGTGATTAAATTTGGCCCATGTGGACAATCCAAGACAATCTCTATCATTTCACAATCCTTAATCAGCCCTGGCTGGTATAGCTCAGTGGATTGAGCATGGGCCTTTGAAGCAAAGGGTCGCCAATTCGATTCCCAGCCAGGGCACATGCCTGGGTTGCAGGCCAGGTCCCCAAGTAGGGGACACATGAGAGGCAACCACACATTGATGTTTCTCTCCCTCTCTTTCTCCTTCCCTTCCCCTCTCTCTAAAAAATAAATAAATAAAATATTTTTAAAAATCCTTAATCACATCTCCAAAATCCCTTTGCCATGTAAGGTATCATATTCATGGGCTAGGGTTTAGGGCACGATCATCTTTGAGAGGCCGTAGTCATTCTAGCTGCCACAGATGGTGTGTCATTTTTGTGATTAGGTAAGAAAAGATTGTGGCTTTTGTCTTGAGTGCTTTCAGGTTTTTTCCCTCTCTCTCCTTGATTACTTAGGGGGAAGCCAGCTGCCATGAGGCAGCCCTGTGAAGAACAGCTCATGTGGCCAAGAACTGAGGCTCCTGGCCAACGGCCAGTACAGATCTTTTCTTTTTTTCCCCTTTCCTCTCCTCCTTCCTTCCTTATTTCCTTTTCTTTATTGTTGTTCAATTACAGTTGTCCCCTTTATCCCCCCAATACTCTCTTCCCCTCTACCACCCCCATCATTCTTTCACCAACAGCCATATTTGTGAACTTGGAAGTGGGTTCTGCACCCCTGCCCAGCCTTGGGGTGGCTACAGCTCAGGCCAACAGCTTGACTTCAGCCTCATGGGGAGCCTGAGCTTGAAACACTGAGCTCAGCATCTCCTAGATTCACGACCCTTGGAACCCATGTGAGAGAACATTTTATGTTTGTTTTAAATCATCACCTAAGGATATGTTTATTGATTTGAGAGAGAGAGAGACAATGATGTGAGAGAGAAACAGCAATCAGTTGCCTCCCATATACACCCCAACTGGGGGTTGAACACACAACCTAGGTATGTGAGGTGACTGGGGATCAAATCCAAAGACTTTTTGGTTTATGGGATGATGCACCAACCAACTGAGCCACCCAGTCAGGGTGAAAATAGTTTATGTTTTCAGCTTCTAAATTTTGGGGTAATTTTTAATACAGTAATGGAAACATTAATTCATTCCACAAACACGCATTAAGTGCCTATGCTGTGTATAAAATTTTGAGGTGTTGGAAATACAGCAGTGAATAAAGCAGAGAAAAACCTCTGCTCTTACAGAGTTTACATACAACCAGGGGAGACAGACTGCAAAATAATGTAACTTATATGATACGTCAGAAGCTGACAAGTGTCTTGGTGAAAAAGTAGAGCAAAGTAGGGAAGATAGACTAACCAAGGAAGGCTTTGCTGAAAAGGTGATATTTGAGCAAGGACTTGAAAGACGTGAATGAGCAAATTATGTTCTTCATGGAGAAGAATATTCCAGGTGCAGAGAACAGCAAGTGCAAAGGTCCTGTGGCAGGACTGTACTCAGCTTTTTAAAAAGGCAGCAGGGAGGTTAGTGTGACTAGAGTGGAGTATGCAACAGGCAGAGTGGTGGCATATGATTAAGAAGTGAGGTGAGCCCTGGCTGGTGGGGCTCAATGGACTGAGCGCCAGCCTAGGAATCAAAAGGGGACCATTTTGATTCTGGGTCAGTGCACATGCCTGGGTTGACAGCTGGACCCCTGGTTGGGAACTTGTGAGAGGCAACTAATCGATGTCTCTCACGCATCGATGTTTCTCACCTTCTCTTTTTCCCTCCCTTCCTCTCTCTCTAAAAAATAACCAAAAATCTTTTTAAAAAGTGAGGTGAGAAAAAAAGATAAAAAGACAAAAAAAGGAAAAAAGTGAGGTGAAGATTAAAGTAGCTAATATATATCATGCTTTTTTAATCTAGTAGTTGCTCAATAAATTAAAGCTTTTTTCCTTTAAGAAACTACATCTAAAACATTTTTTGTGAAAGCACGTCAGATATACACAAAAAAGGAGAGATAATAACATAATGAACACCCATTTAACCACAACCTGTCCTAATAAAACTCTAACAGCTCCAGTTGCAGCCTCCTATGTACCTGTCCCTATTCCAACACTTTTCTGCCATAAACATCACACCTTGAATATAGTGTTAATCATATGTGTATAGCCATAAATAATCTCTAGCACTTTCAGATTTTAAATACATATATAAAAAACATATGTAAAAAGCAAATCTAATATATATCATAAGGCATTTATGTCATATCATATACTAAACATATATATATAAACACACACACACACACATATATATATATATATATATATATATATATATCTCATGGCATCATCTGTACAGCAATTGTATCAGTCTATAATTTGTTTTTTCTTATTTTTTTAAATAAAGATTTTTATTTATCTTTAGAGGGGAAGGGAAGGAGAGAGGGAGAGAAATATCCATGCATGGTTGCCTCTTGAGTGTCCCCTGCTGGGAACTAGCCTGCAACCCAGGCATGTGCCCTGATTGGGAATCAAACCATGATCATTTCGTTCACAGGCCTGTGCTCAATCCACTGAGCTACACTAGCCAGGGCTGTATTTTTTAATACAAATGTTATTTCTGAGATTTATCTAGTGTGATCTATGAGGCGCTACTTCATTCTTTCACCGCTGTATATCCCACTGCATGAATATATTAATATAATGTTGAAAAGTAATAATCATCCCAATGAAATTACCAGTAATCCCTCTCCTTCCCTGCCTCTCTTCCTTCCTTCCAAGTTGGCTGATACCTTTATTGTTTTGGGGGGAGGAAGGCGCTGAGGAGCTCTTTGGGTGCGGGCTCCCTTCCTTGTCATCATCGTGGGCTTCTGGCCACGTGTGATGGCCTGGTCCTGCGCTGGCAGCCACGTCCAAATCCCAGTTGTCCTGGTTGCTGCAGATCATGTGCCAGATGCTGCCCAGGGTGGGCATTCTTGATGGTGGTCCACACATAGGAGGCCACTGGCTTTTGCTGGCCAGATTTCACTCCGTGACTACCACCACACCTTTCCCGTGGGCCACCAGCTCCAGCCAACTGTTTTGCAGCGAATCAGCCTGTTGTACTGAAAGGAGTTGTGGGCCTTCAGATTACTGGGTTTGGTGTTATAGGTCTGCTTGTTCTTCTTGATCAGGAAGCTGGAGTAGTTCTGCAGGGCCATCCATTGCAGGTGGACAGACAGCAGGCAGCTCCTATCACTGTGGCAGCCAGAGACAGAAAAAGAGTAATTTCTTAGTATTATTTAATACCCAGTCCATATTAAAATTTCCCCAATTGTCTGAAAGATGCCTTTTTACAATTAGTTTATTATATCTTGTCTCTTTTTGTTCAAAACAGTCTTTTCTCATTTTTACCCCCATACCATAGAATTGTTGGAGACCCTGGGCTATTTGTCTCACATCCTGCATTCAGCTGGTTGCTTTTCATAGTGCCATGATTGAATTCAGTTTTCAGTGGGGAGAGAAGGGACAAGAAACTGTCACATGTAGCCCAGTGACCAAACTTGGTGTTACCAGTGCGGTACAAACCTACACTATGGGCCTCCTGATATAATGGGAAATAGGTAACATGGCCTCTACAGTATTTTACTAAAAGTGACTTATCTAATCATGAAAGGATAAAGAGGACAAATTCAGATGGTGGGATCTTCTGCAAGATAATTTGCCTTGATTCTTCAAAAATGTCATGAGAGAAAAAGGTGAACACTGACTGGATACTGGATCACAAACAAAACTATAGCTATACTGGATAAAACTGGGAGAATTGGAGAAATCTGAATAGGAAACTGTATATAAGATACTATCATGTTGAGTTTCTTAGGCACTGTGGCTGTGTGGGAGAATGTCCTTGTTCTTAGGATATGCAGGCTGAAGACTTTAGCAGTGAAGTGTCAGAATGCCTACAAGTAACTTTCAAATGGTTCAGCCAAAAAATAAAAAGCATGTGTATAAATAATGTAATCTGACAAAGCATACTGACAATTGGTGAGTCAAGATGGAAAGTATAAGGGTGTCTGTTGATTGTACACGTTTTTTTGTTGTTAAGATTTTATTTAGCCCTGGCAGGTGTGGCTCAGTGAATTGAGAGCCAGTAAACCAAAAATTCATGGGTTCAATTTTCTGTCTGGGCCCATGCCTGGGTTGTGGGCCAACCCCCAGCTAGGGGCATGCGAGAGGCAACTGATTGATGTTTCACACATCAATGTTTCTCTCCCTCTTTCTCCCTCCCTTGCCCTCTCTCTAAAAACTAAAGTAAGATCTTTTAAAATTTTTAAGATTTTATTTTATTTTTTAGACAGAGGGGGAGAGAGGGGAAGAGAGGGAGAAAAGCATTGATGTGATAGAGAAACACTGATTGGTTGCCTCTTCTATGCACATCATTCAGGGACCAAACATGCAACCCAGGCATGTGCTATGATGTGGAATCAAACTGGCAACCTTTCGCTTTTTGGGATGACACCCAACCGAACCACACCTGTCAGGGGTATGTAGTTTTTAAAATAAAAAGTTGTAGAAAAAAGAATGCTTTTCTTATGCAGCTGCTGGGCACCTCCAATTTGTGGGCCTCACCATTGCTGACTCTGATCTCCCATTGCCTACCATGTGCTCCAGATTTCTTCCCCTTGGGTGCAGAAGCCGTGGATGGAAGCCCAGAAATCCAATATCTCATCATTCTGATGTAAAATTCCAACATCATTTAAAGGAGGGAAGGAAAAGAGGAGAAGGAAAGGTCCGCAGGCGGCTAGTCTAGTACTGGCTCTGTATCCTCCAGGGCTCCATCTGTGGTTAGTCATCGCCCCCTGGTGGCCATCAGCATGCATGCGGTATCTCTACCAAGAGGCAAACTGTGTCCTTGAGCCCTCCTCTACCTAACAGGATCCCGCCCCAAGACAAGCACCCCAACAGGCCAGTGGTCCTACAATCCTAGCCCCTTCGCCATTTAAAGTACACCAACTAGAGGCCATCATGGTGCAACATGCTTTCCAGATATGAACTCAATCCTCACACCAGCCCTAACAGGTGGGGCTATGGTAGCCTCCACATTAAAGATAAACTGAGACTCATAGAGGGGAGGTGGCACGCCAAAGATTGCACAGCTGATGTCACACCTAACTCCAGATGCAGTGCTATGCCCACTACAATCTAGTTGCTTCAAATTCTGATGATGTGATGATCACAATAAAGTAATATAATGGTGAAAAACAACTGTTGTGTGACTATGAGCCATGCACTGTGTACAACATATTAACTCATTTAATCCACAAGAGCCCTAGGGGGTAAGTTCTATTAGTAAGCCCATTTTACAGTTGAGGAAACTGAGGTACAGAGACTTAAGAAATCTGCCCTAGGTCACTCAGAGAGGAGTACTGACTAGGAAAAAAAACATTAAGGAGCATAGGAAATATCCATTTGTTCAGTTCATAAATGTTTATTACTACCAACTAGGTACAGGACCTTGAACCAAGACATGAGCACAACAATTCTACTAAATAATTTTTTTTTAAAAAGGCAAAGAGCCCTGGCCAGGTAGCTCAGTTGGTTAAAGTGTCACTCCCAACACACCAATGCTGCAGGTTCGATCCCAGTCAGGGCACATACAAAAGCAACCAATTAGTGCATAAATAAATAGAGCAAATTAATGTTCCCCTCTCTCTCCATTCCTCTCTCTAAAATCAATAACTAAAATATTATTCAAAGAGAAAAATCTAATCTATTGGGTTAGCCAAAAAGTTTGATTTTTTCCATAAGATGGCTCCAGTAATTTTGCTAGATTGCATTGTGACAGATGTCATATCAGTGTGCATTAAAAAAAACTTATCAAAATTGGTGAATTTTTGTGTAGCCATTTAATACTGAAGATTGAATAAGGGACATTTTTGGCATATTATGCTTTATTATTTCCAGAAAGGTAAAAACGCAACTGAAGTGCAAAAATGATTTGTAGTGTATGGAGAAGGTGCTGTGACTGATCGAAGGTGTCAAAAGTGCTTTGCAAAGTTTCATGCTGGAGATTTCTTGATGGACAATGCTCTACCATGGGGTAGACCAGTTGAAGTTGATAGCAATCAAATCAAGATATTAATTAAGAACAATAAACATTATACCACACGGGAGATAGCCGACGATCCAAATCGATAGTTATTTACAAAAATGCATTCCTGAAAGTAAGATGTTCAACAAGAATTAAATAGTCTTATAATCAGTTGGAAATAAAAGTAAAAGATCTCTTCTGGGGAAGGGGAAGTGTAAGTGAACATAAAATTTTCACTGCAACCTGCCAGTGAACACACTGATAAGTCCTGATTTTAAAGTTGGCTAAATATTTTACCTCAAAGAAAAGTGAATTAGTGTGCTGCCAATCTCCTGAGAAATTCAGAAGAGGGGCTTTTTGGCATATGTATTTTTTAAAAATTCCTGCTCCTAATAAACAGAATCTGATGATTCAATCTGACTTTCAGAGATGTATTTAACCACAGCACTCCACCTGCAACCAACCCCTGCTGCTCCCTACCCTCCCAGGGTCTAGGGAAGTCCAACACTGTTGCCTCTCCTTTCCCTCCCTCTGCTGCTCTCAGGCCCAGACAGCATCGGATTACTTAGGATTTCTTGGAAGTCTCCGGACCCTGTCCTGCTCGGCTGCTGTCAGAGATACACTCCTTCCTTACCCTGGCAAGGTCCCCCAGGCCCAGGCAGCCCCCCTCCCCACAGGAGACCTGATCTGAAGCATTCACACTGCTCTGTAGCTGCGACTGGAGCTTCAGGACCAGCTGCACACCACTCCTCCTCACCCGCACACGCTTTTCTTTTCAGCTTACAGTTAAAATACTTGCTGAAATTTTGTAGAAATAAGAACACAAAGTTTCGTTCTTTTAAAAATACACTTTATTAAGGTATGATTGACATACAAAATGTGTACATACTTAATGTATAAACTTGAGTTTGAATATCGTTTTCATTCTTACCATCCTTGTTACTATTTTGGTCTACATGTACCATGAAATGTCGGTGCAAAGTTAAGAAAAGGATACAGGTGGAAAAACTGACCAAAAGTGTGAATAAACTAGAGGAGTGTTGACTGAAAAACAAAACACACAGCCCATCCCTTGAAAGTAGTTTTTTCTTTTGTGAACCTAAATCAGAGGTTCTCAAAGTGTGGTCCCTGTACCAGCAGTGTCAGCCTCATTTGGGAACTTTCTCGAACTGCAAATGCTCTGGAACACAGCTGCTGAATCAGAAAACAGAAGGCTGGGGCCCAGAAATCTGTTTTAACCAGCGTTCCAAGAGTTTCTGGTGGATGTTCAAATTTGAAAACCACTGCATTACTACTACACGATGACCAAACCTCCTATTAATTCAGTGATTTGAAAAGTGAATTTGTATTTCCTTAGTCTTAACAGCAACTTGTACTAAAGAAATAACAGCAAGAGGAACCTAGATGATGCCCGGTGTAGGGGTTGAATTTTCCTACACAGTATCTCTCCTTGAGGTAACAGACTGTATTGTTAAGAACTAGGGGCAACCAGATGGGTTGGGCAATGTTTGCTGTGGGGTTCCTTAATCACACTCCTCACCCCCAAAGGGTTTTTGTGGTGAAGTTAGAAAATAAACTGAAAGTCGAAAAGGACCGAAGAAGTCCTTCCTGGCAGCTGATTCGGTTTCACTGGAGGTAGAAATGGGTTTGCATGGAGGAAAAGGCTCCTGTAGCCTGTGAAGGACCCCCTTTAACTGAGCAAGCTTGAGCTACTGGACAGGGTCCCTGGGGGTATTTTTCTAGCTCCTGTTCCTCCTCTTCTCCCCGAACCTGTCTGCACTCCTCTTGGCCTCTCGCCCTCTGACCCTTTTTCTCCAACTCCAGCTTTTTAACTCCTCTCCTCCACAATCACCAGCACCGTGTCCAGCTACAACTCACCAGCATGCAGGACACACAATTCAACACCTGCAGGCCCTATGGGGCGTCTGACTCCATACTGACCCCTTGAAGGATCTCAGTAGCAGAGGGTATGGGTCTTGCAGATGGAGGAGGGTGTGAGGAATTTTGCTGGGCCTGGAGGCAGGGGGTGGTCCATAAAGCTCCCCAATATGGAGGACATTCTGCCCCATGGAAATGCCCTAGGGCTCCAACCGTCTTGGGAGGCTTGCCACTGTTGTTCTAATGGTTACTGAGTCTTTGAGTCAGTAGAGTTGCTCCCACCCTGAATCAGATCCATGGGCCATAAAGTGCCACTGACCTGGCAACCTCTTGGGAGTGTCACACACTAAGTAGTGAGGCAAATGAATGTCACTTTTCTCTCCCTTTCTCTAGTTGTTTCCTTTCTGGGCTTCTGCCCCGTTACCACTTATGCAAACCCTTGTGGGTATAGGGGCTATTTTGGGCTGGGGTGTCACAGGCCGGACCCGTTCCTTTCCAGAAGCTACAAAGGTACTTCTGGATCAGGTGGGGATGGTGAGGCAGGGTGTCTGTGGCTGTAGAATACTGGGATTTCTCTGGGCCCAGAGCTGGCATCTGGACTCATTATGCTCTGGTTTACTGACCCGTCAAATAGAGTCCAATGACCACTGTGATACCTCAACTACATGGGGGGATCCAAGGCAGCTCTCTCAAAACCCAGCTGCATCTGTGGGTGCTGAGGGAGTCCCTCACGTATTTCCTTCTCAGCTTCTAATTTTTTTTATTGTATCCAACAAGCTACCCATTTTGTTAGGTATTTGAGGGTTTTTATTATAGTTGATATACATTTATATGCCTTATGTGATCACAATAAATCTAGTAACCATCTGTTACCAAAGTTACCATGATATTACTGACCATATATTTTGTTTTGTTTTTATCATTCTTCCAGTGTTTAATCTTTGAAGGTAAAATATTTTTCTTTAGTTGCTTTTAATGCTTTCTGGTTCTGTTTTCAATAATTTTACAATGATGTCACTAGGTATGGTCAAGTGGCCCTTTGGAATAAGAGGCACCCAGAATGTAGGGCTTAACTTAATGAGCTTCCCTTCGCTCTAAGTACCCTGGATCCTCAGTTCCTGACTGTCTTGGCAGCTCTGAGTACCTTCAAATATATACATATGTATGTATGTATATGTATACACACACACCAATCCAATTCTTCAAGCTATTTCCAGTAGGAGTGTTAGTTTACCAGAAGCTACTATTACAGCTAAAAATGGAAGTGTCACTGTCTTGGGTTTTAATTCTGCATGTTTAAAGACTTATAAATAACATTGTTGTTTTATAGTTACTCAAAGTTCAGTACCACATTTTACCACTTTCTTTGGGCTTTATCCTTTCTTGTGTCTCTCACCATTCATTTGGGATCATTTTGTATGAAATACAGCCTTTAGAATTTCCTTCACAGTACAAAAAATTCTATTTGGTTATTTTTTTAAATCTCCTGTGTCAGTTTCCAAGCTTTCTTGTTTTTGCAGATATTTTCAAACTTGTCTTTTATCTCTTTAAAAAATACCAAGAATTGCTATTTTATACTCTTTCTCTGGTAATTAAAATACCTGAAGTTTTTGTGTATTTGTTGTCTGTTATTTCTGCATGTTCTCTTCGATGATATCTCCTTGTTTACCTGCTTATCTTTGAGAATGTGCTGGAAGTTACTAAAAAAAAATATGTGTAAGAATACTTTGATTTCAGAGATAATACCCTTCTCTAAAGATTATATTCATTTGTTTCTGTCAGTCATCTGGGCCCACCACAAGTCTGGTCAACGTTGCAGATTTTGAAAGCTGACATTCCCTACATCTCCAAGTCAAGCTGAATTTGAGAGACATATTCATCTTCAGTTCATCATTTTCTTGAGGGTGTTTTCACTTGGGGTTCCAGTTCAAATGTGGGGTGATTATTTAGACTTCTGGCTTTCAGCACTTTTACATTTGTACCCCTATACTGCAAGTGCACAAACCTTACAGCTGAGTATCGCAGGTGTTTTTCTGTCAACAAATGCCTTCAGACAAAGGCAGCCTGATGAACTGTCTTGTCCTGCTTCTTCTCAGTTTGACCCCTAATTCTTCACTCTTGTTAGCGCTGTGGCATGCTTTTTTTTCCCCCCTTCCAGCGTTTCATCCAGCGCAAGTTATTTTCCCTGGAGGAGTTGGTCCTAATATCCTAGACTGCTATTATCAGAGTTGTACCCCTTCACTTAAGGCCTCATTATCCTCCCTCCAGCCTCAGCCTGTCCGCACACGTTGCTTCCCGTCCGCTTCCCGCAGAGGAAGGGAGCACGAGGTCAGAGAGACAAAGGAGAGACTTTGTTTTTACGACCTTGTTCTGAGGAAGTAGGAACTTACAGTTCTTCATTACACTTAAAATTATTCCAGAGTGAGGACATATAGTTGTTACCTGGGGTTTCTCCACTTACCTAATTTCGTATGTTCAACTTATCTCCATTTTGTCCAGCAAGTCACGTGATAGGCCCTACCCAGCCACAAGGCAGAGTAAGAAAAGAGGACAGGAGTGGCGGATGGTGGCTGCCCCACAGCCTGGCACCGGCAGAAAACTCACTCGCTCAGGCGAAAGCGAACACCAAGCACGCAGCTCACGCCTACATACACCCAACTCGGTGTGCCAGGCGCCAGGGCCACGAACCCCGGCGTCGGCGACGGAAAACGTCGGACCGGAAGCGGGCGTGCGCCTCGCCAAGGCTTCCGGGGAAAGTAGTCTGCGGCCGCCCCGCGTCTGGGGCGCTCGGTGGTGGTTCTTTTCGGTTGTGGGGACCGCCACTGGCGGATGGTGTGTCTTCCCAACCGAAGGTAAAATGCCGGGGGAGGCAAGTGGGCGTCCTTCGACACCTCTTTAAAGGGCACTTCCAGATCTTCCTGTTATGAATTCTAAGTTTGGTGGTTCAAACTTCTCCAACCGATGTGGTTCCCATTAAGATGCTTTTTCACCCCCGCCACACTGTCAAATCCCCCTATAGGATCGATCCTTTAACCTTAGAGAAAGCAAATGTAGTCTAGCCCGTTTCAAAAGTCCAAACTTACACCTCATTCTTAGATGCCCACTTGCTTGACCCACTTCTCTGAGCATTGGTAAGCCAAGGGGGAAGGAGAAGGAAGGCGTGGGTCTCACGGGTTAGTCCCGTTTGGCCTGGGGTCGGTGGCCTGCCCCGACAGGGTGGTCCCCTCACAGGGAGATGCGCGGCTGTCTAGGCACCATGTTCAGTTTCACCTCAGTCCCCTGTGTTCATTCACAGTGGGGCAGACGAGTTTCCCCTTCGGCACCACGCAGTCCCTGTTTCTAATCCCTCTCCAGGCGGGCCATCCCCTAATTTGGTTAGGCAACCACTGGGACACGTCCCTTTGGCCCCAGCCACCCCATCTTCCTTACTCCTGCTGAGAGCTCCAAGCTCAGGGTAACACATTTGTCCCGGTTTTCCAGCACAGCCCCACCTTCCTGTCTGGTTAGATTCCGCCTCATTCTTAAGGATCCCAGTTTAGATGATCAATCACATGGTAGCCATATCCAGGATCCATTGAAATTCTGTCTTGTGATCTCTGGTAGCAAAGAAAACCGATAGAGCTGTTCTACCCTTTTCTTCCTAGGCACAAATGCGGAGCCTCGGAAGACTTCCGTACTCTGCTTCTAGGAGCTACTCCAGCAGCACTCTCCTCCCTTCAAAACCTGTGTTGGGTCCCTCCCCACACCTTTACCATCGCATATACTCTTCAGGGATAGACAGCAAAGATCTCCCAAGAACTCCAGGTGGCAGCCCAGAGTGGGCCTGTGGTTTTACTGCAGAGGGAGACAGCAAGCCCCAGTGATTTCAGATGTCTGCAATATCTCATCCAGTCATTCTCTCCCTCTCTTTTAAAAAATATTTTACTTATTTTTAGAGAGAGAGGAAGGGATGGAAAAAGAGAGAAAGAGAAATGTCCGTTGTCTCTTGCACACCTAACGTGGGACCTGGCCTACAACCCAGGCACATGCCCTGACTGGGAATCAAACCAGCATTTTTTCAGCTTGTGGGACAACATCTGAGCCACACCAGTCAGGGCTCTCTCTTTTTCAAAAAGATTTTATTTGTTTGTTTGTTTGTTTGTTTGTTTATAGAGCGAAGAGAAGGAAGGGAGAAAGAGGGAGAGACACATCAATTGGTTGCCTCTCGCACATGCCCCTACCAGGGACTGAACCTGCAACTCAGGCATGTGCCCTGACTGGGAATCAAACAGGTAACCTTTTGCTCTGCAGGACAACACCCAACCAACTGAGCCACACTGGTCAGGGCCCCAGTCACTCTCTTGGTGCCTAAGTCCCCTAGCCCTGTGGGGAGATGCAGAGGACTCATCCCAGGAACATAAGGTCCCTCTCCTCTGGACCTGACCTTGTGCCATGGTTACATGTCAACGGGGCCCCAGAAGTGAGGTTGTGCAAGGCTCGCACCTCCTAGTAAGTCCAGTGGGACAGTGTGCCAAGCCCTTGTGGCACCCTTTAGAATTGTAGGGTAACATGACATTTTGTTTTCATCTTTGGGGCCTTATCAACAACTCCAAGCCAAAATCCTGTGACAACTCTTAACTTTTGAAAATGAGCATTATAATTCAAGAACAATTGGTAATTGCTAGTTTCTTAATGCACATAATAACATAAAACCCCATTAGTTATTAGAGCTAACACTTATCTGGTCATAGCATGATAAAATATCATCTATACCTCAAGTCGAAATTTCTTGGTTCCTTTATCCATTAAAATGTGTTTGTCCAAAAAAGTGTTTTTCCAAAATTATAGGGCTTTCATGACATTCATTAGCAAAAATTAGTTCTCTCCTTCCACTAATTCCTACAAATAATCACCTATGTTCTTATTTACAGGAAGCCTTTTGCTCCCATGCTCTTCCCTTTTTAAAAATTGACCCCTCAGATGGTATTTCTAGAGAATAAGAATGACTCTGCTTGATCTTGACAGTGCCAAGACCTCTCTCTCCTTTCTTGGGCCTGGATCAGCTTCTCACTCCTAGGAGCATTAGTGCCTATATTTCCTTCTCCTCAATCCTTTAGGTGCAGTAGATGTGCAGGCCAAACCGGCTCCTACACTTAGGGAACCAAGCAGGTGGCTTTATGAGACGGGAGACCAGATAAGAGCAAGGAGAGTAACTTTAACTGTTAAAGAGATTAAACCTTCAGAGAAGCACATACAACAAATTCCTATGCATCATACTCTTAACAAATTAAATATCTTACTGTGTCTTTTTTTTAAAGATGTAAAATATGACAGTTTAAGCCTTCTTTTATTCCTTCTTACCCCTCTCTCTATTAGCTCTAAAGGAAACCACCACTCTAAGCTGGTATTTTAATACCTTCCCACTTTTACTTTATGTAAGTTGATTAAAAAAATAGGTATGGATTTTTTAGTTATAACATCACACTATACATCTATATCCACCTGCAACTTTATTTTCAATTGTTTTCAGTATACTAGGCATGTTAATACATGTACATTCAGTTCAACCCTTTGTTAAATACTTGAGGATCTCCTGTGCTGGGGACAGAGCACTAAACAAAAGATATAAAAGTAGTTGCTCTGAACCAATACTAAGCTCTTCACTTAGTATTTTGTACTTTTCTGTATATATAATATATCATGCTTCAATAACATGTTCCCCCACCCCCAATCTCTACTCTCATGGGGCTGTCTTCCAAAGTAGGACATATAATAAAACAAAATATTTAGAATGTCAGGTGGGGGTAGGTATTATGAGGAAAAAATGAAGTTGGGTAGGGAGATGGAATGTGTCATGGAGGGGACTACTATTTTCATAGGGTGGTCAAGGAAGAGTTCTCTGGTAAGAAAATCTAAAGCAAAGAGCTAAAGGAGGTGAGGGAAAGAGGGTTCAAGAAAGAGGGAAAAGCAAATGTAAGGGCTCTGAGGTGGAAGCTTGCTGTGTGTGTGTGTGTGAGTGTGTGTGTGTGTTATTGCAGGGAGGCCAGGGCCTGGAGTAAAGTGATCAAAAAGAAAGACAAGTGGTCAGTCAGACAGGACAGGGTGGCAGATCGTTACAATACTATGTAGGGCTTTTACTTTAGCTTTTATCCAGTGACATGGAGAGCTATTAGAGGGCTTTGAGCAGATGAGTGACATGGTCTTAGATTTTTGGTGTCACTCTGGTTACTGAACTGCAAATATAGAGAGAGACAAGGATGGAGGCAGGGAAGCCAATTAGGATATCACAAATAATCTGGGCCACAGATGATGATGGTGACCTGGGGGTTAGGGTGGTGGAAGCAACAAGAAATGGTCATCTTTATATCAATATGTCCTGCAAGTTAGCAGACAGGACTGACTGAAGCTTGGGTGTAGGTTGTGAAAGAAACAAATCAAGAATGGTTCCCCAGTTTGGGCCCTGAGCAACTGGAAGATAATCTTGCCTTTTCCCAGGTGGGAAGACTGAGGGAGGAACATGCTTATGATAGGGCTGGGAAGAGATCATGAGTTAATTTATCTTTGGAGACATAAAATTTGAGATGTCTTAATGGACATCCAAGTAGAGATGTCACATAGACAGTTAGTTATATAAGTATTAAATCCTGGGCCAGAGATGTAAATTTTGAAGTAGATATTTAAAGCCATGAGACAGGATGAGACCCCAGTGAGGGTGTCTGTAGAAAAAAAAGAAGAAAAGAGGTCTGAAGACTGAACTGTAGGAGAATTCCCATGTCTAGTAAAGGAAAAAGAAAAAACCTGGGAGAAGCAGCTCTCAATGAATTATATGGAAATGTAGGTTAAGTGTGATAACTTGGAAGCCAAATGAAAAAAATGTGTCAAGGATAAGGAAATGATCAGTGGTACCAAATAATCCTAAAAGGTCAATAAAATGATTTTAAAAAGACCTTTGGATTTAGCCACATGAAGTCCATCAGTGACCTTTGACAAGAGCAGAACCTGACTGGAGTGGGTACAAGGGACAATGGAAGAAGAGGAATTGGAGAGGAGTATGGTACACCTGTACTGGGGAGTATTCCTATCAAGTGAAGCAAGAAATGGAGTGGCAGGAGGAAGGGGGCGCAGCATATTTATAAATGTACACAGGATGAGAACAACTATGTTATTGTGCTGATGGAAAATATTACCTAGACAGGAGATGCAGGAAAGAGGGCAATTGTGGGAATAGCATCCTAAAACACCAGAGAAGTTGGTCTTAGATAAGAGAACACAGTCAACCATAGTAACAGGAGGGAAAGCAAGAGCTCATGGATAAGAAGCATGTAGGTGAGTAGTTGTCTTCTGATTGCTTTTACTTTGTTAACTAGGAAACAGTTACCAGCTGAGTGAGGCCTGGGGTCAAGTGCTGGAGGTTGAGAAGTGAGAAGCTATAAAATAGTACCTTAGGAGACTGGGGCAATGACTGGACTAGCAAACAAATGCTTGAGGTCAACAGGAATTTAAAGTGGGATTCACAAGTATTTTTTCTCCAGCTACATTTAGCTGCATGGGCACAGGAGTAGAATAGGCAGGGCTAGAATGTTGTTTTGCTAGATGCCCTGGTTCCTTCATTTAAGTACTGTTGTGTCCATATTTTTACTATTTCAAACATTGCTGCAATGAATAATATCCTTGTGCATGTCTTTGTGCTCACATGGGAGAATTTCTAGTCTAGGGTATATATCTAGTCTAGGGTATATATGCTGGGTCATGAGATATGCTTAAATTCAGCTTTACTGGAAATTGCCAGATTACTCTCAAAATGGTTATACCAGTTTACCTTCCCACCAGCAGTATATGAAAGCTCCATTTTCCCCCTGCTAGACTTCTAAATTTTTGCCAGCCTAATGGGAATGAAATACTATCTCAATGCTGTCTTTTGCAATATTCTGATTTCAAGAGTGGGCATCTTTTCATTCATAAGCCAGTTTTGTCTACCAACAAACCACTCCATTGCTCATGTAAACAAGACTGTATGTATTAAGTACCTACCATGTTTGTAGCACTGTGGTAAGCCAGGAAACAAAGTTTAACAAAACAAATGTGGACCCAGAGAACACCAAGTAATCACAAATACAAATTGTGGTAACATGAAGAACAATAGTAATCCCTGGGAATTTAAGAGGGAGACCAATTTAGCTGAAGTAGGGCAGTGACATTTGCATTTTTAACAGATGAGTAAGAATTAACTAGTTTAGCAGCTACAGAGAACTGAATATGACTATCATCAATATGCCCACAGACTGCAAAAGTTTTTTTTGTATATTCTCATGTGGGCAGAGGTGGGCTAGATGCCCTGGGGGACAGAATGCTTGCCCTGGGTCTTTCCCCGGAGGTGGAAGGCTGGTTTTCTCTGGGATCCCTTTTGCAATTATGAGATGATCACTCCTGGGCTATTGTATGCAATTTACTGTTGTGTGAGTCTCTGGTTATACTCACATATACATGCTGACCTGCTAATCCCATTTGAGATATTTTACCTCATTTTGGATATGTAAAGAAAAAGATTCTGTAGTGAAAAAGGTGGGAGTGGCTCAGTTGGTTTGAACATTCGCCCCTAATTGAAGGGTTGCAGATTTGATTCTCAGTCAGGGCACACGCCTGGGTAGTGGGTTTGAGCCCCAGTCTGGGGGCACATGGGAGGCAACTGATCGATGTTTCTCTCTAAAAGCAATGGAAAAATATCTTCACTGAGGAAAAAAAAATTTAAGGTGGGAGCCCTTAAAAAGATAAAAGTGTCCAATGTCATTATAAAAATGCCACAGTAGTAGGGAACTTGTTAAGGGGGATAACGAGACTGTAGCACCATGGAAAATATGAAAAAGTTCTTGAAGTGTGATACAAGGTTTTATCCTACAGTATGGGCTGATGTAAATAATGATACATTCAGGTGTTAAGGTTGTGAGTGAATGTAGGTAATGTACTGAGTCAAGAAAAACATTCCAATGTCCTTCGTCATTTTGTCTCTGCTTGGTCTCTAACCGACCATCCAACATGGCCCTGAAGGTACCAGTTAGTGGTTAAGAACCTACTTTGCTGCCAGACAGTCCTGAGTCAGAGGCCTGAGTCTGCCATGGACAGTACTACCTGGGGCGTTATTTTATCTGTTTCCCCCACTGTAAAACAAGGGTATAATACATAGATTGTTTCTTTAATGTAAGAAACAGAAACATGACAGATCAGCTTAGCCAAAAAGGAGGCATCACTGGACTGATAGTGGGGAACCCAGAGTCCCAGAAAGGGCTTCAGAAATTGAGCCAGTTCCAAGGACCTCGGGTTAGAAACGAGAATACCATCTTGTCGGGGGCACCCTCTCCTACCATAAGAGCCCTTTCCTCTCTGATAAGGAATCGGGCTCCAGGCAGCTCTAGGCCTTCACCTTTCCAGCCTAGCAACCCAAAATTAAAGTTTCCCTCTATTTTGAAAACATCCTGGCAAAGAACTCTGATGCTGGCTCAGCTAGGTCACATGCTCTCCCCTAAAACTATCAGTGCGCCTCAGGGACATTCTGACTTGTATTACTGTGGCCAGTACATCAGGGATAGTTACAAGGGAGAAAAGAAGCTGGGCAGACAAAGGTAATAGCTACCACAAAAACCTAGAAAGGGGAGTTATAAGGATTAACTGAAATGATGGCTGTAAAATACTTAGCACAATTTCTTTCAAGTAGCAAGCATTCAATAAATGGTAGCTGTTATTAACTCACCTGGCTGTGATGAGTTTAGCAGTTAATCCCTCCTCCTTGATGTGCCACTCTTTAATCTTAAGCCATATTCTGAAAGTTGAAAAAGACCAACTCACTCCCATTCAACTAAAAAAGCTATTTATTGAATACAATGATGTTACAAGGATGCATTTCATGTGGCCTAGAAAGCTAGGTGTTTTTAAGTGCATGGTGCATGAGTGCTAGGACTACAGAATCCTCTGCTCAATCAGCCACACATATATCTTGGGCTCCCTCTCTCTCAGTGAAGATGCTGAGATTCAGAGATTGGTTGAATCTAGGTCAGGCTCCACACGCAAACCAGTGGTCTCCTTTGGGTCTTTTAGTACTATCTTTACAAACTTCCATGGCAGAAGGATAGCACTCAATTGGTTACAGTGCATGCCATTCTTACAAACAACCCTCTATGAGGGTCTCCAAACAATCAGTAGCAAAATGAATTCCTGATAGGCATCTTGGTTAATCAACAGGGGAGGGTTTGAGTATAATCACCCACTGCCAAACTACATGTATCAGACAACACAAACATGGCCCTGGCATTGTGTGCACGCTAAGCATGAAACATAATAAACGTAGTTTTTGAATGGTCAATACCTTGGAAGGCCAGATCAACTTGGGAGTATTCCACCTTGCTCCACACATGACAGACATTGAGCTAGACATCCCATATTTCAGCCCCCAAGGACATTTTTTTTCTGCAAAAATTATGAAGAGCCCTGTTTGGGTAGTTCACTTGGTTGGAGAGCCATCCCATACACCAAAAGGTTATAGGTTTGAGCACATCAGGGCATTTATCTATGGTGTGGGATCAATCTCCAGTTGGGGCATGATGAGAGGCAACCAACTGATGTTTCTCTCTCTCAAATCAATAAACATACCAGGTGAGGAGTAAAAAAAAAATTATGAAGAATGTTTGGGAGCTGCCTCATGTCCAGGATAAGGATCATGGATCCTGCTACCTGGCAGGCAAGAAAGCCAGTAAGAAAGGTTCACCATCAACATCACTCATATCACTCCACCCAATGATTCATCAAAGTGGGAACATTTGCTTATCTTAAGGAAGAGATGCTCATTATTAAAGGGGTCAATGTCCACAGTTGCTTCTAAATTTATCTACATTGTTGGTACCAATGAATCAACAAAGGTCCTTGAAATTCCTTTACGATAGCCTATGAAATTCCATTAGGGGACATTAAGGATTAGAGTGGGCTACTTAAGCATGGGTTTCAGTCACCATAGAGATTAAAAGTTAGTTTTCTTATGGTGAAATTTCCTTGGCACACATGCTGATTTAAAGACAAATTGTATGGCAAGAGGTAATTGGATTTATACTTCTCCACAGTAAAATTAATTTGGGGGAAAATTCTTGTCTTAGTTTTGAGTTATTTTCCCATTGATCCAATGTAGGAAGCCTGGGGCAGTGCAGAGTAAGAGGACTTAATAGTTCTATAAAACTGACATGTTAGTTGAAAGTATAATTATGTTTGGAAAATGGAAAAAAGTCACCAGCAGTTCAACCATTTACAGTTTCTGTTAACATTTTGGCTTATAAGCTTCCAACAAGCTGCTTTAAATAAGTTTGTGGCAAATCTCCATGTCTTGCTGCCTTATGCTTTTATGAGTTCCCAATGCGTCCAACTCATGAGTGCTCGTTAAATGTTTGTGCATCTGATCTAAAATTTATTTAAAAGCCCTCTGAAGGTCCGCTTTCTCTTTAGTACTTTACTACTTTTCTTTCTCTATAGTAAAGTATTAAATCTTACCTAGTATTTCCATAGAAGTAGTACAGTATGGCGATACCAATTGTATTTTGTGGCCAAGTCTAATAGTTCCCACATCTAATCTGGCTTACATGCAATGTATATTTTGTTTAAAGCATTTTAATATTCTATTAAATTGATTTTTCAGCATGTGAAAAAAACAAACCTAAAAGCCCTCTGAATTCCAAAATACCTTTTTCAGTGTCAAGACCCTGGGGCCAAAGATCCAGGAGACCTGCATCCTCCATTCAGCTTTACCATTGTAAGTTGTATTAGACTGTGCAAACCATTTCACATCTTTGGTTTTCAGTTTCTTCATCTGTACAATGAACTAGTTGGACCAGTTGATCTAATTATTTGAATGGTGAATTTTTGGAGGCGAAACTGGTTTCCATGGTGAATTCAATGTAAAAGCTGCAATTGAATGCAGTTGTCAAACAATTTTAAAAATGAGTTTTGGTCATTACTACAAGAATTTTTTTTCTATAAAAAATGCTGTAAACAGTAACAGTGAAAGTCAGTGTTGAAAGTTGGTAATCTCCTCCATGTATATGGTAAAAAGCTTTATAAGGTCCAACAGGCATATCATTTCCAACAGATTATACATGATGCTTGTAGCTGTTTTTACAAATTTGTAACCAGATCTGAGAATGTGGCTTTTATTTATTGGATTTTTAAAAAAAAGACTACTAGCGCAGAGTATGTTGTGTTCTCTGCACACAACATACAAACACACATAATTCATTACATTCTCGAGCTTTCTCTTCAGTACAAATCTTTTGATACCAAGTAGTAATATTTTAGCTAAAGCTTTCTGCACATTCTTTAATTTCAGGGTTCCTAGAGTTTATTTCGCATGTGAATTCTCTGGTGTTTAGTGAGAGCTGAGCTTCGACTGAAGTTTTTCCCACATTCCTTACAAGCATAGGGTTTTTCTCCAGTATGAATTCTCTGATGATCATGCAGATTGGTTTTCTTTCGGAAGGCTCGCCCACATTCATTACATTCATAGGGTTTTTCTCCAGTATGAGTTCTCTCATGTTGAATAAGGGATGAACTCTGACTGAAGGCTTTCCCACAGTCAATACATTCATAGGGTTTCTCTCCTGTGTGGGTTCTCTCATGTTGAGTAAGTGATGAGCGTCGACTAAAGGCTTCTCCACATTCGTTACATTCATAGGGTTTTTCTCCCGTATGAATTCTGTGATGCTCTATGAAACTTGTACTCCTTTTGAAAGCTTTTCCACATACGTTACACTGATAGGGTTTCTCTCCAGGATGAGAAATAGGTTGTTGACTGAAGGTCTGCTCACAATCATAGGGGCTGTCTCCAGTATGGATCCTCTGATGATCAGAAAAGTCTGTAAAGTGACTGAAGTCTTCCCCACAGTCATTACAGTGATAGGATTTCACTTCAGACAGAGTGCTTTCATCTTGAGTAAGGGATGAGCTGTGCTTGAAATCTATGCTGTAGTTATTGCTTTGGTAAGGTTTCCCTCTCTTATGAATCCTCATATGTTTATAGAGGGATGGGCTCTGACCAAAAGCCCTCCCACATATGCTACATTCAAAAGGTTTTTCTCCTGTGTGAGTCCTCTCATGCTGGACAAGGGAAGAACATCGACTAAAGGCTTTCCCACATTCCTTACATTGAAAGGGTTTCTCTCCACTGTGTGTGACCTCATGTTGAGTGAGGGACGTGCCATGCCTAAAAGACCTTCCACATAAGTTACATCGATAGGGTTTTTCTCCAGTGTGAATTCTCTGGTGTTGAACGAGGGAGGAGCTACGCTGGAAGGCTTTCCCACAGAGACTACACTGATAGGGTTTCTCTCCGGTATGTGCATTCTCATGCTGACCAAGGGATGAGCTGTGCCTGAAGGCCTTCCCACATACATTACATTCAAAGGGTTTTTCCCCTGTGTGAATTCTCTGATGCTCGGTAAGCTGTGTCTTCCAGAGGAAAGTTTTTCCACAGTCAGTGCACTCATGGTGTTTCTTTCCAGCATAAATTCCCTGATCTGTGCCATTGGGGAAAGCTCCCTCTCCTTTATGAGTTTTCTCATGTTTGTTAAGTGATGATCTATGAATAAAAGCTTTTCTACACTTGTTACATTTATAAGGTTTCTTTTTTGCAAGGATATTATTCTCATTAAGTAAGTCTGAATTATGTTCCAAATTGATTCCAAGTGTATCACATTCACTAGACCTTAAAGGAATGTTCAGTTGTGTGACCAGGTCTGTGTTCAATCTAGAGTTTTCACCAAATTTATTATGTTCAAAAGTTTCCTCTGGTGTGATTTTCTTCTCAGCGGCTACATCTGGACCCAGATATCTCTTCCAGCTTTCTTGGTGCCTCTCTAAATGACTGCTCACATCCCAAGCATCTTCTAATGTGGCCTGTGAGCAACCATCTATGCGAAGGGATACTTCAGATATGTTCTGCTGCAGATATGATGATTTGGCTTCAGGCCTGGTCTTCCAGTCTGAAAGAAATCCAAAGTGCAAAAGTCCCCTATTCCCTCTGTTGAAACAAACTGCTACAGCAGGAATGAGGAAATGAAAGATTCAAATTATACATGATTCTGTTTTGAGATTAGTCCTGTAGCTTGGGGAGAATACCCAAAATGGAGGAAAGGAAGAGTGAAGAGATATGATAGTGCAGACTGCAGATCCAGAGTGAATGGTAAGTCCAGAATTGGGAAGCCCACCTAGGAGGGCTGGTTAGGAAGTAAGGAAATAAGTGATTATGAGACTGTTAGGCATAGATACAAAGGGAATAGCATCACAATCCACCCTGTAGAATCCTGTCTGCTCTCCATTTTACAAACCACCAAACTCTCGATCTTCTTAATACTTCTATTTCATAATTCCTTTAAAGTCACCTCTGAGGCTCCAGATATTCAAGCCAGAGTAAATCTGTAGCCAGTGATCTAACAGAAATGTTTCTTTGATATTCTTGGAGATCAAGGGCTAGATGGCACAGGCTGCGAGAAATATTTCAGCAGGCAAATCATCCTTGCCCTTACAACAGGGCTGTGGTTTTAGTCTATTTACATTCTGGTTCTACACTAGCTACCTCTGTTAACAAAAAAAGGATTTATTTTAATATGTCTAATAAATTGACCTCTAAAAACCATTAATAATTATTGAGCTCTAGTTAATGATATACATATGGGAAATGTAGGAGTAAAATATGCTCATTCTGCAATTTACTTGGAAATGCATCAAATGCATAAATTGGCAGATGGATGAATGATAAGATATGTGATAAAGCAAATATAACAAAATGTTAACTATAGAATTTTGGTGGTAGGTATATGACGTTCACTTTATAATTTTTTCAACTTTTCATATATTTGAAAACTTTCATAATGAAACATTTGGAGGGAATGACCCAGCAACTAAAGGGCCCTAACCCCCTTACCCTGTAACAAGACTTGAGTCTAGATTCCTGAGGACAGGGAATGCTTAGTATTTCTTTTAGAACAATTCTTAGTGGGACATTCAAGAAATATATGCTGAAATAATTGTGTAATTAAGTTCTCTCCCAAGCCAGATTCCATAACAATAATTTCTGACCGTCTTCTACTTGCTCTGCACCACGGACAAAATATAGAAATAAAGTAGACTCTTTGGGAGCCTTAAATTCAAGAACAAAAACAAGACTCAATCTTTTGACAACTAAAAAAAAGAAAAAGAAAAAATCATCAGATGGCATATTATTAAATCTGAATTTGTGTGGTAGGGATGATACAAATGGTATTTGTGATCAGGGAAGTAAGAAGTAAATATATTATATAAATATATATAAGAAGTTTCATGAATTGACCTTGAACTTAGAGAATAGATGGTTTTGGATAGATAGAAAGTATTATCTAATGAGAGAAAGTATGTGCTACCTACAAAGAACATTAAAAAAGAAGCTAAACCTAAATGAAGGAACAGAAAGACAGTACTGGAAGGCTGATGCAGACTTTAAATCAAGGGAGTTTGCTTCTTATAATGATGTATAGGAAGTAATAATGAGGTTTTTTCAGAGGTGGGTGGTTTATGAAGATAGAGCCTTAAAATCCAATATGGTACACCAAATGATGAATAGATAAACAAAATTTGGTATATGCATACAATGGAATAAATACAAAGAAATGAATATCAAGAAAATGAAGTAATACATGCTACAACATGAACCTTGAAAACATTGCGCTAAATGAAAGAAACTAGGTACATAGAGCTATATATTCTGATTCCATTTATAAAACATACCTAGAATAGGCAAATCCATAGAGAGAAAAAATAGAATAATGGTCGCCAGGAGCTGGGGGGTGATGGGAAATAGAAAGTGACTGCTAATGGGTATAAGGGTTCTTTTTGGGGTGTTAAACATGTTCTGTAATTAGATAATGGTGATGGTAACACCACCCTGTATATATCCAAAAACCACTGAATCGTACACCTTAAACGGATAAATTTTGTTTTGTGAATCATATCTCAATGAAGCTATGATTTTAAAAATCCAATATGGGTCTGGCTAGGGAGCTCAGTTGGTTAGAACTTCCAGGCACATGCAGGAGTCAACCAATGAATACACATGTGGGTGGTAGGTAATAGTAATCTAACCCTGGGGCTTGGTTTAAGATGTCACCAGTGGAAGTTAAAAGGCAGGAAAATCTAAGATACTTCTCAAAGGAGGAAAATAACCTGGGTTGAAAGAAGAAGACTAAACTGACTATGGTGTCTGGTCTAACAGGCAAGGGAAGAAAGGGGTGATGGGCAAGGTGGTAAAATGTGCTGGCCAAGGATTAAAGGGGATTTAGATTTTACATCTTTAATAAGAATTGTGTGGGACTTCCAAGTGGAGGTGTCCTGTAACAACAACAAAAAAAAGTGAGCAGGATACAAGTAAGGATGATTGCTGAGTCTATAGCAAAAATAAAGAGCTGTAAGTACCAGAAAGCAGGTACCTTTTGGCAACAGAGAAAGAAGGGAGGAGGCTGGAGGGCAGCCTCCTTAAGGCAAACTTGAGTAGGGGGAAAAGCAAGGAAAACCAAAGACTGAAAGTCAAGAAGCACTTAATAAGTAGGAAGACCAAGAGAGGATGATACTCGAGGAACTGTGGAGGGAGGCAATGAATCAAATCGGCATGAACACTGAATGGATGGAAGACCATGTTGTTCCCTAGACAAGTGTAGCCAGGGAAAAAAGTTTAAAAATGAGCTATTAAGGGAGGAAGAATCAAAGCTGTGGCTATTTCCTACAAGTCTGGGGCAGCCAACAGTGAAAGCAATAAGACAAAACAAGGAAGAGACATGGAAATTCAATTATGTCTGAATGAGTAAGAAAAGGAATCATTAAGGATGGGAGACTGAGGACATCAGAGGAGAAAATAATCCATCCAGCAGGGTTACAGGATAGGGAGACATGGTACACTGAGTGTAGAACAAAGGGGTATCTTTTCCCCTGGGACCTACCAGCAGCAGGAACCCCTACTGGAGAAGGGAGACATACAGAGGTGTCACCCAGGAGATGACTCAGCCTCCTCTGCCAGTCTACGAGCTTCCAGGTCAGCACTTTGAAGGTCCTTCCCCTCCCTCAGCCGTGCGTTGTCTAAACTGATTCCTACAGGCCTGATTCTCACTCATTTACCTGGAGAGAAAGATCTTTGGATTTCTCCCTCTGACAGCCATGGCTCTTCTCCTTGCTCCAATTTGAAGATCACCTCTGGCTTGGAAACTTGATATCCTGCTCACGGGAAAAAAACAAGATTTTGTTGTTTGTGCAAGTGAGCCAAGAACCCTCCTACAAGTCAGTACTAGTCCTTGATCCTCAGGAACTCTGAAGGAAAACAAAAGGTGCACTTGAAGGTCATGCAATCAAATGGTCTGTTTCCAGTTCTGCGAAAGAAAGGTCTTTTACCTAAAGAGCAGGCTCAGAAATCCATAAGGCCACGTCCCAAAGAGATGAGTAAGCTCCAACCCTGAACACTCACACCCTGCTCTCAGTCACCCAAGCTACAGTTAGAGCCCTACAGCCTTAGCAACTGAAAAAGTAAAGACCCACCACTAGGCAATACACTGAGATGTGGTCCTTACCGAGAGAAACCAGGTTGCTGTAGTTCTCTAGCATCACGTCCCTGTACAAGCGCCTCTGAGCAGGGGCCACATGGTGCCATTCTTCCTGGGTGAAGTCCACGGCCACATCCTTGAATGTCACTGATTCCTGTAGGATCACACTGCTGCTCAAATAGGATCAACCCCACAATTATTCCCATGGCAATACTGGTAACACACTGTAGGGTCTTCACAAACAATGATCATACATTTAAAATCCTGAGGCAGCAATGTTGGGTTAAATATACTGGTCGTGTACCTAATTGTGTAATCTAATATTCAGGTCAGAAAGTCATGAGGAGCAGTATGTCCTGCAATCCTTAGTTTTCCTTTCCCTTCAAAGCCAAGCCTTTTTATACAATCTCCAGTTCCTCCCTGCCCATACACTTCCTTTGTTACAAACTCTAAATACAGTGGAAGTAAAAGTGGCAGCCTTCCTTCACCCCCATCACCAGCTTCACCCCCATCACCAGCCCTAATTTATTCCCTAGAAATAACCTCTGGTAACGGTTTGGTGCATACACTTGGGAGTTCCTTTTCCATGTTTATTACATACACTGTGTCTTGTTTTGTGAAATACCATAAACATTGTTCCACAACTTATTTTTACATTTAGCTATGTATGTTGGAGATCTTCCCATAGCAGTTCATATAACTTCACCTTTTTCCTTTGAATTACTTCATAACACTCCACAGTACAGGTGTATCATAGCTTACCCATTACCTAAAACCAACAGCACTGGTATACTAAGACCAACAGTCAAACCCCCCATCACTCAATGAGCTCTAGCCATGCTGACCTTGTTGATCCCTGAACAACACATCAAGCTTGTTCCCACCCAAGGCCTTTATGCTTGTTACTATAAGGTTGACAACTAGTTACTACTGGTTATTTAGGTTTTAGCTCCAGCATCACTTCCTCAGAAAAGCTGTCTTAGCACCATCCTCTAATTTATTCTCCATTGTATTATCATGTTTCATTTTTCTCCTGACACAGTCTCTCACTGTCCAAATTCCTGTCATCTGAACTCAGGAACCAGATGGATTCGGATAAAAAAGATATTTGTACTTCTAACCATTATCTGAGATTGCTTACTTGTTAGCTTGTCACCATGTCCTATTTGAAATTTCTCCTTTGGTACTGGTTAGATTTCTGTCTCAAGAAGGATACAATAAAGTATGGCCAAGACAGTACAACAAGATGTTGAAAGCAGAGCCACGAGTTTGCTGGAGCAGTGAGGGAAGGTTACTTGGCGGTTTCTGCCTTAGTCCATGACCTTCTCTCCCCACTGCCCACCACTCTTTCTTTCTCTTGCTAATTCCATTTCATACCTTTCATACTTCAGATGTTGGTTAGTAGATTTTTAGTGAAGCCTTCTAATCCCCTAGTGCAGGATTAATCCCTGTATTATGTGCTTTAAACCACTTGGCACACCCACAACTATTCAAATAGACCTCATAATCTATGTAATGATTGTTTTCCTAGTTAGACTGGTGAGCATTAATGAGGGCAACTATACATTTTTTAAACTCTAAAACACTAGTGTTCTGCAAGTGCCTGACCCACACTACACGTTTCCTAACTGAATTGAGCCTTAAGGAGACAGCTGAGATCTGAATTTTAGAGAAATAGGGGTGGGCCGACCTACTGAGTGAGATGCATGACTGCATTCGTAGATAACACTGGCCCCTCCATGTCATCATATCCCTGTGGTTGTGTCCCCACAGGAAAGGGAAGGGTTGAAATGTAGCAGATTTTTCTGACCAAGGTTAGGTCCAGGTAAAATGACACTGGATATTTACTAGGTGTCTGACTCTACCATATGCACTGAGGCAGAATAAAAGTGCCAATGAAAAAATACCACAGCCCTTGAATAAGTTCGTTTATTTTAAAACATGTTATTTATCAGAGCATGGAATGAGACCATGCACAGTAAAGTGAGGAGCTACAAATGTGCAGTGCAGAGAAGACTGCGAGAGGTACGGAAGCTTCAAGATAGGCTATACACTAGGCTTTAAGAAGTACCATTTACATAGAAGAAGGAATAGTGGGAGCTCAATCCAGGGCTGAGAAGCTTGAGAAGGGAAGCTAGACTGGAGATGCACATGGCCATTAGGAGGAAAACGGTTTGGACAAATTTGGACAAAGGCAGACATTTTGAGTTAGCCTGTGAGAAATAACACCCTCTCCCCATCGCCTACTCTGTCCTCTACACATACAGGCCCTTTGGTTTAGTTAGAGATAGTTGGCTGGATTCCTTTGTTTACCTGGTTGCCCATATGCAACACAAGGTCTCCTGACTATTCTCCTTCCCCAAATAGGTTGCACTAATGGTAAAGAACATGCTGACCAGTAAACAAGTGTCCACTCCAGCCACTCATGGCAGGGCAGCAAGTAGCCTCTGTTCTACTCTTGGTCCCACAGACTCTTTTCCTTACGCACTATTGGCCACTTCTCTGGAACACAAATTTGGTCATGCCTTACAAACCTTTAATTTCCCCCACTTCCCCCTGTTCCTACCACCTCACCTGTCTGCACCACCATCTCTTACCAGGACGATTGCTAAAACCTAACTTGTCTCCCTCCTCTTCCACTCAGGTCTTCCTCCCAAGTCTGTTTTGACATAAAACAACTAAAGTAATCTTATTAAAACATGCCCAATCGAGTCACTTTTTTGCTTTAAAGCCTCTAATGGCATCTCAATTCAGCCAAATCTTTACAGTGGCCGACATGGGCCTTCCCAAGCTGGCCCCCACTGTCACCCTGCCTTCATTTTGAACCTCGTCCCTGACCAACTGCCCTCTCCACTTCACTCACCCCGTCCTCCCTACAGTTCCCGGACACACTGCACATGCTTCTGCTTTGGGGTCTTTGCTCTGTTCCTCTACATGGATGCCTCTCCCTGCAGATAAGCATGCGACTCCCCACTCACTTCCTTCAGCTTTTTGTTCAAATGTCGCGTCATCAGAGCAACCCTCCCTCACTTCCCTACATAAAACAGCAGCCCCACCATGTCACTCTTATTTTCCTTTTCCACAGTCTTCACCACGACGTATCATATTTCTGTTTACAGTCTGTATCCCAAAGCAGAATGTCAACTTCAGGAGGGCAGGAATTTTATTTTCTTTATGGTGGAATCTCCACCACCTAGAGAGCAGGCCTAGCACACAGTGGGTGCTCCATAAACACTGAATAAATATGCTTCTTAAGATTCAAAATTAGATTCCTTAGTGTGAGTTTCAGAGCCCTTCATTAACTTACTTCCACAGCCTCAGCTCTCTCTGGCTTCTCCCCTCTACACCATAACTCAGCATGCAGAAGAGTTAGAGCTCCTTGAAATCAAAGGATCTCTTTTGTCTCTGCAAGTACTTTTTCAAAACACTAGGCCTTTCTTCCTCTGCCTAACTAACACGCCTTCTCTCTTTAGGGGTTCATTCCTATCCCCAGGTCCGGTCTAAGAGCCCTCCCCACCCTGGGCCCCTCTCCAGCACAGTTCATAGCACACGTGATGTGGTGTCTGTTACTTAACATTCGCTCTGCTCCTAGAGGGTCAAGACCTTGTCTCAGGCACCTTCAAATCTCCACAATCATTTTGGTACATGAAAAACAATCAAGAGTTTCAAAGATTAAGTAGGTAAAAAATACTCTGAGATCCATGGTGTGAGTTAGCCACTCTGAGTTAGAGCAACTTTAGAGCATTCTCAACGCTGCAGGTCAGACCTGGGACTGTAATAAAATGACCTAGTAACACCTTGTAGATACCACTTACCCTTCTTCCAGATATAATGGGACTTCATCAACACCTTTTAACACAACATGCAGATGGTTTATTATAGAACTGTATGCCTGAAACTATGTAATTTTACTAATGTCACCTCAATGCATACAATAAAAAAGTAAAAAAAGATAAGTTTCAAATGCTTTCCTTCCTCATGTTGACATAAAAGGACCCTGGCCAAAAGTAAAGCCCAAAGCCAAGAACTGGAAACAGGACATACTAAGCTGACGAGGCTCAATTTAATGGGCCCCTAGAAAGCTCTGCACCTAGTCAGTATGAAATATCCTTGTTAAACTGCATACCTCCCAGAGAGCCAGTTTTCTCATCTACAGTGTGGGTTCTCTGAAATAAAGAAGAGTTTTGCCCTGGCTGGTGTGGTTCAACAGGATGAGTGCTGGCCTATGATCCGAAAGGTCACTGGTTGGATTCCCAGTCAGAGCACACGTCTGGGTTGCAGGGCAGGTCCCCAGCGGGGGCATGTGAGAGGCAACTGATAAATGTATCTCCCACACATTGATGTTTCCCTCCTTCTCCTTCTCCCTCTCTTTTCCTCTCTCTAAAAGTAAATAAATAAAATCTTTATTAAAAAAAAAGTTTTAAGAGCAGAGGAGTGGAAAGGGCACTTCCTAAAAGGATAATGTGCTAATATAAAGTCTTTCAACTCTAACATATACCAATCCTAGAGCAGAAATCAGCTCAAACTCTAACTCAGGAGACTGTAACTTTGAAACTTCACAAAACTTAAAACCAGAGAATGGCAACTAATGTGTAAAAATAATCTAATTTACAAATACTACCACTCCAAGACTAGGTTAGTTTGCCCAGTGAAAACACATTAATTTTACTAGCATACAGTATGGTGTTTCTACTCAAGTTCCCGGTGCTTTCTGACACCAAACCAATAATAGTTTGGTAAGCTGTTGAGTCGATAGCATACCTAACAATTGAGTACAGTAAGGAGAAAAATACTATTAGCCTTTACACACATACACAAATGCCCTATTAGTCTAACAGCAACACCATGCAGGGGTGTCCCACCTTTTGGTGTCTCTGCACCACACTGGAGGAAGAGTTGTCTTGGGCCACACATTAAATACATTGCAACGCATAATCACAAAAACATCTCATAATGTTTTAAGTAAATTTACGACTTAGTGTTGGGCCACATTCACAGCCATCCTGAGCTGCATGCGGCTCGCGGGCTGCACGTTGGACGCCCCTGATAATATTCCAACTGGAAATCTGGACTCTACATTTTTCTTTTATGCTCTGGAATCACCAAGAGCCTCAAAAATGTCTCCTATACGCAGTCTCTACTCTTCACCTTTCAAACTAGCTCAAATTCTCCAGTGCCAAAAATGCTATTAAGCCAGGCAGTAACTTTCTAGATCTACACCATCTAATATAGTAAACCACTAGCCACATGTGGCTAGTCCAATAGGATGTGCGCTAAGTGTAAAATACACACTGGATCTCAAAGACTTAGTATGCACCCCCCAAAAGTAAAAAACCCCATTAATAATTTAAAAATATTGATGCACAAAGAAATGATAATATTTTAGCTACACTGGGTTAAATAATATATTACAAAAATGAACTTCACCTGTATCTTTCTACATTCTGGCCACCAGAAAATTTAAAATTACACTGGCAGCTTGTATTTGTCTCAGACAGCACTGTTCTGCATTTCTGCCTCGGGCCACCCCCTCTAGGCCACTGAGTCAACCTTCCTCCCAAACTTTGCCTCCTGCCCGACACCACATGCTTCCACCATGTGCAATCTCCGCCCTGATGACATCACTCTGATTTGTGCCACCTGACCCTGTACATACTTCTCTGACTGGCTCTATGGGAGGAATTCCTAGTCACCCTTCCAGAACCAGTGCAATGTCCCTTCCCTTCTGAAGCTTTCCAGGTCCTTTGTCCTCCCCCACCCCTTTCAGTACTTGGTCCACATCTCCATTTCAGAATGGGTTGTTTACTCATGATTTTCTCCCTCAGTAATTTATAAAACTCCTTTTCCTTTTAGTATCTCCAGAACCAAGCATATTGAAATTGTCCACAATCATGTGGGCAATTTAAAAAAACTTGCCCATGCATGGAGGGCCTCGCCAAACAACTTTTTTTTATGCCTAGGGGATAGAAGAGTCTTCCAGTAAAAACTATAAAACCTACAAGACAAATTTTTTAAAAGCTGTAAGCACTTCAAACAACTTTTAAAAGCCCCAGCTAACATACGGTACATTAAACACTCACCACAGGCCAGGCACTGAGCTCAGCCATGGACGCACACCCTCTCACAGAAGTTCCTCATCGAAGCCTTGCTGTCACCCGAGGGGAACAGGTCCCTTTCCTTGACTGGGTCTGAAATATGACCCTGGTTAAGAACCACTGCCTGGCAGAGAGCAGGCACTCCAAAAATGTCTGCGTGAATGGAGCCTGGGAAACTCATGCTGAAGAAAAACAGGAGTCATTTTGAAGATTTTTAAAAAAATGACAGATTAGTGAGTTAAATTCTTGGATTAGAAATAGGAGTGGCAAACAGAAAACGATGAGATTAATAGCCGAATCTAAAAGCTGGGTTCCTCTTAAACACTAGCCAACCAGAGAAACCTCTGACATATCAAGTAAAAAAAGAAAAAAATAAGTGAAATTAAAGGGGATAAGCAAACTATAAAATAATAGTTTGCTTTAGTCAACACATGACTCCATATGACATTAAGAACAGTCCTATGACAAGTATGCACAAGTGCTTTGAGAACCCCCAAGGAGGGCCACCTGACCTCACCCAGGGTAAGGAGTGTGTGAGCTGAGGGTAAAGACCAGCTCCAGCCAGCTGATGAAGAGGCTAAGAAAACGGACTTCTGGAGAGAGGGAGCTCAAACATCCCTGACTGCAAATATCCTGACCTAGTTCAGCAAGTGGCTTGGCTTCCCCTGACGACACAGGAGTACGCTGTCTGAGTTCGGGCGACCCGCACCAGCTTTTGCTGGATCTGTTCATCCTGATGATCTAACCACACAGCTCTTGGGATCTGGAATCAACAGAGACCAGGCACAGTCCCTCTCCACTTGCTCCCTGTCAGGGTAGAACACCAAGAAACCTTGTCTCCGCATGAAGTTTTCTTTTAAACTTTCCCTATTTCTTGCTGTTCTTATGGCTTCAACTTTAAGAAAGGTAAACACCTTTTTTATTCCTAATTAAACAATTAGTACACATATTAGAAAAGAGTACACAGTATGTATATAGATATAGCCACTAACGATCTTACAGATTCTAAGGATTTTCAGGGTATCCCCCTACCCATCTCAGCTCCCATTCCCCTCCCACTGTAGGCCACTACAGGTATTTGTTAGCCAAGCCGTTGGGGAAGATCACACCCATCCAACACCTTGCCAAAGGAACTATGACTTTAAAATTCTTGTTCTAACACTTTATTATTCACAACAATCTCTAAAACGACGAAGAAACTGTACTAGCTTCCTGCTCAAAAACACTGGCTCAAGAGACTAGGCTCCCTGTTGCTCCCTGGACACAGCACACATCTTGCTGTTTCCAGAGAAGTCTTCCCCAGAGATCCTTCAAGTCTGCCCATGTGTCACCAATAAGCATAAGGCTCACCCTCGCCACCCTATTTAAAACTGCACTCACACCACAATCTCCCTCCTCCCCCACTCAATCCTCCCTACCTTTCTCTACTTTTAATTATTTTTCTGAGGTATTGTCACCTTCTAGGACATCATATAATTTTTCTGTTTACTCCTTCTAGGATGTAAGCTCCACAAAAGCAGAAACCTTTATAAATTTGGTTCACTAATGTATCCCAGCCACCTAGAAAAGAGTTTTAATACATATTTCGGTGACTATCTGCTGAATGAATACATGAAGGAAGAATAAATGGGTTATTAAGGCCAAAAGAAAGACGTCTAAACTCCCTTCTGTTCTCAACTACCTACTGCCTATAACCCACACCCACTGTCACACGGGACAGTTTCACAAAAACGCCCCTCACCTTCCTATTTCCCAATTCCCCTGACCCACACAGCCAATCACCTCATCCCCTTCAGTTTCACCCATTTAGACTCTGCTCCTATTCCAAGGAGTCTCCACAGACTTTTCCACTAGCAGAATTTCCTCCGCTCTCTCTGTACTCACAGCAGCTGCTGGACCTCGGCAGCAGCACTTGACACCGTCCTCGTGTTCTAGTTCTGCATGAGGCTGTCTTGCCCCAGTAATTAACTTTCTGGATAAGCAGTCACAAGACTCAATACTTATCTCTTGCATTCTAGAAGGCCATGCTCAGGGAAAGGGAACCAACGATAAAGGGAAATTTCTGCCTAAAAGGCCACTGTTCTAAGTTCACTGTTCCATGCTGTCCTTCAGCCTGAGTTAGGTAACCCAAGTGGACTATAGGGCCATTCCATGAGAATAGCATAAGTGAACCAGCGTGGTTAGGGAAACACAACTTCAAAAGTAAAGCTGAAAGCAGTCCCTGGAACTCACTGCTCAGAACACAAATCCACTTTCACCATTAAGAAGGCAACCCACCTCTGCAGAAAGGATCAACACCCCCATGAGGTGTTAAGTCATCCTAATTCTCACAGCCTACTGAGATAGAAAGGTGCTGATGGCAGTGAGTTGCTCTGGCTCACCACAAACCAAGTAACTGTCTTACATTAGTAGGCTACTTGGCTTACTCCTTAAGGCTCACTCCTGTAAAACAAAAACATATAACAGGAAGAAAAAGATATAAAGGCATTTTATATCATTTCATATGGTGTTTAATTTCTGTAAACAGCTTTTAAAGGACATTACTGATTGGTATTTTTATCTAGAGTGATTTTGTCTCACATACATAGCAATTAGAATATGATTTTTCTTTAATTCTAAAGAGAGTGTGGATTAAAATACAATCTTGACCTTGTTATAATTTCACCAACATATTCTATGTAAATCAGTGGACAAATTCAGAGTTGTGATGCTTCTAGAAAATGCCTTCTCCCGCACAAGAATGAACAGGTTCACAATCAGCCTCATATTAATTACGCTGAAGACTGGGCACATGGGGATGTGCACTATTATGCCTTTGTTAAAGCAGAAAAATACGTGAACATCTATGTGACAGGTCTTCCTTGGTTCCTACCGCCTCTCACCGGCCCTTCCCCAAGACAGCCCTTCTCCAGCCTCTTACTCCGCAAATCCTGACCAAGATTCTTAGGACCCTTAAGGTCTATGTTTCTTGGATTAGAAGCCTGGCTCCTCTCTCCTTCACTTACTGACAGTCACTTCCTCCTGTACAGTTTTCTAACCTGTCACTCCACCTTCTCCATTCCTTACTGAGAAGAGTTCAAGAACTTGGCTTGGCACTCAGAATTCTCAACCTTGACCCTTTCCAAAACATCCATTCTCAACTCCTCCCAGAAGAGACCACATGATCCTGGTCCCTTCCTCCCCCTAGCTCTGGACCTTGGGCTTCACATGGCTGGGAGGCTCCAAGGTAGCGACCAAGCCAGGAAGGAGAGTCTCCAGGATGAGCACAATGTTCCAAACACGTCCTGGGGCCTCATTGGATGGGATATCAGGAGTAGAAAGGTCCTTGCTGCTCACCTGGGCTGTCGGAGGCCTTGGGGCCATTCCTGCCTCGTCCGGGCCTGCTTCCCAGACAGGGGCTGGAGAGAGAAGAGAGGGGCCACTCACCCGGCTGCAACCACCAACCCCACCGCGTCCCACCGGGCCTGCCTCCGCCCCTCAGATACTTCTCCCGGGAGAGGGGTGAAGAAGTGTCTCAGCCCCGCGTGGCCTGCCCTTCCCCCTCTTACAAATTAAAGGCTCACCACGTCCAGGACACCCTCCTCTAGCCACGCCCAGTCCCCCTGGCCCTGGTTGGATGGTGGGCGCGGCAGGATGGAAGTGGTGTTAGGACCCGTGTATTCGGAATCACTGTCTCTTAGAGTTTCCAGATTTTGCGATCTCAGGCCCACCCAAGGTTTGGAATGTCTCCTCCCGCTCCCGCTGCAGGCTCAGTCCTCTCCAACTGCAATGTGTGGAGGTGCGGCCCAAAGCGGCCTTGGCCGCACCGGGGCTGGACAATGGCTGCAGCTGCGGCGCCGAGCCGGAAGTGCGCCTGCGCACGTGGAGCCTTGTTCCCCGCAACCCTGGTTCCCAGCCAGCGTGTGGACTACACTTCCCAGAGACCTCCGCGTGGCTTCTCAGAGGCTCCGCGAAGACACCGGCATCTTTCTGGAGGCAGCAGTGGAGTGTGCTGTGAGGGACCAGCGAGTTGGAGCGGGGCATGACTACTCTGAGGTCCACTTCTTGCAATAAGTCACTGGGCGCCTGCTCTTGTGCCAAAGGCACGCTGCTAGTGGCGGGATACAGCAGCATATAAGACAGAAAAGATCCTGCTTTGGAGGAGCGGCTTGCACACCTATAGATGATAGCGACAATAAAAACGTCAAACAGGTCAGCAGAAAAGTTTAGGGACAGATTTCAGTTATGGGGACAACAGTGAAGGGGGTGGGGCAGTGTTGCAGCTTCAACACAAAATGCTTTTTATTTCTTTGCCATCTTACCAAACACTGGTTTGAACATTGACTCACCAGACCACACCTACTACGACTGAGACACTTGATGAGATATTTAATGATATTACAGGAGAGAGAGAAAAAAGAACCTCCAGATAAATCTGTGGACAAAACAATATGAGAAAGCAAACGGTGCTACTATCATGTTATTTCACTCCTTGGTATTTCATTGCTCAGGCTTTGGTGCCTGGGACGAGTTACAAATAGTGGAAAATTTCAACCCCTAGATAAGTGAAAGCCAGGTACAACTATCCGATTTATATAACTGTTTTATAGATTACAAATAATCAGTCTTCATTTCCTAGACTTAGACTTAACCGTAGAGTATCACATATTCACATATCATAGGAAATGATTACAACTTAGTGTTCCTTTTTGTTACATTCCTTTATCAAGAGGATGGATGTTTAAAAAAAAATTAATGTTTTCTACCACTGCTGCATGAATATAATGCTCTGGAACAAGCAGAAAGCATAATTCAGAAATGAATGAGTGGTTTAAGGAGCCCTCTCTGAGTGACTTAGTAGCTGAGACTTAGAGAGGCAACTGCAGGAACATGAGAGAAAAGACTTCCAGGCTGAAGGTGCTGAGGGTGCAGAAGCCCGAAATTGGAAATAAGCTTGATGTGTTTTGGAAAGAGATGTCTAATGTGGCTGCAGGAGAGTGAGTGGAGTAGAGGCAGGAGCAGGTGGGCTGGGGTGGTGGGATGGAGCAAGGTTCTGGAGGCCGTGATAAGGGGTGTGGGCTTGGAGTGTGAAGGGAGCCACCAGAGTAGCTAGCAGCAGCTTCGAAGTGACTTACTGCTCTGTGAGGGGATAAGAGAAACTTTCCCTGTTGTCCCAGAATTGGTAACCAGGACCCACCGCTGAGGTTAAATTATTCTGCATTCTAAAGAGAGGCAAAACATCTGGGACTAGATACCCTCAGATTTTACAGAGGCACCCGGCTACTATTGTTAACCATTACCTCAATGCCACCCCCGTACCGCTATAAAGAAATTGGGATAGGAAAGGAAGAATTCCTCAGAACAGGAAGGCCTCCACCTAGTGGGTAATATGATGTTCTACTGCTCACCCCCAAGATGAATGTGAGAAAGAAAACCACTCAAACGCTGACAACACCCAGAGAAGGGGGAGGGGGTTTATTAACTACCCAAAAGCTTCCCCAAGCAACTGTTAAAAGGAATTAGGGAACAGGCTGAGTGTTAGGAGAGCAGTTTGAGTTTCCATTGTTTGTGTAGTAAGTGATAAACTGGAAAATAATTGGGCTTAAACCCTCTGGTCCCCAGGGAGGGGTGGGGCAGCTCAGAACATTAAGAGGCTGTGGAAGTACCTGGGGGAGGTGGAAGTGAAGCCAGATTTCCCAAGTTGGGTATCGGTAGGTTTCCTCTAAGGAACTCACAAATGCACTTCCATTTCTGCCGGTGTGGCTAAACAATTTTTTGATGATGGATGCAATATTTTAAAAATCTTTTAAAATGCATTGGTGACTTGGCCAGTTTGGCTCAGTTAGTTGGAGCACCATCCCATAAACCAAAAGGTCATGGGTTTGATTTCTAGTCAGGGCATATACCCAGTTTGTGGATTCAGTCCTCAGCTAGGGAACACAATGTCCTCAGCTGAGGATAAAAAATGCATTGGTGAGCTGGAAAATTCATACAGAATGCACAGAGGCCAAAAATGAAGTAAAAGTGATAACTTATAGAGGGAGCTAGGACACTGAAAACTAGTTTTCACCTGAAAGTTATTTGCCAGAGATTTGTTTTTCATGGTTCTGTAGGCACAGGTACCAGATGATGAAACTCAAGTACCATCCACACACACATGTACCCCAATATGCATTGGGACTCCCAGGGTGAGCACAGGTAAATTGCCTGTTTCAAAACCTGGCATTGAGTGGAGAGGCAGAAAACATCTGTGAGAATTTGTAACTACAAACTGGTCCTTATGTAGATTTGTAGCCTGAATTCACAGTCCCTAGGTCTTCTAAAAAGCTGCAAGCTGAGAATTTAGTTTATATATTGGTCCCAGGCTAACAATGCTTCCAGGAATCTGGCAGAAGCAAACACAAATCCTACCTGGAGAAACTGGCCTTCAGCCCAGGCTTCCTCAAATATGATCCCAAGAAATATGAGCTCACAGTCTGGAATTACAAAACACAGAAAACAAAAACCCATGAATGACAGAGAGTAGGAAAAAAATAGCACAATCAGTTCATAACAACCTCAGATATAGGGAATTCTCAGACAAGAATTTACAACTGGCCTAATATATTTCAAAAGTTACTTAAATAAACTCAAGCAGGAGTTGAGAAAATGAGTAAAAAGCAAGAGTCTAAAAATATAAAATAGCCCTGGCTGGGTAGCTCAGTTGATTAGAGCATTATACTGATACACCGAAGTTGTGGGTTCAATCCCTGGTTAGGGCACATACAAAAATCAACCAGTGAATGAATAAATAAGTGGAACAACAAATTTCTTTCTCTCTCTCTCTAAAAAATAAATAAATTAGACTTCCAGCCAAGATGGAGGTGAAGGGAGACACACTGTGTCTCCTTGCACAACCAAAAAGGATAACAACAAATTAAAAAAAAAACAGAACTGCCAGAAAATAGAACTGTATGGAAGTCCGACAACCAAGTAGTTGAAGAAGAAACATTCATCCAGACCGGTAAGAAGTGCAGAGACAGGCAGCCAGGGTGCAGAGGACTCGTGGCAAGCTGGCAGAGGGGGGACCAGGGTGGGCAAGGAGGTGGCTGGTGGAGCGGGCAGCCCCACATTTGCATGCAGATAAACCAGAGGAACAACTGGGGAGCAAGACAAACTGAGCAACCCAGTGATCCAGCGCAGGGAAATAAAGCCTCAAAACCTCTGACTGAAAACATCTGTGGGGCTTAAGGCAGCAGGAGAAACTCCCAGCCTCACAGGAAAGTGCATTGGAAAGACCCAGAGGGTCCTAGAACGTATACTCCCCACTGCAAATCAGCACCAGAAGGGCCCCATTTGCTTGTGGGTAGCAGGCAGAAGTGACTGAACGAGTGGGATTGTTCCCTCTCGGACCCCTCCCCCACATGTGGTGCCACAACACAGTGTCACAGGTCGCCCTGCCCTGGTGAATACCTAAGGCTCCACCTCTTAGAAATGGCACAAATAAAAGAACAGATCAAAGCTCCAGAAAAAATACCACTAAGTGACGAAGAGAGAACCAGTGTACGCAGTTTTTCAGATGCGTACACTGGTAATCAGGATGCTCGCAAAATTAGTTGAGTATGGTCACAAAATAGAGGAAAAGGTGAAGGCTATGAAAAGTGAAATAAATGAAAATGTGCCACGTCCTCTTCCAACCATGCTGTCTGACAAGGTCCGGGCATGGAGGATTCGAGTTCAAAGAATTCGTCTCCCCGGAAGAGAACGTGGCATCCAAAATGGGTTAACAATTGGCTGTTTTATTTTAATTATTTTACTCTTGCTACTGAGTATGGACATTGTACTGTACTTACTTATTCCTGTGAAAATCACCAAAGAGGAAGAAACAGTTTAGGGGAAAACAATAGTATTCCCCACGAAACTACCTGAAAGGATGGAAAAATCTCCACAGATTCCCCTCTCCCTTATAGAGGGGAGTACAACAGCCAGGGTAATATAATTGTTAACCATAAGGGAAAACATGTGAAGTTGTATAAATTACCCTGGTTTGAGCAACTTAAAGCAATCAGGACCACCATGGTGTACCAGAAATAGGTAAAACAAGTTACATGTTTGTTTGGGTAATCAAAAAGTAGTGGAATTGTTAGACATTTATATTTCAGGTTCGTTGATTCACATAATTCCAGTGAAGTTGTACAAAGTAATGTCTTGATCAGAGAACAAAGTTCCCTCTAATGAAATAGTCCCTGAATGTTTTCAAGTTGTTGAAGTAACAGCCCTTCCTTTACCTTGAATAAGAATATATATCAATTGGACAGCAAAGAAATTTAAAAAGGGCTGGTTAACTATTACAAACTGAACATATAGAAACAGTTACTAGAGAGTCAATTTATAGTACACAGAGAAACATTTTAGACAGAAAAGAATAGATAGCTAAATTAAACATCACAAAGGCCTTATAATAAATTTCCTATTACCTCTACTCAATCTAGCGTATCATTTTGCCCCATGATAAATTCTGAGAAACTTTAATATACAATTAAGACATTCAAATTCTGTACATACAGCGACTTCTAATTGTCTGATTAATGGCTCTCCTGGTCAAAATAATCTTTGTTTATTATAACTGAATCTATGAGAACTTTCATACTTTTCCTGGTTACCTTTGTATTGATTTTTTCTGCTTAACTGATCATGCTGTACACCTGCAAATGTTAGTCACTACCTAAAATGAAAATATAAAAACCTGCTTGTACTTGCAATAAATGGAACAGAGCTTCACAGTCCTTTGAGGCGTGTTGTCGTCTGTTACCCAGCGCCGACGCCTACCCTCACCTGTGGGACCCCTTGACCCGCTGCAGCCAGACCATGGCAAAAATGTACAAGGAACCAATAGTGATGGGAAGAAAACCAGGACTCAAATCAATGGTTTGGAGCAGAAGGAAGAAATAGACATTCAACCAGAATAGAATGAAGAAACAAGAATTCAAAAAAAAAAAAAAATGAGGAGAGGCTTAGGAACCTTCAAGACAATTTTAAATGATCCAACATCTGAATTGTAGGGGTGCCAGAAGGATAAAAGGAAGAGCAATAAATTGAAAACTTATTTGAAAACATAATGAAGGAGAACTTCCCCAATCTGGCAAAGAAAATTAACTTCCAGGAAGTCCAGGAAGCTCAGAGAGTCCCAAAGAAGTTGGACCCAAGGAGGAACGCATCAAGACACATCATAATTAAATTACTCAAGATTAAAGATCAGGAGAAAAGCACTAAGAGAAAAGGAGACAGTTACCCTACAAAGGACTATCAACTGATTTCTCAAAAGAAGCCTTGCAGACAAGAAGGGGCTGGAAAGAAGTATTCGAAATCATGAAAGGCAAGGACCTACATTCAAGATTACTGTACCCAACAAGGCAATCATTTAGAGTGGAAGGGCAGATAAAGTGCTTTCCAGATAAAATCAAGTTAAAGGAGTTCATCATTTCAAGCCTTTATTATATGAAATGTTAAAGGGACTTATCTAAGAAGAAGAAGATAAAAAATATGAACAGTAAAATGACAATAAACTCACAACTCTCAATAACTGAGCCTACAAAATAAAACCAAAAACAAACTAAACAACTAGAACAGGAACAGAATCACAGAAATGGAGATCTCATGGAGGGTTATCAGCAGAGGAGGGGAAAGGACAGAAAGTGGGAAAAGTCACAGGGAATAAGTAGCATAAATGGTAGGTAGAAAATAGACAGGGGGAAGTTAAGAACAGTATAGGCTATGAAGAAGCCAAAGAACTTACATGTACAACCCATGGACATGAACTAAGGGGCGGTGGGAATGAGGGGTGTACAGGGCACTGGGAAATAAAGGAGGGGAATGGGACAACTCTAATAGCATAACCAATAAAGTATATTTTTAAATCAACAAATTTTTAAAAATTAAAGAAATATTAAAAATAAAAATACTATGAAACAGAATTTAACAAGAACAAAATAGAACTTCTACAAGTGAAAACTATAGTAAGTCAAATTAAAAACTTCACACACACAGGTAACAGATTAGATATAGTTGGGAAGAAAAATCAGAGAACTGTAGATCTGACAAACTTATCAATAAAAGGCCAAAGAAATGAAAATGAAAAAAAGCAGAGAGCTATAATAATATGTCTAGCTGGGATCTAGAAGAAGAGAAGGAGAAAACTGAGGTTGTATTTGAAAAAATAAAGGCTGAGTGTTTCCAGAACTGATGGAAGATGCAAACTTACAAAACCTGGAGTACCAACATCCTGAGTCAGATAACTAAAAAGAAACGTATCCTGAGGCTCTTCATAGTGAAAGTGAAAAATACCACGGCATATCTTTAATATGCCCCGGGGGGGCGGACAGAGAAACTGCCTTTGGAAGAATGACAAGTGTATTGAGATGTCTCTGGCCACAAGGCCCAGGCTCGGAAAGGACCTGGAGAGACAGGAGTGTGACCAGACTTGGGCTGGATTCGAATGTGCGCTAGTGTTCGGCGTGGCACTCAAGAGCAGTACACTGACAAAATGGTGCAAAGATACTTTAATTCATTTTTTACGTAATCATAAAACATTTCCAATGGCCCATTTCAAGGAATATTGATAAAACCTGGGGTTGTTATGGAAGAGGGGACCAAGTGACGATTTTCGAGGGCCAAGCCCCTCCATTCACAGCGCTCCAGGGGGTGGTTCGGATTTCTGCTTAGAGGGAATCACACACCGATGCGCACACTTGGGGGATTCACCAGCGCCTCCTCACAGCCCCGAACCAGACCTGCCCTTAGGCCCCCAAGCCAGCGCCCCGAGGTCCGGGTGTACCCGAAAGTGCTGATGCCACAGCTGCCTGTCCACCGATGGCTGCTTTGGAAGCCCCACTTGTTTCTGGGCCCTGGGGAGAAAGCCGAGGCCCCTGTGGAATGGGGGCACGGTCCTCGTGGAGTCTGAGAGCTGCCACGCACGGCTCTTGATGGCTGCTCCCGGATCCCAGGCTCAGTCCCCTTCTTTCTATTCCAGGACCTTGCTCTGCACGGGAGGGCCGGGAGCATTTAGACGGGAGCGGTAGGCTCCTCGCAGGGAAGCGCGGCCCTACACCGCTGAAGGTCAAGGGTCTCCGAGTTCACCGTTAGAGTCCCGCTGCAAGGCTCACACGGTGGAGTGACCAGTCTCCTCCCCGCAGACTGTGCTTTCGGGTTGACAGATGCGGGCGGGGGTGGTGGAGGTGGTGGGGGGTGGGGCGCTGGATCCAGTGCAAACCTGCCGCCCAGTCAAGAGCCACATTATCCGACACTTCCTTTCTCCATGACAACTGCTCTGGAGTCAGCTCCAGGCTCCGAGTTCCACCCGGCAGGTCGCAGGTCCACCCGGGCAGGGCCAGGGAGATCGGTGGGGGGGCCTCCAAATGTCTGTGTGGTGCCCCCAAACCTTTTCAAACGCCAGAGGGGTGGGCAGGAGGCCACCCCTCTGCTTGAGGAGCAGATGATGCGGCAGTCAGTGAGAGCAGAGGCAAAGGGATCCGTGGTTACATGTCACCTATCCCTATCTTTAACATCTACTTGGATTTGACCTCCCTGGGCCCTCATTGGGGGCCCTTCTGGCTGGGACGTCCCGCATAACACAAGACTATATCCAAGTTCCAGTCACTTAAAAACGTTTGTAAAAATCTCCCACCTTCTGGTTTCCACGAAAACTTGTAAGAGATGGGACCCGGTGAAGGTAGCCTGCCCAGATCCAATACTGAGAGCCAGCAGTTCTTGGAACCCTGGTCCTCTGTCTTCCATGCACTTTTGGGCTGGGAGAGCAGGACCGGGGCGCTGAGTGGGGCTGTGCAGCTTCAGGGCTCCACCTCCGAGATCTGAGGCAGAGTTTCAGGTCGGACGCAGGGGAATGGAGCCTCAGCACCCTGGTCCCCTTGCTCAGTCAAACAAGACCTACTTCAATTTGGAGCTTCCAGGGCATCAGGCAGTCACACGCGTAACGTTAATGCAAGCTTTAATTTGGCAGTTTCTATCTGACAGGACCAGGCTAGGCACTTATATCAACTGAATTTAGCAACCTTTCAGGGATAAACATATGGGGAAACAGATGCAGAGAATTTAAGAAACTTGTCAAGGTCACTCTGCTACCAAGTGTCAGGTCCTGGATTCAAGTGGCCTCTCTCTCAGGCATGCTCTTGACCTCTACGCATGTTGGTATCTCCCTATGTTACAGCTGAGCCCCTGGTGACCCTGACCTGGAAGGCCCCCCAGTGGGTCCTTACACCCTGTCTCTGACCCTGTATGCTTAGCACAGTTTTTCTACAGGGCTCTTAAAGGACCCTGTGGGTCACCCACCCCATTAGTCTTCAGGCCAGAGCCCGACCAGTGGCAACGACCCGGATCTGACGACCAACACCGTGCATGCCGGCCGCCCAACTGGCACCGTATGCTGTGCCAACAAATGGTTTTCTTATTTCCAGTAGACTCGGGGTTTAATTTCTCGTTAATTAGCATATACATTTACACATTTTCTATGTTGTAATAGGCATATTTTTTTGCCTGCCCAATATCCTTTCCCCTGTTACTCAAGTCTTAGTAACAGAACCTCCCTTTCTTTGGGGGAAGGGCTTCTCCTTTTCTATCTTCGTAGAAGCGACCGGTGAAGCCACCAACCACTGCTCCCCATGTGACCCAGATCAGGGCACTTACGTTCCCCTGGGTGTTTCCTGCAGCCCTTTCCCCTGGACTGTAGCATGGCTGGGCGAGTTTGAGGCCAGCACAGGGACAGGAGCCCAGACTGTGGTCTGGGAGAGAGGGAGGGAGGAGGAATAGCAACCGGGAGAAGGGATAGGAGGTGGGGTAGGGGGTTGAAGAAAGGGGATGAGAGAGGAAACAAGAGAGGGAGCCTTGTCTGTGTCAGACCTGCACTAGCTGCCCCTGTGTGAAGCTCTAGCCCCGCTGTTTCACAGTTTTATTACATGCAGGGATAATTTCCTCTACTTCGTCTTATGCAAGTTTAAAATGGCTTCTCTGACTCTTGCAATCAGAGTCCTAGATAATATTCACATTACGTTACACCACTTCCAAACTCAGAATATTCAAAACAGAATAAAGCTAGCTCCCTTGTACAGTTTATTTGGAGTTAATTATAGAATCGCTTCTTTTTCACAAGAAGGTGAAAAAGTAGTACAGAAAGGTCCCATGTACCCATCAACCAGCTTCCCCCATAACGGCACTTTACCAGGAAATTGATATTGGCACACTAGTTAACTAGCCTACATACCTTACTTGGATTTTCCCTCTTTTGCACACACTTTTAAAAATGCCCCTGTGTATAATTCTACAGCACTTGATCACATGTATAGATTCACATGACTCAAGACACAAAACTCCTGTCACCACAAAGGAACTCCCTTGATGTCACAGCAATACCCTTCTCTCACCCACTGCTACCGCTGGTCTGGTCCCCACCTCTATGCTTTTGTTATTTCTAGAACGTTATATAAATGGAATCACACAGCGTGTGAACTTTTGAGACTGGCTTTTTTATAAAACTCAGAATAATGTCTTTGAAGTCCATCCAAGCCACTGCGTGTATTAATAGTTGACTCCTTTATATCGCTGAGTACTATGCTATTGTATGGATGTACCAGTTTGTCACTAGTTCAATATAATGACAGTTCTTTACTCAGATACAGGAGTATAAAATGTACATGAGGAAAAAAGAACATCACTCAGTCCCCCAGGCCCACACATTGAGCTATGAATGCCTGGGACCTTATCTCAGACACCCCAGGGTGACATCTGATAAGGTTTGATCTTGGTCAGTTTTCTAATCATTAAGGACTCTGCCAGCCCACCCTCAGGTTAAGTGCTCGAATCATCTACAAGCCCCAGAAAATGCTTTACGATTCAACAAAAGTTCACTGACCATGCAAGTAGCCCAAGCCTTCTGAGCCTCTGCCGTTGGGTGCTGTGTCACAAAGTCTCCCGGGTGGCGGTCTGCCACCCTGGGCCACACTGAAAGGAATGACTTTTGCTCCATCCCAGATGTGATGACTCAGACTGAAGCCAGTGGTAACACCTCAGGGGCAATGTAGGCCAGGGGACAGGAGACCTCGCTTTGACTTCTGACTCAGCCACCCAGCCCTTCCAGACAGGCCTTCCTCAGGCCAGCCACTTGTCCCCTTGTTTGTCAAGTCTCCTTGTTTGTCAGTGGATGGGCTGTTCCCCAGCACCCCATCTCTGCCCTGACCCAGTGACCTGGTCTGTTTGATCCCAGGCTCTCCTCATGGAGTTATGAAAAACATCTACTCAAGGAAGGCTTTTCCCACGGACACCTCTGTGCCTCCTGAGACAGGGGTGTTCGGTGACCCTGCAACTTGGTTGCATGGAGAGATTCATCCCACCATGTCCACTAAGACAAAAATGGCATCTGAGGGCTTTTGCTGCCAAACACAGGATTCTGCTTCAAGACAAGAAACTGGACAAAAATAAGCCAAGGACAAGGCAGGGAAGGAGTATAAAGAAAGAGTGAGAGACTAGAAATTAAATAAGATTATTCTCACATCATATTTATTTAATTAACTATGTTTGCCCTCAAGTCCCCCCCATTATTGCTTTAATGATGAATATCTAGAGGCTATTTCTTAATGTATTTGAGTTTTTAAATAAACTTGCAAGTTAATTAACATACAAATATTCTCATCAAGGTAATTTTTGTTCATGGCTAATGTTCTTGAACATTGCAACCAGATACATGAACCCAAGGGACCTGGACTAGGCTGCCGTTAAGCTGAGCCAGCCAGGGGCCTAGTTACAGAGATATATGACTGCCAAGTGGGTTCTAGCCCCAAGAGGACCTTACCCACTTGTATACCCAGTATACCCAGGGGTCTCCTGTCCCCAGGCCCAGTAATTAGGTACACAGTTAACTGGGCCGAGTTTGAAGGCTATGCTTTATTATAAAGAGTAATGGGCTTTGAGATTAGTTAAGTCAGCTTATTTGTTTGATGGGAGGAATAGAAGTCCAGAGAAGGAAAAAGACAATACTTGGATAAGAAGAAAATGGTATGAGAAGAAAAAGACGCATGTGATCAGCTGAAGGAGACTCAAGTTACATTGTGGAATTTTGGGTTTTAAAAGAAGTTATTAGGTGAAAGCTGGGGTTTAAAACAACTAAATTAAAAACTGTTAATTAAAAAATAATAAAATTTAAAAAAACAAAACACATTGCAAGACACCAGGTCTTTGGTCATTTGTATCGTTTTCATCCTTTCTTTTCCATTTTCTCTTCAGCTGTAGTTCCAGGACTGCTGTTTTGTGGTCTCCAGCGAGTGTCTTTTCTTTTTGGGGCTTCTATTTCATCTGTAAAAGGAAGCGTCTGTTTTGGCTGATTCAAAATCCCATTTTGTGTTTTTCCCCACAACTGCTAGGTCTGACTCAACCAGCGAAGGTGTGACCTGAGCAGAAGTGAGAAAACATGAAGGTGAGAATCAGCTGGGTCTTTGTCCCTGCTTGGGCCTTTGCTTGGAACTAATGGCCACTGACCTGCCAGCACCCTGGACGCCACAGCTGCGAGGTTCTTAGCACCCACCCCGCCTTGTTCTAGGGAAAACACAGCCTCAGGCTCCCCCGGTTACCATGGCAACACTTCAGCTGGTTTAGTTTCTGTTGCCCCCTAGCGGAAATTATGGGCACCTGCAGCTCCGTCTTTTTCCTTGAGGGGTGTGTGCCTCTGGGTAGCTCTGTCCAGGGAGGTGGTGGCTTGTGAACTGGCCCCTCTACTGCTAGACCCTGTGCTAAGCCTTGGCTTCAGCTGATCCACTCCCTGCCCTGCCTCTTCAACCATTCTGGCTTCTCTAACCTGCAGACAGGCTTCTCTGGCTTTGTCGCCTAAGCACAATAGCCCTAACCACCCAACCCCTCCAGCCAGGCCAAAAAATTCTGACTTGTTGTAAACTAAAACACCCTTCCCTTGGCCAGACTTCCCCCAGCAGCCCTAGATTCAGACCTCAGCTTCTGGAGCCCCTTCTCTACAGGGACCTTGTCCAGCCTTGGGATGGACAGCTTGGCTCTGATCCAGGGAAGAACAAGTGTGGCAGTGGTTGTGGGGGCATCGCTGGAGCTGGACAAGGCAGCCTCAGGTGGGAGACAGGCAAACCTACAGACAAGCTCACCGAGGGAGTGGAGATACGCAGCGACAAGTCAGTGGCACAGGATGCTCTGGGAGCATGCATGAGGAAGAGGGACCCACAACAGCCTCCGCCAGAAAGAGTGGCTCCTTGGGGAAAGCAATGCCGAATCGCAGCTCCAAGGATGAATAGGCATTTGGGCTGGAGTAGAGATTTCAGTGATGTGAAGCTTTACGTGGGCTAAGGTCTTGTCTTCAAAGTCTGCCTTCCTGAAGGTGTTATTTCTCATCAGCGGCTCACGGATCCTGCATCTCTTTCTTGGCCCTTTCCTCTTCTCATCCCACCCCCTCTCCCTGTGCAGTCTCCTCTAGCCTCATGATTGTAACCAGCCCCCCTCTGTGGCGTGTGACCCACTGTATCATGTCACATGCAGTCCCTTCTACCTGGATTGCTTTTGACTCAGTTGCCTACGTAGTGAACTGCTGTTCAACCTTCAAAACCCAGTTTGACGTTCACTCCCTTCTGGTGCCTTCTCAGAACCACCCTTCCAACCGGGCATTTTCATTCTGCAAATTTCTGAGCACCAAGTGTTAGCTCCAGAATGTGGCCCTGACTTGTACCTTTCTATTTACTTGACTGTCTCCCCAACTGACCAGGCTCTCCTGGGCACAGACACAGGCAGGGCTGTGTCTTTTGTTTTCTTAATCCTCAGGCTTTAACATTCTCTTCCTAAATGGATGGATGGAGGGAGGGAGGGAGGGATGTAACTATAGCTTCTCCTTGTAAAACAAACAAGAAACACCCAAGTTAACAGGCCTGGCACTTTCTGATTCCCATCTCTGTCCCCTAACACTGTCCCAAAAGAATTTGGCCATATGTTATTAAATTAAAGTGAGTTAAAATCTGCTTGAAATAATCACAGACTCCCCCGCTTCCCTGAGCCTGCAGTGACCACATTACATCTCCAGGCACAGAAGTTTGACATTTCATTGCAAAGTCATTTTCTTATGTTGCTAAAATATTCTCTTTCTCTTCACGCCGTCCCCTTTGTGTTCTCATTACTCACATTTAGTTAAATTTATCCGCTGTCATGTAATCAACAGAGATAGGCCTTGCCAGTGTGGACATTTCTAGGGTACTGCCTGGCCTTCTAGACCACCAGTCTCCTCCCGAGCAGCTCTGAGACCCCCATCCCCAGGGCTGCTGGCCTGACTCTTGGACCCTAGATTTCTCCTTAATGAAACTCTGACTAAGGTCCTTCCTCCCCCTACATTTATTCCCGTCCTCTCTTCAGCCTTCTCCTGTTCTGTTTCCTGGGTCATGGTTTTCATTCCGCCTCCAGGCTTGGCACTTCCTGAAATCCCTTTAGTCACAGTGAGCAAAGGGTTGTATAATTTTTCTCTCGATGAGTTCCCTGAGTAAAGTCCGTAACAGGACAAAATACATAGCAGGGCAGCCAGGGTGGGGGTTGTTTGGTGTCTGCTTGGGACACTGTTACATCCATCATGTTTCTTTGGCTGGCTGGGACACCTTTCTCCCTCTCACCTGCCCACCTATCCTGATAATGCAGGGGGGGAAATAATTCTTCTCCCTGCAGAGAGTTCACAAAGACCAGAAAGGCACATTTTGGCCTGGAGTAGAATCCCAGTTTGGCTCTCAACAACTGTGCCACTTAGGGATTGCCTTGGGACTTAGGGCTTGGAAGTTCTCAGGACAGGGGCAGTGGGAGGTGGGATCAGAAGCCCGGGGTGGCTGCCATGTATTGGCCATTTGCAGTGGGCTAAACTCATTGGCATATTTGGGGACTTGGGGCTGTGACTCTTTGTTCCCAGGATGATATGGAAGGATACTTGCTCCTCACTTCAAGCTTGAGGAAAAGGGCTTCTGTAAGATACTCAAAAAGCACAATACATGTCCTCTGGAGCTTCAGGGGTACAGTGAACTGGGTTGACTCACGCCAGAGGAATCTCAATGGCAGGAGACAGGAGAGTAGATGGGTTTTGTCAGGCAGCTAGGAAAGTAGCCATGTCGGGGCTTACTTGCCTGTCCGGAGATCATGAGAGCAAAGGATGAGCAGATATTTCTGGTGGATGAGAGGTGGCCGCTGATATGAGAGAGCCAGAGTGGGGTCATTTTACTGCCCGATTAAGAAAGTCTCCTGGAGCCCTGGCTGGTGTAGCTCAGTGGATTGAGGGTGGGCCTGTAAACCAAACAACCATGGTTTGATTCCCAGTCGGGGCACATGCCTCGGTTGTGGGCCAGTTCCCAGCAGGGGACGTACGAGAGGCAACCATACATTGATACTTCTCTCCCTCTCTCCTTCCTTTCCCCTCTAAAGATAAATAAATACAATCTTTTTTTAAAAAAGTGCCAGGCCAAAGGGTAAAGAAGAGGTTATATGGGGGACTTAGCTTAAATTTCATCCCGTGGCAAGAAAAAAGACTAGCTCCACAGTATACATATAAAGAACAAAGGGGGACAAAGACAAATTGTTTTATAGTTCTACTCTATGAGTCATTAAGCTACACATAAATGATCTTATTTAATTTTTTTCTTTAATGAGCTGTACTTCATTCTTGTGTCAATTCAAAACATACTCATATTTCTAGAACAAGATCATATCTCCAGCCTACACTCATCTACATTTTTTATGATCTCTAGTTGCATCTAGGTCAAAAAGATCTATGATCTTTATTATTTCCCAAATGGTTTGGTCTCAAACTCAGATGTCACTTAATTTTTACAACAGCCCTGGAAGGGAAGGGCTGTGGCCATCCCGGTTCCACTTTTAAGGATCAGGAATTGACAAAGGGGCTGGAGGATACACAGGAGAAAATAGCAGAGTCAGATTTAATTTGGGGTGGGGTGGGGTGCAGGCAATGATAGTGCCATTAAGGGGGAAATGAGGGGCTTCAGCAGCCTTCCCCCAAGTCTCCATTCCCTCCCCCATTCTTAAGTATTGCCAGCTATTGTAGACTGGTTCCCAGCGGGGCCTCCTGACACACCTGGACAGGACAGTGGCTCTGAAACTGCCCAGGACTTTGGCAAGGACAAAATATACAGCAGGCATGAGGCACTCTGCTCCCAGTAGACCGTCACGAATGGGCTGGCAGATAGTTTCCTTGGGATACAGCGGCTTTCGAACTGCTAGTCCAGTGTCACGACTCGATGAATCCACAGCCATGTTTGCGGGAGTTCAAGTTTTGCAGGGAGCAAGACCTAGGTGCCCCTCTGCACAAAGTGGGGTTGCCCAGAGCCGGGAGACTGGTGAGGAGGCCCAGGCCCAGTACCAGGGAGATGCTACCTGACACTAGACAGTTCCCAGGAGGCTCGGAGGGCTCTCACATTAAACTCCGCCCCAGGGTTTCCTGGGTCCCTGCAGGAACATGCGGCCCCGTATAGCCTTGGCTGTTGGCAGTTCTATTCTCACATCATCACATCTCTAAGAAAGAAACTAAATAACTGGCTTTCATGAAAATTTATAATTCCCTGTATGCACTAGCCAACACCAGATTCCCCCTTTCTTAATGCCACTTATTTATAGGTATTATACCTCTAAGAAGGCCATAGGCCCTTGTCCCCCAGACCTCCTTTCTGCCATTTTGTTTCCTTGGTATAGATGGAGAAAATGGGCAGCTGGCACCGAACTGGTTCTGAAAGGGCGGGTCTTGCATTACCCTTCACTGGGACCTCACAGGTGATTTAACCCAGGTCTGGAGGAGGTTGCCTCGGGCATGTCTAGTGGGTGTTGTTTTAAATCAGAAGCTCCTCTTCCATTTTTTCCAGGGAGAGGGTTTTAGCAGGTGTTGAAAAGTCTAAGGCAGCAGAGGGGGAGCTACAATCAGCAGTGTGTGTCTGGCATTTAATTTGATTTGACTTGTTTTCCTGGCCATGAGGACCTGGAGCCAGGAATAAAAAGCACAGGCTGTGGAGGTGACAGCTTCCTGCCTCACATCTCTGACTCCCTCCAGCCCAAGTGTTTACTCTCCAGCCATGGAGCTGGGTGAAGGGAGGTTGGTTTTGATTATGTTTGAAAAGCCCCAGCAAAATCTCTCCCAAACTTTCCACCATCAAGCAAGAGGGTGATTTATTAAACATGAGTTCAACTAGGCCAGCTCTCCTGGTCGGCTAAAATTGGCCTAAAAAGAAAGTAATTTGTGGTTGTCAGATCCGAAATTAAATGATTCAAATACTACTGTGGCTGATTAAAGGGCTTTATTCAATTTCCTCTTGACTACATGTTATGTGAAGGCAGGAGAGATACTCTTTCTAGAAGGAAAGCAATATTCAGAGACCACTGATCTAATCTAATGGATGGTAGTTATTAAACATGGTTGCCCCTCCCTTTTTTGATGAAAGGGGAGACTAAAGGTGGAGGAGGAAATGGCTGTTTGTTTAACATAAATGTCTCTCCCCCTGCCAGGCATCTGGGTAGGAGCCTCCACAGTGAACCAGGCTGGGCGCCTGAGGAATTTTTAAGGATCCTTAAAAGACATCTAGGCTACAATAATAAAGGTCAACAAATGAAACTCCAGACAAGGAAACAGAAAAAAAAAGAATCTGGGATGGTAGCAGATAGTCTAATAGTACCTGCATCACCCAGGGCCCCAGGGGAAGGAACGACATTTTGTACAGGCCACCTTAGTGCCCTCCATTCTTGTTCCCAATGATTGGACCACAAGGGGACATGACCCAGAGCAGCCAATCCAGAGATATATGATTGGCCCTGGCATAAAAGAGATGAGCTGGGTTGGGGACATGAATGAAAAACTGCGGCAATGAGGCAGTTAGCAGCGGGTGCGGACAATGAAAGGAGGAAAGGGAGGGTCAGGAGATGTTCAGATCAGCAGTATGTTCAGATGTGAGGAGGCAGAAACTGTCAGGAAACAGAAGGTAGGAGAAAGGTAAAGGAAGCTCAGAGTGAAGGGGGAACAAAGAAGAGAGCAAGCTGGGAGACAGACCCTGTGACCCTGGGCGAGAGAGAGAGACCAGCTGGCTCCCAGAGAGGCCCTGACTTCCAGCTGCCTTCTGTTCCAGGTGCTGTCCCAGTTTTTACTCATCTTGAAAACAAGTTCACCCCTTCTTAAGGGGGTCTAAGCAGAACTCAGAAGAGCCCCAGAAGACACAAGAGTCAATAAAAGTTTTTCAGTACTGAACAAAAGGGCAGTTTACCACGAAGCATAAGGAGGCTTTAGAGAGTGATTCATCCAATTTCAAACGGATGCGATGAGATCAAAACAGTGGGGGAAGGCAATGGCTTTCTGGTTACAGCAAGAAGGTGGTAGGCACTGGGAAAGAATTAGGTTTGCCTCCCCTCGGGCTACCTGATACCCTTCTATCCTTACTCTGGGCTTCTGTCTCTGGTGGAAAGAAGGCCATGCAGACCCCTGTCATGGCCTGGCCCTCCGACCCCAGGTCAGCAGTCAGGGAAATCACTCAAGGGAAGTTCACTATGAACTCTAGGTGTCTTCAAGATTCAGCCATGCAGAGACCACGGAGACCTGGACACCCAGGATCCCCAGGCCCCATCGGTGGCTGCAAATGTCCTCACCCAGAACTCCCTCAGGCGTCTGTGCAGGCTGCCCTTTCAGAGACTAGGATGTAGGTTTACGATGGTTTCCCCAGAAATGAAACATCTCTCAGGGCATTTGATAGGGCTGAATTTTGCTGCTGTCTCAGCCCAGAGGCCAGGAATCTGGATCAGTTATCCTAACCCAATTATCAGTGAGGCTTTCCTTTCTACTTCCCCAGATCATCCCATCCTCTCCTGAGACTGAGGGGGACAGTTGTCACCTGGGGCAAGTTGCAGGGAAGTGAGTGAATGCCCAGGGCAAAGGCAAGTATTATCGCCACTTAATGGTTAGCAGGCAAGTCTGTCCTTCCTGAATACCTGGCATGGCCCTGGGCACAGGCTAAGGATCGTTAGTAGCTGGACAAGAGCCCATCACCTCCTGTACTGGCCTCAGGGACTTTGCCCTTTGCCTAAAATGCTCTTCCCACAGATAACCGCAAGGCTCCATCCCTCATTCTTTAGGTCCCTGCTCAAATGACACCTTCGACTGCCCTTATACCACCTGTCATAGAACACAGTGATATGTTTATTGTCTGTCTCTCTCCACTGGAATGTAAGCTTTGTGTATCAGTATTTGTTCCCCTGCACCTAGAATAGGACCTGGCTCACAGTAGCATCTGATAAATACTTGTGGAGTAAATTATTGAATGAATTATTTTAATTTATATTTCGGTATTTAGCCAGAGTGTACATTTTTCACATGTTGAGAATCAGTCTAGTGCGGTGAGTCAGGCCATTCCTCTGCCATTACTGTGTGGGCTTGAGCAAGTCCTTAGTTTCCTGTGCCTCAGTTAACTCATTGGTAGAATGGTAATGCTTTGCTCTGCCCTAAATAGCATTGTCAAGAGATTTAAAGGTGATAGGCTTGCAACAGATCCTGCTCCTGTAAACATCAGCTTTACATTTCACTGGCATTTGTATTTCATTTCAAATGTCTGTACCTATCCTTTGCCCACTTTTATAGGAGTCATTTTTCTAGTTGATGGACAGGAAGTTGATCTCCTGTGCTGCACGAACACAACCCGCACAGCCTCCAGGGGGCGCCCGGGGCCTGTGCTGGGAAGTCGAGGCAGCCAGTGGTCTTCCGGACAGAGAACTCCAACAGGAGCCGGACCCAGGTCCACCTGCGTTTGTCCTGTTTGTCCCATTTATCCTGATCCTATCCCTATGCCCCATTCAGGGATGGTGAGGGGTCTGGTGCGGGTAGCTGGACACGTTGTCTAAGAACTGCACCCTCCTTCCACCTGGAGCCTAGGAACCGACATTGGATGGTACCACTGCCCGCCACGCCCACGGAGACCCTGCAGCAATAAGCCGGGCTGCTAACAAAGAGTCTCAGAGGACGCCCCCTGCCGGCTGCCCACAATTCACAGGGGGTGGGGGATGGAGAACGAAGTCCTGGTTATTGTACTTGGAAGGACTTTGCACATTAACACGTCTTCACCAGCGTTTCGCTGTGACCCTAGGAACTGGGGACAGAAGCCTAGGTCGGGTAGGGGTAGAGGGAGGCCACAGGTCCGGATTTCCACTGCAGCTGGCTAGTACCGTCACCAGGAGCAGCTCCCCACCCAGGAAGGGGCACCCCAGGGACAAGGAGGGAGACGTTAGGACTCGGGTCCAAGACGGAGGAGACAGAGGGATGGCCACAGTGTCACGGCCCAATATGAAGGGGCACAAAATCCTCAGGTCTGTGGGCCAGAGGTCTCCACGGGGCAAAGGGTGAGGAAGATACAGGGTGCTCAGTTTTGATTGAGATGACCAAGACTACATACAGGGTCAGGTCTGAAAATGGCAAGAACTGGAGGGGAGCATTAAGGAAGCTTATGACCTGGAATGGTGGGATGGGTCGTTCACACCCTGTAAGTGTTTCCCAAGACGAAGGTCTCTGAGGTGAGAAACAGTGAGCCTGGGCCCAGAGCGAGGGCTGGGAAGGGCAGCATGCAGGAGCCTCAGAGGCTGAGGGTGTGTGTTCAAGGGCACGGGAGCCAGGACCTCGGGGGCACTGGATCGGGGTCTGGAGAACAAGCGGCGAGCAAAGCGGCTAGAGAGAAGCTGTGGTGGGAGGGGACAGATTCAAAGCAGGCGATGGAAGGAGATTGAAGGAGAGGCTGCACGTGTGTCGGTGGAAGACGGCCTGTTTTACCAGGGAGGAGGACTGCAGATGGGGAGGGGGCGTGCTAGGAGACTTCAGGGGATGGAAGGACAGGATGGGGTGACCAAGGGTGTGAGGGTGGAAGTCTGGACAGTCCCCAAGGGCAGTAGAGACCTCACTGGGCCGCTGCTTCAGAGGACCCATCTCCCGTAAAGAATGTGCTGTGCGTGACAGGTCCTCAGAGAGAGAGAGCCAAGGGGGCTCTCGGTGCACGCGGAGGAGCCCCGCATGGGAGAATGCTTGTGGAAGCATTAAGTGCTTTAAAAGGCCCACTGCTTGGCATGTCGGCCCCATTAGAGGGAACATTCTATCAGAACGGAGGCACGAGTAGGTTGTTTGATGGTAATTGCTTTCCTAACCCATAGAGAAAATGCATTACAAACCCACCACAATTAAGTAAAGTGGTCACATTTCTTTTTTTTGATTTAGAGCTATTTAGAAGTATTAGCTACTGACTTTGCTTCCAGGGTTGTTTTTTTTCTTTCTCAACGGAAACTTCTTTTCTTTTGAATCCCATAAAATATTCTAAGTACTCCAGGAGGGAGAAATGAAAAGACGTTTGCATTTCCAGCTCTGCAGCCAACCATCGCTCAAATAATACCCTCCATGTGTAACCTGGGAGTTTAATATCCTCAAATATTCATAATTATGCAGATAGTCCTAAGAAACGTTCAGTTTTATTCATAGCTGGATAATTATCGGCCTCCAACTTTCACAACCTCAGAGTTGCTTCTCAAAATTCAGTGGTGTCCCTCGGCCACTCGCGGCACGCAGGGTGCGTGGAATCGGCGGCAGATCCCTAACGGGGCGAAGAGGTGGCTGGAGAGCTCTCAGCTCTGCCCGGCACACTGCAGCCCCTCCCCTGCCAGGCAAGACTTCCCCTTCCCCAGAGCACGAGAAGTCCAGACGGGACATGCAAGTGGCTTTCAACTCCACTGGTCCGGAGGAAGAGCCGACATGCTGTACAAACACCACACACAGCAAATCCTGTCATCACCGTCACCTGTGGATGAAGTCTCAAGTCCAGGGGCATCCCACGGAGTGTCAGATGCTCCCTGGAACAGGGTGCTGTGGTGGGACAAGCATGCAAAGCACCCCACCCTCTACCTCGGTGCCCTTTTGGATGGGCACAGTGCACACCCTTTACTGAGGAGAGACCACGCCCTCTCGTCATGTCCTCTGCTGCTCCCTCTGCTCCATGCACATTTCCAGAAGAATATCAAGACTATTTTCCCTGAATAATTACCCACCCCCTCTCCATCCACCTACACACATCTTTCCCGCTTTGAAGTGGCAACCGCTCTGATATCTTTAAGTGGACCTCGCTCTGAATCTACCAGTCAGGTGGAGTTAGAGTTAAATTAAGGGAGCTGCAATCTGAGGCTGGGGGCAAGGGACCTGGGCACCAGCCCTCCCCTCCCCAAGCTCGCTGCCCCTAAGCTCCTCTGTCTGCAATGTGATCACCTTCCCACTTCTCTTGGACTGGGAGTGCAAGGCTCTGTGGGTCACCTGGTCCTCCTTCCGCTGAAGCCAGGCTGCATCAGTCTAGACCTGGCACCCTGATTTGAAATCCTCTGTAGTGAGGGAGACCAGCTAGTATTGTAGGGGAGCTCACTTAGAGATGCACTACGGTGCCAGCAGCAAGGTATCTGGGAAATGCTGGACTCTGTTTAGCCCTCAGTAATTGCTAAACTCTCTGTAGCCTCAGGCTTGGCTGACTCCCCAGAAAACCTGTCACCCAGAGATAAAGTCCTGCCTCAGGGAAGGAGGTTAATGAATGTACAGAATGTGGTAACTGCCTGCTGTTATCTGTTAACTTAGGAGTGCATTGTTCTTTCTGGTGGTCTACTGACTACCCACCATATGGTTTTACTATTAACCCCCTATAAAAAGGAGACCCTAGCCCTGGCTGGTGTGGTTCAGTGGATTGAGTGCCAGCCTGCGAACCACAGGGTTGCTGGTTTGATTCCCACACAGGACATATCCTGTTTTGGGGGCCAGGTCCCCAGTAGAGGGCATGCAAGAGGCAACCACACACTGATGTTTCTCTCTTTTTCTCCCCTCCCTTCCCCTCTGTCTATTAAATTAGAAATTAAAAAAAGGAGACTCTGTCCCAGGAGGGGTGTGGACCTTTCCCACTGGGCACAGCTGGCAACAGCTGCCTTGCCCATGTGTGTAAGTTTCTCCTGTTAAAGCTCTTGTGAATTTGAATAAGGTTACAGGTCAGCTCTCCAGAGTCGGTCCTGAAGCTAGACTTTTGGGGCCTTTCCCCTAACAGTGTGGTCTAATCTGCAGGTTACAGAAAACCCAGCCCAAACTGGCACAAACATGAAAGGATCGGATTGGCTCACGTAACCCCAGAGTCCAGAGGTGGCTGAGGCTCCAGGCGAGGTTCAGGCAGGGGCCTGGCTTCACCGCTCTGGGACTGTCTCAGGGCCTCCTGGCTATGGGCTTCACCCCCAGCATAGCCACATTCAAGGCCACAAAGAGGTCAAAGCTGTTCCAGACCTATGCTCACATTCTGTCTATCCAGAAGAGTCAGTGGGTTTTTCTCCAGATGATCAACACAACATTTCCTCAGGAGTTCATCAAAAGTCCCTGTGGTCTGGCTGACCCAGATTGGGTCTGATGTCCACCCCTTAGCCAATTGCCGATGCCACGTGGGTGGGATGTGCTGATTGGCTTTACTTTATCAAGGCCTGCCCTGCAGCTGGGGGAGGGTGGGAGTCCACAGGCTGCATGAGGGAAGGGCGGACGTCCAAATGAAATGTGGAATGCAGTGCCGATGAAAGAAGAAATGGATGCTAGAAGGCACAAAATAGCAGAAGTCCACTTCTCTGGGTAACTTGTAATCAGTTCCCTCCCCTTCTCTCTCTGAGAAGTAAAGTCCAACCTTGTTCTGTGTGCACCTCAATAAAGGGCTTTCCAAGCTGGGTCCTTGACTGTCTTGTGTCCTCAGTGCCTAGAACACTGGCTAGCCAGCTAGGCTAGATGCTCATCAGTATGAGAGAAAGTAAGGGATCAAAGGGAAGGAGAAACAGAAAAGCCAGCTTCCTGTTTGCTGGGGTGGGGCAGGCGACTCTGGGCTTCTGGCTGAGTTGCCGGGCAGAGAGAGCCCTGGGGTCAATGGAGCCGGCAGGCTAGGCACCAGGGCCAAGGTGGTACATGCCCTCCTCCACAGGACACACTTCTGAGATGGCCAGGAGGAGGGGGAGGCTTCACCAACAGAACTGTGTGTGCCTGTCACGTAAAGTATAAAGTGTTCCACTACCCCAGCTGCGGGGACAATTCAGTGAAGTTCTGCAAGCATTTGTGGAACATTACCCTATGCCAGGCCCAGCCATGGACTCTGCAGAGTGGACAACAAGTGGACAACAAGTGGACAAGGCACAGCTAGTCCATACCCTGTATAGTGTTCAGCCTGGTGGACACAGGCCATAACAAAGCTGGGACCAAACCAGTGGGAACTCCATCACCAGAGGTGGGAAAAGCCCCCGCCCCACACACCCTGCATCAATCATTTCAGGCCTCAGCCAGAACGAGTGCCTAAGTGCCCTCACATAGCTGTTAGGTCTGCTGGACTCTTTCCTTTTATAACGTACAAACGGTGACAAATCAATTCAAACCTGCATGTTTTCACCTTAGATGCTAAGGCTTGGAGGGATGTTAAGGCTTAGCTCCCCTATTTTCTTGATGAAGAAGTTGGGACCTTGGATACAATGTTCAGCTCCCTTGAGAACTCTTAGGAAAAGGAATACATTTTTTTTCCTTCAAACTGTTGCTCCAACTTGAAACCTGCCTTAATCTCTGTGGACAATTACAGAGGATGTGGGTTTAATGTCAAGAGCAACCTATGGGCCAGTGGATGTCCAGGTCAGGTGCTGGAGCAGCAAGAATGGATCCTGCAGCCTTCTAAGGTCAGCTTCTGTTTTCCCCAAAACAGAAAGAGGAATTAAATGAGTAAGAGCTACGCAGCACCATGTAAAGTATGAGGGACAAGGGGGACTTCATCAATAATCTTCTTACGTGGTGTGGAGTGTCTTAGTTGACAAATTTTTGAGTGTGTCCAATGTTTTTGTTGAAACTACTTAGCAGCCCTTCCCAGGTGACTTAACCAGTGAGACTCCCTGAGCCCCTTGGGTCTGGAAATAGCTGGGTCACCTGAAGAGGGGCCCTCTTAGGGTCGAGACCCATGGTCTTCAGTGGGAGTCCATGTCAGTGACCCCCTGGAGGGCATGCTTCTCTCCCTCCCGAGCAACTCTGATTTGATGACCAGGCTGGAATGCAGTCAGTCACTTTGCAAATGTTTGTTGGGCACATAATACGTTTCAAGTTCTATTCTAGGTGCTGAGTCTGAGACACTGGGCAGCTTAATCTTCAGTCACACTGAAAAGGGTCTCCATGTTCTCTCCCACTTTTCTCAGTCTGCTAACGAGCAGGCATCACCAGAAAGAGAAATGTCTGAATTGAGACAGGACTATACTGCGACTCACCAGCAGTATTATTTCGCATTGCGGCTGTAAGGAATCACCACAAGCATAGTGGCTAAAACAGATTTATTCCCGTATGGTTATGGAGGTCAGAGGTCGGAGATCAGTTTCAATGGGTTAAAGTCAAGGTGTTGACAGGGCTGGTTCCTTTTGGAGGGTCTGAGGGAAGAATCCTTGCCTTTTCAGATGATGGAGGTCACCTTATTCCTTGGCTTATGGCCCCTTCCTCCACCTTCAAAGCACATCATTTCAACTTCTGTTCCCGTCATTACATCACCCTTCCAGTTTCTCTCTTCAACCTTATACTGTGATTACATTTAGGACTCCCTCCCCCGATAATTCAGGATAATTTTTCCATCTCAAGATCCTTAGTTTAATCCCATCTACAAACTCCCCTTTGCCACATAAGCTAACATTGATAGCTTCTGGACCTCTTGGCTGGAGGGAGAAGGCCATTATTCAGTCTACCACACCAGCCCAGAGCAAAGCTAGGATGACATTTCTCTCTCACACCTCATGCCAGAGCTCCCACCAGCATCTGTCTGGGTTTAGTACCCCGTTCAAGTGAACTCCCCGCAAAGTCTGAGAGGCTCCCGGCATCTCACCTGTGTTCCAGACACACGCGCCAGCTTCTTCGGCTACGGGGCTGCCTCTGCTGCCAGTGACCCTTACATGGCTACTCAGTTAAATGCTGCTGGCTTCCCTGGCCACCCCTGAAGCCATACCCTGGCTTCAGGAAGAGATTATCTCTTCTTGGGGTCAAGAGACCAGTCTCGACAAGGTTTGTAGCCAGACCTCAGGTCTTCTAAAAGTCATGTCTCGGAAATGGCTTGCCTTAAGATGCTGCTGTGGCCTCCACTGCGATCAGCCCTGTTGGCGTTGCCATCAGCCTCTCCCAGCCAACAGCGGCTGCTGAGTGGGGCCTCTATTATTTGCTCTCTTGCTCCTTCCTGTCTCCATGTGGGCGTTTGGTTCCCAAGCTGGATCACCCAGTCACTTCCACATAGGGCAACCAACTGTCCTACTTGGCCTGGGACTGAGGAGCTTCCTGGGATGTAGGACTTTCAGTGTTAAAACCAGGATAGTCCCAGGCAAACTGGGATGGTTGATCACTCTATCTTCACATCTCAGAATTCAGAGGCCTCTCAGTCCAGAAGTCTCTCTCTCCTCCAGTATAAAGGCTAGCCTCATTTATGGCCCCAAGATTAATCTTTTCCAGGATAGTTACCTAACTGCCCCTCATCCCTAGGGCCCAACGAGACACTTATCAAATAATCCATGTCCCAAAGTCTGGGGAGCTCTGCCCTGGGCATTACCCCATTGTTACAGCTAAAATAAAATAGACTTTGTCAACCAACCTGGTGCAGGCAACTCCATAAGATATCTACAGAGGCCTCAACAGTGAAGTGTCTGAGAACAACAAGGTAAACTACCTATTATTGAGCACCTCTGTGTGTCCAGTGCTGGGGTACACAGGCAGGGGAAGTGGATAAGCTAGGACCCATGTCCTCAAGGACTTGTACACTCCAAAACACAGGGTGGGTCCCAGTTATTTCCTGCTGGTACATATGGCTTGACTTAAAATCTGCATGTTGAGGTGAGCCCTACAAAGAGAGGTTGAAACTGGATTCCACCTACCCCTTCACATTTCTTCAAGGAAAAGGCTTTTCTGGGAACAATCTCCATTTCTTGATGACACACTCCTTCCTGAGGCCACTCCTAACCTCATGAAAACAAAAGGATATCAGTAATCTTGTCATTTTCCCCCCACACCTAAGTTGGTCAAGATTTCTTATGAGCCAAATCTGTCCTAACTGTAGGTAAAACATCACTATTGAGGTTCAAATGAGATTTCCAATCCAGACTTCAGCCTGGGCAGACGGTGCTGCTGGAGCATGTGTGGGCTTCGATCATCGACATGTCAAGGAGGCAAACGCATAGCTGGTGCCATCTGCACTCGAGCTGCCCTATCGGGTACCGGGAGGGTGCCCCTGGGGAAATGGCACAAGCTTTATAGGAAGAATCCCCAGTGAGTCTCAAGTTCATCTCCCTTGTTTGAAGTGGTGAGCAAACTGAGGCCCAGGGAGGCTGGAGGACTGCCCAGGAAGCCATTAGAACAGAGTGGGGGACCGAGTGGTAAACCAAGTCCCAGGCTCCTGATTCCTAGGGGAACATTCCTCTTAGATCGATTAATTAAGGAAAAGACCAGTAGTGTTAGCTAACAGCCACGGAACCTGGATGAATTGCCTGCACTGGGCTAATTGCTTTCTGGGCACCATGTCATTTCCTAGGAGGACCAACAGTCTTAGTTCATCAGCTTCCGAGGGCCTTCTCTGGAAGAAGGACATTCAGAGTGAACACGGGGAAGTACCAAACAGGGACAAGTTGGCCGCCCTACATTTAATCTTTCAAAACTTTATGAAGAAGCCACTATTTCTGCTTTCAATTCAATGATAAGAGGAACTTAAGTTACAGATGTTACATGATTTGTTTGAGGTCACAGTCTGTAAATATTAGAATCAGCATTGGAACTCGGGAAACTCAACCCCAAACCTCATCAACTTAACCATTAACTTAGACACCTTTCCTAAAAGATGTGAAATTTGGCAGGTGGGCATATGTATTTGGGTGATTTTTTTTTTGGGGGGGGGAAGAGTCTAAAGGCATTCACTCAGTAGATTTTTAAAGGGGTTCAGGACCCCATAGTGGCTGAAGAGAAGGTCTGGGGGTGGCCGAACGAAAGTCTCCACTCTGAGCTCACGTTTCTTTTACTCTGAAGATAGAAAAGTGTTTAGCAGTAAGGCCCAGGCACAATCCAGGAAAACGAACGGGGGCAGGGGGTGTGCAATGCCGGACCAGGTCCAGAGGAATTGTAAAGCTGCCTTCCCTGGAAGTGTTTGCCCAGTGGAGAGTCTCTTGTTTAGCTGCCATGACTCAAGCCTGACCTCCACATGGCTTTGGGGATGTGACCCCTTGAGGACCCCAATTTGGGGAAGCAGGAAGAGGCTTCTGAGGTTTACTAGCTCAGCAGGCCACTTCCCCTCCTGCCTGCTCTGCTCAGCAGCTAACAGGAAGCTAGCAGCTTTGGGATGCCACTGGGAAGGGCTTTTCTAAAATGTACCATATAAGCATATATTTGACTGGGTGGGTGCTTACAATTTGAAGTACTATGCCATTTGCTTTACGTGAAAGAACTCATTCACTTCTTACCATAGTTTTATGAGGTGGATACTATTAGAGCCCCATTTTACAGGGTCAACTGAGGCTTAAGGCTGCTAATGGACTTGCTAAGGTCACCCAGCTGGTAAGAGGTGGCCCTGGGCTTTGAATGTAGGTGGTCTGACACCAACCACACCTCTGTCAAACGCTCGGTTGCTTGCTTCCTCAGCCACTATGGCCTCTAGGTCCTGGTGGACTACTCCTATTTCTCCCCTGTCAGGTTGCCAGGGGCACTCTTGTCAGATCTCAAGGTCCCTCCCCCGGCCTGGCGCTTACCCTGGCTGCCAGGTCACTCTGGGAACACTATGGCCATTAGCACGGCGACAGGGATTAACATCCGCTTGGGAAGGATGGAAAGTGAGAGGAGAGAGAGAGAAAAAAAAAACAAGGCTTCCTCACGCCCTGCCTGTGTGCTGCTCCCCAGGATGGACGTAGAGAAGACAAGGCTGAGGGGCACACAGTCCTGAGGGGAAGCAGGAGGGCTTCCCCTGCAGGAAGAGAAGGAAAGCTCTGGCCCTGGAAAGGAAGGGCTCTCAGCCCGCTTAGGTGCATTCCAGTGCTTCCTCCCCATGTTGGCTGGGGGTGGGAGAGTCACCATTCCACACAGCATCCAAATCAATATCCTATAAGCTAATGTCCCAGATACCGCCCTGAGCTCCAGACTTGCACATCCAGGGCTACTGTGCAGGGCTGTATAGTTTGTTCGCTGCACAAGGGTGCATGGCCAAAGGGATTCACGAGCCTGTGGTCCAGCTAGGCTCTGCTCACAAAGCCATGTGCCCTGGTAGGAGCCTATGTTTACTACAAGGAAAGGATGCCTGCCCTTCTCTCCTCTGTACAAAGGCACCTTATGGGCAGATGAAAACTTTGCCTCCTGGATAGCTCTCCTTGGTATCAGACAGGTATCTCAGATGTTGTGTGACCAAGACCGAACCCTTGATTTCTGACCCCTTCAACCTACTCTGCCCCAGACTTCCCCTTCTCCGTGATTGGCACCTCCATTCACCTCGTTATACTGAGGCCCAAAACTGGACTCCTCCTTTCATTGCCCCTCACATCCAAACCAGCAGCATGTCTGTCAGCTCCACCTTCAGTCTGGCCAGCTCCTGTCCGTAACTCTCATTTTAGGAAAACCCACCATCATCTTTTGACTGGACCCTTGCAGTAGACACCTATCATGTCATTCCCCTGCTTCAAACCTTCCAGGGGGTTCCCACATTCTCAGAATGCTAATATCCAAGCTTTGCTCAGTGGCTTACAGGTGCCCACAGAACGTGGACTTCACACTCACTTGTAAACTCCCAACGGAAGGGAGCTGACCTGGGGCCACCACAAAGGGATCCTGCCCAAGAGAGCTTCCTCCCAGGAGAGGGGGTAATGACGGAAAGAGGCTGTGGTGGGTCATAAGCAGCCACCCGAGGAGGTGAACCCCCTGGCAGAGAATTGCATTTGGAAGTTCCTAGTGGGGAGGGGATGAAGAGGATCTCTAAAGAACCCATGAAAGAGCCCAGTTTAGAAAGATCCAGAAGTTATACACCTGCCATGTAGAATGCAGGATGCTAGATCTCAGTCCCACTGTCAAGAAAGCTCTTCTTGGGCCTCATGCTTCTCTCTCCATCTGGTTCCCCAACTTGAGTCCATCCCCAGAGAGATGGTCAACATAGCAGGTAGCAAATGGAGGATGAGCTGCAGCAAGAGAGAAAAGACAGGCACACTACAAGCTCCTGTCCCGAGTTCAGGCTTTATGTTGAGTAGGGCAAGGTTTAAATAGGATGGATATTTGATTATGTGATGGTGGCTGAAAAAGATTGGGATCCTGTCTGGGAGTTTTTCTAACAGGTGGAGGTGAGAGTAGGAGGGAGAAGGGGTTTACAGAGGCCAAACCGGCACATTCCATAAACAGGAAAGTTGGGGGTGCAGAGTGCAAGGCACGTCCGGGGAGCAAGCCACTCTGTGCAGCTCTCGCGTGGAGCATGCTGGGGGCAGCTGCGGGAGTGGCAATGAGTAAGTAGCAGGCAGGGGTAGATCACATTGGTCTAATGGGTTGAGTCGATCTGAACTTTACCCCGAGGACGGTGGGGGGGGGGAGCCAAAGATACAGGCAGGGGGTGCCATGCTCTAAAGTTCATTCTGAGTGTGGAGCACTGACTGGAGGAATCAGCAAGGAGGTCTCGAGAGGCCTGAACAAGGGCAAAGGTGGTGGGTAAGACAAGGAGAGGGGGGACTGGTGAGAAATTAAGGAAATGAAACTGGCAGGCCGTGCTATGTTTGTCCTAGGGCCCTGGCTACCCCAGTGAGTCACTGAGGCCTCGTGGGAGGAGATGAGCACCCACCTACTGCGTGCCAGCCCCCCAGACTGGGTCTGCCCATTTGTTCTCCCACCCAATCCTCAAATGACCCTCAAGGTCGGAATCTTTACCCTCACACGGCCAGTGAGGAGACTGTCTCAAAAAAGCTCAGTGATGCGTTGGAGGCCACACATCTGGGTGGTTAGGCAGCTAGAAGTGGAATCCAAATCTGTCCTGGGGCCAGGGCACTGGGCTGCTCAGCACTGGGTCTGTTGGCAGACAAACCTGCTGACAGCTGGGGCAGCACCTCGTTTAGAGGGCACCAGGCGCGTCTCCACGGGTGGCCAGGCACACCCTTCCTGGAACAATGGAGAGGACACACTGAAGTGCCAGACGGTCGCTTTGGGTTCTGATGGACATGGCAGGGTTTGAGACATCGTACACACTAACATGAACCCTAAGGGCAAGGGTCATGGGGAAAGCCAAGAACTTGCCGAGGCCCCTTTATGAGCGAAGGAAAGTGGGCTGAGAACAGAGGGAGGGGGAGTCTTGAATCCTGCATGTGCCCACCACCCTAACCAGGTGGAGCCGCAGATGCTGGCAACCTGCCGTGGACTCGCTGCCAGCCCTGAGGTGAGGATCCTTCATTCCCTGCCATTGTGGGGTGGGATGGACTGTCCTGTTGTCTGACAGAGGGGCAGGGCTGGGTCACAGAGTTACTTCAAAGTTTCGGTAATGATTCTAAGTGTTTCATGTTTAACTCATTTAACCCTAAAGGATGAGTGACCTTGACCCAGCCACTGCCTCTAGACATGACTTTGGCTACCCTGCTAACCCCTAGCATCTGCCTTCTTTGCCCAAGTGCCTCAGGAGGGGGCCTGAGGATGAGCCTGTGGATGGGCCTGCCCTGTCCAGTTGGCCTGATGGGAGTCAAGCCAGACCCTGGGGGTGGAGAATGGGCCCCCCTGCAGGCAAGCTAGCCCATAGGAGTTCGGATGAGGGCAAAACCTGGGCCCACCCACCGCAGCCTCACCGAGTGCACAGACCACAGACCACAGAGACACGAAGCCCTTTGTTCCACCCAGCTTAAAATAAGTCAGGCCTTGCTCCACAGTGAGAAGTTCCCAGCCACCCTCCTAAAATGAACTTGTGCACAGAGAAAACTATGGCTGCAACTGGGTGGCCCACCATGACCGTGTTAACTCCTGCCTCTCCGTGGGGCGGCTATGAGATAGTCTCCATTCTAGACAGGACTGCATCTCAGCCTGGTCTCGCCAGGCTCCCGCACCTCCCAGGGCACTCACTACTCGATGCCAAAGTGGGGAAGTGCGTGGTTCTCTGGCCTCCAAAAGGCATGAAGTCTTGGGGACCTTGGGCAGGCCAGAGCTGGGCCTCAGCCTCTTCCGTTCCTGCTGCTCAGCTGTCCCTTGTCATCTCCAAGAGAACTAGGCACTGCAGCCCACCATGCAAGGCCTGGAGAGGTAGGACCTGCCCAAGGGCAGCCAGGGCGCAAATGGCAAAGCCAGGATTCAAACTCCAGTCTGTTTCCACAGTCGGAATGCGGCGCCTGCCCCATAAACAACACATGGCCACACCTGGGAAAGGCCAGGTCTTGTTCTGAGGCCCCAGGACACCCCAGACATGCCACTAAGACAGTGAACACGAAGCCTGCCACTCCCCGCGGGCAGTTTTCCTCACCACCACACTGCCATTTTCCCTTTCATTTATTTTTCCACTCATCCACATGAAGGGAACATAAAGAAAACATAATAAAAGAGATCCCAAATTAGAGATGGGTCATAATGGCAGAGAAGTTTAACTATTAATAGAAGAAAACCAGCCTCCCCAAACTGCTCTTAAGACGGTCTCAGGCAGAGGCCTGTACCCTCTCATTAAGCAGCCTCACTGTGCTGCCCTGGGCCCTGGGAGGCAGCTGGGTGAGGCGTGGGGTAGTCAGCGGGGCGGGGGGCTGCTCACTGGGCATGTCACACAGACTTTTGGGGAGGGAGTTTCAGCACCGATCTGTTGTGAGAAGCATTTCCTCTGCTGTGGTGGGAGCCTGGGGGCTGGTCTGGAGGAAAATGATGGACAGGGGTCACCTTAGTTTGGGCAACATGCATGTCTACCCTCTCAGGACACATTCTTAGTCATGGACAATGATGTTCAAGGAGATTCGGAAAGAGCTTGTTTGGCACCACTGACAGCTGACCTTACTTTGGTATTTACTATATGCCGAGGCCTGGCACTTCCCACGAGTGATTTCTCATTTAATCCCCGTAACAACCTTGTGCAATAGTATTATGATTGCCCTTATTTTACAGATGATGCACAGAAGGGTTTAGCAACTTGCCCAGGGTCACACAGGAGGTAAGAAGTAGAGACAGGGTTTGAATCCAGGAAGCTGCCTCCAGTGCCAGTAGGTCTAACCATGAAACTACACTACTTCCCTGAGAAGTGGGGGGAAGAGACCTATGTCAGCCCTGATGGGTTATCTGGCAGCAGGCCACTGGGCTCTGGCCTCAGCCCCATCTGGTTTGACAGGCCCTGGATAAGGAAAGAGATCAATATATTCCGGCAAAGTTTGAGGACGTCAGGAAGCCAGGAGGGAGACGGGAAGGGAGGGCCAGCTCACGTGGAAGGTGATGTTCACAATTCTCAGATCTACCTGGCAGGAACGACAACTTGTATGCATTAGAAGGTGACACACCTAAGGGAACTGTGGAGGGCTGGGATTAGCCCCCAGAAACAGGATTCAGTGTGGGGGGAAGCTGGTGCCATGTCTGAGAAGATACCCATCAAAGTGGTCAGTGAGAGAGGTCCACAGACCAGAAGCTGGTCCAGGGTCACAGGCGCCCAGGTCAGTAGGCACTGGGGGCTCAGTAGGCACTAGAAGCTATGGGTCCCCTGGGTTGAGGATATCGAGGGCCACCCAGATTAAAATAAGCTCCCTGGGCTGCAGATATTCAAGTTCATGGACCGTAGAGTCCCTAAGTTCAAGAGTCATCAGCCCTAGACTTGAGAACACTCAGGGCCACAGACCCTGGTTCCTGGCATGTTCCTCCCTCTACCTCCATGTCCCTAGGGCTAAGGCAAAATGGGATGGTTCTAGGCCTCCAGGCTGCCCCGGGTCAAGGGCAGAGTCGGTCCTTACTCAGGGCCCTGCTGAGCCTGGCGGTGCTCAAACCTAGGAGGCACAGCAAACACAAAAAGGATGGCCATCTGGGAGGTGGCTGGTGCTCTCACTAGAGTCCTGAGATTTATAGAAAAGGAATCACTCCACCCTCTTTAGGCCTGGAGGGACAATCACCAAGCCCTCTGGGTGGGGAGTCTGCCTGGTTGCCCTGCACAGACCCCCAAAGTGAAGGTCGACTGTCTATTAGAAGCCTGGCCAAGGTGCTCAGGGTGGCTTCTGCCCTGGAGCTCCAGCCTGATCCAGACCACTCAGACCCTGGGCGTGGCCTCAGAAAGCAAAACAACGGGCTGTGCAAGACAGCAGCAGCATGCGAGTCTGAGCTCCTGGGACCAGCCTCTCCAGGGACCTAAGTCAGTGATCAGGAGGCTGACTTTTTTCTCCTGCATAACATGCTGGTACTAATAGGGCCACTGCTGTGCAGATTTACAGAACCTCTGATTTCACAATCACTGAGGGCCCTGAAAGTATTAATTAAGGCTCAGAACCCCTGGAGCCTGGAGCAGATTCTCATTAACCTCATTCTGCAGAGGCTACGACTCTGCTTCCTTCCCAGAGCCTGTGGATATGGCAATGGCTCCAGCCCTGGGAGCTGGACTGGCAGGGCTCCCTCCCATGTCACAGGGTGGCAGGGCAGAGAATCCGTGGGGCTCCTGATGACTCTGTGACAATTACGTCAGAGCCAGGTTCAGACCAGACAGACCATGGCTTTTATTAGAGTAGCCAACATGGAAAGAATTTCCCGATTTACAGCCTTTTTTTTTTTTTAAACAGCATTATTGAAATATAAGTCCCATGCCATACACTTTGCCCATTGAAAACCTTCCCTTCGATGGCATCTAGTGTATTCACAGAGCTCTGCATCCATGACCACAATCGATTTCAGAACATTCTCATCACCACAGAAAGACACCCCACACCCCTTGGCCATGACCCCCAATTTTCCCAACATCCTCCACAGCCCTAGGCAACCACTAATCTATCTACTTTCCATCTCTATAGATTTGCCTATTCTGGGTTGCTTTTATTTATTTTTATTTTGGTAAAATACATAACGTAGAGTTTATCATTTTAACCATGTTCAAGCTCCCATCCAGTGGCATTAAGTACCTTCACACTGTGGTACAACTGTCACCAGTACCCAATCCCACAACTTTTCCATCTTCCCAACCTGAAACTCGGTGCTTATCAGACAATAACTCCCCATCACCACCCCCTCACCTCCCCTGCCAGCCCCTGGAAACCACTGTTCTGCTTTCTGTCTCTGGGAACTTCTACTATAGGTACCTCGTATGAGCGGAGCCACGCGATATTCGTCCTTTCAACCAGAAGTACACAACACCCCTGACTTAACCCATACACCTCAGATTTGTTAAATCTTTTGTAAGCCTTTTGCCGTATTTTCTCCCCCCCTTTTGTTAATGTCCTCCCCAGAGCTTATCTAAATTCTGAAATTAGTGTGTATCTTCTTGTTCACTTTTTGATGTTTTCAAGTTTATAACCACATAGTATGGCACTACTTTGTATCTTTAAAACATATTTAATGTACAACATAATAACTACAGTTAACCGCTACTGTATCATTTATTTCAAAGTTGCTAAAAGAAAAGATCCTAAAAGATCTCATCACAAGGGGAAAAACCATTTTTTTTTTACCTGCGTGAGATGATGAGTGTTAACTAAACTTATTGTGGTAATTATTTCACAATATATACAGAAGTCATTGTGCTGTATACCTGAAACTTATACAGTGCTGTATGCCAATTATACAAGAGTGAGCAAAAGTAGGTTTACAGCTGTGAGTGTGTGAGACAGTCTGTTCTTGTATTATTTATTAGTTGTTGTAGTATTTATTATTACTAACCTACTTTTGCCCACCACTGTATTTCAAAAAATAAATAAACTGGGAAAAAAGGAAACATTAAAAGGTGCTTTTAATTGTAATTTGATCTTTTTGAAGAATCTGCAACATGAATACAAGGTGTCTAACTATGAAACAACATTTAAATGGTGCCGCCTATGATCCGTCTTGTCATTTGCTCACCGTTCCACATCGTGTCCTTAAGCAGGACCCGTGTGGGTACGCACACTCTGGCTTGCTATTTTTTCCTCATGTACAGTATTCCTCTATGTGTGCGCCCCTCCGGGTTCATCCAGGGGTTTCCCACACTTAGATTCTCACCAGAGAAGCCAGGGTCACCCTGTCGGAGCTGGGCAAACATATACAGGCCTCCAAGCAGAGGACCAGCCACACAGCCAAGAAAACTGAACACACGAGTGAGCCCAGAGCCTCGACCCTCCACTCCAGCCCCGGCTCTGCACTCAGAGCTGTGAGGGGCATGGCCTGACCGTCAGTGCAGGGCCAGCGTCTTAGAGAGGAGAGAGGGTATCATTCTTTGTTCCATTATCTGTCTCTCTTTCTGGATTGCAAGCTCCCATGAGAGGCTGACAAAGCTGGGAATTTCTCTCCCTGGAAATGCGCCCACAGAAAACGTTCAGGATCACCTTCATGCCCCCATGAAGGGTTGGGCTCTGACCACATCTTCCTACAGGTTTCTATACAGTGTACAGCATACACAATGCAGGGAGCCATGTGGCTTGCAGGTATTAGGGGCATTAGCGGGGCATTAACAAGACATGGTGCTGCAGCTGGTGGAGGTACCAGGGATGTTTGCTGAATGAGTGATCACGGGAGTAGATGGATGAGAAAACACAAGGTCCCTGGCACAGTGCCTAGTAGGTGCTCGGAAAGAGTGGCCGTGATTAATGATTTTTTTTTTTAAGTCAGGTTTAATGAAGAATTATGTGCATACATTAAATCTGTTCTTTGCAGTATAAAGTTCATGAGTTTTGGTGAAGGCACAGTCATCACCACCACAGCCAGTCTATAAAATGGTTCTGTCACCCCAAAATGTTCCCTTGTGCCCCTTTGTAGTCAATCCCTACTCCCCACTCCTAAACCCTAGAAACCTCTCATCTATTTTCTGTCCCTATTGTTTTGCTTTTTCTAAAATGTAAATGAAATCAACAGTATGGAGCTTTGGAGTCTGGCTTCTTTCACTTAGCATAACACATTTGAGACCACCCCTATTGTTGCTCATTCCAGTAGCTGATTCCTCTTTATTACCGAGCAGCACCTCACTGTATGGATGTACCACAGTTTGTTTATCCATTTGCCAGTGGAAGGACTTTTGGATCGCCTCCGTTTGGGGGCGATTGTGAATAAAAGGCCCCTATACATCATTGCATACATGTTTTTGTGTGAACCTAAGTTCATTCCTCTTGAGTAGGTATCTAGGAACGTAATTCCTGGGTCACACAGTAAGTGGATGAGAAGATGATACCAAACTGGTTTCCAAAGTGGCCGAGCCATTTTGCATTCCCTCCAGTCTTGTCTACGACTTTCGGTTGCTTCAAATCCTGATCAGTACTTGGTATTGTCAGGTTTTTTTTTTCTTTTGCCCATCCTAAGAGGCACGTGGTGGTACCTCCTTGTGGCTTTAATCTGCATTTCCCTAATGACTAATGATGTTGAACTGACGTGCCTTATTGCCAGTCAACCCTGTGGCACGTGACTGGCTCTCCTGCAGGGCCGGGAGCACCTAGGCCACCTCAAGGCCCACGAAGGGGCAGGAGACAGGCTCAGGGCTGTGGCAGGAGCCCCACTTTGCTCAAAATGAGTGGGTGTCTGCTGTCTCAGAACGTCTGGCTGGCTGGGTGGTGACTTGGGCCAGGCTGTGACAGTTGGTGCTAAGAATACCTCTGGCCGCCCACAGTGGTCTCACCTTGGGGACAGACAAGCTCATGGTGCCAGGAGTGGGAGTAAAGGACGGGGCGGAGCTGCCCATGTCAAAGATTCCTCCCTTGTCTCCCATGAGCACCACTTCAGACCTGTTAGCAAAGAGGTGCTGCCCCATTTAATGGGTAGAGCCCCACAAATGGGGTTGTCTGCTTCTGCACTCAGATGGGCCCTCCAGTGACTCCTGGCCAGATCCTGTCACCCGCCCCACTGCCTTGCTTCTACTGCCCACATTCCCACGGGAGGCTGCAGGGGGAAGGGCCTCAGCCTTCACCTTACCATCCAGAGTTGCCCAGACTCAGGTATCTGGCCCTTCCTTCATTTTTCTCTCTCTTCCACTGACCACAGGCCCCAAGGTTCCTCTGGTGGAACACTACCCTGGGGCCACCACTAGGGCCCTGGCTCATTGTTCTCTAATGCTGTGCCCAGCCCCTGCTGGCACAGATTCCAAAAATGTGACCACTACCTCAGGCTTGACTTCTTGGGAGTCCTGGGGGCCTCCAGCCTCTACCCCAGACCCCTACCCAGCTGCAGATATGCTCGCTGGGGCCCTACTCTCCTCCTACCTTCCTCCTCTGGCTGCCTCCTGCACCAGTTCCCATCCTGCCTAAGGCTGGTGCAGAGGCAGCAGCTGACAACGAGAAGGTCTGCAAGTACTGGTGCATCAGGGAAGACTTCCTGTAGGAAGTGGAGGAACTGAGCTGGGCTGGAGGTGAGGGAAGGTTTGGGAGAGGAAGAAAGGGATGGGCAAAGGGCAGCAGTACAGGCACCGCTGGATGTTCAGAAATTAGGGGGGAGGGTAGGAGCAGTGTCTTCCCACAGCTGAAGGACTCATTGTTTGACTCTGGAAGTGCTTGGTGGCCATCAAGCAGGCCAAGATCAGTGGCTCATTTTCCCCACCATCCCGTTACCCAGACATACAGGAGCCCAGGCCACCCTCCTTCCCGTGTTGGTAGGTAGGAGCTCAGGGGGCTGGGGGAGCAGCTGTCTGGCCACTTGCTCCTCCCCTCCCATCACTCATTCAGCAAGCAGCCAAGGGCATTTCTCCCCCTCTGAGCAGGTGGGGCATGAAGGACACAGAAAAGCCCAGAAGAAGCTCAGGGCAGGGCCATGCCGCCATGGACTATGCACCCCATAGCTGTTGCTCCCCAGAGGCCTGGGGAAGTATTGGCTGAACGAACGCAACACAAAGGTCACAGCCTCCCTTCCTGGATGCAGGCCCTACCCAGTTCTTCCGCATTCCTCCTGCTCACCTGAGGCACAGCTGCGGTCACCCCAGGTGGGTTTCCTGGCAGCGCTGTTGAGATTTACAGGGCACCCTCTGCTCTGAAGCTCCCGAGCTGCTGCCTGTACTGTCTGGGCCGGGGTCGAACACTGTCTCCCAGCCTCCTTCCTGGGGTTTCTCAGGCTGGCACCACCATGCAGAGCCTGCTCTGGCCTTTACCCTGAAACATAGGGGGATGCCCTGGAGTGACAATAACAAAGCCAGGCTCCTGCTCCATGTGCCAGGCACCGCCTGGCTTATCACAAGCCTTGTCTCTTGGCACTGGGCCTCTCTTGCTCCCACCCTGACCTTGGGTTTCTCACCCAAAGGTGAGGCAACAATTGTCTGCATCTGCACCACTCTCTCCACCCCTGCTGCTACCACTGTGACAGCCTGGTGGACAGGAAAGCCACAGTCACCCACTAGGTCTGACTAGGCAAACTCTCTTCTCTCAGTGGTTCCAAGGACAAGGGCAGGAGGGGCCCGCTTGTGGTGCCACAGAGCAGGGAACACGGCCAAGGTGGTTTTGCGTCAGCGGTCACTGGGTGCCCCTCATACTGCAGCCCAGAATGCCAAGCACTGAGATCCTCAGGAGCCCTTAAAGCCCACGGGGACAAGCTTGGCCATTTCTGGCCAGGGCCTTGCTGCTTTTCCTCTCTCTCCACTTCACCTCACACCAAATGGAGGGTTGAGCAGATCTCTATATTCCCTCCCAGCTCTGAAATATTGAGACTCACTGGCTATAAAATCTAGGTATCAGCTGGTAGACAAGTTGCAGCCTGAGCAGGAGAAGCAAGAGTGAAAGAACACTTTTGTTTTGCTTTCTCACACGCAGTCCAGCCCCCTGTCCGCACAGGGACCAGATTAAAGCAGAACATGCAGCCACTGTGATCGGGGCCCAGATCAGCTCAGAGAAGCGAAGTGATTCTCTCCCGTGGTTGCCCAGTGGAGGCAGCACAGGGGATTGGAAGCCAGGACTGCAGGCTTTTCCTGCGTGGTGCCAGTACTCTTTCTTCCACACACACCAATTCAGCAGCCCCTGGCCATAGCCCCTCTCATCTGCCCCCCTTTCGCCCGCACCCACACACTACTTTGAAGGTGAATTCTGGTTATGGTGGCTGCCATTCTGAGGTCACCTGTGGATGGAGCCTTCAGGTCAGTCTAAATGACAGAAATGTACTGGTATGAAGCTGTAGTCACTATGCGTAACCAGAAAAAGGTCACATGACATCAATGACGTTAATCTCGGCTCAGTGATCAAAGCCAAGACCAGGCTCCTTAGCAGGCATCAAGATGACACCTCCCCACCAGGCTCTAGTCTCTTCTCCCCTCCTCTCCTCCCCCTAAGGATGGGGTCTCCAGGGGAAACCAAGGTCTTTGTTTCCTAGAAGTTCAAAGTTATGACCCCAGGGAATCCTTCACTGCCTTAGGAATTCCAGCAAGAAGAGGTAGCTGTATGCTTGTTTTACAGGTGACTAACTAAGCCTCCAGGCCCATGCTGAGAGCTGTCAGATGTGAGTCAGGGACATCCTGCCACACTGGGAGGACATCCGTGGTCCCAACCTCCACCTCAGTGAAGGGTGGCTGCTCAGGCAGAAGGGGATGGTTGGGTAGGTGGGGAGATGCATGCCTTGGCTCACTCCTGAGCCAAACAGCCATACCTCTATCCCTCCAACCATCTCTCCATTTATTTATTATTTATGCAGTCAGTGTTTGTAGTGAACTGGGAGAGAGCAGTGTCACTGAAGCCATGCGAGGAAAGAAATGGCAGCTGTGTGGCGGTACTGACTTCTCTGTCCCTCACCCCCATATGTTGTGTCTCCCTTGTTCTCCTACTTCTGCCACCTGTTCAGTCCCTCACTCGCTTCTTCCTGAGGACCTCCCTGTCCATGGTCTGCCCATTCCCATTCTCCATGTTGGCTGCCAGGTCCCTTTCTAAAACACAGTCCTGATCTAATCACCATTCGTGCCCCTCCCATAATTCCTTGGAAGACCAACCAAATTCCTTGGAAGAACTTGGAGGGTTTCACAACCTGACTCCAACCTGCCTGAATCACCTCTGGTTCCAAAGAGGCGCTGATGAATGTTGATGAATGAATGAACAAACAACATACTCCAAACTCTGGGAGGGCTCACACTCCACAGACATCAGGATCCAGAAAGACCAGTCTCCAGCAGTGGCCGGACGGACACAGACCTTAGCCTTGCCCTCTAGTCCTGGACACTGCTCCACAGCTTCTGCCTGTGGGAAATGGGCCTGGGTCAGCAGCCTTTACTAGGAGGTCGCAAGGGCTCTGGATCTCTCCACTCTATGACTCTTCCAGGAGCAGTCTGGCCAGAGGGCCACCTTCCTGGAACAGGGATCTGAGCCAGGACAAGGCCACTCCCACAACTGGTTGGGGCTCTGACACCAGCCAAGATAATTGATTTTGAAAATACTTGTTTCTGTGTAAACTGGGTTGTAATCTGTTGGACTGTGGCCTCTTCAGGTCCAGCAGGATTTTCTCAAGTGCTGGGCAAGTGCCTTAGTTCATTAACCTCCTCGGCTCTTGCTCAATTCCTTCAGCCTCTGGGGCAGTATCAATGACCAGAGGCAGTATCAATGGCCAGAGGCAGTATCAATGGCCAGAGGCAGTATCAATGGCCAGACTTGCCAATGATGGCAAGTCTGACATTATCTTCAGGGAAGACTTTGAGGATCCCTGTCTCTCCTCGTACTGGGCCCCTTGTACTGGGCATGTCTCCAGGCTTCAACTGCAGTCACCTCCTGAGAGAATCCAATGGAAACTCAGTTCTGAAGACTCACTCTACAGTTTGTAGCCGGTTAAGAAAGTGCACGTGAAAAATTCACACATTGTTGAAGGGAAAGAGAAATGGAATGACCACTTGGAAAAGAGTTTGGGAATTCCTTTAAAAGTTAGAACATACATCTGTCATACGACCCAGCCATTCCATTCCTAGATAGTTACCCAAGAGAGATAAAAGTGTAAATCCACACAAACACTTGCAGGCAGCTACTCGCGCAGCTTACCTGTGGCAGCCCCAAACTAGACGCCATCCAAATGCCCATCAACAGGTGGTGAGACAATGGAATTATGGTATAATACATACAATGAAATATTGTACTACTTAGCAATGAAATGAATTAACTATTAATATATGCAACATGGATGAATTCAGAGTAAATATGCTAAGTAATAAGAACACTCACAAATAGTAAATACTGACTGATTTCATTTATATAAAATTCATAAAATACAATCTAATCTGTAGTGACAGAGAGCAGCAGATGGTGGTTGCTTGGAGACAGTGGGGCTGGGAGGGGAAGATGACAAAGGGACATGAGGAACTTTGGGGAGTAATAAGTGTGTTCATTATCTAGATTGTGTGATGGTTTCACAGGTATATGCATATGGTAAAACTCATCAGATTGTACACTTTCAGTTTTATATATATATGTGTATGTGTATACACACAGTTATATATATATATCAGTTATACCTTAGTAAAGCTCTTTTAGAAGAAGGAAGAGGAGGAGGAGGAGGAAGGGAAAGTCTCCTTTGACCCTCCCCTCAGTCTTCTTCTATTACCTTCAGATACAGGTGCCACTCGGTCCTTTCTAGAAGCCTGGCCACCCACTCCAGCCTCTTCTCTCATGGCAGCCAGTCAGTTATGGCTCCCTGAATGTGCCATGCCGTTTTACTGCTTTATGAGTTGTGCATGCTGTCCCCGCCAGCAGTGCGGCCATCTCCTGCCTCACCCCACCAGAGAACTCCTACTCCATCATCAAGGCCCTGCTCAGTTGTGCCCTCTCTGGGGAAGCCTTCCCAATCCTGACGACTCTGTGAATAGCCCCTTCCTTCTGTGCTCCACAGTTCAGATGCACAATTTACAGTTAACATCTGTCTGTTCCAGCAGACTGTGTGCTCCTCGAGGCAAGGGATGTATTATGTCCATTCTTGTCTCACCAGTGCTGGGAACACGGGAATCCATGAAGCTTTACTTAGTGAATTCCTTGTGCCCAAGAAGTTGGCGGTGAAGGGGTCGGTGTGGGGTGGAGTGTAAGAGGTTCAGAAGAACAGGAGTTAAGCCATGGAAGAGCTGGGAAGGGCAGAAGACACAGACTCCAAAGAGAGGCAGGTTGCTTCCCTGGGAAGTGGGAAGACTGCACATATCAGTCAGCGCCCAGGGAGGTGGAGGGTTGGGGTACGTGTGCCCCCTTCCTCCCTGTTATAGGAAAACACATGGAGCCTTGACAGAGGAGGACTGGCGCTGCCTTCCCTCCAGCCTCCCAGGACGGGAGGAGCCAAAATCTGAGCCCTGGGTTCATTAGGCAGTTCTAAAATCTTTTTGCTTGTCTGCATTCCCCAGGTCTTGTGGAAAACAGCATGAGAGACTCCATCTACAGTTAACAGCTCAAGCAGGACAGAATGGGCAGCAGGCTCTGCCGTGATTCCTGGACTCAGTGATAGGTAGAGAAATACCGCAAAGAACCCCATGAGCTCCTGATGCCTTGAGCACTCCCTGGCAGTCCTGGTCTCCTCTCATACGGGTGCAGAGGTCTTGAGTGGGCCTCTGGCCTGACAACTAGGCAGGGGCAACCCATCTCCACTGCAGCCTTGGCCTCCCCATTCTGCTGCAGCCTAAGATGGGTGTGTCTCTGTGGTGGGAGCTGGCCATGCAGGCAGGTGAATGCTCCCACTCTGCCTGCTCAATCAGGGAAGAGCGCAGAGTCCAAGTACAGGAGGTCCAGGGGAAATCAGTCTTCAGGATCAAATATGGGAAGGTAAATACCCAGAATTGATGCCCCATAAGCTTCAAGGTTGGTAACTAGAGACACATGTGTGTGCCAGGGGCCTAAAGTCCCTGCACCATAGCAGCACACTCCAGAAGGAGAACAGCCGGGAGCCGGAGGAATCGCCGAGGGGGTAACGAGCCTGGGCCCAAGGCAGAAATGCTCTTTTCCAACTTTGGTCAAACTATTTCCGGATGCCACAGGCTGCCGATCATAGATGATCATGAATACAATCCTTTTTTCAAAACCCGAGTGACACTGATAGGGACTGCTCCTTTTGCTTACCCTTGAGCAGAACCAGCCATGAGCTGATTATTCTTGGGTCCTGTCCTAGCTGGTTTAGTAACTGGTTTCCCACCAAAGGGCTCATTAAAGTTCAGTCTCTCCTAAAAGGTACCCTGTGGCACCTCTCTTGGAGATGGGCCCTCTAATGTTGAATTGCTTGAAAATTTCTCAAGCTGGCATTTCAAAGTGAGATTCTTAAGCCCACACACTCTGCTTTAGGGAAGGTGCTTGACAGTCTCAGCACCTCAGCACCGTCTGTGGCAAATGGTCTGGAATTCTTTCATTTCACAAGCATTTTTAGGGAACCTACTGGATGTGGGGGTCTCCACTAGATGCCTCCAGGGAGGCAGACGGACACCCTCCCAGATGGAGTCTTGCAGTTAGCACTCAGACACACACTGACCCCAACAGATTGCAGAGCCAGGCCCAACAAGGTTCCCTGGAGACATGGCCAGTGGGGGTGATGGCTTCACATCCAGTGTGGGCATTGAGAGGCTAACACAATTCAGAGAGCTCTGTGAATGGATCAAAGAATGTTCCAGAATAGGTGTACCCAGAGGAACATGAAAGCAGCAGTTTTCTGTCCTTCTCGGTCATCTCTCTCTCTTCAGCAGAGTTGGATAAGTTGGTCTTTCCATTGGGTGTGTCAGGGCCAGGGCTGGCTTTGTGGAGAGGGGCTGCTTGAATATGCTGCATAATAAAGAGAGGTTTGCCAGACAGATAAGGGTGGAAGGGCAGACCAGGCCAAGGAAACAACACAAACAAATCTCGGAAAGACATCTTATCAAGGAGTTCGAAGAATTCCAGAGCAATCCTCCCCCACCTCCCCTGTCCCCCGGCCACAGCCCAGTGCAGCGACGTTTGCCTCTTGATTCAGGAATGTGTGCGGAGTCTGGGGCAGGCCTAGTCTCCTCCCTCTGCTCAGTGGGGATTTCTCAGAGACAGTTCTTACTAAAAGCCCTTAGTAATGTTTTCCTCCAAAAGACACACTGATTCCCCACTGGATAATTAGGACACAGTTTAACCTTCTGAGAATTGTTGTGTTCTCTAAAGAGTACAAACAGCAGAAGCCCAGGGATTAGTCCCCTTAATTGATATATTTTACCTGCATTTGAATCATATTTTTCATTTGGTTAAGAAGTCCACCTTTTTTTTTTTTTTTTAAGCTGGACGAATTTGTTTAAAAGGATGTCTATTTTGTGCATGTATACCGGTAAAATGGCAAAAAGCGCTACATTTGATAAGAAGGTAGCTTTTTTCTATAATGTATTCTAATAATGATTTAGGGTCATCGGACTTTTTGTTCTTCTAGGCCTGGGCTGCTCTATAGCCAAAGCAGTGATTTCCAACTGGTCCCCACCCCACCTGACTTTGAAATCTAGGTCTCTCTAGGCTGGGACCCTGCAAAGCACACCGTTAGCATGGACGTATCCAGACTGGTTGGCCAGACCTCACCCCTCAGGGAACTGATGTAAGGGCCATGGGGACAGAAATGACTGAAGCTAAGCTCAGGGAAGGACAGGGAGTTCCCCAACTAACATGGAATGAGGCTTAGGGAATAGGATCCTTTGAGTTTTAGTAACTCTCATTGGGGAGAAAATGCTACCCACAGAAAGCAGTGTCTGTGAAACACATTATAACACTCTGGTGTCAGGGGTAGTCAGGTGGGAGGACTGTCATGGAGAAGGTGGAAGGGTCAGAATTGACTCTGGGAGGTGACTGCACAGCCCTGGTTATAGCTCCCCAAGGTGGAGTGGGGAGCTCCTGGCCTCCTGGCCCCAGGAAGAGGTTCCTGTGGGAACGGATACTCACCCAGTGGACTTCTAAACTCAAGGGGAGTGTTTTCCCCAGAGGCTCAGCCCACAGGCCAAGTCACTCAAACCACCTGCCCTCCAGCACACTCCCCAGCACTGCAGCAGGTGGTCAGGTGCCTCCCCGGTCACTGGCACCCAGCTCAGCTTGGTTGGGCTGCAGACTTCCAGCTGTGGCATCAAACATTAGCTGGTCCCTCAGGGGTTGAAGGAAGATGGCAAACTCTGGGCAATAGCCCCCAGGGCCTTAGTGTGCCAAGCATACTGCATTCAAAACACTATGCTAGGTCCTTGACCTTGATTTTCTCATTTAAATCTCCCAGTCACCCTATGAAGTAGATGAGTCTGAGACCAAGAGAAGGAAAGGGACTTATTCAAGGTTACACAGTGTGAGAAGATCTGCTGAAAAAAAAAATACTGAATGGAATATGGAAAACACCTTTTGAAAGCATCAGTGAACTGGCAAGAGAGAAAAGAATAAGGTTAAAACTAAGGAGAGACAAGAACCAAGAAAAGTAAGGAGCGCTGAAATCCTTTTGACTCTGCGGGTATTTATTGATATAGGTATATCTGAATATCAGTTTTAATGGCCTTGAGGGGTAATGTGGATGGGTGTCAAAACTCAGGGTCTGTCCTACATGGAGAATGTACCAGGAGACCTTCCTAGATTAAGCTAGCACCTTATAAGCCGCCCCCCCCCCCACCTGAGGGAACAGAAAAGAAAGGGAGTGGGTCTGCTCCTGAGAAGCTGTAGCTGCAGGCCAGTCTTTACACAGTGTAGCAGCAAGTTGCTGTTATTTGGGTGGTTCAGAAACCGATGCTTGAATTTTGTTCAAAATGTTCCTGGACTGCTAATACCCTGAGGCACCAGGCAGAGGGATGTGAAAATCCTCTCGGGGGGGAAGGCACCTTCATCCTAGGCCTCAACAATACCCGCCACTAAGAATGTAAGTATACTGGGCGGTACACAAGCCAAAAATAACCAAGCACGCGAGGCGACAATGAATGAGAACCAGCAGAGACCAGACAGTAGATGCAGATCCACCACAGCTTTGGGTACAGGAGGTATTGAGTGCAGATTTTAAAACAACCATGCTGACTCTGTTTAATGAAATAAAAAAGCTTGAAAATATCTTCAGGAAATAGAAGACTATAAAGATCGACCTGTCAGATTTGAGAAAGAAGCAAATGAAACTTCCAGAAGTAAAAAATATCACAAATAAAATTTTATATATTTTAAAGATTTTATTTTTAGAGAGAAGGAGAGGGAGGGAGATAGAGGGAGAGATACATCAATCAATTGCCTCTTGCACGCCTCCCAACTGGGGACCTGACCTGCATCCCAGGCCTGTGCCCAGACTGGGAATTGAACCCACGATCTTTCAGTTCACAGGCTGGCATTCAGTCTACTGAACCACACCAGCCAGGACTCACAACTGAAATTTTAAATGTAGTGGAAGATTAGACTTAGCTAAAGAGACAATATGTGAACTGCCAGATGGATTAGAAAATAAGCAACAGAAACCAGCAGAGAGAGATCACAAGATAGAAAATATGGAATAAGGGTGAAAGGGCATGGGAAAGTGTGGCCTGTGATTAGTAGGAGTTCTAGGAGGGGAAGAGAGACAGAATGGAGAGAGGCAGTACTGCAAGAGATACTGACTGAGAATTTTCCAGAACTGATTAGAGATAGCATTCATGGATTTTAATAATCCCAAGGAATTCCAAGTAGGATTTTTAGAAATAGGAGAAAATAAATAAAGATAAATATATATTTATTTCTATTTATATATATTATTTATATATATAAAGAGAGAGAGAGAACCAAAGGAAATGTCAGCAACAACAGAAGCTGGGAGTGGAGGGGCTGACAACCCAGAATTCTTTATCCAATGAAAACATATTCCATCGAATGAGCACAAAACAAACACATTTTCAGACAAACAAAAGCTGAGAAAATGTGTAACCAGAGAACTTTCATTAAAGGGCATTGTAAAGGCTCTGTGTTAGGCAAAAAGAAAGTGACCCCAGGTGGGAGATCTGTGAAGCAAGAAAGCATAAAGAGGCAAAAAAAAAAAAAAAGTAGCAGAAATCGGGATAAAGCTAAACAAACATTGACTATATAATATAGTAATCATTATAAGGTGCTGTGTGGTTCAGCAAGGCAAAATAATTAAAGGGGTTAAACAGAATTAAGATGTTTTAAGATTTTGCATTAGGAAAGAGGAAGGCAGAGTAATTGACTAACGAGACTTTGCTAAGTGTGAATATGGTAATTTCTAGGGTAACCACTAAAAGGGGAGAAAAAAAGAAACAAAGTGTGTAACTTCCAATTAGTAGAGGAGGAAAAGGACAATAATGCAAAATAATCAATCCAAAAGAGAAATAAACAAAAAATATGAGAAATAGAAAAATAGAAATCATAAAATAGAACAGTGGATTCAAGATCGATTACTGTGTGTGTGCACGGTATGAAGCCGGGTCTTGTTCCTGGCTCCACGTGGCTTTGGAAAGTAAACCTCCATTCCCAGAGCACCTGTACTGTCTTATGATGACACGGCCCCAGCGCCACTAGTCTACTGCGCGTGTCTGGGCACCATCGCGCTTCACAGCCCACCCTCAGTGCTGGGATCACATATGGCATCGACGACGATCACGTGTGGAGCCCTTCCTACATGTATGCAGGCTAATACTGTGCACACCACAGCAATGCCTGCATTTACCCCCCACGGCTAAGGCCATGAGTTGGCTTTAACATTCATCCATCATTCTCCTTTAATGATGAGGAGATGGAGGCTTTGAGAAATGAAGTAATTTGCTCAACGTTGCCCAACTATGAAGCAACAAACCCAGGTCTGCTTTAAGCTGACTCTTAATATTTTTTTAAGAACTACTTTCTTTCTTTTTTAAAAAAAAGATTCTTATTTATTTATCTTTAGAGAGTGGGGAAGGGAGGGAGAAAGAGAAAGAGAGAAACATCAATGTGTGGTTGCCTCTCATGTGCTCCCTAGCAGGGACCTGGCCCCACAACCCAGACATGTGCCCTGACTGAGAATTGAACCGGTGACCCTTTGGTTCTCAGGCTGACACTCAATCCACTGAGCCACACCAACCAGGGAAGCTTTCAATAATTTTTTAAAAATCGTACACATAATATAAAGTTTACCATCTGAACCAGTTTTAAGTGTCCAGTTCAGTGGTATTAAGAGCAATCACATTGTCGTACAATCACCACCAAAACCTCCATCTCCAAAGTTCTTCTCACCTTATCAGGCTGAAACTCTGTACCTGAGAAATAACTCCCTTCCCCCTCCCCCAAGTCCCTGGCAACCACCACTGTACTTTGTCTCTTGGCTTCCAAGGATTTGCATACACTGGTCCCAAGCTCTAGTCCCAGCCTCTACTCAAGCAATTCTGTTCTGCCATCTGAGCACGCCTGGCATTGATCCCAACTCCTTTCCTTTGCTTGCACAGAGCCCTCCTCCTGAAATTCCCTTCTTCAGTTCCTACCCTTCTGGAAGTCTCGTCCTGAAGAGACCCTGCCTTAGTGACTGTCAAGGACTTCTTGCACCATCACGCTCAAGTGTGTTCATGCGTCACCTGCCCCGTCAGGCAGCGAGTTTCCTGAGAGCCAAGACTGTGCCCGGATCATCTTTTAGCCCCTAGAAGCACCCTCTATGGTTCAGGCAGATCCTGTCCCAGGCAGCACAGCTTGGAGGACAGGGCATGCTCTCTTAGAGCCTGGCATGTGGACCATTCGTGCACGTGCTGTGCAATTATCCCAACCCCATGCCCTCTCTGTGTGTGAAGCAAGGGAGAAGCTTCTGGGAGCAGGGGCACTCCTGAGTGGTGGAAGGGCTGGTTCTGAGCTCAGGACTTCTCTTTGGTGGACCCTCATTTATCTTGCTTTTGGAGATGAGCACCAGCTTCTATTAACCTCAAGCCTCCAGCTGGGAGAACAGCATGCATTTCTCCACCACCATTTCCAGAATTCATAAGAAAACTATAAACAGCAGCTGACAAACCTCCCATCTTCCTGCCGAGAATTAGACCCAGGCAAATCAAATCGAAGTCATTCATATAGATTGGTGCAGCATGGATGACGCCAGGGGCTGAGGAGATTTGATGGAACGAGGAAGGATCAGACCTGTCTGTGCCTAGGAGCTTACAGTCTAGGTGTGGAGATAAGATACATAGGAAAGCTATGCAGAGGAAAATGGGATTCGGTCTAATTACCAGTTTTAGGTCATAGAGGAAGAGGTTTTGCAAGACTGAGCCTCAAAGATAGTCTTGTACGTGAGAGCAGCCAGGCCTGAGGCTGCCAGAGTAGGAGCAGGCCCATCTAGCTAAGAGAACCTGGGACCAAAGCTACTTCTCAGGGAGCTGGGTGCAGGGGCAATTATGCATGCAAAGCTGAGGCAAGGGGAAGGGTTTGCATCAGGTGAAGGGCGTGGGAGTCTCTGAGGCAACCAGCCTGGTTAGGTAGACAGAAGGTTGATGAAAGGGCCAGGGAAAGAGGCCTCAGGTTGGAGATGGGCCAGGCAGAAAACACCAGGCTGAGAAACTTGGGCCTTGGTGGGGACGGTGAGGCATCTTAGAGAGCCTGATGCACACATCAGAACACCTACTTTCTTTCCTCCACAGACTTAGTGCTATAAGCTGACCCCTGAATCCTACAGGATCACTCCTAAGAAAAGGCAGAAGGAGAAAAAAATAAAGCCTAGATTCATTTGAAAAAGGGAAAATCGACTTCTCTCAAACCTAGTTCTTGGACTTGCGTACAAGACCTTATAAATATACCCTTGAAAACCCTTCATCCATTGAAGCTGCTGGGAACCACTGGCGTGGGAGTAGCAGGTCTGATCCCGGGTGTTTTCTGGACCCAGGGGTGAAGACACTCTGTGATAAGCCAGTTGAGTGATTTGGGCAAGTCACTGAATATTGTGAAACCTCAGTTTGCTCACCCCTGGAATGAAGACAACAACCCCTGCCCCACTCAGGAAGGCAGCCTGCCTTCCACACACATGGGTTTCTGCAAGTGCCAATAGAATGTCAGGCTAATTGAGATGCCGGTTGGTCTTTGAATGCTAAGGGTCTGGTTAGCTCTCTCAGTGGGGAATTCCAGACCCTTTGTCACTGAAGGAGACAGATGTCTGGGAAGACAAATTGCCACTAGAACTAAACAGCCATCAAGAATGAAGTGGCCTCAGAAGGATGCTCTCTGGTCTTTGCCTCCACGATCAATGCCAAATGCAGCTCCAGGGCATTCAAAGAGGCCTGGGGGAGTCCTCTGTCCCCACCAAGTGCTTGAGTGTGCAGCAGGAGGTCAGAGGCTGAATAGCTTAGGAGACATCAGTGACTGGAACAGGGTGGTGGTTTGATGAAGATGTGGAGATAGAAGTGTGGTTGGGAGAGAACAGAATACTAACCCACAGTACTAGGAATCATGAAAAGAAAAAAACCACTGAACGAGACCCTTGCCTCACTCTACATTCAAAAACTAAAATGGATCTGAGTGGAACTAAAACTGTAAAATGACTAGACGAAAAGAGAGGAGAAATTCTTTGTGGTCTTGGATTTGGCAAAGATTTCCTAAATAGTACACAAAAAAGCACAAGCTCTAAAAGATAAAAATCCATACGTTGACCTTACCATCTTCATCAACATTTTAAACTTTTGTCCTTCAAAATACACTACTACAAATATAAAAAAGACAAGCTACGGACTAGGAGAAAATGTTTGCAAACTATATGTTTGCCGAAAAGCACACACACAGTCACGTGCCACATAGTGAGGTTTTGGCTAACACTGGACTGAGGGTACAATGGTGGTCCCATCAGACGATAATGGAGCTGAAAAACTCCTGTCACCTGGTGACACAGCAGCTGTCATAATGTCGTAGCGCAATGCAGTGCTCCGGGGTTCATGGCGATGCTGCTGTAAACAAACCTACTGCGCTACTAGTCATATAAAAGTACGGCACAAACAATGAGGTACAATAAAATCACAATGTTACTGGTTTATATACAGCATGGCACAAAAATAGGTTTACAGCTGCGAGTGCGTGAAACAGAGTTTATTTTTGTATTATCACTTATTATTGTATTATGTTCTATATGAGCAACTGTAAACCTACCTTTGCCCCACCCTATATTTATACACTATACTTTTCATCATTATTTTAGAATGTAATCTTTCTACTTATTAAAAAAATGTTTGCGGTAAAACAGTATGTGTGTTATGCCAGCAGCAGCCTCATATATCTCCTGTTTACCACGTCTCTTGATTAGATCATTTTCTCAGTGATTGATCTGATCTCAGGTTGTTCTGTGCAGCAGCATGAAGAACAGGCTTGTGACCTGGCAGCAACAGGCCGTACCATGCAGCCGAGGCGCATGCTGGGCTAGACCACCCGGGTTTACGTACACGCGTCCTGCGGCCTTCACGTGGCGAAACTGCCTAACGACACACCGCTCCGAGCGCGTCCCCATTGCTAAGCTGCCCCTGACTGTGTGCACATGATAGATATATTTCTTAACAAGCAAATGTACACTTTATTCTCCTCTTTGGTATTTTAACATTGTTGTTGCCTTGTGCCACTTCACTATAGAAATTGTTGCCACAAAGTTCCAAGGGGGGCTGCAGTGTATTTAAATATATATGTTTGAAATACAAGTCTTTTTGTTGGATATGTAGTTTATAAAAATTTATATCTAATGTATATAATATTAATATAAACAACCCAACTTAAATCTTTTCATGTGTTTACTTGCCACCCATAAGTTTTCTTTGGTGAAGTGTCTCTTCAAATCCTTTGTCCATTTTTTCAGCTGAGCTGGGCTATCACAGGGACCACCGGTGACCACGCCCAAACCCCGGAGGCGGACGTCCACCCAACTGTGCAGCACGTGAACCACTCTGGTTCCTACTGTGACTGCGGAATGTACAGCAGCGCCTAGCTCCGGGAATACTCCCAACATTGCCGCAGAACTGGGTAAGGCAGAGGGGAGACGCTGAGCCGCCGGGGCTCACCCTTCAGGTCGGAGCTGTCAGACAAGACGGTCATGATGTAACCTACAGTGAGTGAGTCATGGGATTCTGGAGCCAGCCAGTGCTGCGTGCAAGGTGCGCATGCAGCCGTTGGCTGAACCCAGATTCCAGCCTTTACTGTGCTGACCTGATTAAAGTCTCTATGGCTCTGTGTTCAAACTGTCATTCTGGCTGAGGCACTCAGAGGCCGATGACCTTGCCAAGCCAAATTCATAGTTGTCTCCCTTCTGAAAGCCAATCCAGCAATCCTTCGTGTCAGCAGGTTCTGACTTTCTGAGGGCCACACACTCAACTCTGCATAAAGGAGTTAATTTTTACTGCATTTAGACTCCACAAGGGGCCTTCAGGGGCGGTGGTTTCTATACATTGGTGTAAACAGAAGTATGGGCTCGGCTGAGAATGCAACTGTCCACCCTTTGTCAGTCCTGTCAACATCTGTGATGCAAGGTCACCCACGGTGGATTTTTGTCCACCCACCAACCTTACTAAAGGAAAGCTTCATTCAAAACTTCAGCCACAAAGTGGACAGACACGTTGGGGTTACTGTTTACATGATGAAAGCAAAAACTGTTCCCTCCGCTCACAGCGCTTCTGACACCAAGTGCATGGGTTTTCCCGCAGGCTAAGCAGTTCTGACACTGTCCGGAGTTAGCACAGACCCCACAGGCTAAGGGCTCAGCCCTGAAAGACTGCTTCTCTTTAGACAACGACTGCAAGGGTCCCCCCATTACCCGCACTTCTGTCTGACTTGGCTACGGATTGGGGTTCCCAAGACCCTTCTCTTCAGGTTCCATAGTGTTCTGTGTGGCTCACAGAATGCAGGGAAACACTTTACTTACTATTACCAGTTTATTACACAGGCCACAAGGCAGGAACAGCCAAATGGAAGAGATGCGTATAGACAGCCGTGGGGCAGGGGCACGGGGAGCCCATTCCCTCCCAGGTGCACCACCCTCCCAGCCCCCCAGTGGTTTAAACTCTCTAACACCATGCATTTAGGATTTTATGGAAGTTCCTTTACATTGATTAAACCATTGGCCACTTGTAGTAAACTCAATGCCCAGCCCTTCTCCACTCCCTAGACATAGGGTGGGAGGGACTGAAAGTTCCAACCGTTTAATCACACGTGGGTGGTCCCTCTATCCTCCAAAAGCTCGCATCAACGTAAACTCAGGTGTTGCTCCTCTCACCTTTATCACTCAGGACAACTTAAGAGTTCTAGCACAGCCAGGAACTGGGGACGAAGGCCAAATACCTACTTCTGATTAGATCCCAACACCACAGTGACAAAGGAATTAGTCACCTAACAGAGAGGTGCCCTGAGTCTTCATTTAAATCACACACTGTCTCTCGGACATCCACCAAATAATGTGGTTTGCAGAAAACTGCCTACAGGTGGATTTTCCTGGATGCCTGAGAAGCAGAGTGACTGTGTTAGTGAGAGCTGCCCCCTTCTCTGGGCTCTTCTATGGCTTTGTTTTTCTCAGGAAGTTCACCTTGACTTTGAGAAGGGCCAGGCTGCAGTGGGGGGTGGGGAGCAGGAGAAGGGTGTGTGCATTGCAGAGTTTGAGCTTTCTTTCTAGGACTCAACCAGTGTCCCGCTGACCTCTATGACCTTTATGTGCGCTCTGGCTCTGGCTGGCATCTATGTTCCCCCCTTGGCCCAGTGTCTGTAGGCTCAGAACACGGGAGCACCCCCCATCCTCCCAGGTACCCCCAACTGAGTTCAGTCTCCCACGTGTTGGAAAAGGCCTGCTTTCTAAATCTCTCAACCAGGAGACACTGGTGCCAACTCACCACCTGGCTAGCTAATCCAGCAAATCCTCCTGATAAATTTTAATTGACATCATGTGCCCAGAATGGCCATGCTGGCAAATGAGTGGCAAAAAGCAGAGTGACTTCTCTTCTGACCAAGTACCTGCACCAGGCTCACGTTGGCACAGACGCATTTCCCTGAAGCACTGGTGCTTTAACAGAACGTGGTCTTCCAGGAGAGTTCTCAGCCCCACTGGCATATGGGAAGATGAGGGCATGAACAAGCAGGGCTCTAATGCCAACTGCAGAGTCTGATGGAGAAGGGCGCAGGGTTCTGAGAGCTAAGACCTGTCTACGCCTCGGACACACCTGGTGTTGAATGTGCACGGCTCGCAGGTGCACATCTAAGCCGCATGGGAGGAGGGGCATCAGGGCCCTGACCCTGAGACCACCCACCTCCCTATCAGAAAGCCAGGCCCCTGCTCACATATTCATTGGGTACCTACTATGTGCTGGCAGTAAGGATTCAGTGGTAAACAAGGTGGACTAGGCCCTGCCTGCACATTTTTCATAGCCTCAGCCCGGCAACATTAGCTCTAAGAGGTCATGAATCAAGAACTTGGCTGACCAGACTGATTGCCAAAAACAACCCAGGTAGAACTCCAGAAAGCAGCTGACATGTCAGCCAAAGGCAAACATGTAGGTGAGTGTGCACACGTGTGCGTGTCCTAGCCAGGTTCAGTGAAAGGCGATGTCAGACTGAGCACCAAGAGGGTCTGAAGACAGTTGCAGGCTACAGCAGGGCCTCTCCTGGGTGCTGAGGTGCTGCTCTCAGTCTCAGCAGGGCAACTCCAGCCCCAGCCTGGGGTCAGAGGTCAAGCAACGTGGGCCGGGAGAAAAGTCTGGGCTTGTGGGGAAAAGCAAGGAGTGCACCAATGAGCAGAGGGGTTCAGAAGGTGGGCCTGAGCAGCAGCCCAGAAGCTGGCATAGAGGTGACAGTCAAAGCTGGGACATCACTGTGTGTCACAGCACAAGGGGCATACTCAAGCAGACCCACACCTATGTGTCCCACAGGTTCCCAGTTGAGAGAAGTGAGAGGCAGAGACCTGCAGTTGCTGCACCTGGCTCCAGTCTTGTCTTTTCACTCCCCACTTCTCTCCAAGCCGCTTTTCCCAGGCTTTGGCCTTCTTGGCTGTGTCACCTGTGTCCGGTCTGAGCTCACCCTGTGGACTCCACATCAGAGTTGGACTTCCTGGGCTCACCTCCTGGGTAGCTGCATGTCCAGCTGCCCTCCCTATCCTCTGGCTATTTCAGCTTCTGACTGACCCAACTCTGTCCCCACTCCACACCCACTTGCCAAAGTATCAGGTTAGCTGGTCATGTTCCGCAGGGCTTTCCCTGATTCCACATGATGGTGGATGGTTCAGGCAATACAAGGAGGTATGGCAAAGTGCAGGGAACTTTGGTAAGAAACCAGGAGCCACTGAGGAACTGAATTGGGAGGGGACCAAGGACATCTGGGCAGGCATGAGCTGGAGGCAGGTTTAGTTCAAGATTCGAGAGGCAGAGTTGAAGAGGCAGTCATCATGAGTGAAGCTTGAAAGTCTCCTGGAGATCCCAGAGCTGAGCTGAGAGGTGTGGTGAGCTGCTAAGCAGGGTCTGAGGCCAGGAATCTGAGAGACTACAGGGAACTCAGCAAGTGGCTGGGGACAGTTGTCAACTCGGGCATCTTTCTCACCTGGGCTCACTGTACTCTTGTCTGTAGCATCTCAGAACTAGTGCTGGCCCCTGAAGGGTCAAGGCAAAGCAAGCCAGGCAGATGGGACTGGCCAGCCAAAGGGAAAGCTACAGTGACCAAGACTGCTCCTCACTGGGGGGGGGGGCGCGCAGTTGCAGGGGAGAAGCAGCCTGCTGGGTGCTCTGCTAGCTCACTCACCTTACCGCCCACGCTGGGCTCTGCCCAGGGCACGGCACTCTGTGGGTACGGCACTTCAGAAAGCCTTCTCAGCTCCTACAGCCCACAAAGAGATAGTAAATCTTGTCCTGAGGAATTTCAGGTTAACTGCTCCCATCTGTCCATCATCTGAAAAGTGGAGCAGAGCTGGGATGAGACATCATGTGCCCAGTTGTTGAACACTGAATAACTCAAGATCCCAGGCTCTCAAGACATCAAAGATGAATTCTGTTTCAGAAACATATAATCATCTCCCAAGAAGAATGTGGCTCCAAGGCTCCTAATAAACGAGAATGACGCTGAGATGCCAATAACCACCGGTCCTACATCTACAATCACCTGCAATTGCGTGGGCCATGCTGACCAGGGCCAAGGCAGCAAGAAGCCCAGCACTGAGCCGGGTTCTGCCACAATCTGCTGTGGGATCCAGAGAAGATCACTTCTCTCCTGGCCTCAGATTCCTGATCTGCCAAACACTGCCGGCCCTGTGTCAGGCTGCACGGGGGAGCCTCGCCCGCCAAGCACGGCTCCTGGTTCACTCTGCCTGGGCTGAGCTTTTGGTAAAGACTTGTCTGGGCCATTTATTTTCCCCATCAGAGAGACTGAACTTCCTCTAAATAGCTGAGGCTCATGGATGGCTCAGCCAGTACGCAGGGGCCTACCTCTGGAAGCAGGAGATTCCCTCTACGTGGCCCTGAGGGACCAAGGACAGCTGAAAAGAGACCAGAGAAGGGCCCTCATACATTCAGCCTCCTCCCCCAGGGCAGAGGGCTGGGCACCACCAGACTCGCTGCTGTTCTTGAGCAGACAGAGTGGTTCAAGCTGACAGTTTCTGCATCTTCTCCACTCTGTGACCTTGGCCAAGTGACTGTCCTGCTCTTTGCCTCAGTTTCCTCCTCTATCAAATGAGAATTAAATGAGGATATGCATTAAACAAGTGTTATAATAAACACCTCACGAAGGTAACTTCTTTCCTCACTTTCCTGCTAACCACACCATCACCTCATCTCCAGGCAAGGCAAGACACTGCTCTTGTTCCCGGGTTCTCGTAAGACAATTCAGAGTCTGACCCCCAGGCTTTGGGTGCAACAGTTAATGACTGGCTGTAAAAATGCGTAGCTGTTAGGAATACACAGAAAGGTAAGTTTTCCTTGTTGCTTCTTTTGCAATCTACTTTTTTTCCCCAGCAAACCCTACCACTAACAGAACCCACTATTTTGGAAAGTTTCAGCGAATAAGAATATCAAAAACTATGCTAGCCCAAATAATTTTAAAGAAGAAGAAGAAGGAAGAGAAACAAAACTAAAACCCAATTTATTTTCAGAAATAAATTTTGCCTTTTGAGGGACAAATATTTATTTTAAAACAGCAGGAATAGTAACACACTCACGTAAGCGGTATCTCTCCTACAAAGTCTTTTAGCTGCTCAATTTTGGGAAATCCCACAAGTCTTTTCAAATGTTCCATTCTGACCCAAATCCATTTCAATTCACTTGGGGAGTGCCTTCTACTCATATTGAACAGAATATGAAGTTAATTTTTGTGTTCTCAAGATTTGTTGAGAAAATAATTTAAAAGGAATTCAGGTTTGTTCAGAAACATTTCGAAACTAGCTCCTGCACTTTTTCTTATTGTGCCTTATTATTATTTTGGTTGGAGTGTAGTTTTGTTAATCAAGATTCCCTTACTTTTGCTAGCGATTAACATGCCGATTTGGCATTTCACTAGGTTAGACAAGGAGCCGCACATTGGATCGGTGGGACGGAGCTGTAGCTGGCTTCGCCTCCACGCTCCTCCACAGAGCAATTATGAACATTATTTTGGTACGTGATGCCTCAGCGACACTTCAGTCACAGTGAACAATGATATGGTCACACTACAAAAACAAAGGAACCAAGAGAAGAATTAGGTAAAGTGGCTAAAGCCATTGAGGGACAACGGCGTAACAGCGTAAACTCTAAACACACACGAAGTTGACAATTCGGGATCTTTTCGCCGAACCTCTGAATCCTGTGCCAATAAAACTTAACATACCCACATTGGGTCCTCCAGAATGTGGGAAGAAATGGAATTTTGGGTACTTGGGTCCCAGGGTGTGACATACAGGCTGGCTTCACAGGCCAACGGCCAGTGCAATTGCACAGGGCCCTGCACTTCACGGTCGTTATCTCAAAAGCCTTAATTTTACCTCTGAGTTCATGTTTTATAAGTGAAGCCTGATAGGACAACAGAGTATGTGCCTCAATTTACTCGTGGTCATGCTTCCCTGGGACAGGCTCTCTGCTGCCTGCCTCAGTGGTCAAACCCCATTGGCAGGGGTGGGGGGTCAGGCCCAGAGAAGGTCATGGTCGGGTGTGTGTGCATGTCACAGGCTGGGCCCCAGGCACTGTGAGGGGTTGCGCTCAAGCTGTGAGTAACCCTTGTGCCCAAGGAAACGCAACATTAATACTAAATAATGAACTTCAAATTCTGTTACAGGTTGAGAGAGAAACTGTGGGAGAAAGGGAACAGCTTTTTTCTGCTTTTTCAACAAGGGGCTCCACTTCCCACAATGTAGCTGGCTCTGGCAGCCGTCACTTATAAGGGAAAATTCCAATCCTGGGAAAGCTGGAAAAAGCCTCAGTGTGCAGCATGTGGACTTCTCCCAGCAGGCCTTGCCTTAAGCAGGAGGACTGCCGAACAGCACTGAGGACCCAGGCGAGGCTGGAACACAGGCCCCGGGTCTGATACAATATCCACACAGCCACGTGGGGTGTGCCAACAGCCGGTGGCCACCTGGCTGAGAACAAAGGAACAGATATGACTCCCTGGACTAAGGCAGGTAAGGCTTTTATCTTTAGCTTTGGTTTAAAATGTTGGGGACTATGATGCACACTGGTGGGAGTACACACTGGTACAACTTTTGGGAGGCCACTCGACATTCACTAGTAAAGTTCAAGATGTACACGCTAGACAAGTTCTGCATGTGTTCACAAAGAGACAAGTACGAGAGCGTTACAGTAATGTTGTGGGAAGGTTAAAAACCTGGGAGCAGTCTTAATGCTCATCAGGAGAGCGGATGTGATGGATATCCACGTAGTGGAATACTACAGAACAATGAAGACCAATGAATTAGAGCTCCATGTGTCAACATGGAAGACTCCAGAATGTAATATGGAGCAGCCCTGTGGGCACGCGGTCTTTATGAGGCACAGCTCTATGTCCTCCAAGTTTGCTGAGTCCTGGAGCAGGGAACAGGGTGGCCTCCTATAAGTGAATGTGAATCACATACAGGGCTCACCTGCATCCAATCCTCCAAGGGTCCAATGCCCACATTTCCATTCTTAGAAATGTGCTTTTCTGGGTCATGGCTACGTGCTGTGTTGGAGATCAAAGAGACCCAATGGTTTCCAGTTCTACAGTTCTCTGCTGGGCAGATATTAGGCACAGCCCAAACCCCTTCTCCCTGAAAACATCATGGAAGGAAGCCAAAACAGGGTCGAGAACAAAATTTGGGGGTACACCAATATTTAAGAATTGATCAGATAGAGAGGTCAGAGGAGATGGCTAGAAAGAATCAGGAAATGCCAATAGAATCACAAGAGTTTTAGGGAGGAGTTACAGAAGCTGATCACGTATCACAAAGATAGGTCAGTTTAGGTGAAAAGATTCATTTAATAATTTGACAGCTAAGAGGCCACTGGTGACTTTAGCAAGGGCTGTCTTTATAGAAGAAAAAAATAGAATGGTAGGGATGGAATTCAGACTTGGTGGGGAGTAGAAGTAGCTGAAGAAATGGAGACACAAGATGTGGGCTGCCCTGACCAGTGTGGCTCAGCTGGTTGGGTGTTTTTCTGCAAAGCAAAATGTCACTGGTTTGATTCCTGGTCAGTGCAAAGCCTGGTGGCGTTTCAGTCCCCAGTTGGGGCAGTACAAGAGGCAACCAATTGATGTTCCTCTCTCATATCAATGCTTCTCTTCCTCTCTTTCTCCCTCTCTTCCCTTTTCTCTAAAAATAAATAAATAGAATCTTTTAAAGAATGTGGGCTAACTTCAAGAAGCTTGTTTATACAGGGCAGGGTAGGAGTTGCCAGGTAAGAGAAGATAAAGGTAAGATTTTCTAGAGTGAAAAAGAATTGCACTTGTAGTGTGAAGAAAAGGAAGCAAACACAAGGGAAGGATTAGAGAATCAAAGAGGATAATTTATTGAACTGGATCCTGGAAGAGGCAAGAGAGATTGGGAGGGAGATCCTAACAGGAAGGCTGGTCTTGGAAATGTCATGTAAATCCTCTTAGAAGCAAGGAAGAGAGGAACTGAAAACGTGATATGCTTCTCTCTCCTAGCGAGGCAGAAGTTAAGGTCATTGGAGGTCTAAGAGACAGTGGTAGGTGGATAATTTGAGGAGAATTGGATGGACAAGCAGGGGACAGCCATGATGGGGAATGAGAATAGTGTCCAGGCAGGTGTGAATAAAAGAACTGGCAAAGTGTTGGCTGAGTTGGAAACCACATCTCTGAGGTGGTGCTAATTTTCTTTTGTCCCAGTAGAGCTCGACAGCTCTGAAGTCCCGCAGAGAAGATGGAAGCCTGGATTATGCCAGGAAAAGGTAGAGAGAGAGGGTACAGCTGGATATGGGTCTTACGGCCACCAAAAGTGTTGGTTAGACAACAGCAGCTCTGGGGACAGCTGGGGTTGGCGGACAAAAGACACTTTCCCTTTTCTTTCTTATGAGGGATAATAGTGTATTGTAACTTAAAAGATATGTAATAAGAAAAGCCATTTGAATGACTGAAGTTGCGGTTTTCAACACTGAAGTAACAACCTGCATCTCAACTTGCTTCTGGCTCGCTGACCAGGGTCAAGTTATTTCTGTGGGCACGTGACCTTGTCAGCCTATGTCTCTCGGCCTCATTTCTACCCACAAACTCAGAGGTAAAAATGGGATGAGATTCTTGTCTTTACTTCCTACCCCTATGCAGGTGACTGGTGCCAAAGTTATATAAAAAGAAAAGTGTGTAAGTTTCTAGATGTGGTACTTTGGTCAACCTGAACTACTATTGAAAAAATGACTAGGTTGAAAACTATTATGCCTAGTCATTGCTTTCTGAGTAGGGACCATGCTGCCTTACAGTGCAGGCATGGTCTGAAACATCTTCAAATAACCATTAGTTTTTTAAAATTTAGAAATGAGGTCTGCTTTTTTTGTGATTTATAACTTTAATTTTCAGGTAATTATTCCTATTCTGCACTGTTTATATTCATCAAAAGTCAGAATTATCTAAATATCCAGTGATAGGATTTTTTTATAATTGCCTTTTCTCTTATTAGAAAAACAGTGCATGTTCATGACAGAAAAGCTAAAAATGCAGATATATAACAGGAGAACTGAAGGACGTGTGCACTCCCTTCTAGAGACACCACTGCTTGTGAACACCTGGGAGAATGTCTTCCAGCTCCTTCTCTAAGCCCACCTATCCTGGGTTCACACCATATTTACTTTTTGCAACACTTACAATTGCCTTAAGGAATCCAGCTCTCCAGGCTCAATTCCCTATCCTCTCCCACACACCCGCTGGCCCTGTGCCCTAGGGAAGGAGTTCTGGAAGCAAGGATTGAGGGTGCTGTGAGGCTAACCACAGGAGAAGAACGACATTGTGTGCCTGCTCTGGAAGCTGAAATAGCCACATCTGCTTCGGGGACCGCAATGCTGCCATCGAGTAATCGTGTTAACAGCCACCCCTAGACATCTGTGAATTATCTGGAACCTTGTGATTTGTGCTTTTGGAGAGCTCCAAAGAGCCACACTGGGTCCCCCACCAGGGACACTCAACTCATAGCTGAGTGGAGCCAGTAAAACTTGACATTGAGCCATAACAGACTAGGAACAAAATTCAAGAGATTAAACAAGCTGCAAATGCCAGCAACCATCCTACATGATTGTTATCATGAAGTAGCGTGGCAAGTAGGCCCTTTTCCTCACAAAGCATCCCAGTGTGCCCCTACTTGGCCCACTCAGGAACAAAAGGATGTGCCCCACACCCCCAGACGAGCTGCTTTCCTCTGCCCACAGTCAAGTCCTATGACCCCTGCAATATGAGTCTTTAGTACAGGAAGACAGAACATGGGGAGTTGCTTTCATGCCTGCCAGAACATGGCAGTGAGATGCATTCCCCATGCAGTCTCCAAGAAAGTGATGGGTAAACTGGCCTCAGGGGGCTGCAAGGTGTGTGGAGAGGACAGAAGCCCAAGCAGAGCAGGATTTTCATCTTGGTTCTGCCCTATTCCAGACCTTGAGAAAGTTACTCATATTTCTGACTCTGCAATTACTTGCTTATAAAATAGGGATCTTTGTAGGGTTATGAGGATTAAACTGAGGCTATATAGGTAAAACATCTGGCACCTTACCTGGCGTATAGATGGTGCAGACAGTATTAATTTAGCTCCTAACCCAATGATCCCATTATTCCTGTTTGAGACTTGCCACAACCTGATCAAGAGCATCCTAAATACTGGGATGAACAACTTTCATTCATTCAACCAATATTTACAAAACGTGACTATATGCCTAGCATCCTGGAACACTGACTTCACTTGAAGATTTTTTTAAATACTATTTCAATATTAAGACAAATGTTATGGAGAAGAATGCAAAATTTGCATTGACTTTAAAGAACAATATGATTCTTTTACTCATGACCCAGACTTCCCAGGGATGCTATACCCTGGCTTGAAGATGCTAAGATGTCCAAGGACATGACCTCAGGCCCAACTCACACAGCTCTCCACATTTTCCTACAGTGAGTCACAAACCTATAGTGAGGAAGTGTGACATGGCCTCTTCCTAGAAAATCAAGGTAGAAGAGAACTGGTCCAGGGCCAAGCAGCCAATTACACAGTGAGCACAAGGGCTTCCCCAGAGCCTTGCTTGCACATTCTGCCTTTCTGACTTGCAAGTTATCTTAGGGCAGACTCTTCCAAGATATCTCACCTTCAATTCTCAGGAAGGACACTCCTATTTCAAGGAAATCTGCTGTATGTCAAAGTTGTTTTCCTTACTGCCATTCTATCCTCCTGCCACTTCTGGGGTCACTCTCCAAAGTCATATTCTGAGATGTGAACTGGAGGTGACTGTACCTACTTACCTTTGCTATTGTGCCTTACTAAACTCAGATCTGGGGGCCCCTCTCAGCACAGGTTGATTGAGGCAAGGAACCAGACCTCCTGCATTTACTTTCTAATAAGAAAAATGAATTAATCACCATGTTAGCTAATTTCAGTATTTGACATAAAATAAACCAAAAAATCACAGCGGTGACTATCTCTGGGTGGTAGGAATATAAGTGGATTCTATTTCCATCATTTTGCTTACCTGTATTTACTCATTTTTTACAATAAGCATGTTTCTTGATGATTTTACATTTTGAATTCAAGCTCAAAAATCAAGGCAGAAAGTCACAGAATTTGTTTCCATAGGACAGAAGAATAGAAATCTAATAACCTCTTTATCAAGCTGAACCAAATTCCAGTTTAGATGTAGGTTTACAAGATCAAATAAAACTGCTTTTGAGGTAGAGTTATTTATCCAATGTACTCGGCATATGGTTAAGTTTATCTTATGAATCAGAATCACAATAAAAGTAGGAAAACTGCTAGTGAGGTCATGGAAAACCAAATTCAAAGCCATGGCCTTGGAGGATCACATTAGTAACCTGATGAAGTGACAGCAAATGTGAAACTGTACTGATAATTCACTCAACAAATATTTGAGTATGTACTGTTCCAGCCACCATTCTAGGCACTGAGGATAGAGCAGCAAACAAAACTAACCAAAATTCCTGACCTCCTGAAGCCTGTATTCCAGTCGGAACATAGAGGTGACAGAAGATGCCCATGCAGCCATAAAATCCTTACCGTAGTACTAACACTGTTTCTGCTGTTTTTATTATTTTCCTTAGAGAAGGACATTCTACCAATTCCCTTCTAAAACTAGTGATTAGGTCAACTACTTCTTGACGTAACCCTGCCAGAAGTGGGACAGACTGGATGCCTGTACCTGTGGAGAAGGTACTTACAGAAATGGAGATATAGCCATGACCTCCCTGCAGTGATGATCCTAAAGACTTAGCTGATATAAAAAGTTGTTCAGATGTTCCCAGAGGAAGAAGCTGAAGTGTCCCCAATCATGAACAGAACTAGCCAGAGACTGGGAGATCAGGAACTGCCCCAGTGGGCTATGGGGACAAAAAGAAAGTGAAATGGGTCTGACTTAGGGAAATGCAGATTTTAGCTCCATGTGAGAGAGAACATTTCAACAGCCAGGCTACCCCACAGTGTGATGAGCTGAGAGAAAGGCAGTTCTCAGGCTCTGGGGGTGGATGACAGCTCAGCTCTGCTGCTTACTGGCTTTGTGACCTTGGGCTACTCCCATAACCTCTATGGGCCTCAGTTTCCCTGCCTGTAAGATGGGATTATGGTTTTTAAAAATATATATATTTTATTGATTATGCCATTACATAATCAATATGTAAGGATTATGCCATTATGGTAAGGATTTCCCCCCCTTCATTCCCCTCCACCCTGCACACCCCTGCCCCACCGTTCCCCCCTTTAGTTTATGCCCATGTGTCTCAAGTTCTTTAGATTCTATATTTCCCATGCTATTCTTGCCCTTCCGCCTATCTATTTTCTACCTACTGTCTATGCTACTTATTCTCTGTACCTTCTCCCCCCTTCTCCTCCTCCCACTCCCCTGTTGCTAACCTTCCATGTGATCTCCATTTCTATGGTTCTGCTCCTCATCTAGCCGTCCTCTTAGTTTGCTTTTGTTTTAGGTGTGGTTGTTAATAACTGTGAGTTTGCTGTCCTTTCACTGTTCATCATTTTTATCTTCTTTTTCTTAGGTAAGTCCCTTTAATATTTCATATAATAAGGGCTTGGTGATGATGAACTCCTTGAATTTGATCTTATCTGAGAAGCACTTTATCTGTCCTTCCATTCTAAATGAAAGTTTTGCTGGATAGAGCAATCTTGGATGTAGGTCTTTGGATTTCAGGACTAGGAATACTTCTTTCCAGCCCCTTCTTGCCTGTAAGGTCTCTTTTGAGAAATCAGCTGACGGTCTGATGGGAACTCCTTTGTAGGTGACTGTTCCCTTATCTCTTGCTGCTTCTAGGATTCTCTCCTTCATTTTAATCTTAGCTAATGTAATTATTATTATTTTTTAAATTTATTTTAAATTTAATTTTTTTAAAGATTTTATTTATTGATCTTTAGAGGGGAAGGGGGGAAGGAGAGAGGGAGAGAAACATCAATGTATGGTTGCCTTTGTGCATCCCCTGCTGGGAACTGGCCTGCAGGGAACCGGCCTGCAACCCAGGCACGTGCCCTGACTGGGAATCGAACTGCGATCATGTGGTTCCCAGGCCCACACTCAATCTACTGAGCTCTACCAGCCAGGGCCTAATCTTGGCTAACGTAATGATGATGTGCCTTGGTGTGTTCCTTCTTGGGTCCAACTTCTTTGGGACTCTCTGAACTTCCTGGATTTCCTGGAAGTTGATTTCCTTTGCCAGACTGGGGAAGTTCTCCTTTATTATTTGTTCAAACAAGTTTTCCACTTGTGGCTGTTCATCTTCCCCTTCTGGCACCCCTATAATTCGGACGTTGGAACGTTTAAAGATGTCCTGGAGGTTTCTAAGCCTCTCCTCATTTTTTTTGAATTCTTGTTTCTTCATTCATTTTTGTTTGGTCATTTTTTTCTTCCTTCTGGTCCACTCCCTTGATTTGAATCCCAGTTTCCTTTCCATCACTATTGGTTTCCTGTGCATTTCCCTTCATTTCAATGAGTTTAGCCTTCATTTGTTCCTCTAATTTGTGACTAAAATCAACCAGTTCTGTGAGCATCCTGATTACCAATGTTTTGAACTGTGCATCTGATAGGTTGGCTATTTCTTGGTCGCTTAGAGTTATTGGCTCTGGGGCTTTGAGTTGTTCTTGAGCCATAATGATTTGGTCTGTTCGTATGAGGGGCAGAGCCCTAGGTGTTCACCAGGGCAGGGCGACCCAGGTCACTGGGTTGTGACGCTGTATGTGGGGGCGGGTCAGAGAGGGGCAATGAAGGTCCCCTCTGCTGCTTCCTGCTTCTGGGGCCTGCACAGTCCATCTCACTGCTCGCTCTTTCACCTGATTTATCTGCACATGAATGTGTGACTGCAGTCAATCTGCTGCCTTGCGCCCTCACTGGGTCTGCCCGTTGCAACCCCAAGCCTGGGATCTGCCAACCGCTGCCTGAGTGCCTGGGTCGGTCTGGCTGAGTTTTCCTGTGCAACCCTGCTCCACTAGTTGCTGGCTCTGCCTCTCTTACCGGTCTGGCTGAAAGGGTCGTTGTGGTCGGACTTCCATATAGTTCAATTTTCTGTGTTTTGGTTGTGATTTTTTTTTTTAACTAAAACTTTGTTGTCTTTAAACTTAGTTGTGTGAGGAGGCACAATGTTCCCACCTATGCCTCCATCTTGGCCAGAAGTCCTATTACGGTACTTTTATAAATGGGACTGTGGTGAGTACTGAATAAGAGAAAGCATGTAAAGTGTAGGGGTGCTGCCTGACCTGGAGCAACTCAGACGCTGAAAGGCTGTCTAGATCAGACAAGAAAGCTTCAGAGCTTACCTTCTATGCTGTTTTTATAGTGAATTTCATATCAAAACAATATTACATACAGTCATATTTGGAAAAAAGGTTTTGGTAGTCGTAACCTTCACAGCACAAAAATCTGTGGCTACGGCAGGAACAGAACCTATACTTTCTCTGCGAGGAACCCTCTGAATGATGCTGCCCCATTTCCGATATGATCGCAGCCCAGGCCCAATATAGTACCGCTGGCTGATTTGGACACGTAGTGACCTTGGTCCCCCCTGGAGGCACACCAGGGCACTGGGCAAAGACAGGGACCAGGCCCGCACCAGTGTTCAGTGTGCACTGGAATCACAGAATCCCTAAGGCAGGAGCATCACTCCCCCATACACACACCCAGCAGGACTAATCTGGGGGCAACCCATGGTTCAAGATAGGATGTTTCCAGAGAGACTGTGATCAATGTCGCAAAGTTCCCCAGGGCCCATTACTGACCAGAGCAGCAGTGCTAGTCTCAGCTCCACTCTGGGACATCTAGGACTAATAGACTCAGGTGGCAGCTTGTGAGACAGGACTTTGGAGGCACAACCAGGCTGGGCTGGAAACCCAAGCCACGGCTCAGTGGGACAAAGGACAGCTTGAAGGTGGTGCAGGATAGAATCCCCAACTACTCATAATCCCTCTTGTGGTTCCAGGCATGGGGGTCATATCCAGATGGGTCTCTTCCACCCCATTGAGGATATCCCAGGAACAGCTGCATAGCCCCAGGTGAACTGCTTTATAGAGTAGCCCCGCCTCCAGACCCTGGCTATTGGTAATAGTCCAAGGATAGAAGGAGCAAGCAGCCAATTCATTTATGTGGGCCCAGCAGGCCTTCTGACAGCTGCCGTCCCTACACCAAATGCCTTACGGTCAGCAGTCAGCCTTTAACTATGGAGCCAGTGTCCGGCTCACAAGTTCCCACCATCATACCCTCCCACCAGCTAGCTTCCCAGGCATGCCTAGACCTGCCCGAACTCTTAGCAGGTACAGAACTCAGGCCTACTTCCCCCTACTCTCCTTGTGCCTACTACTTAAGAATCAAAATCCCCAAATCCCAAACAATAATGTCTTATATGTGTGTGGTGTTCAGAACTTTTCAACTCACTTTTCATATCCTGCATGTTGGTTAGAATTTTTGGTTGTAAGCCAAAGTAACTAACTTCGGCTAACGTGCACAGTGAAGGACATAACATTAAAAGACATTGAGTAGCTCACAAAATCTCCAGGGAGGTAGAAAATCAGGTCTGGAAGCACACAGTCAAGAATGATGTTCCCAAACTCCAACTCGGCAGTAGTCTAAAATGACATCATTGTGACCACTGAGGCAGGCACACCATCCCTGCCACTTATACCACAGACACTTTCATGAAAGATGCGACCCATTAAACTGCTGTCCCTGGAAACTGAGACTGTACCCATCAAAGAACTGAAAGGGTTGCAAAGCAGACCCTCCTTTTTTTTCTGTCACTGGCTTCCAATTCGAACGTGGTGGGGAGTGGCAGGGGGAGGGAGCACTTGTTGGACTGGAGGAGCCTGAGCCTCAGGCTTTGCCCAGGCCCCAGCTGCAAAGAAATGGCTGCACTGCATGAGGCAGGGAATTTCTCAAGCACAGAAAGGAGTCTCAGCTGCCAGACAACCGGAATGAGTGACGAATGTCCAACGTCATCACATTTGTTCATCATACCAACACAAGACGTTGTCAGAATGACTCTTACTACCCCATCTTAGACAGCAGGAGTGGGACCAGCGCAGCTTCTCTACCAACACATTAAAACAAAATAAGGAGAAAAGCAAAGTCTTGATTTCAGGTTTAAAAAGATCAACTATAGGAATGTGGGATGAGAGGAGCTAGGCTTGGTGCAGGTCTACATAAAGTTCTTAGAATTTCAGCTGACTTTAAGTTTTATATGAATCTAGCTGAAGAGACTGCTGATTATGGTCACTGTAGAGACTTCTGGGACAGTGTCTTGGCCTCTAGGCCTACTGGACTTACCTGGAGTTGACATTCTAGCCACCTATTTGCAGAGATGGGCAGCACAAGTAGGGAGGCTCTGTAACATCTAATACGTGGGCTCTGCTGCTTCCGAGGGCCCACAGGACTGGGGCCACATGGGAGCCACAAGGACCAGAAACTAGTTCAACACCTGTAGAACAGGGCGAAAACGAGACAAGCTTCCATGCGCTGGTGAGGTCCCCACTGCCAGGCTGTGCAAGTAGAAGACAGAAAGCCATCTATCAGGATTTTAGTTAAACCAGGCGATGAATGCAGTCCCTTCCAACTCTAAGGCACCATAAGCTTTCAATGTGCGCTAAACATTGGGCACGACCTACAAGGTAGACGATGCCCTCTAAGAGCCTCCTACTGAACAAATGACAGAAGAAGAAAACCAAAAATGTGCATTCTTAAGACATAAATTATAAATAAGAGGAAGGTTCATTTTATACTTCACATTAGCCAAAATTGAAAGTGATGTCCAATGCTAGAGACACTGTGATGGCAATTGGGTAAAATGGACATCACCCTTTATGAAATCAATGTGGCAGATGGTATAAAAAAAAACAAAACCATGTTTAATAATTCAACCTAATAACTGTTCACTTGGGAATTTACCTTAAAGAGTAATTTGTAAAGGGTAATTGCTTTAAACTTGGAGTATTCATTACACCATTTTAAGTAATAAACAAAAAGCCTTAAACTGAGGAGAGGTCAAGTATAGTGTGTTGTTTGATGGAATACATATTAGGCAACAATTACAGATGGCATTTTATAAAGAATTTCTGTCCCTGGAGTGCAAGTCCTGTGCCATATTTACCACTATAGGCCCAGTACTATCTGGAAACAGAAACTCATTAAATAGTTATTGAATGAGTGAGTAAAGGAACAACGGAACAAGTGAGTTAGATCTTAGCAAGAGAAAATGCTTATAACATGTGATGTTAGAAAAAATAAAGCGGAACTCAAAGTTATATATAAACTACGATTCCCAGAATATAAAAGATTGTATGCACATGTGTCCTACGTGAGGATCGTAATGTGAAAAAATAAAAAAAAAAAACAGACGTTAGGGTCACATGTGAGGGATGATGTGTTATTCTTATTCACTCAATATGTATTGCTGAGTACTTATTATGTATCAGGTGCTATGCCACGTTCTGTGGGTTCAGCAATAAACAAAAGAGACAAAGTCTCTCTCCTAATGGAGAGTTTATTATAGTTGGTTACTGGAGGAGTAAGAGTCGGGGAGAGATAGACAATAAACAGAAAAGTAAGAGAATGTGTATAACAGATGGTACTATCGGGGGGAAAAAAGAAGCAGAAAAGCAGGATAGCAAGTGCCAGGAGAGGAAAGGCTGCTGTTTTATACGGAATGTCCATGAGGATACTTAGAGAAAGAGCTTCAAAGCAGAGGGAAAAGCAAGTGCAAAGGCCCTGAGGCCAGAGTGTACTTGGGGCAATGAAGGAACAGCATTGAGGTCAATGTGCTGAAGCAGAGGGGACCTATGGGACTACAGGAGTGAGTGTATATGGCCCAACGGGCCATCATAAGGGCTTTAGGTTTGGCTTTCAATGAGTCAAAGAAGCCACTGGAGAAATTTGAGCAGAGGTATAAAATGATCTGACTTATGTTTAAAAAGAATCACCCCTTTTATAAGAATATAAAAGTTTAAGATGAAAAGAATTTTAAACATGGACAGATTAACATAACATTCACAAATTGATTCACAAAATATTTTCTGAACACCCACTGTTTCAAGGGGCTGGGATAGGAGGTTCATTTCAAAATTACAAAGATTTATCAGCCATACAAAAATATTTTAAAATAACATTGGCTTTTTTAAAGACAGAAATTATTCAAAGCAATTAACTGATTTAATCCTTTTTTTTTTTAGAAATTATGAGGATCATTTTTCTCAATTAACATTTAGATGCACATTTCATATTCTATATCAAGTCCCATCATTGTAAACTGAGTTGCTGTTTGGGAAATCCTAACTGTTTATTTGACTTTTCTTAAATATCTTACACACAACACTTCTGCATCATCACTCACAATCCAACCTTACTGATAGAAGACCCTTGTGGGAAGTCTGTATGTGCTGGCAAGCTTATCTGAAAAACTAATAAAATCCTTGTGATCCTTTTCAAGGATGCAGAAAGGAAAATGGCTACATTTCAAATTCATGACATTTCAAAAGCATGAATTAAGCTCTAAGCTCTACATCTGAAAAAAATTAACACAAGTTCTCTAATTTATGTTCTAAACTGAGAAAACAAATCGTTGCTAAGAAATGAAATTTGCAAAATTCTCAAACACATTTTCTAGTTGATATGCACAAGCTTGAATCCACAAATTATACCAAAATATAAATTGTAAGAATCACTACCCTTAAACTTGGTTGATTACAACTTCACCATGAAATCTGGAATTGTGTTTTTGTTTAGTTAATTTTATTCCTAGACATTCTGCCTTTTCAGTATATAAAATGGATCAGTTTTAGAGGATGTTGAGATAATAATTATGTGAAAATGTGTGAGAAAGCTCATTGGTTCTCTTTCTCCTTCCCCCTCATGCCTTTGGTAAGAGGACTTCTTTGTTCCCCAACATCTTGATTTCTGTGACATTCATGTCAGAGGGCTCTGCACCTGATCCCTCCTCCTCCTCATCATCTGTTGACTTCCCACTCACTGTGCAGTTTCACATATGGCTATCAGAGTTGCTTCTTTCCCCCAAAGCAGCCAACTTTCTGGGAGAATTTGACTTTCAATACCGCGACCATCCCTGTCCACTCCAGCCACCTGCCCCTGACTAGAGCTCCTCTACCTCTGGCCAGCATTGCCTGCCCTCCCTACACCTTCCTCCCACCCATCACATCTATTCTCTCACTCCACGGAGAATCCCACTTCTCGTATTCCATCTCGGCTTCACCTCCTTTCTTTTGTGAACCACCATTTCTGCTTCTGTTGCCAGCATGCCCTACTTCATTGCTTCCTAGCTTCCCTTGTCCAACAAAGCCCAGCCCTGGATTGACCTCACCAGTAGTCTCCTCCTTGCCTACCACAGGGCTGATGTGATGCTGAAAAAAGCCCACATCCACACAGATCATTTTGGGAGAATATCTTAATATATGTGCCCTCACAAGCTCATGGCCTCCAACCTCCACCAGCCCACACCACTGACCTTCAGTCTCTGTGGGTTACTATTAGATTTCCCTCCTTTTTTCCACAGTGACCATCTTGAATATTTTCCTTTCTACAAGCTTCCCATGAACCTACCAACCTCAACCTACTGACCTACCTGCATCTCCAACTCCTTCCTTTCTCTCCTCCCATTTTAGAGGAAAGTGGGCCTTCCTCATGCCTGAGGCTTGCTCTGAACCCTACCACCTCCCACCCTCTTGCTGATCTCACTGCATGCTTCAATCATTCTCTTTCCTGTATCCTCAACTGTCCCTCTACTCACTTTTCCCCATCAGCATTTTTAAATGTCCTTTTCTCTCCAAATGTAAAACGAAATTTCCCCTCAACTCTACATCCTTTCTGGTTTTCTCCCTCTTCTCCTTCAAAACAAGCCTCAAGAGTTAGCTACATCCACTTTCCATGCACTCAGACTTCTGCCCCTGCTCTTGACTGAACCTATTCTCCAAAGTTACCAGTGACCTCTTTGCTGCTCAGTTTGGTGCTCACTTGTTCAGACCTTTGCTAACTTGACCATTCTGCACCATCTTACCTCACTTCCTGCATATGACTTCTGTGGCATACCATTCTTTGGTTTCCCCCCTAACTTTCTGACTGCACTTCTCTTTCCTTTTTGGACCCCTCTTCCTCTGCCTCTCCCATAATTGTTGGTATTTCCTAACAGAGTTTGGTTTTCTCTTTGACCCTCTTTACTGAGGGAATTCATCCATTCCCATAGCATATGGGATAATGATGCATATGTTGATAATGTGATAACTTAAGAGTTTCTTCGGACCATATCTCTGAAGGATGACAAGCTCTCAGCCTCTGTCTTTTGGTTTGAATTAGGTTCAGGGTAATAGTCCTTCTAGTTACTTCTTTGGCATGAATAAATTATTCCCATATATTGAGGAATTCTCCCAACATAAGCTCCAAATCACCTACTAGACATCTCACCTGGATGTCTCCCACTCACCTCAAACTCATCTCCTCCTCCTCCTCCTGCCTAAATCTTCTCCTTTACTATTCCACATCCAGAGGAAAGCACCACCATCCACCCACCTAGTTTCCTAAGGCAGGCATCTGGGCATCATCCTTGACTCACCACTCCTCCATGCTTTCAACTCATCACTCACAAAATCCTCTGAATATTTACCTCCTTAATACATCTCAGATCCACCCACTCTTTTACATATTCATAGAGGCTCTGCTAGATCAGTCTAGCAGATTCTGAACTACATCCCAGCCTCATCTTTTGGCCATTTTTGTGAAGGCCCTAGGCCTTTTCAAAATGCACATTTCCTTGAAAACCTTCATTGTCTTTAGAATAAAATTATATGCCTCAGCCTGGTACACTAGGCTCTTTGGGGTCCACCCCCAGTTAATCATCCAACCCCATGTCTGAGATTCAGCTTTCTGGTTAATTCCTCTGTCACTTCATTAGAAGACCTATGGAACTTGACTGAAACCCTTTTCCCCCCTCTAACAAAGTTTTCAACTCTAGCTTCTAAACATCTAGAATTCTCTTAGGGTTGTCTCCTCTAAAAGATGACAACACAAATATATTGAGCATATACCTGACCAAAATCATACAATTAACAAGAGAATGACGGTTTGAACCCAGATTATCTAGCATATTACTTCCTGCCTGTTTATTTACAGTCAAACCAATTTCTCATAATGCGAGATGAAAAATGTGGAATGAGACTAATACTTGTTAAATGCTTCAAATATATGAAGTGTTTTACGTATGGTAACTCATTTATCCATGACAACAGTTTCAAATAAGCAAACTGCAAGTCTGAGAAGGTTGTTTGTTAAAAGCCACACAGCTAGTAAATAGATTTGAATTCCCCCACCTCCGTCTTGTTAGCTGCTTCCTAACACCATAATAACATTTTACGATTGAACAAACAGGTCTAGCCCAGGTTCACACATCAAATCAGAGGCAAAGTTAGAATTAGAACCCAGGTTTCCTGACTCTAGTTGGCCAGGTAGATACTATTTTAAGGAGAATCATGGAACCTGACTTTTTCCCTGTTTGTAACAAGTTTCTGATAACTAACATTCCTGCTAAGGGCTAAACTGACCTCCGGAGTTTCAGCTGTGGCTCTAGGCCCTCTGCTGATACTCTGGCAGATGCCTGCACTGTGACACAGTCCTCCCCTTACCCACTTTCCCAACAGCCTCGGCTCTCACTTCATCCACAGAATTAGGCACTTCAGCACAAATCCCATTTCCCCTGCCTCCTTAAAGTTTTCTATCTTCAGTAATGAGGTCCCATCTGTTCACCCAGCTCCAATGACTTTTCCCTCATGGAGTAGTCAGGATCAAAGCCCCTCTGCCATGCCTCTTAGAAGTCATGAGTTCTTCCCTAAATTCCACCCATTTTACTCTATCCCCCACCTTTGCCTTCCCTCCCTAGATGTCATCAGCTCAAGAATGACAGAGTTGCTTTTGCTCAGGCTCTTTTTGGTTTGATCCAAGTTCAAGATAATAGTCCCCCTGGTTACTTTCTTGGCCACGAATTAATTATTCTCATTTATTAAGGCATTCTCCCAAGAATACTCTAGCTGAAATACACCCAAAATGTCTAAAGTGACATATGACGCATGTGTGGGATTAATTGGACCATTTGGTGAATGCCAGGGCCCTAAGTGGGGAAAAATTCAGAAAAGATGCTACCTAGCAAGATGGGACATCACCACCCTATGAAGCTGAAACGGGGTTGAAAGAAGGGCAGGAATCTCAGACTGTTTTTTTCTTCAGGGCCAGATCTTTCCCAGAAATGGAATAGGAGGTAGGGCATTTATGTGCATAAAGGAGACGGGTCATCAGCTAGAAATAGAGGAACAAGAACTGGTGACATTTAGGGGAAAATTCATAGAACTTCCAAGAAAGAATAGACATGAACTTTTCCATCCCTACTGTCAGAGGATTGGAAGCGCCCTCAAAGCATTCAGGCAAAATTCCAATCTGCTGTACAAATGGCATAAAATTTTTTTCAAAATCCCTCTAGTTGAACACTTCCAGCATCAGAAAATGCTCAACCTTAGGAAATCAAGATTATGGAGGTGTGAGTGAAATTCAATTAAAGTTCAATTCATTTTCAACTCAACAAATATCTACTGAGCACCTACTATGTGCCAGACACTATACAGGCACTGTACTGTAGGTAACAGTAATATAGACATGTAATATATAGACAGTAATATATACAGTACAGGCACTGTACTGTAGGTAACAGTAATATAGACATGGCCCCTGCTCTCTGAATCTTATCATCTAAAGTGGAAGATAGCTACCTACACACACAAGTAGAATAGGGGAAGTAGAGGGTGCTGCCCAAACATAAGGTGGGGTACCTAATAAAAAGCCCAGCATCTAGGAAGACTTCATGCCCCAGGCTGGGGCTTGAAGATAATGAGGAGTTAGCTAAATGGAGGGTGGAGGGACCCAGGGGAGTAAAGAAAACAGATTATTCAGGCTTCCCAGCTTCCAAAGAGGTTCAGTGTTGCGAGACGGTGGCGTGGCTGCCACATTACCTTGAACCCACCTGATCTTGGAAGCTAAGCAGGGTCGGGCCTGGTTAGTTCTTGGATGGGAGACGGTGAAAAAAGAAGAAGGGAGTTCAGATCTTGAAGGGGTTTGTCAAACGATGTGGAGAAGTGTGGAGAAGTGTGGGCTTAATTCCTGAGGCAATGGGAAGCCTGTGAAGGGTTTTAAGCAGGAGAAGCACTGCAGTATCCCAGGGAGATGTGAAGGAGGCCAGAAGGGGGGGGGGCGGGAGTAGGGATGGTGGGGAGTAGGGTTGGGAAGACCTTGGCCCGGCCCACAGGTTGTGATAAAAAAAAAAAAAAAGTTAATGCACTCCTCTATGATAAGGACAAAAATGAAGGGATAAAGTTCAGAATGCAATGGGAAGTTCGCCTCCGTCCTCTCTCACCTTTGTTGGGCAAACCAAAGCCACTCACTCTGGGGTTTGCCCATCACCGAGGAGTGTGGGCGGAGGGACGGCTTCACGCTCTCATCTCTCAGATAGGAAAACTGAGGCCCAGAATCCTAAGGTAGGGACCAAGGAGAAAAGAGAGCTGCCCGAAGTCACCCTCAATCCTTCGAGGTCCAGCGGCCTGCCCCGTTTCTCCGTCAGCCATCCACAGTCAGCCGCCTTTGCTATGGAAACAGTCCTCCCGCCCTCCTCAGCGCCTCTGTTTTTTCAATGCACCCTGGAAAACGCAGTGCATCTCTGGTTACCTTCCTGCCGCGAGAGCTCGCTCCATGTCCTTAAAGGACTACAAGTTCCAGAAGGGTGTGCGAAAACGCCGGCTATCTCTGGGGGGGATGCGGTCTTGACAGAGAGACCGGAGAACTCGCGGGCGGGGCGGAAGGGTGAGGGGAGGGAGCCCCCCCAATGGGCGGCCTCCTGGGCGGGGCCCGGGTCCCCATTGGCTACAGCAGCTCACAGGAGGCGGGGTCACTGGAATGAGGCGCGGAGCTGTTCCCCTCTCCAGGTGCTGAGTCCGAGGGAGGCTCCGGACACGGGAGCCGCGGTAACTGCAGCTGCTGCTGCTGCTGCTGCTGCTGCTGCTGCTTCTGCTTCTGCTGCTGCTGCTGCTGCTTCTGCTGCGCTGCCGCCGCCACCGCCGCCACTCCCGGCCGCTGGGAGACTAGCATTGGGAAGGCAGGGCCGTGAGGAGTCCGGAGGACCCGGGTGCCTCGCCCGCGGCTGAGCGCTCTCCCGCCTCTCTGAGGTCAGTGCTGCTAAATTCGCTTTTGTTTTATTGGGGAGGGAATGAGCCGGCGTGAGGTTGGGTGGTGGTGCCTGGGGAGTTGATGGGACCCGTCCTCTCCGCCCTCAAGACCATCTTGTCCTAGAGAGCTGCTGACTGCCTCCTCGCCCGCCTCCCCTATAGCCAGGCGCCTGAGGTCGGAGCAGCTCGGGTTCGTTTTTGTTTTGTGGTAGAGGGGACTCTTGAGTGTGAGGAACAAGGGCTGAGGGACCACTCCCCCGCCCCATCTCTCCCGACAGGGCGTTAAGAGCTTGGAGCCTCCCTCTCCCGTGTTGGAAGCCGAGGCTTGTATTATTGAGAATAGGATGGTAGAAAGGTTCGGAAGCAGAGGACCCTTCCCCACGATACCTCGGCCGCCTGAGGTTACAAAGGGGGTCTGGATGTGATGGATGAAACCACAGGAACTCCTCCTTCTGCTCAGACACTCCGGGGGTAATTGAGGAAGGGCTCTTTGGGATATCAGGGTGCCCCTTTCTCGTGCCCACCCTTTTCCCTCGAAGCCTAGGGTTTTGTGAAGACAGGGGCAGGATGGAGATGGAGACAGGGGACTCTCTCCACTCTCACTCGGACCCGCCTAGGTTATTGGGTGGGAGGGGATTGGGGCGTAAAAGGCAAAGACCACCAGACCCTCTCCGCCCTGCTTGGAGTCGTGAGCACTAGAAAGCACCGAGGATTCTCGATTCTCTGAGTCCTCCACGCTCAGCCCCGCGCCTAAGGACTCAGTGGCCTGGGAGTGAGGTGTGCCATGGGGGAAAGTAAGAGGGATTGAGGGACCCCCCCCCCTACCAACCTCTCCCCTCCCAGGTCTTATCTCCTAGGCCCATTGTACCTGGATCCAGGCCAGGGGCAATAAGTCGAAATGACTGCCCCGCCCCACCCCGGGGACCCAGGCTCCTGCACCGCAGACGAGAGACAGACCCGGGTGGACATGTGCGGAGCGGAACAGGGCGGTCCCTTATCAAGCACTCCAGAGCCCCGGGCAGACACGCCCTGCGCCCACAGACCTTTGGGGCTACTCTACTCGGGGCGGGGTGCACCCCAAATTGGGCCACCCAGACCTGCGTCCGGGCCACACAGCAGCGGCTCCAGGCGCGGGGCTTTCGCTCTTCCCCTGGCATAGGCGGGAGGACAAAGCGGCTGTCGCCGCACTGGTGGGCCTGCGCCAAGGGCTGAGCGGGGGGCGCGGCCAGGAGAAGGGGGGGTTTCGGGCGCGGCGCGGGGAGCTTCCGCAGAAACGTGCCAGATGCCGGGCGGGAGACAGGGAGACAAAGCGCCCTCTCTCCTCGTGGCCCTGCGCGAGAGGAGATGGAAAATCCCAGGAGAGGAGGCGGCTAAGTGGGGGGGGGGGGGGATCCCAAGAGAGGAAGGTGGCTAAGTCCGGCAGGGCTCTATGCCCCGTGCTCTTCTTCCCTGCTGCACTCCCTCCACAGCCCCCTGCACCCCGTCCCTTCTCCCAGCCCGGCAAGCAGACGCCATGTGTGCGATGGTAACCAGGGTCCCTTCTGGGGGGCATTCAAGACATGTGACCACAAGGATGTGGACAGTCGGAGGACTCTACCTCGTTGGTAGGGGCCCACGGTTCAGGAGTCCTGAGTGGGTCAGGGTCTGAAGGGGCATCCTCACCGGACACCCCTTGCCCAACATCAGCCATGCTAAGTTAAATTTGGTTTCCGGGTTTGAGTGTGTTTGTGTGTGCCACACTGTGTTTGCTTGGGTCAAAGGGTGTGTGAATGGGTGTGACTAGGTGAGTGTGAAAATGAATGTGAAATGAGTTCATGTGTGTGTCATGGTGAGCTTGGGCATCTGGCTGTGTGTGTGAGAACCACCTACTGATGGCCTTGGATGTTAGGGGATGGGTGCAGGGTAGTTTCCCCTTCCACTCTCAAGCCATAGTAATGAACTAGGGCCCAAGTGGATGTCCTCAAAGTGGAGGTAGCTTCAGGCCACCTTGGGCCTAGCCTGCAGGCCTGCATGTGAACAATAGGGTCTCACAAGTATGTGGTACCCTCTTCAGCTCTTCTGCAGTCTCAGGTCTGAACCTAACATCCTCGCCAGAGCCCTGCCCTTTCCATCCCTCAGAATATTCAAGCTAAGGACCAGAATTCTGCAATCCCCCCCCACCACCACCACCACAGGCTTCCAAGTGGTGTTTGGTGGGGTAGCCCATCAACAGAGTTTCTCATGAATGTGTACAAGATTGTGTGGCAAGGCAACTTTTGTCACATTGGTCTCCATGTCTGGGAGGGCCATGGGGCGGGAGTTGCTGCTCAGTGACAGCTGGCCCCTCAGGAATCCCAGGTACACTCACAGAGAGGGCACTAATGTGACACAGATACAACTATGGGTAGACAACCCTAGAGAATGAAAAGAACCCTCCCAGACCTGCCCACCCCCAGCAAGTAACCTCAGTTTCATCGCACTTGCATGGCAAGGTGCCATGTAGCTTCAAAATAATCCCTACCTGAAACCCCCTTCCCAGTGGAACCACAAGAAAAGCAGTTACTAGACTATGGAGCCACCACCCAGCCCAGCCCTGCCCCGTGCAGTCTCCACAAGTATCCACCGCCAGGACCCACAGCGACCTCTGCTGGGCAGCAGTTAAAATAAGATGAAATTTAGCAGCTAATAAACACTCCCCCAGGTGTGGAGGCTCAGGGTGGGTTTGAGCACTGCTGGTGAAACCACAAACCCTTCCCTTTTGGGGTCCCCTGTTTGCCTTTGGAGTCCCGAGTTGATGTTCTTGTCTGAAGCTCCTTCAAGCTAATTCAGGCAGCAGGACTGCTACTGTCCTCATCCATAGGGAAGAATTTATTTAAAGAGGGCCTAAATAAAGGCTTTGTTCACGTTTCCATCCAGTTGGGGTTGGGTATCAAATTTATTTAAAAGGAAAATGCATGGAAAACATTTGTGAAGATCGGGGAGGTTTATGCATTTTTCCTGCTTCATCCTCTCCCTCTACGATTCTTGCTCCTTTGTTTCCGATTCCACTTTTATCCTCTTCTGTTCCTATTATTAGTCAATAACATGTTTTTTAAACATAAGCTTTCTTTTCCTAGTCGTCTATGTGGCCCAGAAAATGCAGAAATCAGGAGGCTATTGCTAAATGCAAAGAGCTGGCAAACTGGCTCTTCCAGGCCTAATAATGGGAACAGGGAAGATGGCTGAGATGAGCTCAGTTTTAAATGCCCACCTGGTGACAACGTCTCTTTTCCTGGAGTTTCTGTAAAGGCATTTCATGCAGCCACAAAAATCTTTCAAGCTCCTCAAAGGGAAGGAGGTATTTAAATACCTGGTATTGTTCTTACTTTGGCATCCATGTGATTTGCATTGAACTATGTGACTCAGTATCATAAAGTAAAAATAGGACTTAATACCTTCCTTGCCTTCAGAAGGTGACTGCACGTGTGTGTTGTGTTGTGTTCTGCACTGGAGAGTGAAAAGCTACCTGCTTAAATTGAACCACCTGTTTATTCTGATAAGAGAATGATGCTCAACATCACCTACAGGCAATAATGTTATTTTATGTTTGTTTTAATTCATACCCGAATCTTTTGTCCTGTAAAACCTTTCTTCAGGCTCACATATTATTACTTTCACTTGAAGTTAATCAAGAATGTTTAATCCTTGTACCAAAGCCACACAAATTAAATATCAGCAGATAGAGGAAGATGTGGGTGGTGGCTCTGTTCTTCTTGGGTTCAAAAAAAAAAAGTACTTGGAGTTCTTAAGAGAGGAGAAAGGGCCTGAGGATTTGGTAAGTCTTATGGGTTAAGACTTAGTTGGGTTCTGAGGAGAGGTTCCTCAGAATTTTCCAGGAAGGCTGGCCATATTGAAGAATGCAAGTGTCATGCATGCTGGGAGTAAGGCTGCAGCTCTTGCGATTCCTAAACCCCTACACTAGCCAGCCTTTCTGGGAAAATCTCTGTTCTGCTCCCTCAGGCAGCTAGCAGTAGCTAAGGAGCGGAGCTGTCCAAGGTTCTGCACACTGTCGTCCGCCGCACTAGTGGGAAGGGAAGGTTCTAGGGTGTGGAACAGAAGAAAGCTTGGAGGATGACAGCCTCTGTGCGGATTTCCCCAAAGCTCATCACATAATGCAATAAGAGAAAACGGAGCTGTAGAGGCTTTTACTGCATCACTTTCAGCGAACCCATTGGCAATCCCTACTTAAAGAATTATGAGCTAGTAAGAAGAAACGTTTCCGAGTCAGGCTCTTCACATGGAAGAATGTACTTCATCCTCACAGTCCTATGAGACAAGTGGTGGGGTCATTCCCACTTTCAAGATCAGGAAATGAAGCTTTGAGAGGAAAGGGATTTGCCCATGGTCACACAGATCAGAAGGGACAGAGTTTAGATTCCAACCTGGATCTTGAACTCCAGAGCCTCCTTCTCACTACTAAATTTTTCCCTACCACTAACATAGAAGTGAAGTTGAAGTACTGGGCTATTCTATATGAGATTCTAACCAAATTTTAGAGGAATGAAGTTGGGGACCAACTAAGATTCAGACATAAACCACAAAAAAAGGTCCTTTCAAATTCATCAAAGTTATTACCACATACTTTACATATTATCCTGACAAAAGGCTTGTCACCTGAGATTGATTACCAAAGAAGAGGAAAGGAAAGTATAATGACCATCATGGCCAGTAGCCCAGGGTTCTCTTTCCAGAGTGGAACAATTTCACAAGAAGCCAAGCCTGGATGGCGACTAAATGTGTTTTAATAAATGACAAAAATGGCAAAAACATAAGGGGGCTGTTATTATTTGAGAGAGTATATATGCAGCCAAAAAAAAAAAAAAAAGGAGGGCTTATCTTTATTTGCCAGCATCCTGTTCCAGTTCTGAGGACACTCGGATATTGTTAAAAGGCTTCTTCCACCTATTCCCACTCTCGGGTTTTCACAGCAAAACCTCTAATACCAAAGTAAAAGTTTTCACTGTTGTTGGCCTCAACTAATCTTGGGGAAGCATCACATCCACACCCCATGTTGTACAAGCGGCCTGTGCCTGAGAACTCTCCATTCAGTCGCTGTAGGCTTGGATATCTAAAGAAAATAAGGAGGGCCATGGCTGGCATGGCTCAGTGGGTTGAGTGCCAGCCTGTGAGTCAAAAGGCCACCAGTTCGATTCCCAGTCAGGGCATATGCCTGGGTTGCAGGCCAGGTTCATGATTGGGGGCATGTGAGAGTCACCCAACTGATGTTTCTCTCCCTCTCATCCTCCCTCTCTGAAAAGAAAATAGGGAGGAATAGGCTCGTGCTTTTCCTCCTCTTCCTAGACCTCAATCTGCACAACATACAGATAGGAGGCCTAGTCTTTTATGAAAATCCCTCACATAAAGCTGGGTCTCCAATCCATCTAGAGAAATTCTTTCCCCTTCTAGGTGTGGGATTTGCAGGGCTCTGACGCATGGAGTAAAAGCTGCTATTACTTTTTCCGAGGGCACTTGGAGGCCAAAGACCTGGCTCCCCATCTGGGTCTGCTCTGACTCATCTGACTGCAGACAGATTTGATTGTTTTCTTATTTAAAGTCATTAATTAGCTCTCCTCGGCATCAGAACAGCATGTAATAGGAGGGAGGCCATGTGCAGGGGTCTCTAAGCAGCTGTGCCTACAGCTGAACACTATCTTCTTTACTAACAGGATCGGGAAATGATTTTTAATCCTAGCTATAACCCTTCAGAAAGCCTGGATTGTCAAGATTTTAGGCCAATATGAGAAAGAATATAAAAGTGTAATTAAGTGCTAAAGCTGCTATACTTATTCTGGTAAAACTCAGAAGGCCTAGGGGTCCCTCAAAGAACTAGATTTTTTTCATTTCTTCTTGTGCCTACAATGTGCCAGGCATAGAACTGGGCACAAGGAACCCAACCCAACTTGGGATAAGCCCTGTCCTACAGAAATCGTGGGTGGAAAGTGGAAAGAGATGCCACAACCCTGAAAAGGGTTTTTGAAGTCAGCAGTTTTTAGAAGTGGAAAGAACCTTAATAATCATAAATCATCAACTATTTTCAACATAAGAAAATAGCTGAGGGAAGTTGAGGGTTGCCTTTGGCCAGAAACCCAGTTAGTGGCAAAGATGGGGATTGGAACCCAAGTATTATAACTCCTAAAACTTGTTCTTTCAACTGTCCTAATCTGCTGCTCTGTTCATTAAATTATCCAAAGGACATCTTTCCATTCACAAAGATTTATCTGACCCAATCATAATGCAAAACTCAAATGCAAAGCTGAAATAGAAATAAGTAAATAATATGATGAAATAGGAAAAGGAGAATGCCCATTTATATACCCAAGTTGTCCAATATAGTAGCCACATGTGGCTGTTGAACACCTAAAATGTGGCCAGTCTGAATTGAGAAGTGCTGTAAGTATAAAATATACACCAGATTTTGAAAAATCAAAATAAAAAAGAATATAATAATGTTAATATTGATTATAGGTTGAAATAATACTTTAGATTATGTTGGGTAAAATTAATTATTAAAATTCATTTCGTTTGTTTCTTTTTTCTTGTTTAATGTATCTACTAGAAAATTTATAATTACATATGTAGCTTGCATTTATAACTCATATATTTCTACTGGACAGCGCTATTCTAGAGTGTTTTCATTTAGGATGAAATTTTTTATCTTTTTAAAAATTATTTTCTTAGAGAGAGGGGAAGGGAGGGAGAAAGAGAGGGAGAGAAACAGCTACATGAGACATTGATGAATTGTTTCCTGCACACCCCAAATTGGGGACCACCTCCAACCAAGGAACATGCCCTGATGGGTAGTCAAACCTGTGACTTTTTAGTTTGCAGGCCAGCACTCAATCCAGCAGGGCGGGAGGAAATTTTCTTTATAAACTTAGGCATTTAGCAAAGTAGGTTCTATAATCAGTCAGCCTGAGATGAATCCTGGTTCTACCATTTGGGCTGTGTGACCTTGGGCAAGTTGATGAATCTTTCTGTGCTTCTGTTTCCTCACCTATAAAATGATCTTAACAGATCCTACCTCCTCAGTTATGAGTTAAATCCCTTGACTGTTACATAGCCAGTGCTCAGTTAACATTAGTTGTTGTTACTATCAGAAGGGGCTTATGAAATCTTATAGGATGGGGCACGTGGAAGAAGAACTAGGAGACAATTTACATATAAAACAAGCAAAAGATTTACTATTAGTTAAAACATGATTGGAAACACTTGCTAAGCTGATGAATTACCTTGATGTGGCTCCAATTTGCTGGCAGATGAAGACATTGAGAAAAAAATTTCAAGTATTTACATACAGCGAATAAAGTAGCTAACTGCATCATGCACAGGTTTTGACCTCTGCTAATGAATTGAGGAAGAGGATGACTAGCAGGCACGTGTAACAAATGGCCCAAGAGATCTAAGCCTCAGGGAAAGGTAAGCCTTGTGCTTTAGGAGAAAGATCCTGGATCAGCGTCAGACATATGTGAGGTAAAGCTGCTCTGCCACCCGTTGACCTTGATCAAGACACTGAGTCTCAGTTTTCTCTTCTGTGAAATGGAGATAGTACCACCTCTCTGGCTGGTTGTGATGAATAAATTAAATAATGCAAATAAAACACCTAGTACATAATAGGCACTCAAAAAATAATAGCTTTGACCAAATGGGATTTTAGTGCCCTTTAATAGAGAATTTTCTGTCCAGAATCTCTATGGTCTTTTCTACAATTCCACTCCATTTCCCGTCCTTGCCTGGTCCCTGAGGAAGTTAAAAGGACAGTTTCATTTGATTAGGTGTGTCTACACCAGAAGGTAGGGTTGTAGTTACTTTGGGCACTCTGCGTAATTTGTCATGTTCTTTTCTCTGCTCCATTAACATACATGAGGTTCTTTTACTAGGATGATAAGGCAAGCCGAAAAATGGGCATTGTTCTCCATCGTGTTTATCAGGAAGTTCTGACATTAGTGTTTAAAGCACATTACATGTAGCTTTGTTTTAAAAATAAAGGGACATAGCCCTGGCTGGTGTGGCTCAGTGGATTGAGCACTGGCCGGCAAACTGAAAGGTCATGAGTTTGACTCCCAGTCAGGGCATATGCCTAGGTTGTGGGCCAGGTCCCCAGCTGGGGGCACATGAGAGGCAACCAGTTGATGTATTTCTCATACACTGATGTTTCTCTCCCACTCTTTCTCCCTCCCTTCCCTTCTCTCTAAAAGTAAATAAATAAAATCCGTTAAATAAATAAATAAAGGGACATAAATGTGGATATCATAGCCCCTGGAGGACGAGGTTCTCCTGCCTCCCAGAGCGGACCGTGGGGCCATTCACTGCACAGCTCTGAAGGAGCACATTGTTTCTGGGCTTGACTATCTCTTCCTCTCCTGAAAGTTTGCCTTCTGGACCAAAGAAATATATGTCAAGCTCAGTGAAGACTTACATGAACAGAGCATATTGGACTCTAGAGAAAACACTCACACCAGTCCCACATGACATATGGGGAATCTGGAAGTGTCTCGACAGGAAAGCAACCTGGACAGATTTCTGGGTCCAAGGGTGGTAGGTGGATTGAGGTGGGGAAGAGCCTGGCGATAGGCTTATCCCTGATTCTATTGAGAGGCCTCTGACTTCTGGGCACCTAAGCACCAGTACTGAGTTCTTTTGGAATAGGGTCTGGTCTTGAAATGCATTTTTCCCACTTCTTCCTCAACAAATACTAAATGGTGGGTAGCTGGTGTGGGATAGTCTTGAGAAACCTTGCTCTGGAGGAGCCCAGGGTCTCACTGTGGAGAGCAGAGATGCCCTTGTGCTGAGTGTACCAAGGAACAAGGGCTGAAGTAGCCATGGGAGGCCTGATTGAGGCAGGTTGGCAGTGGAAGTGGGAAAACAGTGAAACCCAAGCAGAAAGACCTGAGTCTGAATCTCAGGTTCACCACCAAACCAGTGGCCTTGGGCAAATGTTTTAAACTTTCTGGGCTTCATTTTCCTCATCTGGGACAATGGCACCTACTTTTCCTAGGCTATGGTAAGTATTCAGCAACATATAAGAAAATTCTTAGGATACTAATCTTCCTTTATCTAGTGCTTTCAGTGTGTCAAGCACTGTGCTTAGAACCTATGTCCATAAAAGAGCTACCTTTATTATCCCTATTTTATAGCTGGGGAAAGCAATGCTCAGGATCTTTAAGTAACTGGCCTAAGGTGACTCAGGCAATGAGAAGTGGGACCAGGATCCCAAACTCAACAATCTGATTGCAGAGCCTGCTCTTAACCACTCTGATCACTGCCTCCCTGGTTCAAGGTCAGCAGGAACCCAATGACTGAAGAAGGGTGAGGTGATTTGTGGGTCAGCTTGCATAGAGGTCTTCTGCTTAATCTTCAAGGATGGGTACAATATGGAGAGACCCTAAGGGATAGGGTGGGGACAGAAGGCAGTGACAAGCTGTGATCAAATGAACAGACCTGGGAATTCTAATGGTATCTTCTGGGAGCCATGAAATGGAAAAGAGGGTCTCAGTAGGAAATAGATGATTGGAAAGAAGGGTTTGGAAAGCTTTGAACGTCAGACTAATAAGTGTTAGAGAACCAAACAAGTTCATAGGCAAAGGAAGGGGTGTGGAACCAGAAACCACTGATCTAAGATACCTCCCTACATTTGGGCATTCAGTTGCAGCGTGGAGCATGCTCACCAAGCATGCCCAAAGCCCGAGCTTGGGGAGGGCACAGCCATACAGCACTACAATCCAGTATTCCTGCCAGTGCCCTTCACTTTTCAAAGAATGAGCATGGTCTTTTCTTTCATTTGGCCTTCACGAAAGTCCTCGACAGGAGAAGGGTGGGAGGCCTGCTACAAGGGCTGCTGCCCAGGTCAAGTGGCATGCAGCAAGGGCACAGGAAGCACAGAAGCCAAGTGCAGCTACAGCGCCCAAATCCAGGCAAACAGTTTAGGAGGGCCCTTTCTGTGAGGGAGGAGGCAGAACCCTTGCCCCCTGGGCTGAGGCCTTTTCTCTGTGCTCCAGGAGGCAAGCAGTATTATCCTCTGGTACTCAATTCCCCAGTGATACCCCCTGAGTAGCTGCCTCCCATGGTGGCTGCTGGGCGGGGGCGGGGGGGGGGCTGAGTCAGGGTTACGGCAAATCTCAAAGACATTCCTGGATGCAGCACCTGTCCGTCAGTGCTCCCTGTCATGCAGAGATATTGTTTGACAAAAGATTTTTCTGGACTTGCCATTTTGAATTCATCCGGCTTATTTCTTTGCACACTGCAGGGACTGGAAATTAAACCCCTCTCTCCTTAGACCGGTGAGGGAAAATCTGTCTTTTCTAATGGCTGCAGTTGCTGATGACCACCAGATTTCTCTCCATAGCTACGCTGCTCATAACAATGGAAAACAACGGCAGGAAGCAGAGGGACACAGTACCGCGGCTCTTCTGAGAGGCACCTGCAGTTCTGTGAAGGATGTGAGGCAGAGGGGTGGTAACTTTCACAGACATGAGAGAGTCCTTTGATGAGTAAGGAGGGACTGTGATGTATTCGATGACAGAAGATAAAAGAGATCATGGTGCCGTACTGTTTTCTCCGGAAAGGCAGGCTAGGGTTCCAGAAGCCTCCACAGTTCTGGAAGATAAATTCACAGGTTGGCAAGGCCACACAGATTTTGATGAGCCAGTGATAAGTCCCTAGTAATTATAAACATGTCACTAATGAGAAATGACAAATACTTGGTAAGGGAATGTTAAGTGTTCATCTAGCCATGGACCCCAGTAATGATCAGTGTATGACGGCACACACTGAACGCAATGGGAGGGCGGGGTGGTAATGAGGACTTCTGAGGAATAAAACCAAAGTGGGAAATTGGAATAAGAATAAGAATAATAATAATAATAATAAAGGCACAGGTGCTCAGGATGGTTGAGCCTCAGAAGGTAGAGCCACGGTTACTTCAGAGCAGTCTCACCGACCAGTTTACTTTTACTTGATCATTCCGGCCCCAAGGCTCTGATATGTCCAACTTTAAACATCCTTGGGATGAGCCCCCAGCACAGGGCCTGGCACACTAGGCGCTCAGCAAGTGTTCAAAGCTTGCTCGTGCACCTGGCATCTACTCTGTGGTAAACCCTGTGCCCAGCATTGAAGAGACAGAAGTAAATGAGACACAGTCCCTGTCCTTTGCCCATTCTAAAACAGAACAAGGAATGCAGTGTAGGAAATGGGCAAGTGAACGTGGCCACTTCATGACGTTCTCCTTTAGGTGTTTCCTCACGCCTGTGGAATAATGGAGCCCAGCGGGTGAGCCAAAGTTGGATTTTACAAATTCTGCCCCCTTATGTCATACCATGTCTGAGCAGGTCCAATTGTGGACCCAAGGTCGCAGCATGAAAGGTGAAGGAGGCAGAGGCTGGCATATTTCAGAAACTTATTGCATATATTCAGTGAAAATATTTTTCCTTTACACACTCAGTTTGAAAGACCTACTCCTGACACCCTTGGCCTGCAATTAGAGCATGTTTCCACAAGGGGCCCCACGAAGCAGCCACACCCTCCACAGGCGTGGCATGCTGAGTGCGAAGTAGCTTTTCAGTTGTTAACCTGCAGAAGAGCATAATTTAAAAAATACTTGATCACAAAAGGATTGCATATTTAATTGGACTATGCCACTGTAACCTATGTATAGTGAGTGGAGAGGTGTGCATTTATCAACACTCATTTAATGAAATTCATGTACGCCTACTGTATACTTTACAGAGAACAACAAGAAGTCCCTGCCCTTGGGTACTCACTCCTGTGAGGAGACAAACACAGATAATCCCAGTGAGATAAGTGGCATAATGGATGAGCAGACAGCACTGGAAGCACAGAGGAGGAGGACTGCCTCCGATAGGGGAATGAATACACACACACACTCTCTCTCTCTCTCTCTCTCTCTCTCTCTCTCACATATGTTAGGTCCAGATGTTAACAACTGAGTCAGAGGGTTTACACTAACACACATAGAAGAAAACAAAAATGGGTAGGAATATTTTTGAGATACTACTGTAGGAAGTTGGGATTGGCCTATTGCGTGACCTTGAATTATATCATTTGCATTTCTGGATCTCAGTTTCCTCATCTGTTGCCCCAGGGGCTTGGCCATGGTCAGGTTGGCCTCTGCACCTGGAGCAGCATGGAAATTAGAGTAATGACCTGATCTCCAGGGGCCAGGCCTGTCCCAAGGCCTTCTTGGAACCTGCTCGTCTGAACCCTAGTGATGCCATTTCCTGATTCTGGTTGAAATGTTCTAAGATATATAGAGTATTAGCCGAGATGCTGATCAGCCCAGAGAAACTTGGTGTCTGTGAGGCATCAACCTTGGTGTCCAGTGGGAATAGTCTAGCTCTCCTGAGTTGCTATTTGGCTTCACCACCCTCCCCAGGGGCCAGGATGGCCCCCCAAAAGGCCTACCCCTGCATGCACTATCTGGGCCCCTTCTCACCAGCAGGTCTTCTGATCTATGGCCTGTCCCTGAGGTCACTCTTCACAGAGCCTCGGCCCTGTCAGACAGAGCATCTCTGGTGGCAGGCCAGCCCACCCCTGCCTCTCATGCCCTCCAGAAGATGAAGACCCGTGATAATCATTTTGCAATGTGTATCAAATCATTACATTGTATACCTTAAACTTACTTATGTTTTCGGTCAATAATATCTCCATAAAGCTGGGGAGAAATAGAAAATAAAATCCCTACCCAGCCTGTGTCTCTCTCTAGAGAACTTCTTGGGCCCTGGACAGCTCTCCTCCCCGGCCAGCCCCACCCGGCCAGCCCCACCCGGCCTTCCCCAGGTGCCAGCCTTGCCCAGTCTGTGGGTGTGGCGGCATCCTCCCGAGAACTGGCACCTCTGTGTTAGGGGATACAGAGAGCAAATATCTTGCATAAATGAAAAGAAATGCCAGAGTGTTTAGATCTAAACAAGTTATTTAAAGCTTTTAATTGCCCCATACAGAGAGTTTTTAATATGCAGTGCATTAGCACAATCGCTGGTCAAGAGAGTAGACAAATGGGGGCACTTAAAGAGCCCTCACTGAAATTCCGTTTAGAAGTCTTCAAAAGCATGTCTTAAAGTAATTCATGAAAATGATAGTCCCTGACTCACCTGTCTAGGCCAGTGTCACAACACCACCAACTCCAGTCGCCCACCTCCTACCCGCCCCTCCCTCCACTCTGGTCCCTCAGCTCTGGGACCCTCTCTCTGAGGAGACCGCACCCCTGCCAGCTGGACTGTCTGCTCAGACTGCTTTTCTCACCCAGGGGCCCGCAGGCACCTCTTCAAGGGGCTTCCACAGGCGGCGCTGATGACACTTCCTGCCTTTCCCCCTCACCATCGCCAACTGCCCCCCCCCCCCAGTCTCCCTTCAATCTCACAGGAAGCACCAGGGCGTCTCCCGGGAGTGGCCTTCAGCCCTCCTGCTCTAGCTGTACAGGACTCCCTTCCTAGAGTGAGCAAACAAAGAAAAATCAACACAGAGCCTTTAAAACCATTCTGCAGATCTGCAGAGGATGTCGCCTTCACCAAAGGAGATGACAAGGGCCTGGCTAAGATAAGCAGAGCTGCTTAGAAACCAAACACAGAGACAAATTAAAACATTCATTGGAGGCGATAGAATGCAGATCAGTGGAATGAGAAACAAGATGTCTCCCTTCCAAATCACTGCCGGAGATAAAAGAAATCAGCAACTGTGGCTCAAAAGTCAGAAAAGAAAGGAAATGCAGAAAACCAAAAACAAGATAATAGGCAGCCGCCCAGCATTGTTATATGACAATAAATGTAAGCATTTAACATTCCCTTGTTAGAAGACAAAGTTTCCCTGGTTACATTCACACAAGAGACTCATCTACAATCAAACAACTCCAGGAGAGGCAAAGCTATACCAGGTAAATGCAAACAAAAGAGACAGAGTGAGTGGCTACACCAGACAAAGCATGATCTAAGGCGATGAACAGCATCAAGCAGTATAATAAGGGTAATTTTATATTCACAGGAGCAATTTTGAAAGCATGACTGTTCAGAACATTCATACACTCAATATTTTAACATCAAAATACTTGAGGCAAAACCTGTTACCTTGGAAATACAAGACAGAGACAGCCAATGTGCACGCCGCTCTCGGTACCTGACATCGAGTAGCCGGAACACACACAGACAGGAAGGCATAGCAGAGCGAAGGAGATGAATTTGAATGGTGGGCACTGAACTTTGCAGCGGTCTGAGTGATGTTTGCCATGTTTTAAAAGACCATAGACAGACCGATGCTTGTGATATAAATGTAAGATTGAGTGTGAATTTATACATACAGTATAATTATAATTGTAAGATGTAAAACCCTAACCCACTGAAAGAAAACATATCAAAATGTTAACATTTGGCGTGTTTAGAGAGACGGGAAATAAGGTATTTAAATGTTCTCTTTCTGTTTTTTCCTTCCAAATGTTCTTTGCTGATCGTATATTTTTCTATGACTTTAACAAAATGAATTTTTTAACAAACAGTAAAACTTATTCCCACAGCATAGGATTTATTATTTTCAAGATTCGGGTGAAATTTAACAAACAAGGACAGCAAATAGAAATCCTTGCAGGCCACACCTTCGTAGAAAGGCTCTGCTTCTCTATCCCAGGGCACTGTGTTTCCCCAACTCAGCTCTCGTCTCTTCTACTGTGACTTTTTAACCCTTCTGTCCTCCTCTGGCAGCTCAGATATGGTTGCCCCAAGACAGACCCCAGTCCCCTTGCCTCTCCCCTCTGCCTGTGCCCGTGGTGACCTCACTTACTCTTGTAAGAGGAACATGGTTCCCCTTGATAGGCCAAGGGCTTCCAAATTTATCTGTTACTCCAAACTCATCACAGAGTTGCAAGGGCATCCATCTGGCTGCAGACGATATGTCACCCCAGAGATGGGGGCAGGCTGGTGCACATGCCTGCGGAGGAAAGGCCAGCGAAGCCCCTCTGCGCACAGGATGGGGGCAAGGCCCCAGGACTGAGTATGAGGCAGCATGCCCCGCGGTGGTGGTGGTGGGGGGGGGAGGCAGTGAGGAGAGCACTGAGGCATCCACAAGGGAGAAGTTTCCCACAAAAGGATCAGAATAAATCATCACCCTGAGCATGGCTCTCTACTTGGAAACAGAACCTGTGGCTCTGACTTACTGGACTGTGAATTATGGCTGTGGCAGTAATCAAGAAAAACAGCAAAGTCAAATTTAAAATCCAGACCCAGGCTGCCCTGGCCCTTGGGTCCCTCAAAACCACTTCTGCCCACTGCACTGCCACTGGTTCTGTGGACAAACCCCCTCCACCACTGAGATCTCTGGCCAGCGGTTTCTGGTCTGACCTCGTGACTCCTCAGGGCGGAGCAGAAAGTCTGTAAATACCCTGAGGTCTTTAATCTCCCAGAAAGAAGAGTGAGGAGATCAAGCTCCAGCCCACTGATGTGGGATGTTAATTTAAAGGTACAGTTTCTTATGAAAACGACCAAAATAAACTTAAGTACTAATTCTAAACACATATTCTTATCAATTTCAGCCCTAAGTAATACTCTCCTTTGAAAGTAAATTACTTCAAGAGAGTTTTCTAAAATTACCACATATAATTCTGTGTCATTCCCGGGTCGCGGTGGCTATTCAGTTCCCATTTTATTTTGAACGGCAAACCTGTAGGAGAGCACTCTTTGGGGGAGAAAAGGTTTCATGAAATGCTATGCAACTATCTGGCTTTGCAGAAGAGATATTGCTAAGTAACCTCTTGCAAGTCAATTAACTTTTCAAATTCGCAACCCTTGGAAGAAAATAATACCTACCATAAAATACAGTTGCTGAGAAAATCATGTTTTCTTACATGAAGTGCCTACTACACAGTATCTGTCTTGCAGCAGGAGCTCAGTAAATAGAGCTGTTATTCTCAGGTCAAACAATGGTTTTCGGCTTCCCTGCTCCTGCCCCTGCCTCATGGAGTCCTTGAGGGAAATACTCCCAGTTTTCCACAGAGCCCAGCACTACAGCTCTCACTCCACACCCTTTCACCTCCCACTCAAGAAACATCAGAGGACACATGGCAAATTAAAGTGATCATAGGAAAAGCCCCTAGAATCTGCTTTTTAGGCAGAATAGTTCCGAATCTTATTATGTTATCATCAGTACCAAATAAATCTCTAAAAGATAAATCCGAGTTAGTTGAGAACCTAATTTCTCAGAACCACCCATGCCATCACTTCCAGGGTCAGAAGCCCTAACATCTGCCCACACCACGCAACACGGGCCTGTCTCCCTGCCCCAGTCAGACTCGCAAGCAACTGGGGATCTAGCACCACACCCTCTTACTCCCCCAGACTCTATCCTTGCCCTGCTCCAGTCCCTTGCTAACAATTAGTGTTTCATGAATAAATGCATCTGAATTCTGGCTCCACCGTGGCACCTCCCTGCACTGGCAAATGTGCATTACCATCCAAACTCAGGTCAGGTGACCTGGCTTCCAGCAAGACTGTGCACAGAAGGCAAATGATTAAATAACATGACGAGCCACTTGACACAACATTCTGCAGTCACTGGAAATGATGCTCTTGATGGCTCAAAGGCCGCGCAGAGACGCATCTAACACTAATCGAGTAAATAGACCATAAAGAATGTCCTGGTCCGACCATTACATGTATGGCCCCTGACTATAGGGAAAGCCAAACAGAATGTGTTGCTACAAGAGGGGCATGATTCTGCCTTATGTGTTTCTAAGTTATCTTTTATGTTGTTTGATATTCACAATCAGCAGTGGGGTGATTGGAGGGAAAAGGCCCCCACGACTGGAAATTAGCCCAGGGCTTCTGCAGAGGCATATGGCTGAATTCAGTGTGCTGAACTCAAAATGAAGACTGAGGAGCTGGACCAGGGAAAAGAGAGGTAAGCCAGAATCCATTCAGGAACAAAATGTGGACTTGACCCAAAATAGCTGTCGTGTTCAGCCTCAGATTCTGAATTAATCCTCATCTTAGTTTATTGACATCTATGAAATTGATTCTCACCACAGAATCACAACTCGTGGTCCAGGCATTGCAGTCGATAAAAAGCGTGACTGGGGAGGCAGCAGAAAGCATCTGCAGCAAATATTCAGAGACAGGCACCACTGTAGGCTTTGCTGAAGCCCGTGTGTTATCTCTAGAAAACGTTTCTATGTATTCCTGGAGAGAGAGATGGTGGGGGGGGGGGGACAGGTAGGGGATCTGGAGGGGAGGGAGGGCAACTTTTGCTGCTGTCAGACCAAAGCTGACCTCGAGTGTTACCTCTTCTGCGATCGCAAAGGAAGTCTGGCCTCACTTTAAGTTCCTTCCCTCAGTGCAGACGTGGACTTTACCCCCATCTCCTAAGAGTGGACAGACTGGCCCTGGGAACAGTTTCCTCCCTTAGTCTCAAGTCCTTCATTTGAAACAGTGAAGGGCACAGTCCAAAGGGCTCATAGAGACTCATCGCTGACAAGGATAAGAAGGACAGGTCAATGTCAGCCCTGGGCTACACAGCAGCCCCCCTCCCCACCCCTCTAACCAGGCTACAACAGATCATGCTACACCGTAGGCCAAAGAGGAAAGGCCCGAGGTGCCCCAAACTTCCCCCTCCCAACTCAAACATTTGCTGAGAGCAGAAACAACAGTCTCCTGGAATCCATGCAGTAGTCTTGAGGCCCAGTGCTCCCCGGCCTGCTCAGATCCATCTCAGGAAATCCTATCCAACAGCGGGGTTGCCAGGACAGTCAGAGGCCCCTGGTCACCAGACACAGAGGCTTGCTGAGTTTTTCAGAGCCCTGCTCAAGCACAGAGCACTAACCAGCCCTCGCGCAGCCCTGACGGCACCTGGCTCTGGTAGCCCCTCTCACACTGACCGTTACCCCAAGTGCAAGGTCTGGCAAGCGGACTGAATGAACTCCAGCCCACTGTATCCAGCAGGAAAGCAGACAGGCCTTGGCTTTGCCCACATTGGAGCCCATATCACCAGTAATGCAGCTCTGGGATTTCCACACACTCTACCTCAGCCTACTTGGTGGGTCAGGGCCCACTCCAGGTCCGTAACCCTGCAGTGACCTAGACCCTCACCTCTGTCTGCCTCTTTTCTCTAGGCAGAAGCCAAGTCTGACCCCTTTCCACCCCAGGTCCAAGCTCTGGCACAGATAAAGGGCTCTATGATGTAGGGCCTTCAGGGACTGCCTTTTGTAAACCTGGCAAAGTCACTCTTCTCCTTCCATAATCAGAATATAGAAGAGGGGGTTAGAGGTCTCACTTCCCAGTGAGATTCCCAGGAAGTCGTCCCCCCGCCCCCCGCCCCGCAGTGACCAGTGCTGTTATTGGCTTCCTGTCCTTTGAAGTCCAGACTCAAGACAGAATGAGGACAAAACGATAAACCCACCCTTGTCTTTGAAAGCTCAATGCAAGGATCTCTCTTTGGAGCAAGCAGTCCAGGCCCTTCTGCTACTGTGCCTGCTTGCCCTACCCAAATCTTCAAGGTAGTGTGGGAGCGGGCAGAGGGGCATATCTAATTTGCGAACCAGAGGCACAGTAGCTGTTGGAGGCAGCCTGTCCTCTTGTTGCCAAAGCCCCTGTCAGGGATTTGTCCTGTGTCTTTCTCATCACAGCAGTTCATTGCCCTCAACTTCCAGATTGTCTTTTTTCTGCGGCCAAATCTTCTTGGGCAACGCTTACAGAAGCAAAAGGGCCTTCAAGCTGGAAAATCATGGGCTGTTAGTGGCTGTAAGTGGAGTCAAGTGAGTTTGTCTCCACGGTGATGTTTATTTTCCCGCTCCCAGGGTGAGGAACAGGCTGCTCAGATGCTCCAAAACAAACGAAGAAATGGGAGGCCGACAAAGCTGGACACAGCTCACAGGAAGCCTAGGGCAGCTGGCAGAGGAGCAGGAAGGTGCTTCCCTGTGGGGCAGACCCAGTAACTGGCAGAGCCTCCTGTCTCTGAAGACTTCTTTCCTTTGCATTTCTGGGGCACAGGGAACAGGGGACTAGATCCTCAGGTGAACCCGTCTTGTGCCTGCCCCCGCTTTCCAAGCCCCTCCTCTCCCCTCTGCCCCACCCACTCCCTCGTTCCTCCTTTTCTCTGATTTCATGTCTCAGCTCCCACATCCAGAGTTGACTGCGGAGGCCTCATCCACTGAGACCTGAGCTCTCTGTGTCAGGGGCCCCCCAGCCCCCACTCATTTCCAACTCTGTTCCTATGGCCCCAATGCCAGAGTTACACAGATCCTGATGCAGAGTCACCCTGTTGGTTTCTGCCCATAGTGCAAGGTCTGGTCTACACAGTAGCCACCAGCTGCGTGTGGCTATTTAAACTGACATTTAATTAAAATTTCAGTTTCTCAGTCACACTAGCTGTGTTTCAAGTTCTCTATAGCCACGAGTGGCTAGGGGCTACCACATTGGACAGCCAATGGCCACGAGTGGTGAGTGGCTACCACACTGGACAGCACAGAGACAGTACATTCTCACCACTGCAGAAAGTTTTGTTGGACAGTGCACCCAGGGCCTCAGATGTTTCAGAGTCCTGATCCTTTCACTGAATGCATTCAACTATTCCTCTTAGCTCTTCCCTGCCAGCCGCAAGTCGGATGGGCACAGAGAAGTAGGAAGACCGCCTTTCTTTGAATCTGATGGATGAGTTTAAATCTGATGGCAACTTGGGAGCTGAGGGACCCTGGGAAGCTTCCCCCTCCTTATCTGTAAAATGGGAATAATCTTATCAACCTAAGTGGCTTGAGGGGAGGATTAAAGGAGCACGTGGAAGTACCTGGCAGAGAGAAGCAATCCATACTGGTGGTTAGGTTTTGTTACTAATAAACTGTCGAATAGCACAGGGTGGAGGCCTGATTCCAGATGAGGTTTTTACAAGCAACGTGGCTGGGATTGGACACTGAGTGCGGTGACAGAAATGGCATGAGGAGTGTAGATCTGTCCGTAGGCCTCTTGGGGATATTTCTATTTTGGGGTGCTATTTTCTTACCATATTGACTTTAAATCAAATATTAAGAGCTTTCTTATTATTTTACAGTTTGTTTGTTTGTTTGTTTGTTTGTTTGTTTGTTTTGAAGTATACCTCTGCCTCAGGACTCAAAAGCTACCACTGGAAATTCCCGTCAATAAGTCACTTGTATAGGAGCCAAGCGGAAGTGCACTGCTAGGGGTCAGCTCAAGGTCACATAGGGGCGCCCACAGGAACTTCTTGGTAGGGTCATAAACTGGTCATTAGTGTGATGTTGGCCGGCCAACTCGGTATTCTTTGTTTCCTCTTCCTCCAGTATGCAGCCACCATAATGGCATAATAAACGGGGTTGTCAAAGATCAAATGAGGTTATTGAATCAACATTCATTTCCTTGTGGGTACACCTGTGTCTGGCACCCAGGGGGCCTGGTGCTGCATGAATCCTTAGTAGATGCTTGGCAGACATGTTGACTGGGTGGCTGATTATGTACAGATCCTGTTTAGAACTACGTTCGTTATGCACTTTGCAAAAGTGGGACAGGATTATTAATAGTGCCGAAGAGAAGAGAGTCTGAAATAGAGACTCTGTTTTATTTCCATCTTTGTTCTACTCTGAAGTCTGAAGTTTATTTTTCTTGGGTAAATCTGGCCCAGAGTCAGTATCAAGGAACTTTTTTTGGTCAATCCCCCTTCCTCAGGGCCCCTCAGAGCACCTTGCACATGCCAGGCTCCGTGCTGAGGGTACGTCACCAACCTCAGGGAAACGGGTGAAACTAGAGAGGAGCGCTGGCAAACTCAGGTGCCGTCCCTTCTGGGTAGCGTCTGCCTCCCTGCCTCCCCGCCTCCCCGCCTCCCCGCCTCCCCCTCTGCAAGACTGATTGTCCTCCAGATCTCCACCACTCGCTATCAGCCTGGGCCAGACGGCTTGTTGAGTATCCACCAGCCTTCCGGCCTATAGGGTACCCATCCTTATGTCCTCACAGCTCTAAGAACATCCAAAGGGCTTAGGATCTGTTGCTTCCCATGGGGCCTCCACCCTCCTGCCTGTCCTCACAGCCTCCTGATTTGTATTTTCCTTTTTCCCATCCTGGATCTACTCCAGTGGAGACACTCTGGATCTTCGGGGGCCTCGCTTTACCCTTGTGGCATCCAGTGGAGTTTCCCTCCCACTCCTGCCTCAGTTCCCCAGGCAGGACACATTCTCTGGGAGACATGGGGCAGCTGGGCGCCTTCCTTCTCTCCTGGACTAAATCCAGCCACTGACTCCCCACATGGAGTCTTTGAACCTTCCACCTGGAGGAGACCCTCTCAGCATGCAGAGCTCCTGCCCATGCTGCCCCCTCCCCCACACAGCCTCCCTCTTTGGAATAGGAGACATCCTCCCTCATCAGTTCCAGCCTTGACTGTAGGCCATGTCCAGGGTGTCCTTGAGGCTCACTTTTTACTCCTCCTAGACTGAGAGTTGAAATCAAAGATCCAAAGCCAGAGGTCCTGATTCGGGCCCTTATAAAGCCCCACTATCTGATGATGGGGGGCAGGGGTACCACGAGGGGTACCACCCCCTCACCAGTTGAGGCCCAGGCTTCTCTTACACACCTCTCTGTGAGGTTTCTGCATCTTTTATTAGGGACTGTTTCCCTGAGAATGTTCTTTTGGTTTACAATAGAGTCAGCTGGACCACGGCTTCGAGGAACACAGCATTTACTGAGCATCCGGATGCCCAGCACGGCACTGAAACAGTCTGTCTGGGGGCTCTCAGTTCTCTCCACCGGCTGGTGCTGGGGTTGTGATTACCCCCACTTTGCAGATGAGAGGACTGGACTCAGCTGTGACGTTACTTCATCTGGGTTACAGTCACGTCAGGCCCCAATGACTTCGAAAATGACTGCAAAGCCCCCTGAAGAGTGTGTGAAATTAACCATCATAACTAAAATCTTATAAACTAGGGAGGGACTATAGATATGTATAATGGTTACCAAAACTGTTCCTTTCCAGGAAAAGCCGACACTTGAAGCTAAATGGGGCTTTTGAGATTCTCACTTTAACTTCCTCAGTTTAAAGGAGGAACCAGTGCAGCCCAATTGAGGCTTTCCCAGCTCCACCACCCTCTTTGTGGCAGGTACACCCATGCATACCCATGCACACCCATGCATACCCATGCACACCCATGCACACCCATGGGAGGCAGAGATTTATCTTCTGCTCCAGGAGGACAAAAACGAGAAGACTGCAACAGAAAGCTGTTTTCAGTCATCTGGGATCTGTATGGCTAAGCAGAAAGTTCCAGCTCCCCAAACTCTAGCATGATAGATCTCCACAGAGACCCTCCGTAGGAGGCGGGAGGCCTCAAGACCATTGCTCCCCTCACCAGAGGCCTCAAGAAGATGGGGCCCATGCTTTTGTGATAACAGCAAAATGCACATTGCCCCCCTTTGACTGCTGTCTTATCCTCTTCCTCCAACACACTCTTCCAGCCCCTTTTCAGGGGGTTTATCCCTCTCTCCTGCCCAAGTACCTGACCCAGGTCATGGCTCAAATGAGGACCAGGCCCAGCATCTGTGGCTGTCCTGGTTCTGGGTCAGGCCTCTGCAGTATTGGAATAAACCTCTTCTCTTGCCCAGAGTAAGTTGTACCTCCGGCTGAGGGTTTCTGTTATAGAGGGGCAATACTGAGGAATTTGTGATCTTACAGTTTGGGACCTCGGAAGTCTAAAGTCAATTTCATCGAGCTAAAAGCAAAGTGGCACCCAGCTGGCATCCCTTCTGGAAGCTCTGAGGGAGAGTCTGTTTCCCTGCTTTTTTGTACCTTCCAGGGGCTGCCTGTATTCCTTGGTTTGTGGCTGCTTCCTCCACCTTTAAAGCACATTCTTTCTATTGCCATCACTTTTTTCCACCTTTGGTGTTCTTATCTCTCTCTTCTAAGAACCCTTGTAATTCCATCGAGCTCACCTGGACAATCCAGGATAATCTCCCCAGCTCAAGATCCTTAATTTAATCACATCTGCAGAGTTCCTTTTACCCTATAAAGTAACATAGTCACAGGTTTCAGGGATTAGGGCATGGACATCTCTCGGGGGCCACTAGCCAGCCTACAGTAGGTAGGTCACTTAACCTCTGAGCCTTGCATTCATCAAATGGGGACTGAATGCCTACCCGTGAGACTTGTCTGTGGGTCAAAGTCAATAGTCATGGGGTCATGGAGTGTCCATGGCCCAGGAATGGAGGCTGAGCTCAGGTCTCATTCCCTGGCCCAGCAGAAGAGTGGCGCCTGAGAGGGGGCAGTCAAGGGGGCAGGGTTTGGGCTTGGTTGTTCTACCTGATGCGGCTTCTCTGGGGAGCTGGGGGAGTTGGTTCGCACTAACACGGCCAAGTTTGTCACAAGTTTACAAAGCCCAGTACTGGATACAGAGGATACAAATGCCCAGTGGAGTGGACTAAAGCCCAGGAGGTCCATCTAAGGCTCCTCCCCTCCCTCATGCCCACCTCCATGAAGTCACCAAGTCCCGTCAATTTCCTTTCTAAATGCCTTTTAAGCCCCCTCCCTCCAGTCCACCGCCACAGCCAAGTGGAGTGCTGTCTGTGCTCTTCTGGCCCTTTGACGCGGCCTCCTCTTGGCCCCGCTGCCCCTGGCCTCCCCATCCCTCACCACACACGCATCTCCCTGAACTGTCGTCTCAAAGCACAAACCTGACCACGTCCCTCCCTTTGTGGTTCCCCTCATCCTTCGGTGGAAGCCCAAGCTCTTTACCCTGAGATATGCAGTTCCTACCTGCCTCCCCACTCGCCCCAGGATGTCACAGCCACAGCAAGCAGGTGGCAGATGTGTGAGGGCAGAGCTGATAAGGGTGAAGCAGATGAGGGATAGAGAGTGGGTGGGGTACTGGGCAGATAGTGTTGCAGGCCAGGCCTGACCCTGAAACCCCATGTATGGGGGCAGTAGGCTCTGATATGCTGGCAGGTGCAGGCTGTGAGCTACATCAGCCCCTCGTTAGGCTGGGTGGGTCAGTGGGTTTGGCATGGTAAGGCCCAGCCATGGAGCCGTTAGCCTGGTCCTAACTCAAATGGGAAATGGCTTCCGAGTGCTGAGTATTATTTTGAGGTCCTAAAGGACAGTGAGGAAGTATTTTCTCTGCAAATGGTTTTGGCCAAATGCCAGGGATAGGGAATGCCCACTGGGACCCTGCAAGGGTAAAGGCTGTGGCTTGCTGGGGGAGTGATTTTGCATCAGCTAAATATATGTAAAGTGGTTCCAGCACCCCCACCATAAAGCTTAATTAGCGCTTGCAAAGTGCCCTGAGGCCTTGGCTGAGAGGCCCTGCATGAATGCAGAATATCCTTATTAATCACTGCCACAGTGGCAAGTGGGGTGGCCTGTGGGGCAGTTGCCTCCGTGCACCGAACAATGTAGGCAGTCGAGCAGTTAAATCACAATTTTGAAGAGCGGTCCTGATCAAAAGCAGCTTGGCTGGAGGGGGCAGGCATGTCTAGGAGCCACTTAACTTGCCTGGCCATTATCTCTATGCATTAAGCAGAAGTGATAAAACCTCTCACCCCGCTGGGCAGAGATAATGGGAGGGCAGTCGGGTAAGCATCCCTTTTAGTTCTAGTAACCAGGCTGTTCAGCCTTGCCAGGGTTAGCCAGGGGGAGGAGTGTACAGGCTCCTTGATCAGGCTGGGTGTCTTTGGGAAAGTTCCTCAGTCTCTCTGAGTCTCGGTTTCCTCATCTGTAAGTTTGCTGCCTTTATTGTAATTGTCATTCTACTCATTTTAGGAATAAGTAAGGCTGTGTGCTTCATTACTGTCACCAACGCCATTATTACACAAGGTAAAGGTACCAGCCAGTGCTCGGAAACTGGCCCCTGAGGCGTCTGGTCTATGTCAGGCAGGGGGAGGGGTCCTTGGGCTTCTTTGACCCTCTATCGTCCATAGAAAGGAAAGAAACTTCTTGTTATTGAGATGAAGGTCATGTACGTAGGTTTTCTCACTCATCAAAACTCTGAAGGTGCAAGGAAATGTGTAGGTAACAGATTTTTAAGGAGGACAGTCATTAGATGCTAAAAGAGGCTAAAAAATGCAGGTCCACCCTCCCTCCTTCCTGAGGCTATGTGTTGAGGGGGACATTGCCCCCACATGGGGTAGGCAAGGGGCTACCTGTGGGTGATAGACCAGAAAGTCCCTGGTCCCCCAGATATCGATGGCCCCTCTTGCACTGGCTGATCCCCTAAAGGAAGCAAGCCTGACCTGGAGCAGCCTCTAGAGGCTGGTTCGTATGCTCAGTCCATGTCTCAGAACTTCAGCCAGTCCCTGCAGGGACCCCCTGGCTCAAGGTCCATCAGCCCTGAGCTTCTCCATCTCATTAATGTCTATGGCAACACCGAGGCAACTTCCTCTATGATGCACTGGGTCCCTCCTAAACCAGCCCAGGGGTGCGGCCTGGCATCCCTCACACCTCCAGGACTGAATGACCCAGCCAGATACGTGCTCTGTCCCCGGCCTCCGCCTATTTCCTCCCCCCTCCCCCTCCTCCTAAGGCCCACTCTGACACCTGGGGCCACTCTGGGACCAGCTTTGCCCTCCTGACACCCACTCGTCCTCCTGCCCTGAGCCCTTCCTCGGCACCCTCCCTCACCGTCCCCATCCTGCCAAGGAGGATGCACACAGGGGCCTGGCTCAGGGGTGGCTCCCTGCTCCAGACTCATTTCCGAAGAGACAAGGCGCTCCAGCTTTGCACCCATCTTTGGGTGAACTCCAGACTAAAGTTCAGGCCCATGTGGCACTTACACGGGGGAGAGACAGGTGCTGGTTAAATTTTGGAATGAACTAAAGACTTTCCTCAGTCACCTCCCCTTGGAAACGGGCTTTCTGTTCCAGTTAGGCTCCCAACTGGCTTACGAGGCACCGCACGGCGCCTGGGGTGGCAGCGTGGGGCCCTTCCAAGCTGCCTGGAGGGGGTGTGATGCCAACATGGATGTTATCCTTCGCCTTCCTCACTGGCCTTTTTGGGAACATGTTCCTATCAGGAAAGGGAGTCTCTCACCCCAGGAAAGATCTCAGCTTTTAAAAATTTAGTGCAATGCTTTTTATATCAGACTGTTATATTTAAAGTATTCAAAGGCCTAGATTTACATCATCTTGGTTAAATTACTCATCACCAATCTCTCATCTACAACCTTTTTTTTTTCATTTTATACAGGCTCAGTTTACATAGAGAGCTTTATTTTTAGTTTTTCTCCAGCCAAGTTGGTGCTCATTTATGCTGTGGGTGTCTTAACTATGTACCCACCTGCCTGGATTAACAACAGGCGAACATCTCCACTGTCTCTTCTGCTGGTCCACGCAGTCAGCTGAGAACCGTGGGTGCCTGGGTGGGCATGTTTCTCCCACGAGAAAGCAAAACTCAACAGGCCAGCAATGCATCTCGACCGACAGCCAGCATAGGACCGGAAGGGAGGGAGGAGGCTGACCCATTGCAAGGGTAGGTTCTTCAGAGCAACACGACTTTATAAGAAACTGTCAGTGAAGTCCACCGTTTAGTGAGCACTTGATATGTACCAGGCATGTGCCTATTGTATGTACCTTCCAAATAATCTGTGGTGCAGGTATGAGACTTACTCCTCGGCTGAGGAAACTATGGTCTTGAGAAACTGTGACTTGGCAAATGTCCCAGAACTGTTAACCAGCATCTAGACCTGTCTGACAAGACACCTCTACAGCTATATGTACATGTCTATTTATATGCCCCCTCATTCTAAACAGACTTTGAGGCAGTTCAGAGGAAGCTGCGTGGTGTAGCAAAGCAACACACACAACAATCGTGAGGAGGGTATGTTAAGGGCACTCAGAAGGCACCAGGATGCCTTATAACACGTGGGCCTTGGACTGGGCTCCGAGCTTCCTAGTAGCCAAGGCAAAGAAAGTCCAATCTTTTCCCCAATTGTTGGTGTTGATAAAATAAACACAGATCAAACACAGACCAAAGACCCAAGGAAGCACAATTCTTCCTAAGTTCAAGTGCAGAAACAAACACCTCCCACGTGACTGCTTAGGGAGGCCTGAGCATAACGACAGAACAATTGCAGCATGTCAGCAACCCCAGCACAGCACAGCCAGGGTGGCCCTGCCAGGGGCACAGGGCTGTGGGTCGGCCCAGCCTCCCACTCAGCTAAGGTCTGGCAACTGTCTTAGACTGGCTTCCCGAGCGGCAGGCAGATTTAATGGTAACGAAGAAGACAGTATCGGGAAGAGGGAGAAACTGACCCAGACTGTGTTTGTACCTGAGGCTTCAGTGGTCTACAGGGATCTCAGGAGCCGAGATGGCCCCTCAGAGCTGTCCCAAATGGAGGCTAAGACACCTGGTCTCAGTACTCCCTACCCCCTCATCAGCCAGACATTAGCCACAGGCCAACCTCTGGGAGGGGACTTAACTTGAGTGAGGCAGTTCTCCTCTGCTGAGGGCAGTTCCCAGGGTGGGATGCAGTTGTGAGATAGCATCTGGGGGGTGGATATGCCGGCCCTAAATCGGAGTCTGGGCAGAAACCACAGCAGCCATTAGGAAGAGGCTTTGGACACAGCGCGTGTGTGTGAGTGCCCCAGAAACCCCTGGGGAACCTCCCAGACATGGAGCTTTTGTGGGCCTGTGGCGTCCTCCAAGGACACAGTCCTTGCACCTGATTGGGCGCAACAGGCCCTGGGACCAACCTAGGTGCCCCTGGAACATAGCATTGCCTGCACTCGGACAGGCCAGGTGTGCAGAGCCCGAAGCCCCAAAGTTCTGCTCTTTTGAGCACGGGCCGTAATAACTTCAGCCCAGAGACTTAAACACCCACCTAAGGCACACCTGCCTACACACACACAGAAGGAAAGGTCCATCAAGCGCCTGGCTTTAGCAATATTATTGCTTCCTGGTGAACCTGCCAAGATAAACTGTTTGCTAAGCACACACGGAGGAGGCAGAATGAGGGACAAGCTAGGTGGTGCCCTTCAGAGGAGACCGACCAGGAGTAGGAGACGACAATGGGTTTAGACTTACACTTTGCAGTTTGTCCGTGACAAGCTGGATGAGGTCAGGAGGGACTGGGGCAAACCCTGCTGTAGCGGTTGCAGTGACTGGAGGGAAGAGGGGACTGGAGTGTAGGCCTGGGACAGCTCAGGGTCTGAGGCCCCAGGGAGGGGGAAAGGAAGGGGAAGGGGAGGGGCTAGCAGGAGACAGGGGCAGAAGCACGGAGCAGAGGCAGGGGCCGGCTCTGAGCTGTGCCCCAGGGGAGTTTTTGCTCACAGCAGGGTACCCTCCCTGACCTGAGCCCAGCAGGAAGCAACTGGCACCTGCCTGATCACCGGGCACTGCTGCCACAGCAACCTTGTTACTTTTCTCAGTAGGGGGCTGGTCTGGGAGCCACAGGCAGGGCAGAGGCCCCAGCTCCATTCAGAACCCACTTGGTTCTGCCTGCCTTGCCCAGCTGCCTTTGCTGCGCAGATGTTGTCAGTTTGAATCTCATGCAATGAACTCTTTAAATAGCCACCCTAATGGCTAATCAATCATTTCAGAGCTTTAACACTAAATCAGGCTGTTGGACACATGTTGGGGCAAAGCTGTTGTATCTGAGCCAAAAGTTCCCCTTTCTCTCTTTGCAAAGCGGAGTATGTCACATTAATTATCTAATGGCCTAAGACAGATCTTTGTGACCTAAAAAAAAAAAAAAAAGAAAGAAAGAAGAAGAAAAAGCTGAAGAGGTAGACTCTCCAAGAGTCTACATGCTACGTATGTAATTTACAGATCTTTCAAGTTAGGCTCTACATTTGGAGAGAATAAGCAGGTGTGTCTAACCTCTCGGCGTCTCTGGGCCACACTGGAAGAAGAGTTGTCTTGGCCACATATTAAATACATTGCGACACGTAAGCACAAAACAATCTCATCATGTTTTCAGTAAATTCACGATTTTGTGTCGGCCGGCATTCGTAGCCGTCCTGGGCCATATGAGGCCCACGGGCCATGGGTCGGACACCCCTCAAAAAGGACAGTAAAACAGGACTTCATGCTGATGTTTAAAATAAATGCTGTGAATACTTTTTAAAGTCAAGATTAAAATAACATAAACACAGTATCTGTGGTTACACTTTTCAGGTTACCTAAATTTAAGAGGCCCCAGCAAGGAGAAAATTTAAGAGGCAAGATAGTTTCTCCATAGGCAGGTTTCCCAGAAACCCCCAAGAGGCCCACCTCGGAACCTCCCACCGAGGAGGACAAACCACCTGCACACCTACAGAGGGGGCCAAAACTACAGCCTGCACCCCAGCATTGCCGACCTGGCCGAATCCCTCTCAGTCGCTCACAGGTTAACCCAGCTGTAAGCCCAGCCGCGAAGGCAGTCCTCCCCGCTGCCCAACCCCGAAAACGTTCATCTCACGGTCCCCCGACTCCAACTCTCTTGCTCACCTCTTCGCTGGCTCCTTAGGCTTCTCTCTGGACGTTTTCTCAAATTCTGGAATGTCGGCGACTCCTGGAGCTTCTTCCCGGCCTTCTTTGGGTCCCACCCTGCACTCTCCCTGTGGGATCTTGTCCACGTGTGCTGGCCCCGCCCACTTTTCTATTTTGGCTTGATTCCCTTCCTAACTGTGCACTTCCATGCCCCGTGCTCTCACGGACAGGTCCACCTCCGTTGCTACCTGCCCAACTCTGACTTACCCCAGACGCCCGAATCCCTATCACAGCCCCTCCATCTCATTTCCTATTGAGGCCTCCCCATCCACCCAAGTACCCAGGCCCACTCTCCCTTAACCTCCGTGTTTTACCACAGTCATCCTCTCCTGCATCCCTGCCACCACGTCCCTAGGTAACCAAGGCAACCTCTGACCTGGCCCTGCTGCCTCCGAGCCCTTCCCATTCTGCAGTCCGTGTGACATTCATGGGGCACAAATCAGACGTCACTGCCGCCAGCCTCCCTCAGCTCCTCTCTGTGCACCCGGCCCAAGAGCCGGTGCTCTTGCCATTTCTTCTGTTCCCACTTGGACCCCAATCAGGAAACAAATGCCAGCTCCCAGGCCCAGGGATGGTCACCAAGAAACCTCACTGCATCTCCCAAGTCCCCTCCTCTGCGCACCAGTGGGTGGGCTGAGGGGAGAGAGGCGGGCTGGGCCTGCACCGCAGGGAGGCCGCTCAAACCTGAGCGGACTTGGAGCCTTGATTTGCTAAAGAGAAGCCCCAGCTGTTCCTTATCTTCCCAAAGCACTCGTAAAGATTTTCTCCAAGTTCTTAACGAATGAAGAGGGGAGCAAGGATTTTACCATCCAGGCTGTGTTCTCAAAATACTACTCCAACCTTCCCCCATTACTTTCTCAGCCTCTCAAAAGCAGTTAACTTAGTGAGTACCCTTTTAAATGTCCTCGTGGTAGGGATGTCACAGCTACTTGTTTATCTTCCAGCTGAGAGGCCTTCGCAGGTCACCTGAGCCCACGCACGGCAGAGCCCTAGCAGTCGGGGACCTCCAGTGGCCAGAGGCGGGGAAGGCCAGCAAGGCGGGTTTGTCTCTGGGCTGCGGTCCAGCGCACTCCTCAGAGTCTGCCTGGCAACAACATGCCAGACCGGGCCCCCCTCTCAGGTGGAAGTCATGGACAGGGTGGAGCAGCCCGGTGTGGGGGGGAGTTCCTCAGCTGGGAGACAGAGGGATCTCCCCATTGTGCAGGACAGGGAACTGGGGCTCAGGGAGGTGAGAACATTTGCCCCAGTTTCACACTTGGTTCAGAGATTCTGACCCGGGGCCCTGCCTGCACAGTGCTGCCCCATGGAAAGTCACTTGGTGTCCTTGAATCTAAAAACAGGAATTTAACACACGTTTGGAGGAATAGAGGGGATTACAATGAGCTGTTTCCAATGAAGGAATAAATCCTTTTTTGGATTCATTATAATACAGAGCCATACATATTTTGATGACTAGTCCGGATTTCTATGAGTCCACCTACCTTTGTATAGTTTGACCTTCAAACAGGGAAAACCTCAATGATTTTCCATGGTTTTGAATAAGCTGAAATGAGTGTATTTCTCTTAACAATTATAGAGGAAAAAACAGCCTGTCACCAGCAGTAACTTCACCTGGAAGATGGGGTTCACAAAACTACGCCCCGTGATGGGGCTCTCGCAGCTGTTGGTCTTCCAGCTGCGAGGCCTGCACTGCCCAAGGTCTGCCTGCAAGGAGAGGGGCACTGCATCCTGGGTTCAGAAGCAGAGTGGGGATGGTACCCTCACCTCCAGCCATCAGAGTTGCTGAAACTGTGAAGGCCAGTGCAGGAGCCCGGGGCCCACAGTGAGCTGATGGATGGGTCGGTGGGAGCTCCACCCCCACCCTTGCGGGCGCCACCTGAGCTCAGGCCCAGCGGGCCCACTTGTGGTCGGGAGCAGGCCTGGCACACGGGCAGGGCCCTGGGGGGACCTGGAGGGAAGCGTGGGGGGGGGGCGTTGGGGAGGCGTGACGTGGAACAAGCTTCTGCAGTGTGAGTTGGGGCAAACCACTTCAGCTCTCCAAGGCTGTTTTTCTTTTCCTATAAAACCAGAAAGACAATAGTTCCTTGTAGGATTACTAGGAGGTTAAGATACTGAAGGTTGTGAGTATATAGTCGGTGCTCAATAAATATGGTTTCATTCCCTCTTCAAGAGCTGAAATTTTTCAAAGCACAACTTCCTGACATATACCATACATGGCCCTGACTTTAAAAAAAAATATTTTACTTACTTATTTTAGACAAAGGGGGAGGGAGGGAGAAAGAGAGGAAGAGAACATCGATGTGAGATTGCCTTTCACATGCCCCCAACCAGGGGCTCGCCCACAACCCAGGCACGTGCCCTGACTAGGAACTGAAAGAGGGACCCCTTGGTTCCCAGGCTGGCACTCAGTCCACTGAGCTGCACCAGCCGCGCGGCCCTGCCTTCTTCAGCAACAGGGAATATTATCTCACCGTGTCTTCATACCCGGGGGCTCCTACTGACAATGTGGCAATCACAGAATATCAGTCTGGACTGGGCATTGGGAGTGGGCACTGGGAGTGTGCCTGGGCCGATTTCCGACCACGATGCTCTCACATTCAAGATTTGCAGAGACACTCACCTTGCGCTTTTCCTCTTGGGTTTGTCTTTTGTGTAAATGGATCCAAGTTACAATGTTTGTCAGAAACGTGTGCTCAGTGAAGGCAGGTGGGCTCTGAGTGAGGGCCTCAGGGTCCCTCTGTGCCAGTGTGGGAGGCGCTGCCGCACTCATTTTGACTGTTCAGGGGTGCTTGCTGCTGCTTTTTGGATTCCAGCTATGTCTTAGGTGGTAGATGAGGCTGGACATCTGTTGAGTTTTCTGACCTTAACACTTGTGCACGTCTGGTGTTTGGTGGTTTGATCGCCTGCAGGACTTGGCAGTGTTCGTAGGGTGCTGGGCTGCGGGCCCTCTGAGTGCTAGGTGGTCACTCCTCTCAAAGCTGAACTGGGAGGTTGGGATCCTCTTCAGAGCCTTGGAAACACTTGATCCTAACAGCCCTCAGGGGACAGGCAGGACTTGTCTGGATGCCCCACTTCTCACGCAGGGTCAGGGAGGCCTGTTCAAATGGGTGACTAGGCTCAGCTTCCTCCCCTGTGGGTGAAAGACCTGTGTCAAGGTGGGAGAGGGAGCTGGTGGGTCCTCCAGCATCCAGGGCAGGACAGGAAGCACAGTAGTCTGACCACACAGATCACTCTGAGCCAGGCGCTGTGACAGAACCGTGTGCACTTTACCCTCAGGTAAAGTGCCCTGGTGTTACTAAGAAACTGTTCCAATCCTACTTCAGAGATGATTAAAACTGAGGCCCAGGGAGAAAACCTCACTTAACCAGGCATTACCCCTCACCAGGCATTAGACCTGCTGCCGCTCTGTTCTCACTGCAGACATAACTGCCTCCAACGCAGACTCAGCTCGGGTCAGACTGGACGAACCCACACGGCCCTACCTTGGCTACAGTGACATGTGATGTCTTGTTTGCAAATACGTCCATCCTTCTGGGGGCTCAATGTCAGGCTCACGGCCCTCTGCTCTCACTGCACCCCACTCCCGGCATCCCCAACCTCGGGAGCCTCGCTGAGACCCTGCCCACCTGGGCCCAGAGCTCCATCTCTCAGGAAAGGCATTCTCTGCAGGGGCCAAAACGAGCCTGCTACAGAGTGTTCTAACAAAACAGTGAATGAAACACAAGGGATCTTCAGAGCAAGCAGCACAGGAATCCGCACTGAGAGGCTGAGGATAAAAGGCAACTGCAGACCTGCTGGGAAAGTGTAGCGCCTGCTCCAGTCCCGCCCTGAAGCATGCTGGGAGGACAGGTCAGCATTCTCACTGCCGGCCAGCACCCCCCACCCTCCCTCTCCGAGCCCCTCCAGGGCCCACCTACCACCCTCAGGGTCCTCGTGACACCTGCCACTGCCCACTCCATCAGAAGGGGTACAGGGGTCCTTCTAAAAAGAATTCCAACATCACAACTGCACTTATTCATGCAGTGCTTCCGACCTGCCCACTGTGCCTGGGCAGGGCCACCCAGGAACGGGCCATCGAAAACACTGCAGGTTTCACTGTTGTCATCGAGAGCTCCAAAAGGGCTCCCACTAAGGTGTGATGGTATTTGCCATTTTATGGACATTTTCCCCGTGTTAGTTTGTGAGCTATTATCACCCAGCGCTACTGGTGGCAGGCAGACACCCAGGACGCTGAGACTGTGTCCTTCCTCTCCTGAGTTCTCCGGCCAGGGGAGACAGAGCACAGCTGAGTTCCTTTTTTGTGCAAAATGTGCCGGGTGCCGTGGGGCAGACCTTAGAAACAGAACGCCCCAGCACATTGGGCGCCCAGGTCCTGGTTTGCGGCCTTGGCTTGCTCACTGCCGGAAGTGACTCATTCGGCAATAATCTGATGGAACCAGGGCCACCCCGGTTTCACCCGGATCTTAGTGGGTGTGTCCGTCATAGTTGCCCAGGCTTTGCCTCTTACAAAAAAAATTTCAAAATCTGCCCTGGCTGTTGTAGCTCAGTGGATTGAGCGCGGGCCTGCAAACCAGACAATCGGGGTTCGATTCCCAGTCAGGGCACATGCCTGGGTTGCAGGCTGGTTCCCTGCAGGCCAATTCCCAGCAGAGGACTCATGAAAGGCAACCACACATTGATGTTTCTCTCCCTCTCTCCTTCCCTTCCCCTCTAAAGATAAATAAATGAAAAATTTTTAAAAATTCAAAATCTATCTTTTCCTTTCTAAATATTTTAAAAGCCTCTCCCCCATTTCTCCAGAAGATTCCTCTGCCTCCCTTACTTTTGTAAAATAACAAATAATTAAATACTCATGAACTGATATACTTTGTCCATTTCAGTACCTGAACCTATGTACTTAGGTTTCCCTTTTTACCTTGGACTACAGGAAGCTCAGAGCTAAATTTAGAGTTCGGTCACAGAAGTAAGGTTAACCTTATTGTATTTAGGAAATTTGTATTCTTTTCTCACTAGGTTCTAATTTCCCATTTCTATTTTAATAATCTCACCGTCATATCTTTTGTTATAAACATTCACAAATATTTTTGTAAAAGGGGGAGAATAAATGAAGTCAGTTTTAAAAAGGAATGCTCTCAAAGTATTCTTTCAAGAGAGATTATTGATCATTTAAATTGTCCTTGTCCAAGGAAGATGGCTTTCTTTAATTTACACCAACGAGCAGAGTTCTCCGCACTTCTCTGATACTGCCCCAGACATGAATTCAGTAAATTGATGGGAACAGTTCTCATCACTGATGTTTTATTTTCCCTTAAATGCCCTTAGCAACCTATATGTGAATCAATGCATCTTTCCAAGCTACATTTATGGCCAAACTATAATTATCATGTGCCTGAATCTATACTTCAAATGTCCACTTTAATCTTTCTTGATCCATGTCTGGCCCCAAACCCCGATCTCCCTGAGAATTAATCTGAAGACCACATTAACGAACAAATAGCCTAGAACACCCATCTGATTTTAAAAGCTTCCCTCTGGCTAGCATTAAACCCTCAGCCTCCTCCCTCACGCCCCCCCCCAACCATCTCATGCCCTGATGCTCTGCTGTGAGTGCCTTTCACTTCGACCAGCTGACTGTGTTCGGCAAATGTTTGTAAATGTCCATGTGGCCGTGTTTCCTCCATGCCTCGGTTAGCTTCTGCCCCCGAAACTGTGTTTTCTGAGTCTTTTGTGTCTTCTAATGGTGCCTGGAACATTTTGCACATGATAAGGAGCTCAAATAAAATGAACAATAAGCATCCCCAACCAGCCAGAGCTTTTTACGAGGCTCTCAATGAAAACACTGAGCCGCATCAACATCTGAAGATGCCAGCGGCAGGTGCCCAGCTATGCCAAGCCTGATGAATGGGCACGGAGTTATTTGGGGCTGGTGAGCATCTCTCAGCCGAGCCTGCTGCTACTGTGGCGACAGGATTCCCCATTCCCCAGGCACATCCTGGCGGGGGGGGGCTGGGAAGGCCTGCTCACCCACCTCCCAGCCCAAGCCACGGTGGCCGACTGCTGCAACGGTGGCCGCCTGCTGCCCTGTCCCCAAGGAAGAGGAGGGTGGGTGAGATTTATTTTCTCGTTCACTTCTCCATTTCACAGAAATATCATATTTGCTAGACAAAAGTGTTAATTATACCAGAGGCACCATCAAATGGCATTAAGTGATAACTAGATACTCAGGAGGTTGACATGTATATTGTTTCAAGCAGCTCCATGATTTATTAACTAATTTAGATAAACGGCAAATAGTGATATCATAATAGCCCCCTTTTATTCTGGTTTACGCCTCATTGTCTCTGAGTAGAGGAGAGAAATGAATCATCCGACAGGCTCCATGGAAGAATGGGAGGAGCACAGGCTGCAGAGTCAGACCCGAGGGGCTTCTGATCCCCGCTCTGCTGCTGACCAAGGGCCAACACTGTGACCTCTGGGGTCTTCTCAGACCTTCTTCAGGCCTCAGGGTGGAGGCTGGAGTGAGACAAAGCACTTGGCACTGTGTCTGGCATAGAGGCTGTGCCCCCCTCACCCCCCACGCTGTGTTCGTTGTTATTAAGTCTTGAGTCAAGAGCAGAGGATGACTCTGGATGTCTGCTCTCAGGGGTGAGGCTGGGCTGGAAGAGGGTAATGTGTCCACACCAGCCTCTGGGGAGTCCCCCTGTGGGGGGGGGGATGAGGCCAGGGTTTGTGAAAACGCCGTACCTTGAGGGCTGGGGGGCTGCCATCATGTGGCTGAGCGGGCATTTCTCTAGGGCCCCGGCCGCCGCAGTGTTTACTTACATGAATGAAAGAGGAAAAGGGCTTTCAGGCCGCGTGTTTTACCCCAAGTCACTGTCTTCCTCTGAGTGTAGCTAGGTGCATGCTGGGAGAGGCCTCCCAGACAGGACAGTACCGCGCATCGCCGTTAATGACAGCCGGCCGCACCGCCGACAGGGGTGAGAAGCGTGCAGTCCAGGCCAGTGGGACAGACGGTGCGGGGCAGCCGTGCTTCCCGAGGGGCGACCCAGAACCTCACCCACACAGCTGCCGTGGGGAACGAAACGCCGTGTCCCCACCCACACACAGTACCTCAGAAACGGGTCTTCACCCAAACGCTACAGACTCCACAAAAGATAAATGCCCAAAGTTAAAGATCACATCAGCACGAGAGGAAAATTCCATTTTCTGAGAGTTACCAAACGTCAGCCTAAGAGCCAGCTGCCACCCCAGCCCACGGGGCCCTGGAAGTCTGCACACGTGACGAGAGTAGCAGAGGAAACTTGGGGCTGCCCCGCCTCTGGCGTTGCCAAGAATGAGGTCTCCCACGCAGTGTTGCAAGTCTCTGGGGTGGCCCTGTCCAGGACTGGTACCTTTTCATCTCCACTCCCTGTGGGAAGCTTGCTTTTCTAAGTTATATTCTTGGAAACAGTGTCTCAGGCTGCGGTGACACCAGATTCTGTACGCGCCGGGCTGTGAACATGAAAGCCTCCGGGGGCGACAGCCTCTGCGGCGGGTGGTCCAGGGGCACCCCTCCCCGAGGGACTCTGACTTGTCCCTGCAACCCTGCCACCACGGGTTCCCTGCCAGGCCCTCCTTCTGCCCCACCCCCTGCACCATCACCCTTGCATTTGCTGAGCTGCGGCCACGGGGACTCGAGGAGAGGACACAGAAACCGGGCAAGGCGTTGTGACGCCGCCCGCCGGCCTGGTCACGCCGCAGCCCCCCCGGGAGGGCCGGTGCTCCCTGCTGATGAGGTGCATCGGGCAGCTCTTCTCAAGAACTTGGAAACTTCTGGCTCCTTTGTCACCCCTCTAGGCACAGGCACTCAGTAAGGGCTGCCACGAGAGAATGGGGACCTTCTCTCCTCTGTTATAGGAAGACGGGATGGGGTATTATTCTTCAGGGTATAATGCCCAGCCCTGGTTTTGAAAGGAGCAGTGGTAAATTATCACCCAAGCAATCAAGTATGAGCAAGTCCATTCACTTCAAACTTTTGTTTCCTGTGAAGAATTAGGCTAGGAAAGAAATTAATCACACCAAATCCAGTTCCCAAATGGTCACAGATCCCATGATTATGAATAATGATTAGAAGAAAAGAATAAAAATCCCTGGATGTTGAAAACTCATGTTTGGTCTTAACCGATTAACACCAGCCTTCCTGACAACAAGAAGTACCTTTCCTCCAGGCCAGTGGCTCTGTCTTCGTGTTTTCAGGCGGGAGCGAAGACGGAGGTGGTGGCAAGGCCAGGACACTTTCCTTTCTTGGGAGGTCAGTTCCAGCCCGCAGCCAATTTGTATCGGCGTCTCCTCTGAGCTAGGTGCTGTCTGGGAGTCACAGATCCAAAGTGAACAAGCGGACGTAACCCCTGCCTTCATGAGGCTGTGCCTTCTCCTGGAAGCAGAAAGACAAGACAGAAATGCAAACTGTGTTAGGTGGTGACGCTTCAGAAAGAAAAATGGAACAGGTTAAGGGGAGAGGGTATTGGAAGGGGGTATGGATCTGTATAGGGTGATACAGACTCTTCCAAGGAGGTGACATTTGAGTAGCGACCTGAATAAAGTAAAAAAGTGAGCCATGTGGGCAGTCGAGGGCAAAGCCAAGGCCCTGGGGTGGGAGGCGCTTGGCGTGCTGCACCCTGATACAGAGGCTACAGACCTACTCTCCAGCCTCAACAGGTAGGACTAGCTCATCATCACGGCTGGACAAAGTCTCCTCCCCAGAAAATCGGCAGAGTTTGTCTGTCCCGATGAGTCGTTTTTGCCCTTCTCAGCATCTTCCCGGAAGGCTCTTAATTCAGCACACCCTGACTTCCCAGGGGAACTGCATTCCAGCTGGGGGTGGCATTCCCAGCGGGGACACCAGCACCCAGTCAGGAAAGGCTCTGAGAAGCCAGTGCCTTAATCACTCAGTCACAGCCCCTACGGTGTTGGGGAACAGTCAGACCATTGCAAGTACGCCCCACACCTTCCACCACCAGTGTCCACCGACCCCGTGTGGGCCCTGCCCTGCAGCTGGTGCCCAGATGACCCGCCTGACTGAATCATGATTCCAGCCCAAAGCTTGTCCTCCGATTGTGACAGGTGTGCATGCCAGAACCATCTCAGCTCCTGGACATGGCTCCCATACGTGACTTTTGTTCTCTGGATCCGAGGAAGGTCACTAGCCAGCCCTGGGCTCGGTGCAGGGGCACTGGAGCCTGCAGGGAGTAGTACAAGGCAGGCTCCTACAGCCAAGGGAGGCTGAGGCGGGAAGGCATCTCTGGAGTGTTGTTGGCTCCTCGTGGCCGCAGTGAGTCTGCAGAGAAGTGTCTGGTGTGGGCCTGGGGTCGTCGATGGTCAGCTGGATGGGCCGTGAGAAGGAAACCAAGACAGCAATTTTGATCCAGTTCAAAAGTAACGGGTCAATCACAATCACCCAATAATATGATTATTACTTGGCCTACGAGACTCCCAAACCGCCAACCAGAAGAGAAAGTCCTTCCCACTCAGAGCTGGTCACATACATGAGCGCGGTACAGAAAGGGCAGCAAGGCCAGTCCCAAGTCTCCCAGGCTCAGCCCGAACAGAGCAGAGTTCGAGGGATCCGAGCACCTTTGCCAGGGTTTGGAGGGTGAGCCATGGCGGGGGCGCGGCTGCAGGGGCGCCCCCGGTCTGTGCCCTCAACGCAGGAGCACGTGCACCCACACAGTGTGGTGCTGGAGAAGTTCTTCTCTCCCACTGATTTATTTTAAACTGTTAGAAAGTGCAGGTCGATTTTTGTCTGAGTCTAATCCAACGGCCACTGTTGTCTAACTCCTCAGACCAGCGCCTGTATCTTGATAAATTTTACTCAGAGCCACCATATTAAATTAGGAGCTGATTATGTCTGATTTACTGTGTAACAGGGTTCGGGCCATTTCCTGAGATGCAGCAGAAGGGCCTGATGGTCACCGAGCTGGCCCATAATTACCTCTTAAATTTAGAGCCCAAATGGGTCATGCCAACAAGGTACCCCGACTAAAGGGGACACCCCAGCAGAACTACCCAGGACTCGGTAACAAGCACCATGGCTGCCGCCACCGCTACAGAGCCTTTGGACCGCAGCACCCCTGACACATGTGTCTGAGGGTGGTGGCCCTTTGCAGCAGCCACTTGCTAAAGGCAGGAAGTAGGACCTGGAGGCCCTGTGGCAGAGTGGGTTGAGAAGAGCTCTAGTTTCAGAGTCAGATGGACCTGAGTTCAAAGCCCAGCTCCTCTGCTGGGAACTCGGGCTACAGGCTTGACCTCTCTGGGCCTCGGCTGCCTCCTCCGCAGAATGGTGGAGACAAGAGCAGACACACCGCCGTGGTGCAGAGCAGGGAGGTGTGATGACAGCAGGAGCTTGGCCTTAGCTCCGTGGAGCAGGGGCTTCAGAGTACGCGGACATCAGCGATGCAGCAGCCCGTAACGAGGCGCCGCACTCGGAACGTGGTCACTATGGAAGCGATGCTGAGGGTGGTTACCAGGCAGGGCAGTCCACGCGAGAACCAACCGACTGGGCTCCAAGTTCTCCCAGGGGCACAGGGGCCACCGCCAGCCCCCATGCTGCAGTCCGTCCGCTGCTTCTGGGGGAGCCCGGACCAGGAGGGTCTTTTCATGTCAGTGTCCCCACAGTGGGATGGATGACGCCTGTCCCCTCTGGACCCCTGGCCCTGCTAGAAGGGGTCCCCTCCAGTCCCACCTCCCTCCATCCCCGGTAGCAGTTGCATGGGCAGGGGGAGGGGAGGACACCAGTGTTGTGCTTTTACATCCAAAGCCTACGGGACCAGGGACTGACATCCACACGTGAAGCAAGGCCGTGACCAGATGTGCCACGGGGCAGCGGCCCCCTCCTGCCTCACCCCTGCACCTCCAGCCAAAACCCAGAGTAGGAGGAGCCCTGGCAGTCACAGAGGCCAGAAGTCCCATCTGAGGAGAGCAGGGCCTCAGACTCCAGCCTGGCCAGGCCGGACTTTGAATCCCAAAGTGACCTCCTCCCACCCCCACCCAGAGGGACAGTTTATTCCTTCACTGTGTGAATGAGCGTCCCTCTGGGGAGACGGAGGGGGGGCTCTGCTCTCTTTGTTCAGAGCCAACAACTACAGGCTCGGTGTTTAAAAACACGTTTGAACCAACAGCAGGACTGTTTATCAATATTTAAAAACAGAAATGTAATTAGAGGTTGGCACAGCCCCAGAGCTCCTGACCACGAATGTCAAAGGCTTCCTTGACCCGGTGCCGGGAACAGAATGAAAAGCGACCGCAGACGCGGCCCGCCCGCCGCGGTGTGCTGGGCCGCAGATCCCACTTGACAGGCGCTCCCCGTCGAGGCTCAGAAAAGGCTCTGTGGCCGAGGGAACAGCATTTCACATGTGCCCACAGTTTTTCATTCCTCGGTGGTTTTTCTTTCTAAACTTGGTAATGTGGACATTCTATTTTAAGAATAGTCATTACTGTCCAATTTGAATGTAACTGATGTGAACAGAAAACCCCAACCTTGAACAGAGGGAAGGAAACGCAAGTGATTTATGGGGTAATTCTGTGTTTGCAACCCTTGAGACTGCCCAAGAACGTGTGTCTGATGCATTTATTTCTGGTCGGGAGAAGTGAATACCCAGCTTTCTGGAGAACGAGCTGGTGGCTGGCCACATCTGCCTTAGAGAGGCCGGCTCAGGCCACCTCAGGCCACCGCAGGCCAGGTTCCCTCCTCGGGTCTCAAAGAGGCAGTGTCAGGACAGTAAAAATAGTGAGAGACGCGGCAGCAGCTTCGAGACACAGCCCTCTCATCGCACAGACCGCCACGTACGGCCCTCTTTGCCCAACTATTCGGAATGAAAGAGAAAAAAAGGAAGATTATCTGAGAACTAAATAAAAACAGTGCTATATTTTAGCCACCTTTTCTGCGTCCTTCCACCTTCTCCCAAGTGCTCCTTTTGGCTCCTCTTTCCTCACCAAGCCAAAAATGGAACGAGCCCGAAGGTTCTGTCCCTGACCCCCTTTCTCCTCTGCCTGCTCTCCTTGAGAACAGGCACCCACAGCTGTGGCTTCACCCCGGGCCCACGCAGCACAGCTGGCACGCCACAGGCACCTGCCCACCTCCATCCCCTTAGGAGGCCCCCAACACCCCAGAATCAGACTCGGCATCTCCCTCAGAGGGGTGGCATTTGGGACATCTTCCTCTTCCCCGTCGTCATTCCAAATAGCCTTGTCTGTACACCCACTGGTCACACCAGTCCCAGCCCCTCCGAGCTCACCTCTGAGGCAGGGCGGGGAGCCGTGTGTGCCCTTCAAGGAGGCCCTAACACGAATGCAGGGGGAGATCGGCGATGCTTCCCAGAGGAAGACACTTCTCAGCTGAGACCTGATGGTGAGGAGCAGCCACCAGGCAAGGCGGGTGGTTCCAGCGTGAGGGAACCGTGTCAAGGGGCAGCATGAAGAAAGACCCTCCCTGAGAGAGACCGGAGACCACGGGAAGAACCGGGAGGGCTCTGGAGGTGCAAGCCGGGAGAGTGGGGCCAACAGAGAGTGAGAAGGAGGGGTGGCAGACTCGGAGGTGGGTTTTCTGAGAGCAGTGGAGGTGTTTAAGCTGGGAGGGGGGCGCAGGCTTGTGGGCAGAAAGATCACTCTGGCTTCCGTGTGGAGAATGGATGGTGGGGACAAGGCTTAAGAAGCCAGTGAGAGACAGTGGGGCTCTTCAGAGGATCTCCCCAATGCCCCTGGCACCCCAATAATAGCTCGACCTGGCTCCTGCTGGTTTACACCTTCCAAGCCTCACCAGTTCTCTGTCCAAGCCGACAAGCTGTGGTCCGATTCAGACGCAGGTGCTAAGGACAGACACCCCCTGCGACAGGGGAGGGCAGCAGCAAAGAGGCTGGCTCCCAGCCTTCCCAGAGCCCTGGCTGGTCTTCCTTGCCTGTGGGTGCCTCCTGAGCAGCAAAGCCCCGTGGGAGGGAAACCCCAGGCAGAATGAGCCACGGATAAGTCTTATTCAGAGTCTCTAGCAGTGTGACTCAAGACAAGTCACTTCACCTCCCTGGGCCTTGGTTTCCCTCTCTGAATGTCTCAACAGTGATGCCGAACCTCCCTAAAGGGTTTAGGGGGTTAAATAAGAGGTTATGCATGCGACACTCTTAGTACAGCGGATGCCCCCAAGACGTTGATGAAGATGGTGACATCAGCAAGCTCTGGGACTAACTGCTGCACATGTGTGTCCACACAAGTCTTCTAACCGTTAAGGCTACAATTTGTGAATCTCCCTTTATACAAAGCAGTTTAATTGACATACTAGTTCAAACAGTCGGGAGTGATTTTCTCATAGCACCTGCCTGGTATGTACAAAGGGAATCGAACCTTTTGATGATGGACATCCTGACCAGGCTAGGAATCATTTTATTAATTCAGCCAAGGCTCCCTGTGTGCCTCTCAGGAGCTGGGCTCTGTGCTCAGTGCTCAGGGGGCTCCAGGCTGCTGGTACAAAGCGCAGGGGGTGTGCGATTGAGGGGCGGGGGTGATGGCCATAGAACTGAGCCTTAGACGACCGGTGCCAGGTGGACTGACCGGGGAGGGTGTTCCAGACTCAGGGCACGGCCCGGGCAAAGGCGTGGAGGCATGACCGGGCATGGCATGTTCCAGGAAGGACGAGTGCCAGAGGTCGGGGCTGTCGAGGGAAAGAGTGAGAGGAAGGGACAGGCAGAAGTGAGACCGAGGAGGGCAGGGCCCCCTCGCCCAGTGGGTAGCAGGGTTTGTTCTCTGCTCAAAGGGAGATCCCCAGATGCTGAACAAGGGCAGAAGGAGCTCAGCTGCTCATGGTGGGAATCGGCCTTGGACACGGAGCATGACGGAAGGGCTCCGGTGCTGGCCCGGTGCACCTGTGCAGGCAGGACACGAGGCCCGAGGGCAGGTGGCGGCCAGGCAAGAGGGGCAACAGAGACTGGAAATGGACTGCAGAGCTGGGAGGGCTGGCCTTAACTCGGGATAAGTCTCTGCCCTGAGGCTGAGAGATGGGAGGTGGGGGCAGGGAGGGCAGTGCCTTCTTCTAGCACTTTCAGTCTTCTCCCCCTTCTCCCTAAAACTCCCCCCTTTTATCTTTAACTGCCATCAGTATGACACCAAATACTTTTTAATTGCTTAATATGGTTCCTTGAATAAATGGAATGTTCTCTATTTCCTCCTCAAACAGAGAGCAAAGTTACTTATACATAGTCTCTCATGTGTAGGAATGTCTAGATTTTTTTTCTCGATGTATTAAAAAAAAGGCAATTCAGGCTCAAGGATGAGGTTTGCTGGCATCCCTCTGGTGCCCAGCTGGCCCCGAGCGCCCTCCCAAGAGAGCCTATGGCTGGGCTGCACACCCAGGCCCCTCGGCCAGGCCCCGGCCCGTTCCTCACCTGCGGGGCCTGCGGGACCTGCGGGGCCTGCAGACCCTCCCGCAAAGCCAGAGGGAGTGTTCTTAAACCCTGGGACAATGACATTTTGATAAAGTTTAAAAAACGATTTCACTTTGCAAGACAAACAGCTAATAAAATAGATTCTTTTTTGGTAACCACCCATACAGCAATCAATCTGTCACTCGGAAAACTGTTTCCTTCGAGGTGTGAAATGAGGCCACTCGGGGGTTCTGTGGGAACAGAGGGCCCAGAGGAGCCTTCCTCCCACCCACTCCGCTTACACTTGCCACCAAAAACCAGGGAAACTATCTGATTCAGAGCATAGGAAATACCCAGCTAATTAGTTGTCCAATCAATACTGGCTTTTGGAAGACAAGCAGGAGACGACAGTTTCACTGTTTACATGCGGCCAGCCCACACCTATCCTCACATGTATTTCTCTTAAATTGCCTCGGTGAATTTTCCATCCCCACTGGGAGGGAAGAAGTGCTTCCCACAGAAGGAGCTTGTAGAGAGAGTCATACCACGGGGGTCCCTGCTGTGCCGTAGCCGTTCAAGCCATAGCTTGAAACAATGGGTTGTTTCAACACCACAAACAAAAATCCAAAGGACAACAAGCCTGGGTCATTAGAAACCACTGAGGCCACTGTCAGAATAAAGAGGCCTCCCCTTCACTCAGTCTTCGGATCTGCTTGGCTGCCTGTGTTTTTTTCTACCTTTATTTCCCCTTAGTTCTATTCTCTCACTGCTAAAAGAAAAAGTCTCATTACATTGTACATAGAACACAATTTAAGTCGGCTTAAATCTTTTTCAAAACAAGACGGACTAAATCTTAGTTACTCAGAACCTCCCTCAAAGCAGCTCTAAATAAATGGCCAAAATATTACTAACAGGAAAAAGTCAGAACAAACAATGGAAACACTATAAAGGAATTTGAAAGCCACCTGGAAGTAGTAGGCGGCACTACAGAAACGAGAGAACAAAGAACTCGGTGATGCCGACCGAGGACAACATAAAACATCAAACCGGAAATACAAGGAGAACAAACAGAGGTGGAAATAACAGACTTGAAAAATGGGAAATGGTCTCCTAGCCCTAAAACAGGAGGGAGAAATAAATGGGATGAGGCATATGACACGGGAAACGTTAAGAAAGAAATAATGCAAGAAAAGTTGTCAGAGATGAAGAACCAGCACAGCTTAGAACTAAAGTAAACACACTGTACCTTTCAAGTGTGACTCTAAACGGAAGAAACAAGCAGTTGCTAAATTTCTGAATGATAAATTATCTGGGGAAGTGCAGGGAGATATGATCTTTCGAAATTAGATAAAACAAGAGAACTGACATTGTAACTAGGAAGACCAGATGGACCTCAGAAGAAATATGCAATTCTAACCACATATCAGTTATGCTCCTAAACAAGACTTACTCTGTACAAGTAGAAGAAAACAAACTCATTTATAAGTTGGGGTGAATTTGCGCACGGTTAAACTTTTTATTTATTTATTTTTAAATCGATGAAATTTTTAAAGGTTTTATTTACTGAATTTTAGAGAGAAGGGAAGGGAGGGAGAAAGAGTGGGAGAGAAACATCAATGTGTGGTTGTCTCTCATATGGCCCCCATTGGGGACTTGGCCCAAAAACCAGGCATGTGCTCTGACTGGGAATCAAACCAGCGACCCTTTGGTTCACAACCTACCCTTAATCCACTGAGCTACACCAGCCAGGGCCAGTTAAACTTTTTAAAAGCAAGGGAGAGCCCTGGCTGGTGTAGCTCAGTGGATTGAGCACGGGCCTGTGAACCACACGATTGTGGTTCGATTCCCAGTCAGGGCACATGCCTGGGTTGCAGGCCAGTTCCCAGCAGGGGACTCACGAGAGGCAACCATACATTGATATTTCTCTCCTTCTCTCCTTCCCTTCCCCTCTAAAGATAAATAAAATCTAAATTAAAAAAAAAAAAGAACTTAAAAGCAAGGGAGAATGTCTGACTTTTTATAATTATAAACATAAAAGACAAAAGCTGATATAATATGACATTGGAATTAGAATGAACCAATCGACAAGGAAAGAATAAGTACTCTGAAATATCATCACTCCTAATAATTCCCAAGTCCTGAGCCCACCCAGACCTCTCCCCAGAGCTCTAGGCTTGAATAGCCCCCACTCCCAGGGTCACGTCTATGCAAATATCCCTCAGCCCGGAGAACTGCCTGCACTCACCTGACCCCTGGGTAGTGAGCAACTGTGGTGCCCATGGACCTGCCTGAGCTGGAAACTTCTGAATTCATTCCTGGTCCTTTCCACGCTCCTCAAGCCGCCCCTGGATCTCACCCATTTACACTAGTCTGCCGGGGCTGCCATTAAAACAATGCCACAGCCCGAGCGGCTTAAACAGAAATGTGTTTTCTTGCAGTTCTGGAGTCTAGAAGTCTGAGATCCAGGCTCTGGGTGATTTGGTTTCTGGTGAGATCACTGTTCCCAGGGACTTGAAGTCCTCACCTGGCCTTTCCTGCTTGCTGCCCATGTGAGGAGGGGGGAGCTCTCTGATGTCTTCCCTACAAGGACTCTAATCCTATCAGATCAAGGCTCCACCCTTAGGACCTCATTTAACCTCAGTTTCTTCCTTAGAGGCCCCATCTCCAAGTACAATAATACTGGGGGTTGGGGCTTCAACATTTGAATTGGTGGCTGGGTCAGGGGGGCAGCTGGTGGTTTTCCTAGCAGTTACTCTGGGGTCCTTCTGCACCCGCCTCAGGTCTCAACCAAAAGCACACAGGCCATCTGAGCAAGCCTGTTCAACCATGTGTCTTTCTTTGCCTTGGTTTTGAGGGTCTAGAGATAACTCCTTCCCCAGAGTTCAGTCGAGACCTCCCCCCAAGGCCAGCAGCTACTCCCCACCCTCACTGTAAGGGACGTCTGCCACCCCAGCCTACTCTCAGATCTGCTTGCATTCTGACTCTGACACTCAGCTGGAGGGCTGTGTGACTTTTCCTATGTTACCCACACTCTCTGGGCTTGAACTTTGCTGAAGGTGCCTGGCCCCAGCTCTATCACATGCATAAATGAATCAACCTCCCAGGTGCCGGGCCCTTTGCAAACATTATTTCTGAACCCATCAAGTCAGTGTTATTGTTCTTATTTCGAGAAATTAGAAACTGAGGCTTGGAGAAATGCCTGGCCTGAGGCCACCACGTACTGGTCTGGGGCGCAGGTTGGTCCAAGTCCACAGCTGTTTCTGCTGCCCAGGCTGAGTCTCAGCAGAGGCAGAGGCATCCAGGAACGGGGACCAAGCTCCGTGCATCTGGGGATGCGGTCTCACTTGGAGCTGCACGTCCACCAGGGGTCACCCCAGGTGCTGGTCTGTGGTCTAGGGGCCTGTGGGCTTGAGGCCCTGGTGGACAAGCAAGCAGGCGTGTGCTTAGAGCCATGGCTGGCTCCAAGGACAGTGCCTTAATGTGCTGGGTGAGCGGCCCAATCTCCCGCCCCCTTGGGCCTGCCCTGCCCCACTCCCACTGCCTATTTAAGCAAGAGGCCCCGACTCCCCTGAGCCCAGGCACCTTGAGCTTCCAGAGCTAGGAGAGCAGTGCTGCGGGCCTTGCTCACTCGGGATGAAAGGTCCTTCTGTTCCACCCTTTCCTACCGGTGCGTTTTGGATGATGCTGCTGAGCTGGGCTGTAGCGGGAGCTGACGCTGCTCGCCTGGGAGTGTACTGAGGTGTGTGGCTGGCGGAGGGAGGCTCTGGTCGGAGGTTCCCCATTTCTAATCCCTGACTTGACGCGATCTTATTTTCCAAGGGGGAGAAAGGCTGTAGTTTGTGAACGGACAGAGGACAGCATATCTCAAAACAAGGTCTGGCTCAGAATATCAACAATCTGACATGTTTTTCTTCTGAGACGAGAAAAGGGCCTATAATTTCAAGGTTGTAGAGATTCCATTTCCCTTCAGGAACTCCTCCCTAAATAGCTAGTTCCTGTTATTTAATTCTATTTTGAAAAGAACGCATAGGGGATTTTTTCCCCCAGAAGAGTTTGGTAAAGGGAAGAGGCTATACAGCTGGTGGGGGGGGGTGCAGTTTTGGGGACAGTTCGGGGAATGTCTGAGCACGAAGACCCTCTGACAGACTTCTCATTGAGAGATGAGGAGCGAACCCCCCTCTGAGAGGAGGCCGGGGCGCTGAGAGTCTCACAGGCCAGGACGGCTCCGAGGGGCCTGCCTCTCTCACACCCACTTCTACATGCTTGCCGGCCTGTAGTCCAGTGTCGGGTGAGCCCAGCAAGAGGGTGAAGGACAGAGTTTCATGCAGTCAATGCTTTGGCAGGCGTGTTCTCCAGGTGCAGGGGACAGCGCCTCCCCTGGAGGCCAGGACAGCAAGGGTCCCTCTGACTTCTCAGCAGGTTGGAGCCCCCAGGCTATGGGCGGGGACAGACGCCTGCCAGGCGCTTAACTCAGAGGGAATAACCACGGTGCCCACACCGAAACAAGGGTTCTTAGGGGAGCACAGGTCACCTCAAGTACAGCAAGGACCTAGGCAGGAGCTGTGGCTTCCTTCTCCGGCCCTCATTTGGCAACACCAAGTACCCACACTCACAGGGCCGTTCAAGGCCTTGTTCAAGGCCTTGTTGTGACCCCCAGTGTGACGGAGGAGGGGGCCTCTGAAACTCACAGCTCAAATAACTTCCCCCAGGCCATTCAGCTGACTGGAGCCCAGGTCCCACTGGAGCTTCTCCATGCAGATTCCTAATGGTGGTGGTGGGGGGGGCGCCAACTGTTTGCCAAGTGAGGACACACCCCTTCAGCCCTTCTGCAAACATCTTTGGCTTGAGGGCAGAGGGACTGGGATTCCAGTTTCAGATTTTTCTGAAATAGTAACTGGCTGACTTACAAAAATAAGTGTGCGTAAAGGACGGGGGGTGGCCCAGTGGGGCCCTGGGGAGCGGCAGTCAACCTACTCAGGATGTGGGTGTGGTGGGCGGACTTTGGGCCAGGCAGCAGAGCTGGCTCCAGAAGGTAGAGAGCCAAGGAGTGCTGCAAGGGGCACGCGCCCGGAGCTGGGAGCGGGTGGCTGAATTTCCTGGGCCTGAGTCCAAGGGTTGGGGCCAGGTGCCAAGGATTCTGCTAGAACGTCGGAGACTGGACTTAGGACTGGACAAAAGAGCCAGGGCTGTGCATCTGAGGCCAAAGGGGGAGCTCAGAGGGTTGCCTGGGTCAGAAGTCAGGGGCAGGGCCAGAAAGAGGGGGCAGGGCCAGCGTCTGAGGTCAGAAGCGGAGCTAGAAGAGTGGGGCCGGGCCAGAGAACCGGACGCCTGAGGAGACCCACACGGTGGGGTCCCAGTGTCTTGGGCAGCAGAGCCTCAGGCTGACTGCGAGGGAGGCCGGAAGCTGATAGCATCGTTTCCAAAGGCCTCTGCTGACGTGAGCGCCCCCGGCCACTGCCCCCTCCAAAGACCCCAACAGGTTCACAAAAGTGTCCCCTCTGAGCCTCTCCTCCACAGTCCTGCCTACTCCTGACCGCTTATCCACTGCGAAATGCTTCTAGTTCTTCCTCTCCACACGCTTCCTCCCCCGTTCCACCAGCCCAGGCCCGGGACCCACGGTCCCCATTCCTGGGCCCGGGCTCAGTTTTCTCCCATCTCCAGCTCTCTTTGCGAGGATGAGATCACAAAAAACTCCCGGGAGAGGTCCGACCGTGCCAGCTTCACCTGTCTGATCAGTCCCGGGACCCCCGCTGGAGCTCCGATCCGACCTCCCCCGCGCTGCAGGGTGGAGGGCGGCCACACAAACCTCCATCCCCGCCCCCTCTGGCTGTACTAAGTCCAGAGCACAGCAGGGGAGGGCGCGGCAGCGCCTCCAACAGCGTGGGTGGGGCCCCCGGGTCACTGTACCTGGGTCACCTGTGCGGGGCTGTTCTGCTGTGGGCTGAGTTCCAGGCACCTTTGTAAACCGGTCATCGGTCATCGTCTCTTTTCAGGTCCTTGACTCCAGAGCGACGCCCTCCTCAGACCGAAGGAAAAGAAGGTCCCAGAGGCCTTTGTGCTGGTAAGACAGGGTCCCCGGAAGGGGAGGGAGATAGCGCTCCGGGCCTTCCCCCATCCGCCACTTATTAGGGTTTTTTGTGCAGAGGGGCTCTGTGAGGTTCTGTGAGATAAGACTCTGCTGCTTGGTTAGAAAGTCTGAAAACACAGCTCTGGGTTAAGCAATCGGGTGGGCAGTTCGGTCCTACTCTGAACCCGCCCTCCCGTGGACTGGGGTGGGGGGGAGGGGTACATCCGGTACACCCAAATCGGTGGAGAAAACAAAAACTCCTTCGGTGCATATAAAAGGATTGAGGCAGCACCTCACAAAAAATGAAGGAATACAACTTAAATATCCTGGAAAGTGGAACTAGATTTCATTTTCCGATAAACTCTTTTAACACGTTAATGCTAAAACCCAGAGCTGGTAAGGATGCTGTGAAACAGGCAGGCTCAGACCACTCGGGTGGGAAGCAGCTCGGCAACACTCAGCAGAAACTCGAAAGCGACTCCACTCTGGAATCCGTCCCAGAGAAATAATTCAAACGACTGGGCCGTTCTCAGCAATGACAGCAGAAACTAGCAGCCCCCTAATGTGGGGAACCTCAGTCCCAGAGCCAGGAGAGTAAGACCATCATAAGATCCTCTCCTCTGTCAAAGATTGGCAAATTAAATGTTTTTTGTGTTGCCAGGCTGGGGCAGAGAGTTGGGGGGTCCAAGGTGACCGGACGGAAGAACAAAAGAGGTAGATGAGGCCGACAGCCCACATGGAGGGAGGAAGATTATTGGGATCCTCACCGAGGCCTTCGTGAGAGCGGGTGACAAATGTCACCTAAGGGGACTGGGATAAAAGTAGTGAGCATCTCGTTTTGTGGGAATTAAGCGGTAGAAACAAGCAGGACCAGGGAGGTGGGCTGGGAGTTTTTTACTCTTCCCAGGAACTTGTCCCGGAGCCGGGAACCTTGGTCCGGACAGCGCTCACTCACGTATTTCGAATGTGTTTGCGTATCGTTTGTATTCAGCCTTGCTGAGAAAGGTAGCGAGGAAGGGGAAATTGGAGTTAGGTGACCTGGCTGCCCCTCCCAGGGACTGTCATTTACCTCTCTGAGCCCCAGTTTTCTCAAGTGTAAACAGGGCCAGTGGTACCCACTTGGGACAGTGCACCCTTGGTGAGAAGAGCGTGTCCTGGGAGGTGTGTGCCGTGCAACATCTGCTCAGGTGTCCCCAAGAAGTGGATCTGTGAGCTCTGCTCGTCTCGTGCTCATTTCTAGTCTCCCTCATGGCTTTGCCACGGACTGGCTCATAGCCGTGTCCCCACCCCACAGGGACAGAGGAAGGAAGGGAGGGCAGGAATGAGTCTGCGGCCCTGAGCAGGCTGCTGGTGCCCGGGGCGAGCGGCACTGCTGAAGCCACCCTGGCTGGACTCTAGGTTTGCAGGGGGCAGGGCTGACACTCGTCGGTCAGTCATCCGGGCTCCTGTTATATACGTGCCCGACACACAGCTAGGCTCAGGTGATGGGATGACACCCCGAGTGCCTGCCAGGGGACACGGGCCTCGGAGTTGGAACCCAGAGCCCACATTCCCCGGGACTGGAGGCTGAAGTGGCTGGGGAGCACCTCGTCCCTCCTCCCCGAGCTCCAAGGCTGCCGGTGTCAGCCCTGAGGGCAGGGTTCTGGTGCTGCAGAGTCACCCCATAGGGCCAGACACTTAAGAGTCTCCCTCCTTTTGTTCTGAGGGAAGAAATTTCCCGACACTGCTCAGGCCTCCTCTCTCTCAGGTCTGTTTCCAGCTCGGCAGATCTGAAGACGGGAGGGGCCGGTCGCCTCTCTGGTGTGCAGACTGCAAACACATGATAAACGCACAGGCACCGTCAGCTGTCGAGACAGAGATGGCCCGTTTAAGCCAAAGGTCTCTAGTTATTCCTAGGGCCAGAGAGTAGGGGATTGGCTAGGGTTTGGTGAAGAGACCATCCCTGTGACTTCCAAACCTAAGCCCCTCCGCTGAGCCCTTCTCCCTTTGCACAGATGAGGGCAAGGGAAGAGCCCCAGCGGAGGCGTGGTGGTCCAGCGGGGTGTGGTGGCAACTGTGCAGGGCAGGGGCCCCGGGACGCCAGAAGTGGGAGGGGAGCAGAGCCATCAGGCTGCTGAGCCGAGTCTGCCCTTCCCTGCCCTTCCTTCGCTGCCAGGTGCATTTTCCTGGGAGGGCAGCTGGGACCGCTGGAAAGTTTAACAGGGGAGCAGTGTGGTCCAATGTGCAGTACAGAAAGATCCCACCAGCTGCCACGTGGACCAGAGAGAGGAGGCCAGCTCAGGGGGGCCAGATAGTGGAGCTGCAGGATCCAGGTGGGAAAGGGGGAGGCCTGGACTGAGCATGGTGGGCCGTGGGAATGGGGGCAGGGGTTCGGGAGGAGGCGGAACAGAGGGCAGGTCAGAGGAGGCAGGGCCCTGGGAGGCCCCGCTCTGAAGGGGAGTTGGGGAGAGGGGACCACAAAGGGCTCTGAGAAGGAGGGTGGCTGGCCCCAGGGGGCAGGGAGCTGAGAGACAGATGAGGATCAAGGAGCATCAGCCTCCTGTTGGGCCTATTGCTTCCAGCAGATCTGGTTAAAACTGCACAAACTGTTCCTCACTGGTGCTGACCTCTGTTCCGTTCATTTCCATTCCAAAACTTTACCAGAAAGCCTAGTGAGACACCCCGTCTACCTTCTGTGTAGCAGTGGCGGTGATGCCGGCAGCCCCGGGCTGGGTGGCTGCCCAGACCCCAGCCAGCCCCAGTGTCACTCAGCCCTCCCAGAGTGGGACACAGACCCAGCCCACACGCTGGGCTTTCGGGGCTCATTGCTTGAGCTGGCTGGGTCTTTGTGGTGCAGGCGGGGTGCTAAGCAGACATTGTAAGTGTTTGAATTACACAGATCCGACTAGGGATGAACTGTAAGTGAACGTGTCTGATCCTCCTCTCGGCCCATTTTCCATAGCTGCTCACCCCCTGGCCGCATCTCCTCCTGGCCCGTAGGCTGGGATCGGGTGGTCACAGTGGCCTGGCAGTTGGGACTTCCTGAGTGACTCTGCTGTCCTAGTGCCTGTTCTCAGCTCTCTGGTGCCCTACCTGACCTCCCTCCCTCACTCACTACTGGTTCCACCCACAGCCTACCACTTTCCTGTCTCCACACCCTCTAGGAAGACACCCCCACACTCGAGTATACCCGCCTAGAAAGCAAAGGCTCTGCCCCCAGATTCCTGGCCCTTGCTGTGAAATATCCCTTGCAGCCCAGTGCTGTTGCTGACTCATAGGAAACATGTCCTGAGCACCCCCAGCCTGCCGCCCACCAGCTGCAGCCTGGCCCCTTCCCCTCTCCAGCCCCGGCATGCACCTGTCAGCCAGCATGACCTGGCTGTGTCTGGCCCCTCCCGGCCTCTCAGGGCTGGCCCTGGGATATCGAGCATGGGTTGCTGGCTCCATCTCAAGCTGCAGTCCCCCACAGCCCACCTGCTGCAGGCCCTACTCGGGCCCTGGGGCCGACCCCCAACACTGATCTTTGTGAGCCGCTTCCAATGGACTTACCTCCCCATGTCTGTGGGTTCACTTTCCTGCCTCTATCTCCAGCCAGGGCCTCGTCTCTCAGCAGAAACAGTTTCCACTAAAAATTAAAAGGTTACTGCTCAGTTCCCCTGAGACCTCATAGTCCTGAGGACCACGGACACAAAGCAGAATTCAGGGCAGAGAAACATCACTATTACCATTTAAAACAAAGATCTTTCTGGAAGAGAGGAGGGTGTAAAAGCTACTCCTGTTTATATTCCTGGGAAATTGAGAGCTGTCCATCAGTAGGGCCTATTTTTGGTAAATGGGCTGATTAAATGCTGAATCAGAAGCCTTCATCTGTTGGTCAGGATGGGACGGGTTATGCTGTGGCTTATCATCCAGGATTTTCTTCTCACCCCAGCTAATTCACGTGAGTTAGCTGGTGTCCTGCTCCATGTCTCCCCAACCTGGCACCCAGGCTGACAGAGCAGCCACCAACCCAAATCCTACAGGACTCTGGCAGAGACAGGGCTCTGGCAGGTCTCACGCCTGCTGTTAAGTACTCTGGCCCGAGGTGCCTTGTAGCACTTTTACCCTCAGCTCATTGGTCAGAACTAGTCACATGATCTACCCAACCACAAGGGGCCTGGGAAGTGCAATCCTGCCTCCTGCCTGGAAAGCAGGCTCCAGCTGCTCTAGGGACCAGAGAAAGTGAGGCAAGGGTCCAGTCCTAGGCCAGAGGCAGATGTGAGCAAAGAGTAAAAGCCTGTCCTTATCTTCACAAGGACAAAGCATGCTTGTCCCATTTTAAATCAGTCACTCCTGAGAATGAAGATGGTCACTCTCTTCATTAGCATGTCTACACCAGCAATTTGGGGACACAAACCTCCACAACCAGAGCCAAGAGCTCTTGTCACCCTTTTCAGAAGCATAGGGTTCCACGCAGGTATACACGGGCCACCACTGCTGGAGGGTCAGGAGTGATTGGAACCCAGAGCCTCAGAAGACCCTTGGAAGCAGCTTTGGTGGCAGAACTTAGAGGGAACTGGGGCCACTCTAGACCCCCACCGTCCCTTCCCTCCTGGTCTTTGCTGCAGACAAACAACGGATTTACCATCTTGTGCAGACGAAACTCCAGGTCTTACTCCCCTGAGCAGCAGACCCAGCTGCCCCCAGTCCTCTCCCCAGTCCTAGGCCCTGCACAGCCCCGAAGGCAGCCCATGGTTTGGCCTGAGCTGGGGCACCGTCTCTCAAGGGGAGGTGGTCTTCAGGCTGGTTCTCTGAGCCAAGGGCTCCTGCGGTACCAGGTGCAGAGGTAGGACCTCAGCATAGTGGTGGCCCAGGGTCCAAGGTCTCTGAAAGGTCCCAGGGCAAGGGCCTCAGCCCTCAGTAGTGAGTGAGATTCAGCCTCAGTCCAGAAATCTGGCCTCAGCCCCAGCTCCCCAGGGCTGCAGGGGGCTTGGTGAGATGCTTTTGCCTGATTTATTTACTCGTTTGCACTGATTTGCTTTTTAATCTCTGCATGAATTCTCCTCTGGTACTCAGTTTGTTAAATGTTCTTTGCATAGACAACTTAAGGCCAAATGTGAAATGAGTCCCTTCAGAAGAATTTTAGCAAGTCTGTTCTGTTTTAGGAAGGCTTGTTGTCTTCATCTGTGTTCTCTGGTGCCTCGAAATGCCTACACACCACTCAGTAGGCCAATCCATCCCCGGAGGAAAGGCTGTGCTTGAGACACAGCTGAACACTGGGTCCGCATCAATCACACCACTTGTACGGACGTGTATTTAAAGTTCTACTCCCACAGAAAGTATGTTGTCATTTCTTCTCAAGCAAAGTGTGTTCCCAGCCTTGTTTGGCTCGTGAACCATTAACATCAATTGCAGTGTCAGGGACACAGGGACTTTGCTGGAACAGAAGCCTCAACAGCAGAGCGTTTGAGAGAAGCCAGATTCCTCCTGGTCTCTGTCCCTGGGAGGGTCTCTCCTGCAGGTAGAGGTGGCACTGGCCAGCGGGGAGCATGTTGGGGGCTGGCACTCAGTCACACAGGAGAGGCCACAGTGCTCACCTGAGGGAGGTGATGCGACCTGCTGGGCAGTTCCAGGATCCCCTGCCTGTGGCTGTTTGTGAGACTCACTCAGTCCAGGCTCAGGCCGCAGCACCTGGGCGGTCTCAGAGCACCGGAGGCGAGAGGCCCATGCCCATCTAGATGCCCAGCTGTTGGCAGTGACCCCTGATTTGAGCCTCACTGAAGGGTGTTGGAGCTCCCTCCCTGGTAGTCACGACTGCCTGCTCCAGGCCTGCCCCGGAGCTGCCCTTGTCAGGGCCCGTGTGGAGAAGACACTCTGAACAGAGCGATCCCGGACCTGATGTTCACCCCTGTCTCGCTGCACCCTGGGCTCAGCCTCCGGGAGAGCACAGGACTGGGGGAGCCCTGGGGGCTTCAGCTCACAGCAGACTCAGAGCAGGCAGATCTGGCTGCAGGCAGGTTCTTGGGCAAAATACAGGGGCCCAGGGGAAGGAGAGATGCTGCTCAAAATGGTTCAGGTGTGGATTCCGGTGCCAGCCACCACCCAACCTGACCTTAATGGCCCCCTTTTCAGTCACCAATAGATGATGGTTCTGAAATAGCAGGCAGTAGAGGGTAGGGGGCTCAGATCTTCAAACTCAGCCCCTCCTGTGACAGAGCCCAGGCTCTCGGGGCAGCTGCCCCGTGTCACTGCAGCGCCAGGTCCTGAACACAGGGCGCTGCTGTCTCAAACATTAGGTTGGTTCAGGCACCCCTGGCACATACGCTGCCAACCTGGCTTGAGATTTGCTTTCCAGTCACGCAAGAAGCAGCTTAATCTGGGCTTTCTGAGTTCTGACATGGAAATGCCGAGGCTGATTGAGGGAGTGCCACAGAGCTGCTTGCAGCCTGTGCCTATTCTCAGAAACCACATGATGCATTAATAGCTCCCACAGAAAGTTTCTTTGAAAATTTTATAGCCCCTCTGCCTGCACCTGGCTGCTGCAGGAGCCTGTGACTGGGGCTCACACAGCAGCCCACAGCAGACACCCCGCTGCACCACCCTCACTCACCCTGCAGCTCAGAGAGCAGGGTGCCTTTTTTGTCAAGCAATCGAACAGACAAGGAGGAAACTTCGAGGTTCCAGCTGTGTCTTGAGGGCCTCCGCAGCAAGAAAACTACCAGTAGTGGCAGGAATAAAAACGTTACAGGAGATGTGGCAGGCACTGTGTGAGGGCAGCCCGCGCGTCACCTCTGACTTCCCTGATAGAGGGTGGCTACTCGTTGTTCGCCGGATGAAGAGACCATGGCGCAGAGGGTCAGCGTGTCCACTATGCAGCAGGAGGGCCTGCCCAGCACGGCTGACCCCAGAGTTTGTGTTCGTGATGTTGGCAGGGCTCTCACCTGACGGATGCCCACTGAGCACAACCCTTGGGCACCAGGAGTTGAAGGGCCTCCATGTACCAGGAGGGAGCCCCCCTCAGCCCCGTGGGCAGGCCAGGGCCACAAGAGGTTTTCATAGAAAAGGAACTGATGAGAATTGGGTTTTAGAAGGCATGTAGCTAGTATGTAGTAGGCAGGGTCTCTTTGGTGGGACGTGACAGAAATGCAACTCAAAGTGACCAGTGCAAATAAAAGGGTAATTTGTTGACTTACTAACGAGAAAGTCTTGGAGTTGTGTTGGCTGCAGGCACAGGGAAAATGGAGCTCGAAGATGTCACCGTGACTTGGCCTCTCCCCTTCCGGCCCTAAGGTTTTTCCCTCGGCCTTGGATTCACTCTCCAGGAGCTTCAGGTTCTTAGTGCTTCCGTCTCAGAGGAAGTGCAGTCCTGTTTGCTGAGGGGTCCAGTGAACTCCAGAGGAAGCGCGGGTCACGTGACCCATTCAGCGTGGGGTCAGGAGGCCACGGTGCTGACTGGTCTGGTGCAGCTCACGGCCCTCCCCCTGGATTGGAGTGGGGCCGACGGAAGTGGGCCTGCCACGGCCAGACGCAGGGCAGGCTGGGACTGGCCTGAGTCTGCGCTGGGAGCTCCCTGGCTGGGGTGGGGAGCCCACGGGGACGGCCTGACGTGCAAACAGAAACGTGCCTGATCAGAGGGGCAGTTGGGGACTGTGCATAGGAGGGGTAGGGAGGCTGGAGAGGGTTTCAAGAAAGGGCAGGCAGATGTTCGGCATCTAGAAGGGCGATAGGCATTTACCCGGCGCAGCTGTGTTGACGGCAGTCACCACAGCCACTGGGGCACGTGTCATGCCAGACCGCAGACCTCAGACCCCAGCTCTGCTTCTGGGATGCAGCCCGTAGGGACTGGCATGGATCTGTCTGACCTGCATCACTCAGAAAGGCGGTCTCTCCGATTGCTCTTTCTGCCCTCCCAGCTGCAAGTTGACTTCAAGTTTCAGCAGCTCAGAGCTCACGTTGCCATGCCAACCCCTCCCTGGCAAACATCCAGGCAGAAATGGGCCGGCCGATCACAGGGCTGCCAGCTGATGTGAGCACATTCCGGTAATTGGATTGGAGCAACCCTCACGGCCTTTCCTGTGGAAACCGGGGGCTTGGCCCGGCTCCCGCTAGACAGGAGCCTGTGACACAAAGAGGATGGATGGGAGGAGGCCCTTCTGCTCCCGGACTGCCAGCCCTGCTGCTCTGTGGAAGGCTCAGCAAAGAGGAGGACCAGATGCAAGGGCCTTGAAGGAGGGACAGGTCCCATCCTAGCCTCACATGGGGAACTCCTGACCCCCATCAACTTTCCAGAAGTTGCTTCCCCAAGACTCAGAGATCCCAAAAGATGATGCAGGCTTCCTCAGTGGGGCCAGCAGAACTAAGGATTTGCTCACTTTCCCACTGTAGAAGAAATTCAAACTCAAAGTCAGCACCCACCCAGGACCCTCTGAGCCTCTGTGCAGTAGGTCTTCTGCATTCCACGCGTGCCAGGACCATTTCCCAGGGAGACGGGCAATGGACCGGCCGCCCTGGTGTCCAGGTCATTTGGCACGCAGTGGTAGCTTGCCCAAAAGGCTGTTGGGGACCCACCCTACCTTCTATCTTCAACACCTAAACTGGGCCAGACCGGACCAGGCCCCATTCCTGAGGATGCCCTACCAGGGGGTGGCAGAGTGGCTGGCCTGGGGGCCCTCAAGACAGTGCACAGGGGGAAGGGCTCTGGCCTTGGAGCAGTCCAAGACCCCCCCTTTACAGGCTGTGGTGCCTGCCGGCCACGGGTTAACGATAAGCTGTCTCAGTGTTGACAGGTCACTGCAGGTCATCGGTAACCCACAGGAGCAACTGCAGGGTAAAGCTGCTTGCTGTCCATGTCCCACGTCTGGGCCCGTCACCCCCCAGGCCCTGGCCAGGCCCTGACCAGGCCCTGACCAAACACTCTCCCACTCCCTCCAGATTTAGGGTCGTCTGGGCTCCCGAAACTCCCTGGGCCAGTTCCCTGCCCGCCTCAGTCTACCTGCAAACCGTGGCGCTCCCTGCTCCCTCTGTCCATGCTGGCTCCCCAGCCCAGCCTCCTGGTCACGATCAGGCCCCATCAGTCCCCTCTGCAGGGGGAAGAACGAGTTAGTGAACGGGCTCCTACGTGCACAGAGTAAACGGCATCTCTGATGACCTGAAGGTCTTCGGGTCAGGCAGGGACCTGGGCGCTCGGCAGGTGGGCTCAGGCTGCCCCCAGAACAGTCTGCGAACTGGCTGGTGCTGCCTTGGAACCCCGGGAAGTCCACTGGCCGGGAGAGCAACAGGGCACATGGGCCGTCCTCGGGGGCAGAGGTCAAGGACAGGGGGAGGTAGGGAAGGGAACAGGGCTGGCCATCTTAGTGGCCTGTCTGGCTTTCATCCTCATGACAGCCCTGGGAGACGGGGATTGCCACCCCCGTGTCACCGACAGTGAGTCAGAGGCCCAGCAGGCCTGCCCCCGGCGCCAGGGCTTCACCCAGGTGAGCCGGGTCTGGAGCCCAAGCTGAGTGTGGAGCAATGAGGTGGGGTGAGGGTGGAGTCTGGGGTCTCCACTTGTAGGACAGAGAGGTCGCCCTCTTTGGGAGCACTGTGTAGCCCCCACACACATTGACCCCAGGGCTCAGGAATGGCCACGAGGAGCTGAGGGCGTCCAGGACTCCCGACCAGCCCTGGAAGCCACAACCAGGACTGACGAGGAATAAACCCAGAGTCGTTGTCAGCTCTTAAATAGGAACCTGGAAGAGCAACCCAGCCTGTGTGTGTGTGTTGGGGGGGGGGAGGTGGCTGTGACAGCTCAGCACGCATGGCCTTTGAGGGACTCGTCAGCCCATCAGACACGCACAGTAGACCGTGCTCGACAAAGGTGCCAGCCCCCAGGACAGGGGAGCAGAGAACCGAAGTGTGGAGGAGAGGAGGGCTGCTCTTCGCTCGAGACAGGGCCTGGGCTCGGCACCCACCATGGCCCACGCGGCCAAGGGCCACAGGCAAGAGCAAGGGCCTGGACGGGCCTGCAGGCCGGGTGTGTGTGCGCCCGGGTCCCGCCCCGCCGCCCCTGCGGGACTCCAGGGTTCACTGGAGGGCAGCCGAAGTTGCCGGCCTCCAAAATTTAACTTGCGCTCTCCTCTTTCATGGGGAAAGTGTAGATCAGACTAATTAATGTGTTGTTGTTTGTTTACCCTCCTTTCGTTTCACTGAGACAGAATAATTAACCACAGAGCTTTTGAAACCAGCTCCGCTGGTAGCAAACCCTTTTGTGTCGGCAGCACCAGCGGCTCCTGGGCGCACGTGCAGGGATGGCGATGGCGGGCGGGGGCAGCACCCGAGGCCCTGCCAGAGGGCGGCAGGGGAGGGCTCTGGACGGGTCACTCGGGGCAGCTGCCAAGGGCTAGCGTGGCGTGCAGGAAGGGCTGGGGTGCTCAGATCTGCCGTATCTTAGGAGACTGTCACGGCGGCCGCTGCTGCCTGTTGGCCCGTTGGGCCACCTAAACCCCGTGATGCCTGAATGGGGACCAAAAATATCCCTATGGCCAGCCTGGGGAGGCAGGAAGATCAGGCCTGGCCACTCACTGCCACTGCAGGCAGGGCTTTGGAGGGAACTTGCCCAGAAGGGTTTGGGGGGCCGTAGCAGGAGTGAGGAAGACACAGGGCAGCTGAATAAGGAGACCCCCTCCCTCACCGCCAGTCCTATCCCAGCTAATAGCAAGTGCCAGCCCTGATCAGCCAGCGTTGGGGACGAAACTCGTGGGAGCACAGGTTGGGGACTTTCTCAGGAAGCCTTTTATGAAGCGAGGCCACATTCCCCTCTGACCATCACAGAGCTCCAGCTGTCCTGAGGGCCATGGGCCAGTACAGACCCTCCCCTCCTCCCAAATCTTTTCTCCAGAGCTATTCTCACAGCCAGGGCTCAGCCAAGCCTGAGCCTCACACGATGTGACAGTGCCCCTCAGGGTGGACAAGCCCGCCTGTGCCGCCTTCCCAGCCAGGATGGACAGCAACACCCTGGCCCCAAAGGAGCCAGGGCAGAAGCCGGGCTGGGTCGGTGAGACAGCGAACCAGAAATGACTCCCCAGCTGGCCTGGTGACAAAAACTCTGGGTTGTGCTCCTGTAAACTTTGCCACAGCATGACCACGGCAGGTCCCCGGAGGCTGGGTAAACATCTCGACTTTGCAGATTCTATAGTCAGCACAATAAATGCACCCGGTGGCCTCTCCCAGGTGGGGCCCTGGGGCCTGCTCTGAGATGGGACCAGGGTGGACTCATTCCAGCGGCTCTGGGCCTCTGCCGGGCCCGGCAGCGGCGTCCTGGGAGCTTAAAGGAAGAAGCTTGGGCCAGGCCTCAAAGCCCCAGGGAGCTTCTCCAAAAGTTGCAGGGACCATCGAGGTCCCTTGCGATTGGGTAGCTATGACCCTTCTGGCTGACAGTGAGGTCTGGGCTGTCCCTGGATCCTCACTGGGTAGGCATCTCTGCCAGGGGTCAGCACGGGTGAAACGGCGGAAGTGGCTGGACGCTGAGTCCTGGGGTACGGGGAGAGCCTGGCTGTGGGGGAGCCCTCCTGTCGGGGGTCCTGCCAGCGCACTGCCCTCTACCCCAGCACTCTGGGGTCACTTTTCTCTGTGTTTGTTCTCTCTTCACTCGGACCTGGTGGACACTTGGTGACAGACGGCTGTGGTTTGAGGACCCCCTCAGACCCACCCCAGGCTCCCTGCAAGACCAGTGTCAGGCCCAGGCGCCCTCTGGGGTCCCCAGCCTGCCCACCCAACTGCCACAGAGCCATGCTCCTCTGCTGGGCCAGACTTCGGGCAGTTGGGCCAGAAGATCAAGATGCTCGGCCAGAGGCAGTCCCGTCACATAGCTCTCTACTCCGAGAGAACCTAACACCCACAGGCCAACGAAGCGTGCTGTGACCAGCTCCTGGCCCCAGACACCCGTGCAAGCCCGCTAGCCCCGTCTGGTCCTGCTCACGTCCGAGGGAGCAGGAACGGGGTGAACGGGGACAGCGGCCCTGGCATCCAGTCCGCTCCCCGAAAAATGAATAAAAGGCCCCTCGCCTTCTGTCTTGCAGGTTCCCCAGCAGGCCTCGGTGGCCTAGCATGGCCCACTGAGGGGAGCCATGACCGGCTGGCCAACAGCCGCCACCAGCCCTCCAGAGTCACGTCTCACCAGGAGGTGACCCCTCCCCCGCCTGCTCCCCACTCGCCCACCCCACCCGGGAACGTGCCTGCGCTGCCACGGACAACATGTAGTAGGGCCGACTGCGGCGCCCAGTGAGCTGCGATGGTTTTGTACACGACGCCCTTCCCCAACAGCTGTCTGTCCGCCCTGCACGCCGTGTCCTGGGCCCTCATCTTCCCATGCTACTGGCTGCTGGACCGGCTCCTGGCCTTGTTCATACCCGACCCCTGTCAGAAGAGCCAGCTGCTCTGCATCTTGCTGTTCATGCCCATCTACCTGGGCCTCCTGGTCACCTCACTGCCCTTCGCATTTCTTGGGTTCCTCTTCTGGTGCCCCCTGCAGTGTTCCCGCAGGCCCTACGTCTATTCCCGGCTGGAAGACAAGAGCCCCGCTGGCGGGGCAGCCCTGCTCGGTGAATGGAAGGGTACAGGTCCCGGCAAAAGCTTCTGCTTCGCCACAGCCAACACCTGCCTCCTCCCCGACTCCCTGGCCAGACTCAACAATGTTTTTAACACCCAAGCACGGGCCAGAGAGATCGGGCACAGAATTCGCAACGGGGCCAGCCGGCCCCAGATCAAAATCTACATCGACTCGCCCACCAATACCTCCATCAGCGCGGCCAGCTTCAGCAGTCTGGTGTCACCCCAGGGCGATGGCACCGCCCGGGCTGTCCCCGGGAGCATTAAGAGGACGGCCTCGGTGGAATACAAGGGCAACAGCGGACGTCACCCCAGTGACGAGGCTGCCAATGGGCCAGCCTCTGGGGACTCAGTTGACTGCGGCAGCCTGGAGAACGCTTGCATCGTGCGCATCGGAGGCGACGAGGGGAGCCGGCACCCCGAGGCTGACGACCCTGCTGCCCCCGGAGGCCAGGCCAGAAATGGGGCTGGCGGGGGTCCAAGGAACCAGACGCCCAACCACAGTCAGCGGGACGGGGACTCGGGGAGCCTGGGCAGCCCCTCTGCTTCCAGAGAGTCCCTGGCAAAGGCACGAGCCGGGCCGGACGGCGGCAGCGGGGAGCCGGCCGCCACCTGCGGGAAGGCCCCACACAAGGCCTCGGTGGTGAAGAAGGCGGCCGCGCGCAGGAGGCGGCACCCGGACGAGGCCTTTGACCATGAGATCTCGGCCTTCTTCCCCGCCAACGTGGACTTCCTGTGTCTACAGGAGGTGTTTGACAAGCGGGCGGCCACCAAGTTGAAAGACCAGCTGCACGGCTACTTTGAGTACATCGTGTATGACGCCGGGCTCTACGGCTGCCAGGGCTGCTGCTGCTGCCAGGGCGGCTGCTGCTTCAAGTGTCTCAACAGCGGCCTCTTCTTCGCCAGCCGCTACCCCATCATGGACGTGGCCTATCACTGTTACCCCAACGGGAGGGGCTCCGACAGCCTGGCCTCCAAGGGAGCGCTGTTTCTCAAGGTAGGAGGCCGGGTCACGTGCCGGCCAGTCCGAGGCGTGTGGGGGGTGGGCTGTAGCCTGGGGCTCCCCACCCTCTGGGAGCTCTGTGGCCAGACAAGGCCTTTCATGGAGCTGAACCAGAGGCCCCTAACTCAGGGACCAGGGAAATAAGAATGCAGGGACAAGAGTCGAGGCTTGAGAACCAGACAGACCTGGGTGATCTCGATCTCAGCTCCCGAGCCACGGTCTCCCCATCTGACGGCAGGGGCGATGGGCGGGGGGAAGTGCCGCTGTCTGTCACGGAGCAGACACTCCGAAGACGGAAGACTGACGAGAACCAATGGCTGCAAGCCCTGGGCCCGTCGCCACGCCAGCCTCACTGCCGGGACCCCTCTCCCTCCTCGCTGTCACGCAGCTGCCATGCCGGGCTCTCTGCCCACCAGCCCAAAGCTTCGCTTCCATAGTCACTAATTAAAGTGAATCATAATTATTTCTGCTAATTTGGATGCAATGGGGGGAGTTTTTAGGCCATGGTAATCTGGTCATCATTCATTATCTCCCACGGAGCCTGACACTCACAGAGTGTCGACTTCCTGTTCTCCATCCAAAACCCGTGGCTAGTGCTTCCAGAGTTTTCTGAAGCACTGTTTGGCCAGCGGATACAGAACAGGGCTTTCTGCCCCCGGAAGCAGCAGCTGGTGGGGATGGGTTCTGTCCATATCTTCCTCAAGACTTCTCACCAGCCCCTACAAAGGGGTCCATGAGGGCGGGCAGGGGACCTGGTATGGCTAATAAGGGGGCACAGAGTGGGGAGGTGCTCCTCCCCCAGACCCAGCTCTGACCCCACGCAGCCTGTCCAGGAAAGTGCCGTGTGCAGGCCAAGCACCTGCCAGAAGGGAGGCTCGTTGTCTGCATGGAGGCTGCTGGAGCCGGGGCCGCATCTGGGGCCTGGGCGCCTACTCCAGGTGCTCAGTGACTCCTGTGTGGCTCAGCAGGCCCAGGGTCGGAGTCCTCAGCTGTCTGTTCACAGCCTGAGATGCTGACATTGAATGCACTCCTCTTACAGGGAGCCACCCTTCCCATATTGGCATATGGTTCATCCGTGTTCTGTTCCATGAATGTATTTTCGTCTCAGTAACTTCCTGGGTTAGAGGAGAGCATGTTGTCATGCTCAGGGAGAGCGGGGAGTGTACCCTCTCCCTCCCAACCACCGCATTACAGATGGCTCAAAGGCCAGGGAACCCCTCGATCCTGCCCCCAGCCCACACACCCCCTCCTCATCTGCCTCCTTGGTCTGGCACCTCAGCTACCACTCCCACCAGGGTCACACAGCCCCTTCAGACAGCCCGGCCACTGTGGGCTTTCCTCCCCACCCCTCTGGCCTCATTGCCTGCCCATCTGTTAAATGCCCATGCCCCTCTACCTCCTAGGTTTAAACCTGGTCTGTAGATACGTTCCATTTGGTTCACACCATTAAGATATTTCTTGCCTTGGCCAACATTTGAAAATTAAGATGTTTCACATAAAATCCAGTTGGCAACGTCTCTCCCGACCTGGCACGCCTGTCAGCTCCAGGCCTCCTGCTTCTGCCCAGCTCTCAGCCTGAGCAGCCCTCGTGGCCAGGGGACCCCACTTGGCCAGCGCTCTTCATTTCCGAGTGGTCACTGTGGCCAGCCGTGCATGTGTCCCAGGAAAGTGACTCCGCAGCCTCCACTTCCACACTGCTGAGGGGTCTCAGCCCAGTGTCTTCCCCCAGCCCCCGGCTCTGTGTCTGGCTGCCCCCAGACACAGTCCCGTTCATTCCCGAAGGGAACTCATCATCTGTCCTGGTCCTGCCCTGCCCCGTGTCCCACCATCCCCCAGCCAGAAGGACCCATCTTGGCCCCTTCCTGTGCCCCGAGCCATCCAATCCATCCAGGTAACTCACTTCACTTCCCAGGCACCTCTGGACCTCCCCTGACCCTGTGTCTCCAGCTGCACTATCACATCCACCCCCAGGTAGACATCCTCCCCTTCCCCCTCATCGTCCTCCTGCCCCAGGTCTGACTCCCATCACTGACTCCCTTCCCACTGCCTCAGGGCGAAGCCCAGTCTTCACTGCGCCCCCACCCCCACCCGGGCTTTGTTCCAGCCTGGGGCCGTCCTTGTCATGTCCCTCCCCCAGCTGGCCTCACCATCTCTGTGGAGCTTCCCTCAACAGCTGTCACTGGCAGGAGCCATCAGTCCCTTCATGGGTTCCTCAGCACTTGTCCCCAGCAGTCTTGTCTGTCTCCCCCATCAGACAGAGCTGGCTGTGCCCAGCACAAGGCAGACCCAGCTCCCCTGTGCTGCCAGGAGTGAGCCTGTTCCTCCTGCACAGAGAAGGGAAGCAGGTGAGGTGTCGGGAGGCAGGCCAGCCCAGGGCGGTGTCCGGTGCCCCGGGGCTGCACACACGTGGGCCTCCCTTCTGGGCAGGCTCTTCCATCTGGCCCTGCCCCCTGATTTGCCCTGTGGCCCTTCTGGTCCTCGAGGAAAGTGTGCTCTCCTGCTGGCGTGACGACTCCAGGAGGAAGGGACAGGGCTCACTTCTGCCACATGTACGAGAGAGCCTGATCCCCCCTCTCTGTTGACAGTCCGTGCCCACCAGGATTAAGAGGCACAACCTCTCAGTGCGATTGTTTGTTTTTACAAGAGAAACACAAACCTCTGCAGTTCCCGAGAACTGGAGCCAGAAATCAATCAGCCCAGGCATGTAATCAAGTGGATTTCGGGGAGCTCCCAGCTGACGGAGGGAGCGGGGAAGTGGGTGCGGAGCTGACAGCTGGTGGCAGGGCTGAGGGAGGGGCTGGACGGCGTTGACCTGTGCCTTCCCGGGGCAGACGGGTCTCCTCAGGGGTGGAGTTGAGTGGCGCCTCTCAGCATCTGTCCCCTGTCCCGGCCCAGGACTTGGCGCAGGTAGATGATACTGAGTGCTGAGGGACTGGGGGGGGGGGGGGGGCGGCGACACCTAGGACCACCGAAAGGGCAGCAGGGGGAAAGACTGACCAAGTCACCAGGAGCTCAAGAAGTAGCACAGAGCTCAAGTGAGGAACTGGGAGGGCAACGGACCTTGATTCAGACTGCCCGCAGCCATTGCGGCCTCGTGCCCCGCTGCTTACAGTATCATTTCAGTATAATCCTCACAGATGGAAGGCTGGGTCAGCGAGGCAGCATCCCCGGAAGCACCGAGCAGGGGTGCTCACAGCGGGAGTGTGACTGAGGAGGGAACGGAGGCAAGCGCCGCTCGGGGAACCCAGGGGCGAGAGCGCCACCATGTGGCCTCGCAGCGGCATTGTGGCTTTAACGCTGTTGTGTTTCAGCCACAGGGTGCATCAGTGGTATGTGATTTCTTAAGATGCTTCAGGGGTGCAGGGAATATTAGACCAAAGTTTGGATCTGGAATATAGGCAAAAAGTGAACGTCAAACATGTGAGTTTGTAAACAGCCCCAAATCCAGGCCATACGGATCATTACCAAGAAACAGACATGTACCCTCCCCCAACCCAGGCACCGGGAAGGGAGAGATGTGCACCCATCCGAGTGGGAGAGGGGATGAGAAGCTGCAGGAAGCTAAGGGAGTCTAATGACACGAAAGTCCAGGGGCAGGAGGTTACGCCAACCTGACTTGGACAGCACAGGGTGGAAGCCTCTGCAGGCTCCACAGTGAACCCAGGACCCCTGGGGGTAGTGGTGAGCTTGGGCCGTTCCTCGCTGGAAAACGGGCAGGGCTGTGCTCGGTAGGTGTCGGGTGCGCTCACCCTGCTGCTGCACTACCTGTAGACCTGGGCTCTGCGGTCACCTTCCTTGGACAGTTTCCAGGGTCCAGGGTCTCGTCATCGTAGAAAACCGAGTCCGGAATGGACTGGCGAATGTTGGGGAAGACAGCCGGAGCTCAGGCGGGAGGAAAACCCAGAGAGGAAGAGGGAGCGGGGTCAACCAGAGGCCTCTGGGCAAGGGTGCCCACAGGTGGTCCTGAGGTGCTGTGCCGAGGGCTGGGGAGACAGTGGGCTGCGTGGCTACCCCTCGCCTGCCCTGCGGCCCCTAACAAGGGCTCACTCAGGATGGCATCAGGGTCACCACTGAGGACCACTGGGAGTTGTCAGTGACGTATGATTGAGACATTTGTTTTCACTGCGCCAACCTGTGGGGACAGCCTGCCAGGGTCTGCTGCAGTTGGGCACGGAGCCGGGGAGCTGCCCCTGGCCCTACGCCACCCCGGGCCCTCCATCTCTGGTGAAGGAGGCTAACAGGAGGCGAGGCCGGAGGCCTGGGGCGAGTGGAGCATGAAGAGGCCGCTGTGGAAGAAGTACTGGATCGGGGTGGAGGCTGGGAGGCACCTGGGGCCAGCCCATGACACAGATGCCACGGAGACACAGGCCACAACTATTAGTCCTAGATTGGGGGGCTAGCAGGGACCATGGCCAAAGAGCAGGAATGTGACCTCTCATGAAGCCAGAGGGGCAGAGACTGGGGAGAGCAGAAGGCAGGGCGTGGAGCCTCTGGAGAGAGAGCGAAGCTCTGCATCTGGGCTGAGTCCCCAGGGAGCCTGACTTAGCCTGCAGAGGCACGGGCTGCGAGTGTGATCACCTCTCGGGTAGGACTGGGGGCAAGAGGAAAGAGCCGCCAGGCAGGAGTGAACAGGACGCTGAGGGGCTGCCGCACTCTGGTCCCAGGGGGTTAGCAGGGGTCATGTTGGAAATCTGCAATTATTTCTATGTTTGACCTGTAAATCTTTATGTGAATGGCTGGGGCCCTCACCATATAATAGGCTGGCATTTCCTCTCCATCTTTCTCTTGGACTAAACCAGAAGCTTCTGGAAGCAGGACATGTACTGTTCCTGCCTGTGCTCAAGTCTAGCCAGAGCCAACAAAGCTGGACCTGTGCCAGTCTGACGTGGCAGGGGGTGGGCGTCTCCGGTATCCCTTTGTGTTCAGGGCAATGACAACTTACAGGCTTTCTCGCTGACACCTCGCCTCCTGCCCCACAGGTGCAGGTGGGAAGCACACCTCAGGACCAAAGAATCGTCGGGTACATCACCTGCACACACCTGCATGCCCTGGAAGGTAGGTTCAGGCACTTTTCTGGGTCAGGGCGATCTTTCCCCAGCAGCCTGGGGTTGGCCGTGGCCCGGCTGGGGGCTGGGGTCCTGCTACGGCTTCATCACCGGGTCTCTGTGGTTCTGTCCCGCAGACGACAGTGCCATCCGGTGCGAGCAGCTGGACATGCTTCTGGAATGGCTGGCTGATTTCCGAAAATCTACCTCCTCGTCCAGCACAGCCAACCCCGAGGAGCTGGTGGCGTTTGACATTGTCTGTGGAGATTTGAATTTTGACAACTGCTCCTCGGGTGAGGCCAGGCTCCTCCCCATTCGGGTCAGCTACTGGGGGAGGGTGGAAGCTCCAGTCCCAGCTGGCAACGAGTTAGGCAGCTTGAAGAACTTCCTGCTCCTTAAGAGCTTGTGGGTGGGATATTAACAAGACTATGATTTCTCTGCCCCCTAGCAAATCCTAGAATGAGGAGCACCCACGCTCTACCTAGAAAGCTCAGAGGCCTCCTTGCTAGAGACAGAAAAGCCCTAAAAATGAACCTGTGACAGGGAAGCCTTGGAGCCTCTGAAACTCAGACTAAGGACAAGTCAGCCAGTACCACTCACCCAGTCTTTATTCGGCTGTCACTTTGCACCAGGCACAGCTCTAATGGCTTCCATGGGCCAACTGTGGCACTTAAGTCTCGTAACGACCCTAAGACTGGGCACTGCATTTACCCACGTGCTGTGGAAGAAGCAGCTGAGGCCCAGAGAGGTGGGGTAACTAACTAGTCCAAGGTCACACAACCAGGAAAGTGGTAGAACTGGGCCTTGAACCCTGCAAATCATGCCTCAAGTCATTAGGCTAAAAGACTGAAAATTCATCATGGGTGAAATTTCAAATAACTAATTTAAACAACTGGTCGTGAATCCAATGATCATGCTCATCCCCGGGCCTCCTGGGAGCTCGGGCAGCTCTGAGCCTCCCTCGGCCTGAGAAGCTGGCTGGACCTGTGGCTCCTGGGCCCCTCCCATCATGGCCAAAGTCCCAGGAGAGACTGGTGGGGGGTGACGTGGGGTCTGCGAGCTCAGGCCCTAGCCCTCAGGGGAGGCAGAAAACCCTAAGGTCCTGGCTGAAGCCCAGGGTGGCGTCCTCACCTGGTGACGGGGGTTTCTCTCTGCTCACGACCAGGGACGCCCACCGCCCTTGACAACAGTGGCAGTTCAAGGGCTTACGGGAGGAAAGGCACCCACCACAGGACACACATCCTCCCTAAGGTGCCCTGCACACTGTCACGTGCCTGGCGCCAGCTCCAAACTCGGGGTGCTCCTAGGCTCTTCCAGAGTCAGGGTTCGGTCCAATCAGGCCCCACTCAGTGGCCTGTCCTTCCTACCTGGCGTCTCAAAAAGGCCCTTCTGGTTTCATGAGTTAGCAGGACAAACTGGAACCAGGGCCCATCACCGTCCTTTCTGAGCCTCACGGAGTCACGCCTCACTCGGGGCTGTGAAGGGCAGGAGTCCCAGCTGAGGCGGCACCAGCCAACCCCCCACTGGGTTTGCCACAGGGTCTGGGAAGGCCAGGAGATTACTGTGCTCAGGCCAAAGGAAAACTCAATACAGGGCAGGGGGTGGGGAAGGCTGGGAGGGGATTCTCAAGGACAGAAAACCAGGGACAAATGAACCAGAGACCCCCATCCATTGGGATACCTGAGGGACAGGAACCTGGTGGCATCTGGTCCAGCACCACAGGCAGGCAGCCCCCCAAGACAGGCCAGACGCCGAGACCCACAGCACTGCCTCTCCCCCTCCCCACACAGACGACAAGCTGGAGCAGCAGCACTCCCTGTTTACACGCTACAAGGACCCGTGCCGCCTGGGGCCGGGGGAGGAGAAGCCATGGGCAATTGGTGAGCTGGGGCCGGGGACAGGGGCGGGCACCGCCGAGGCCTGAGCCCACCATGCTGAGATCGGACACTGCACCGAGGCCGGGCTCCCCACAGGCTCCCCAGAGGGACCTCCGGGACTTGCTCCCAAGTCCCCAGTGCTGGGGGAGTTGGGACACCCAGGCCAGCAGATGCCTGAGCCCACCCGTCCCGTCCTGCCCCAGGGAGCTGGCCATCCTCAAGGCAGGCTAGGTCCTACCTGCAATGACCGCACTCACCCCCTCGTCTCCAGGTACCTTGCTGGACACGGATGGCCTCCATGATGAGGACGTGAGCACCCCTGAAAATCTACAAAAGTAAGCACCCCGCTGTGTTGGGCAGGTAGCGCCCATATCTGGGCTGAGCACCTGACTCAGCTTCCGGGAGGCGACTCTGCTTATGGCAGAGGAGAGGGCCCAGATCTGTGAGAAGGAAGCCTGTGAGAGCTTCGTCGACAGAGGCTGCAGGTGGGCCGAGGCCCTCACGCCTCGGGAGTTGGCCTTACAGAGGAGAAGCCCCCAAGTAGGCCTGGGGTCCTGAGGTTGCATTTCCTAGCACCTGGAGTCGTGACTAAATCTACAAGAACCTTCCCAGACCTGAGCCCTAGCTAGCCTTGGGGCCCTGCTGGGCACAGCAAAAGGGACTAGAACCTTCTTGAGCGAGGCTGAGGGCTGCCAAAGAGCCCTGGGGATGGCGTCTGCTCCAGGGGGCCTGGCGCCTGGTAGCCGCCCATTAAGCAAATACAGATACAAGCAGGCTAAGATAAGCCCATGGTTTTCAAAGCGGAGCCAGCTTCATCCCAACCAAACTTCATTCTTGAACCCAGTGACACTCCCATAAAGGACACCTCTGAGAAGCGAGCGGCAGAACCAATTTGTAATTCACAGCCCGAGACTGCAGAGTCGCAGCAATTGCTCCTTGCAGCTAATGTGAGCCAATTAATTAGATTATGGACTAAATTTGAAACATCATGCTATGCTGAGAAAATTATCTTTTTATGAGATGATGATTAAAAAATGACTATCAGTAACTCTCAGACCACTGATGCTGGAATTAATTATCAAAGGCAAAGGACAGTAATGGATCATATTTCTGAGAGGTACTGATGTCCTGCATTCATTAGTGTATTTATCAAGAGGCTGATAAAGACCCCGTAGAAACCCGTGTTTGCTGGCTGCGCCTGTCCAGGTGCCCCTTCCGCCTGTCCGGGTCTCTCAGTGGCTGCTACTCTGCCCCACCATCCACCTGCACCGGGGCTCCTACCCACTGGTGCTCAGACCCCCAGGAGACCTGGCAGGAAGGAGACCCGGGTCCAGAGTGTAGCTCCCCAGCCACGCACCCTCGCCTACAGGGATGTAGAACCCTAAGCAGCACTTTAGCACCCATGTCAGTCTCCTTCCTCTGAGGAAGAGGATGGGCCACACCCCAGGTTGTTCCCTTCTTGGTGCACCTGGCCCCCAAAGTGCCCTGGGGGCCCAGAGCGGTTTGGCGCAGCTGCTCAGACGGCCTGGCAAGAGTCCAGTTGGGGTAGGGCTGGGTGCTCTCTTTGTCCCCCTACCCCCTGCTGACCTGAAACAAGAGTTGCGGGGTTCTGGGGACCTCCAGAAGAGAAGGGTCCCTCAGTCACTGAAAAGACCAAGCTCCCCCAACAGGACCCTACTGGCTCAGAGCAGAGCCCTGCCTGCAGAGGGGACGGCAGTTCTGTCCCCAACCCAGGCACAGTCTCTGGGCAGCACAGGGTCCAAGCTGCAGCCACAGCTGGAGCCCCATTTCAGAAAGGGAAGCGAGTGCTGGCCAGCCCAAGGCGGACCTGCACCTTCCAGGATAGACTGCAGACCAGCCCAATTCAGTCAGGAACTTGCAGCCTCAGACTCAGCTTCCCTCCATCCCAGCCCCTTTGGGGGCCCACGGAGGAGGCGAATGTTAAACACAGGGGTTTGGTCTGACCCCCTTCTCTCTCGAGGTTGAGAACCTGGCTCCACACTCGGGGCCTGGGGGTGCAGGTAGGGGCTCACCTTGCCTTCCTGTCTGTGCGAGCAGGGTCTTGGAGAGTGAGGAGGGGCGCCGGGAGTACCTGGCCTTCCCCAGTAGCAAGAGCCCAGGGGCGTGCCAGAAGGGGCGCAAGGACATGCTGAAGGGCAACGGCAGGCGCATCGACTACATGCTGTACGCGGAGGAGGGGCTGTGCCCAGACTGGAAAGCCGTGAGTCTGGGCCCAGGCAGCCAGGACATACGTGTAGCTAGGGGACCCTGAGCCCTCCGCCCCCCAACAGCCCTGAGCATTCCTCTAGTCCCCTGTCCTGGGGTGAGTGAGACCTGCCAGTCGGAGACCCCGGGGACCCTGAGGATCCACCCACCCTCTGCCCTCAAGAAGAGCAGGCCACGCCACCCAGAGGCCACCCCCTGCCCCTCCCCACGCCTCCTCTGCAAGGGGTCCTTTGGGTCTAATCAGGATGCTTCTCTCTCCCAACCCAGGAGGTGGAAGAATTCAGTTTCATCACCCAGCTGTCCGGCCTGACTGACCACCTCCCAGTGGCCATGCGATTGATGGTGTCTTCAGGGGACGAGGAGGCATAGACGAGCCCGGTCACCACAGCAGCCTGGCCTCTGCTAGCCCTTTGAGCTGACCCTGCCTGGCCACTGCCCCTCCAGCCGCAGTGCCAGGAGAGGGCGGGGCCTGGGGGAGCAGAGGCCATTCCCAGTGAGCTGGACCCAGCGCTGCCCTGCACCTCTGGGCACTCACTGCAGATGCAGGAGCCAGGCCGGCCTGAGGAGCCCAGCTGCCCAACCAGTGCCATTCTTTCCAAACGTGATTTTCTACAAATCTACAGCACAACCTAGTTTGTAACCCGTGGGTTAGTATGAGAACCGGGTTTCTGTACTCTTTGTATCTCTTCCCAAGCTTCGTCCAGGGTCCACCATTTTTGTCTGCTGCCACGCTGTCTCGCATGCCTGCACCCTCGCATGCATGCTGCCTGCATGCCCTGTGCCGCGCCACAGCCACTCAGACCCCTCGCTCGGGCCTCACCCAAGGCCAAACTCCAAACACAATTAGAACCAGCCAAAGAAGCATTCCTGGGCACAGGGCCGCCAGCTCGCTGCCTCCAGCTGGGACAGCTCGTGAGCAGGGACCGTGAGGGCTGTGTCCAGTCACCGCGAGCCCGGGCTCTTCCCAGGGTTTTGCATTCAAGGGCGATTACATTTTAAAAAGAAAAACAGGAAAAGTTAAGAACAGAAACAAACCCCTCACTTTAGAGGGTCTGCAAACCACAAGGGAGGGCGCTGCTCCTCCTGAGACAGGCCCCCCCGGAGCACCAGGGCCCCGGAGACCCTACGTTGAGCCGCAGCCCAGAAGCCGAGGAGAGAACGACTTTTCTACAGGAAGAAGGGAACTCAAAGATACAGGGAAGAGGGAGCTGCTGGTTTTGGAAATGATAGATTTGTAGCTTTTCTTCTGCCAAAACCATCACCTCCTCTTTCTGCCTGATCCTGCCTCCCCGCCAGACACCTTTGGTTTGGGACCAATCCCTCCATGGGGACTGTCCCCATCCACATGCTGGCTGAGCTCGGGAACTGTCTGCCTGTCTCTGGTAGGGCTGTGGCTCTGCCCCCCCAGACCCCTCCTCAGATGCAAACCTGGGCCCTGAAAGGGGCCCTGAACAAAGGGGTGGGAAGCCAAAGTGCAGAGAGAGGCCTGTCCCCTTGCCCTGAGAGGTGCAGGCTGGGGGTGGCAAGGTCAGGCGCCACTGCTTGCACAGGGCAGGGAAGGGGACCGGTCGGCACCCAGGCACAGTGCGGCAGAGCCCGCAGGTGCGGCCCGAGGCTCGCCACCCCACGGCGGCACTGCCTCTGCCCGCCCGCTGCCTTTTTAAACCCACCTGGGAAGCCCCCTGCAGCCACACAGGGAAGGCTGTGTCTGTTTCCCCGTGCGAGGCTCTCCCGACTCTGGGAGCTGTTCTCGACACCCTCACTGGTCTCCCCTCCCCGCAGTGCCCTCATCTCTGCCCAAATGGCTTGAAGCCAGCTTTGCCCAGTGAGGCCAGGGAGCACACCAGGACCTTTCTGGTGTCGGTGCATTGGCACTGTGCCTTGTCACCCACTGAGCTGCACAAGGGACCAAGAGGGGTCCAAGCAGCCAGGCACAGGTCTGGTCCTGTGCCGGGAGAGGACACTCTTGACAGCCATACCCACAGTGGCACTGGTTTGTCTGAACCCACTTGGCCGGAGTGGAGGCAGAGCTGAGGGCTTCAACACTTCCCCAGCCCTGCCCCTGGGGGTCCAGAGCCAGGAGGGGTAACCCACTGCTGAGGGCACAGACCCACCTGGGCTGTCTGCTGTGCCCCTCCTCCAAGGGCCTGGCTGTAGGGTCTTAGCCAGGCTTTGTGGGGCCAGAGGGCCTCCAACTCTTAGGAGCAGCCACGAATCTCTGCTCACAGGGGCAGGGCCCAGCTGGGCAGGTGCGATGCATAGATGGCGGGGCCTGAGCTAAGGACCCCAGGCCGCAGGTCACAGTGTGCGCAGGAGGGAGCAGTGGAGACAGGCCAGGGCTCCTGAAGCGCAGACACTCCATACAGCTTCCAGCCTCCGAGGGGCTGCCTTCCTCCCAGGGCGGCTGGGTGGGGGCCAAGGCACAGGGGCACGTGCTTCTCTCCCTTCTCGCAGGGCGGCCTTAGGCGAGTCATACCTCCCTGTGCCTCAGTCATGGTCACATCCTCTCCTAACAAGGCTGCCTTCGCCCCGCCCGGCCCTGGTGCACCGCTGCCCAGCTCCCCTTGCACCTCCCCCTGCTGTGGCCTTCGCGCCAGGGCCACCGTCACCCAGCCACATGCTTCACGAAGCCTGTGGACTCCTGGGGCCATGCACAAGCCAGACTTTTCCATTTTAATTTTTAAAAAGAAAAGAAACATCGCCAGGATCTCCTATTCTGTGGTGTTTGGCCTGGGAGGGGCGGACACAGGTCACCAAAATCCCCGGCCGAGGTCCCACACCTGCCCCGGGCCCAGCCTCCTCCAGAGAAGCCAGGAGGCAGGGTCAGTTTTGGAAGGAAACGGTCATTTTCATTTGTCTAAATCACCTTGAGTTTTAAGTATGAATATTAATCTTGATGCTTTTTAACTATTGTATTAACTTGCTGAGATTTAGAAAAATACTGTTTTAAAAAGGAAAAAAACTTTTTTAATTTCTGTATTTTTTTCTGTATTGTATCTTCATGGGACATTAGGGGTTTTATATGGTAAGCACACCTAAGGTTTTGGTAAAACATTATCAAATATGTATACAGACGATTCTTCCCTAGAAGAAAAACAGTCTTTCACCTGATAAAATATTTTGGACAGAGAGGTGTTTTTCTCCTTCACTGGTGCTGACAGGACAGACGGATCATGAGGAGAAAATAAAACTGTGAGCTCAAAGCTGACGTTCTCCACTTATTCCAGCAACAAGCGGGGGCCGGGCCCTGCCCCGACTCGGCTTGGGCTGGGCGGCCAGACGGGGCTGTGGGGGCCTGCCTTTCCCACCTGCCCCGCAGAGCGGGCACAGCCTCAGGCTGCCCCGAACCGCCTGAGAACGGGGACACCTACGTTTTCTTACTATGTCCCCTTGTTCCCTCTGGAACTGGGAGGAAATGGCAAAAGAGCACCCTGAGTGGGCGGGGAGGCGGCAAGGAGGAGAAGCAGTGCGCTCATCTGCCCAACGTCTGAGGCGGGAGGTCCTTCTGCTAGAAGAGAGGCCCCAGGGAGGAGCCGTGGCTCCTGGCTCCCTCTCTTGGTGGCTGGTTTCCTGGGTCTGCATCACAGGAACTGTGTTCTCCCTGTCTTCTGAACAGCAGCCCGCGGTCCGCTGTCAAGTCTTGGTCACCTGCTGATGCTATACACTGAGGCCAGATGCTTAGGAATGTGGCTTGGTGACATGGCCCATCAACTGAAAGGGCCAGAACCCGGTCCTCACCTCAACCCCACTGGGGTCTTTAAGGCCCAGGGCAAAGCCAGGAGTCAGCATCTCGGCCTCTCGAAGCCCCTCCTGGCTAGAGCCAGGTAGAAGCCCCCAGTGGACAGGCCAGGCTGGCGGCCACCACCGGCAGCCCAGCCGCCTGAGCAGCACGAAGCCCAGAGAGGCGGTCCCAAAGCCTTAGAGCTTTCTGAGAGTATCCGCACGACTGCCGAACGACTGCCGGGCAGGCTCCCCGGCGCCTCCTCGGCTCCAGATTCGGCCAGCAGCCCACACTGCCTGCCATGCCTGGAGAGAGGAGCCGGCAGTGCAAAAATGCAAAAAGGGAAGAGGTCCCCACACCCAGAGACCGAGCTCGGCCCTGAAAGGAGGAGCACTTTCACCTTCCTTCCCAGAAAGCTACACCATTCAGAGCCCAGAGCCTCTTGGGCCACTTTATTTCTTAACAAGTGACGGTCAGGGCCCATCATCCAGGGTATCTGAGAGTGTGAAATCCACGGTGACATCTCCAGTGCCGGGGTGGAACTCCACTGCATAGCTGACTGTCTGGGGGCCACCCAGGGTTGCTCTGGGGTCCAGTGCAGTGCTGAAGAAGTACACGGCCTGTTTGCAGTGTGGGTTCCAGCAACAGTCCCCCTGTGGGAGAAGCAGCGGAAGGCGGTGAGGGCTGCCTCCCCTGCAGGTGGAGCTGCTGCTCAGAGTCAGGTACATGGGGGGGGCCACTGAGGGGTCACCATGCGGCTGAACATGCACCAGGAACAGCCAGAGCATGTTGGTGGTGCGGCCTCCCCGACAGACAACAGGGCCCGCTCGCAGGGTCACCCAGCTCTGGGACCCACGGGCCCAGCACTACCTTGTCCGCTACGGGCTCCAGAAGGCCGGTGCTGATTGTGCTGTCCGGGGTGAGGTGGTATTCCATCCACAGGACGGCCCCATGGCTCCTCCCAGGCCTGGGGCAGGGGAATGTTGGGCAGAACAGAAACAGCACCACAGATGGGTGGACATTCCCCTCTGCTTTGCAGGAACTCTGGTCTTCCTCACTTCCACCCTGCCCTGTCAGGAGGCTCCCAACGCTCCACCCGACTAGAGGCCACTCAGTAACCGGCTGAGCGAGAAGAGCCACAAATCAGAGCCCCCACTCTCTCCTCATAGCCTGGCCAAGCGCTCAGAGTAACCATGGAGCGGGGTGAGGTCAGCGACAAGACAGTCTCCTCTATCTGAGGACAAAGAAAGGCTGGGTCCAGAAGGCTCAGAGCACAGCCCTGGCACTGAACGCGGAAAGACCCCTCCCTGACACCCTGGATGGCAGGCCCCGATGGCATCTTCCTGCCTCCCCTTGTCAGCGGAGCCCCACAGAGGGCTCTGGGCTCACAGCTCCTCCCCACGAAGGGGGCTGGGGCTGGGTGGGCCTGACTGCATTGCAACGAGTGCCCCTGCCAGTTTCTAACCTGCTTTAATTCCCAGGAGAAAAATGGTCCAATGGGTAACCATAGCAACCAAACTTGCATTTCTCTGCAGCTGTGATCCAACAAGCTACTTAGCTCAAGAGGAGCCTCAGGTTGCGGGGGGAACAGCAAAGCCCACTCGGGCCCCGCCTATCTGCCCACACACCCCCAGAGGCTGTGGGGACCCTCTACACACTCGGGGCCACTTTACACCAAGGAGGGCAAGGCCGAGACAAGGAAAGCCATCACACCCATGTGAAAGCGGCCGAACTAAGTGGTTAAGCATGAGGGCAGTAATTACTAGAAAAGAAAGAAAGCAGGCACCTCCCCCCTTCTTACTTCCTTCCTCCAAGACTCCCACCCAGAAGCCAACACTCACCTCCTCAGCTCAATGGAGCCCTCTGCATGGAGAGGCTGGGAAGGGACTGGCTGCTGAAAATCAAAGGTCAGGATGTGCTGGGGCTCGGAGAGGCTACGGCACGGGTACTCCCACAGCGGGTGGGGCTCAGCCTCCTTGCTCTCCCTGAAGTCCAGGGCACGCTGAGAAAGGAAAGATATGCGGGGGGCTGCAGAGACAGAGCCAGGATGCCCAGGGGACAAGGGGCTCATGTTCTTGTCTCCAGGGTCTATGCCAGTGGCCCTTCACCTCCAAGGCCCAGGTCCCTCAGGGTAATGCCAGTCACATGGGGCAGTAGGTCCTCACAGGCCACTGGCCTCTCTGTTCCCTGCTCCCACTCATGAGCCATCTCCTGGGCAAATCATTCATTCTCTCTAAGCCTCGTTTTCTCACTTTTTAAAATGGGATTGCCCTGCCCATGTCACCCAATGTCCACACTGATGATAATACCTGGTCCCTGGACATGCACCCATTCAGTGACTCTTACTGAGCACTACAGCCGACAGGTCACCCCCACAGGAGGGTCCCAGTCTAGACAGAATGCAGAGACAAGCAACCATGGTGTCTGAGCAGTGCTGGCCTCCTAGAGAGATGGGGCTGAGCGAGAAAGCTGCCTGGAGGGGTGACCTCTGGGCTGCCTCCTAGAGGTCACACAGGAGTTGGCAGCAAAAAGGAGAGAGGACAAGGCTGAGCAGGGAGAGGGTCCAGCAGCAGGGGTCAGTGACTCTGCAGGGGGGGTGAGTTGGGGAACCTCACAGGGTTTTCCCACAGGGGACAGGCAGGCTACACCCAGGATTCACGGGTTTATCGGAGCCCCCTGTGGAGGGTGGCTGAGCGGGGGAGGCAGGAGGCTGCACAGTCACAGGCAAGAGACAAAGTGGCCGAGACCAGAGCAGCAGCGGCAGAGAACGAAAACTGGATCTGAGGCTCACTGATGGCCAGATGGTTATGGAACCTGCTGACCGACTGCGAGTGGAGGCAAGGACTTGCCCAGGAGGACGCCCAGCATCTGGGAGTGACACGGCGCCAGGCCTGGGATGGGAGCCCTGGAAGAAGCCAAGCTGGGGGCAGGGAAAGAGCACGTGGATTTTGGAAGCATCAAGGTCAAAGCACCTGAAGGCACCTCTGTGGAGAGTCCGAAGCTCTTAGTTATTTGGTCTGAGCTCAGGACAGATGCACACATTAGCCAGAAACAGGGAGGGGACAGGGGACAGAAAGGACAGGGGCCTGAGGGAGACCTAGCACACACAACACCCTGGGGGATGGGAAGGACGGGAGAGGCCGAGAAGGAGCCTGAGGGGGAGTGTGTGGTGACTCGGCCCAAAAGCGGTTTCTAGAAGCTTGGAACTGTCCATGGTTGTTGGTCACAGGGCAAGTGAGGCGCAAACCAAAAATATCTATTGGATTTATTCTTAAAAAAAAAAGTTTGCACGAGCAATCTGCAATCACTGTAGAAAAATGTGAACAGAAAGATAAGCAGAAGGAGAAAAACCACTTCCTTATCACACAACACTCTGGCACCTACTATCCCACCCCTTCCCCTGGTGTGTGTGAATTTTCCGGATACACAGTCAGGTTGCTTGCCCCGCCCGCACACATGGCCATGTCATGACTCTACACTTGAGTCCCCGCAGACGCAGGACCACTGGCACTTTCACGAACCCCCTGGACCCTGGGGGATGCAGACCCTGGTAGGTGACTCAGGCCCCTAAAGGGGGGCACACAAACAGCCCTGCAGGACCCTCCTCTGACATCCGTCCACGTGCTCTAGCACCTCCCCAGGACTGGGGTCTCCAAAATGAAAACGGCTGGCTCAGAAGGTTACCAAACTGCCTTCTAGAAAGGCTGTCCCAACAGAGAACTAGCTGCTGACATTGGCAGGGGCAGGTCCAGTGGCACAGTGCCAGCCCCAGCCTGAGATTCTCTGATCTAGGGCTTACCGTAGCCCAGGGCCAAGAACGGCCTTGAACTAGACTCCGACACACAGTGGTGCTCGAGCTCAGGCTCACAGGGAACCGAGTAGAGCAGCCCCGCTGCCCTCTGCCCCCAGCAGAAGAGCTCTCTGCACTGCCTGCACTGCCCCTTCCACAGGAGCCCACCGTCCCTGCCAGAGGTCTGTGGTGATGGGGAGTGGGTGGGAGGGACATGGCAGGCGGGCGCTGTGGCCCCACCAACCTGAATCATGTCGTCCATGATGCGCACATCGAAGCCTTCGCAGTCGCCACAGGGGCTCCGGATCCGCCACAGGTCCTATGAGGAAGGCACAGCTTTTGTTGACACCCACCCGCCAGGGAACCCTGATGTCCACGCCCACCCGGGGCCGGATGGCAGGGTGGCAACAAGATGGAGAAGAGTCCGAGAGGCCAAGCTGGGGTGGCCCCAGCCCTGAACCTCAGGCACATCTTGCCATTTTCACACGGCTGGAAGAGACCCCCAAAGTTGAAGGGACTCAGAGACACCAAAAGTTCAGGACAGCTCTGTGACTGCCAAGTCTCACATGACCCCAAGTCCTCTCCCACAAGGGGACAACTGTCCAGAGCTACTGGGCTGGGGTTTCCTGCTCTCTGTCAGCCCTGAACACCATTTTCTTTAGGACGAAATCTACAAACCCGCTGTCACGGCCCTGTGCCCGCCGACAGCATGAGGACGACAGGAGGGGCCAGAGGCGCTGGGGCAGGTCAACGTGCATCCTCTGTCTCCTGGATTTTTGCCTGGAAACGAGTGTCATTCTTCACATTTCCCTCGTCGGCCATGAAAACCAGAATTCACATGGAAATTTCACCAGGTAAATAAGACAGAAGAAATACCCCAAAATAAGTGATGCAGCCACTAAGCTACCAATGGACAGAGCCATTCTTATCAAAGAAATAGCAAATGAGGGTCACTCTGCATTTCGGGTTAAAAAAATTTGAAAATCCTTTTAATAAAAAAACACCTTCCACAAAATGCCTTTGTGCCTGTGGTTCTGCTTTGATGAGAAAATCAAAATGAAGCTTTTCAATCTCCTCTCCTGCAAAGAAGGTGACTCTCTCATGGCAAAATGCTTTTAACAGACGGAGCCTCGGCCCTCAATGAGAGCAGAGCAAGCTGCACAGCATGTCTCCCGAAACTGTCATTTTATGTATTTTAATTATTCTGATAAGCCATATTGTAAAATGACAACACACAGCCAATTCCATCTCATATGTCAAATTACTGCACTTTAAAAACGACAAGCCTCTTCTATTCTACCCTGCAGTGAGTCGAAAGAGAAAAGCAGAGGCCAAATCACGAAGGCCTGAGGAACTCCATCGATACCTAAGGTCTTTGCAAGAAAACAAGGAGCCCCACCCCTTCTGCAAAATCCCTTGGGCGGCCTACCCGGAACTCCACGACCACAGCATGCAGCGAGGCAGCCTGGGGCATCACCGCGGCTCCAGGCCCCAGGTGCTGGTCCACGGCAGTCCGCACGTACCAGAAGTACAGGTTGTGCCACGGCAACAGGCTGGTGGTGAAAAACGGCTCACCCAGGAGGACTGAGACCTGGAGATCAGAGCAAGAAGCAGAACTGAGACATCAGAAGGATCCCTCTGAAGAGAAAGACAGGTCCCAAGTTTCACTTCATGGAAGTAACAGGCCATTCATTTCATTCGTTCACTCACTCAGTCAACAAACAAGTACATAAGGTCTGCACCTGTGCCTAAGGATACACAGGTGAGAGACACAGACATGAGCCCTGCCCTTGGGAGTACACAGTGGAAAGTGGAGCAGTGAGGCTGGGAATGTCCAGGTGGAGGGTGATGAGATTTGACAGCCGCACGGAAGGGGGACGTGGAGGACCCTGGAGGCAAGAGCATCAGGAAGGGCTTCCAGGGTGGCCCTGCAAATCCCATTCAAAGCTAATCTTGACCATTTATTCTCAGTGCTCATCCAACTGTCTCCCTCATGAGGCTCGGAGCACTGCAGAAGTGGGCACATTGGCAGCGAGGTACCCCTAGCACCCAGCAGACGGCCTGGCCCAGAGCAGACGGTCAGCAAACACGTGCTGCCGGAATGAACGGACACGTGAGTGGGAGTCCAAACAGCAAAGGAGAGAAGACTCCAGGCAGTGGGATGGACGGAGGCACTAGCAGTGGGAGAGGGAGGCCCTCTCAGGAGCCGGGCAGGGCAGGTGGTGAAGGGTGAGGCCGGGGAGAGGGAAGAGAGCCAGGACACCCAAAGGCAACTGGTGACAGCTTAAGGGGACTGGGCTTTGCCATGGAGGCAAGATGAGGTCACTAAACCCTTGAATCAGAGAAGGAATGTGTTTTAGAAAGAGCCCTCTAACAATCGTGAAGTGTATCAGGACAACACCTGCAGGTGGAGTGGGGACAGGAGGTGAACGCGGTGAGCACTACAAAAAGTGTGCAAATGGAAGAAGAGCAAGACGTGGCAGATGCTGAGGCAACAGAGCCCTCAGGGCTAGACCCGAGCAGATGCGTATCAGTCGGGGGCCAGTCTGAGGTGAGGTCAAATATCTGGCTGAGGTGACAGAGAGGCAGAAGGAAGACGCTGGAGACAGAGTTGTCCCTGTGTATTCCCCACCCCTCAACACTGGGAACGAGGTAAGAAAGACCCCTCTCACCATTTCTAGTCATCGTGCCTGTGACCTGGGGTCTAGCCAGCGCACCACACTGATGGCTCAAAGAGTTTATGTATCTTTTAAGCCTCATCAATGAGGGAATAAAAGAGCGAGTTGTATATGAATGTTCATAGCAGCATCACTCACAGCAGCCAAAAAGTAGAAACAACCCAACTGGTCCATCAACTGCTAAACGGATGACAAAATGTGGTATTCCCTGTACCACACAATGCACTGTTATTCTGCAGTGAAAAGAAATGAAGTACTGATTTATGCTACAACATGGATGACCCTGGAATAAGCCAGCCACAAAGGGACTATGTATTGCACAATTCCACTTACATGAAATGTCTAGAACTGGAAAATTCATATGGACAAAAGTACATTAGTGATTGCCTCAGGCTGGGAGAATTTCTGGCAAATGCAGAGGGACTGCTCGTGGGCATGGGGTCTCTTTTTGGGTGATGAGAATGTTCTAAAATTGATTGGGGTGAAAGCTGCACAACTTTATGAATATAAGAAGTCACTGAATTGTATGTTTTAAGTGGATAAAATGTATGGTATGTGACTTATATTTAAAGAGTTGTTCCTAAAAAAAAAAAAAAAAGGGCACGGCACCCTGCCTGGTATGGCTCAGTGCATTGAGTGTTGGCTTGCGAACCAAAGGGTTGCTGGTTCGATTCCCAGTCAGGGCACATACCTGGGTTGTAGGCCAGGGCCCCAGCAGGGAGCGCACAAGAGGCAACCACACATTGATGTTTCTCTCCCCCTCTCCCTCCCTTCCCCTCTATCTAAAAATAAATAAATAAAATATTAAAAAAATTTTGATTTTGGCCTCTGGCCAAGATGGAGGCGTAGGTGGAAACACTGTATCTCTTCGCACAACCAAGTTTATGAACAACAAAAATTCAGAAACCAGAACCCAACCAAAACAAAATTGAACTGTACCGAAGTCTGACAACAATGAACCATTCATCCAGACCGGTAAGAGGAGCAGCTGGCAGAGAAGGGTCACAGCGGGAAAAAGTGGCAGAAGGAAAAAGTGGCAGCAGGAAAAAGCGGCCAACTGACCCAGGCGTGCAGGCAGCGGTCGGCAGATCCCAGGTGTGGGGCAGCAACGGGCAGACCCACTGAGGGCGCAAGGTGGCTGGCTGACCATGGTCACACATTGCGCACAGATAAACCAGGCAAAGGAATGAGCAGTGAGACAGACTGCACAATCCAGGACCCTAGCGCCAGGAAATAACGCCTAAAGCACCAACTGGAAAAACTTTTGGGGGTTGAGGTGCCAGGAGAGGCTCCCAGGCTCACAGAGAGTTTGTTGGAGGACCCACAGGGTCCTGGAGGGTGCACAAGCCCACATATCCGGGAACCAGCACCAGAAGGGCCCAATTTGCTTGTGGGAAGCAGCAGAGGGGACCAAAATCCAAGAGACAGCAGAAACACCATGCCCCTCTCTGACCCCGCCCCCACATACAGCGTCACAACACAGCAACCTGGGCGGCCCCACCCTGGTGAACACCAAAGGCTCCGCTCCTCATACATAACAGGCGCGAACAGAGCAAAACATTATGGCTCAAGAAGAACAGCTCAAAACCCCAGAGCCAATACTTCTAAGCGACCAAGAGATAGACAACCTATCAGATGCATAGTTCAAAACACTGGTGATCAGGATCCTCACAGAACTGGTTGATTTTAGTCACAAATTAGAGGAACAAATGAAGGCTAAACTCATTGAAATGAAGGGAAATGCACAGGAAACCAATAGTGATGGAAAGGAAACTAGGACTCAAATCAAGGGAGTGGACCAAAAGGAAGCAAATAATGGCCCAACAGAAAAGAGTCAAGAAGCAAGAATTCAAAAAAATGAGGAGAGGCTTAGGAACCTCCAGGACATCTTTAAACACTCCAACATCCGAATTATAGGGGTACCAGAAGGGGGAAAGGCACAGCCACCAGTGGAAAATTTATCTGAACAAATAATAAAGGAGAACTTCCCCAATCTGGCAAAGGATATAGACTACCAGAAAATCCAGGAAGCTCAGAGAGTCCCAAAGAAGTTGGACCCAAGGAGGAACACACCAAGGCACATCATAATTACATTAGCTAAGATTAAAATGAAGGAGAGAATCCTAGAAGCGGCAAGAGATAAGGGGACAGTCACCTACAAAGGAGTTCCCATCAGACTGTCAGCTGATTTCTCAAGAGACCTTATAGGCAAGAAGGGGCTGGAAAGAAGTATTCCAAGTCATGAAATCCAAAGACCTACATCCAAGATTGCTCTATCCAGCAAAACTTTCATTTAGAATGGAAGGGCAGATAAAGTGCTTCTCAGATAAGGTCAAATTCAAGGAGTTCATCATCACCAAGCCCTTATTTTATGAAATATTAAAGGGACTTACCTAAGAAAAAGAAGGTAAAAAATATGAACAGTGAAAGAACATCAAACTCACAGTTATTAACAACCACACCTAAAACAAAAGCAAACTAAGAGGACAGCTAGATCAGGAGTGGAACCATAGAAATGAAGATCACATGGAGGATTAGCAACAGGGGAGTGGGAGAAGGAGAAGGGGGGACAAGGTACAGAGAATAAGTAGCATGGACAGTAAGTAGAAAATAGACAGGGGGAGGGCAAGAATAGTATGGGAAATATAGAATCTAACGAACTTGTGACACATGGACATGAACTAAAGGGGGAGAATGAAAGGAGGGGGTGTGCAGGGTGGAGGGGAATGAAGGGGTAAATGGGACAACTGTAATGGCATAATCAATAAAACATATTTAAAAAAATTTTTTTAAAGGCATGGGTCAGAATGGGGAAGGAATGGGCAAAAGACTTGAGTATATATTTCACCAAATAAGACATAGAAGAGCTAATGAGCACATGAAAAAGTGTTCACCATCATTAGTCATTAGGCAAAAACAAATCAAAACTATGAGACATCATTACACACCCCTCAAATGGCTATAATAAAAACAAAAGACAGCAAGTGTTTGTAAAGATACAGAGAAACTGGAACCCTCATACACTGCCGGGGATGTAGAATGGTCTGGTCCCTTCGGACAAGTTCTGCAACTTCTTAAAGTTAAACTAAAACCCCTTACAACCCAGCAATTCCAACCCTAGGCAGCTACCTAACAGACTGAGAACATGCCTCCATGCTCTCAAGGACTCAGACACAGGTGTTCACAGCAGACTTAAGTGTAAAAGCCAAACCTGGAAACGGTCCAAATGTCCCCAGCAGTAACTGGACACACGACCCTGGCATATTCATACAATGGAATACCAATCAGAATTTGAAAGGGATAAAACACTGACACATTCTACAACATGAATGAACCTCAAAGTCATGCCCAGTGAAAGAAGCCCAACAGAAAAGACCATATACTGTATTATTCCACTTATATGACAGAAACCAGATCAGAGATTGCCCAGAGCTGGAGGCTGGGTGATGGAATTGTTGTAAAACTAGGTTGCGTGATGGATATACAACTATAAATTTACTTAAAAAAATCATTAAATTATACACTTGAAATGGGTAGATTTTATGGTATGTCAATTAGATCTCAAAAAAGCTGTTAAAAAGTTGACAAGAAAGATGACAGGTTCCAGCCAAGGGGCCTGCAGGACCTGTGAGGAAAGACACCCAGCTGGCAGTCAGACATACGAGAGCTGCAGACCAGCTTTGCCAGTCACGGACTCTCGTACGGAGAAGGATGTCGTCAGTGGAGGAGTCACAGAGGGGGAGGAGAGGATGGACGGGGAGGGGCTCCGAGGACTTCCCTAGGGAAGGGTCAGGTGGAGAAATAGAGACCCATGAAAGACTGAGAAGGAACAGCTAGAGAAATAAGAAGAAAACCTAGAAAAAGCAGTCTCTTAAAAACCTAAGAAGTGTGTGGAGGAGAGAGAGGGCCTCTGGTCATAAAGGTCCAGGGGCGGTGAGATGAGCGTGCAGGGAGACAGCCAAGTAACCAGAGGTGGGGGCACGCACTGGGGACTGCAGACCAGCTGCAGCTGGAAGTGGGCAGGAAGGTGAAGGGAACAGAAGCTCTGTGAAGGGAAGAGGGCGGGAGGGCTCGATCTGCCTGCGCTGTCAATCCCAGCAGAGCTGTCTGCCCTCACTTTGAGGAGCAGAGATTAGCCAGAGTTCAGGGCGCAAGGATCTGCTCAGCAGGCATCTCTGCAAATCCTCGCCACACCCTCCTCACCAGTGGCCAGTTCTTAGCTGGCAAGTTCAACAAGGGGCCCTCCGCGAGGCCAGAAAGAAAATGGGAAGCCGGGGCCACCTAGTGCTATGCTGCCCACTGCGAACTCTGGTTACTCACCTTTTTACCCTCCAAGTCTGCAGATGTTAATAATTCAGGTCGTTTCTCTATTACATTAATTTTATCTTCCAAGTGGTTAGCCTTAAAGATCTTAGAGATAAAATTTAAAAGAGTATTATTTTCTGTCTAGAAAACAACATCTCCAAGTTGCTTTATCTGTCTGCAGTCTTCTGGCTGCGTAGTTCTGGAGCACTACTTTCATCTGCTTTGTGGAAATTCTCCCCTCCAGGACATCCTATACACCGAGGGATGAGATCACTAGCAAAATGTAACAGAAAACTAAATTTCTCTCGCAGGCAAATCAACAGGACCTAACAATGGTGTGCAGTTCTGGTGGAGGTGGGCTGTCCTTCAGAGGGGAAAGCAAGCGCACTCGTTGGCCAGGAGGAGAAATCCCATCATAGAACCAACCAGACAGACCAGCCTGTGAGCATGACTCCCTGGGCGCTGTGTCCGGGGACCAAATCACACACTCGGATGTTTACCACGATTTAATTCTTTTAGTTTCACGTGAAGTGAGGAGAAAAGCTTATACGTCTTCAGACAATGAACAAAATGAAGTCTACATGTCTGTTTCTATCGATGACAACCCTAGAAGACTCCTGGGCCAGTTCTCGAGACTGGAGCACAGACAGCTCTCACTGCTATACTTCTGGTTCCCTCAGTTCCGACTCTACTTCAAAGCAGTAAGTGCCAGACTCAGAAAGGCAGGCACCATGGGTTCCCTCATTTTTTCAGTAAATACAATTATCACTTACTTTTTTCATCAGTCTATGAGAAGCTGCTGAGTTCTCTACTGTAAATACCTAGAAAGAATATCATGCTATTAGTTGGAGATTCACATAACAGAGAAATTAAAGACGGAAATACGACAAGATTATCCCAAGGCAGAAGGCACCACCTACCCACCTCAACCCATGTCCATCGCCTGCTAGGACGGCACCACACTCTGCACTGACCCTAGAGCCAGGTGGCGGCTCAGACAGAGGAGGACTGTGGTACAGGGCACTGCCACAGCCTGACTCCTGCCCGCACATGGAGCAGTAAACCCCCAGCCTCAGAACCAAGCACGCTACACATATGGCAGCTGCACTTGCAAAGAGCTTTAGTCACAGAACTGTGTCCCCAGACCCCATGGCACCCTAACCCAAAAGCTGGCTCAGGAAGCTGACAGAAAGGCACATGTGCCCAGTACCTGCTCTGCCCCAAGGTAATGGGCCAGCACGGAGAGCAGACTGCCGTCACTGACACACAGGCAGACACTGTCTGGCTTCAGCACCTGCCGGAGAAGAGCAACTTCAGCACAAGTTTTCTTACAGTGTGTTAAGGGATTCTTGTCGGCAAACAGACAGACCTTGCTGCCTGGCTGGGTCTTTCCCAGGCCCCAGCAGCAGCCGGTTCCCATCCTCGAGCACACCCACCTCACTCGCCTCTGCCCTTCCGGACCCCACTAAGAGGAGAGACCCTTCTGAGGCTGTCCTAGAAGGCCCACTTGCAGGCCCGCCCCACTTTCCACGGCCACCTCCCAGTCCATAATGACAGGCCTCTTCCCTGTCTAGTCACAGCACAGACAGCTGTGGGCCTGCTGAGTGACTCACCAAAGGCAGGGATGCCTTTATGGGACACAGACCTGAAAGAAACTTGGGACAGCTGGGATCCTCACCACCCCAACACACGCATGTCCACTTATTTTCTGCACACAACTGCAAGCAGCCCGAGAGACTCCCCTCTAAATCCCAAGTGTGGTCCCCATGCCGAGCGGCCCCTTGCTATTGGCAGTGGGGAGAAAAGGTTCTCGGGCAGGAAAGTTATACACCTGCCTTTTACATTTCGAAAATTTTAGAAAGGAGGCAGCAGATGACAGGAAGAATGGGGTGGCTGGATCCACTGGATCACCCACAGGAATTGCTGGTGATCACAAAGGCACAGCGTCCAGAGGGACAGAGGCAGGGCCAAGGGGAAGCAGTCAGCTGAAGGTTCTCACAGGAACCAAGAACAAGCCCCCTGGGGGCCCAGGAGGAGGACCCCAGGCTCTCCTGCAAGCCTACCCGGCGGCTGAAGTCACCGAGGCAGCCCGGGGAGCACAGAAAACAAAGGCAGCAGACCCTAAGTGCGGGTGAGCTGTGGCCCATGGACAATCTCCTTCTTGCCCACAGGCTCCCAGGGGACTAGACACATACCGTCCTCAGGGCCTGCACATATCGATCAGTTCTGTCCTGATCGTTGATTTCTCCAAACCGAGGCCGGTTCCAAAGCAGGTGGGCCTGGCAGTCGCACACGGGGCGTGCCGGGGAGACTCTGCCATTCTTTTCGGAACTGGGCCAGGAAATGAGAAGTCAGAGTGGTGAGTGTGAACTGCTGGACGCCAGTGAGCATGAAAACATGGCACAGAGACCTGCCCCTGTGAAATCGAAATGGGCCTCAGGGTACATGCCTGAGTCTAGGGCGTAGTCTAGACATTGGCTCTCAAGGGCCCTCAATTCAAGACTCTCAGGATGTCTGTTCCAGATGGGGCCCCACAGTGGGACAGCCCCTTCTCAGCGCATGCAATGGGCGCTGATACATCCAGTCACACACTTGCTCCTATCTGTTCAGACATAAATGTGCCCTCTCGTGCCTCTATAATTCCCCATTATAGCCACAAACATTTCTATAAACGGGCAATTTACATACATGCGCAGTATCACAGGCCCAGTGCCAACCCCACGAGGCTCGGGGCCTACCTGGTCCTCTGAAGGCTGTACCACACACAGTAGTCGTCGTGGTGGGCTACCAGGCAGAGGGCCGAGCCCTGGACCACGGGCTCCTCTTGTGGCAGGAAGTACACACACTGCATCCAGTGGTCCCGCCACTGAAACAGGAAACAGAATCAGCGGTTGCTCAGCTACAACTGCAGCGCTTCTAATCCACGAGCTAAACCTCAAGCCAAAACAACAGTTTGCAGGAGACCACAGTGTGGACTACAGACAGCTACTGTGGGCAGACAGGTAAAGCAAATCCTCAAGTCAGAGAGGCTAATGGCCGGAAAGCTTGCTGGACCACTGCTGGCTTCACGGGGATAAAATGTGGCAGAGGGCAGGGGTCTTTAGAAGGGCTTGGGGAAGGGACTCCAGGCCCTCCCATGTGTGGGGTGTGGGAGGCGGGCTAGAAAGATGGAGAGAGGAAGAAGAGAGAAAACAAATATGACAAATGTTAACAATTGGTAAATTTAAGTAATGAGCTCATCAGTGTTCATGTTCACTTATTCTGTGGATTTAAAATGTTTCAAAATGGTAAATTGGGAAAACAGTACAGGAAGGTTTTGTTTTATTCTTTTGACTTAGTTTTTAAAGAAGTGAAAACTACATTGTGAAACATGATTTACAGTGATGTAGACCAGGGGTGTCAAACTCATTTTCACCAGGGGCCACGTCAGCCTCGCAGTTGCCTTCAAAGGGCTGAATGTAATTTCAACTCCTTAGCAGTTAAGCAGTAGTTGCATTTATACAGCCCTAAAATTATTTCGGCCCTTTGAAGGCAACCGTGAGGCTGATGTGGCCCTCGGTGAAAATCAGTTTGACACCTCTGATCTAGAGTCAACCTTTTAATAAGCTGTATTCATCCGTTTTGATGCCACAAACCCCAAAGAATAAAAATATATAGGATTCTATTCTCTAAAAAACAAAAAGAAAAAGGAAAAAGCTACATTCACATAAAAATGCATGTTACAGAATTATTTATACTAGCAAAACCTGGGACCAAACCAAATGTCCAGCAGCTCAGAAATGCATAAAAACTCCTTACACAGAATATGTGACATTTAAAATGATGAAATGATGAATGCGACAGTTAAAATGATGAACATGAAGACTATGAGGCATCAGGAAAAGAACAAAAACTAGTCTGACAAAAACCTATACATGTGGAAAGAGAGCAAGGTAAGGGAGATCTGTGCGGTGGTAGGCCCTCGAGGGACTTGATGCATTTTTATCTTATATAATGAGGTTTATTACACTTAAATCTTTAAGCTTCTTTTTAAAACAGAACGACTGCCCTCCACAGCATATGCCTGGCTCAACTCTGATGAGACACTACCTGCTCACTCTATCAGGACTGCATCCTACCCTACCTACTCCCAAATTTAGCAAAAAGGCAGGTGAATGACATTCCTTGAATCTAAGATGTCTATTTGCACATAAAAGCTAAAAAATGAAAATCTAACCAGATACTTCCTGGAAAAAATAAACAGTAACAGAAGGAAAAAATAGGTTCTCAGAAAAGCTGTTATTCTTTCCCTACTATGCAAATTAAGCCTCAGACAAAAGAAGCCTCCCCCTAACCCCTGCATGCTCCCATGGTGCCTCCCTGCCGCTGGGTCCTTCCCACACACCTGCCTTCGAGGTCTCAGTGCTAAAGAGCCACTGACAGAACCCACTAAGGGAAGACAGACTGAATGGATTTCAGATCAAGAGCGGTTTAGTGGAGTCAGGAGGGAGAGTCATTAGCAGCTCTTTGAATCCTAATAGTCCAAAAGTCACTGCTGGTAGAGGAAGGACACAAGCCCCACAGCTGGGAGACCTGGGAATGAGCACCCACCACAGCTGCCTAGACACAAGGTCCTGCTCCAAGCACTGGGTCAGGCCGTTTTAGTTTGGACATTATGCAGTTACCCGGCATGTCTTACATGAGGATCGGAGAAGAAAATATACATAGTGGCATTCTGAAGGTAGGCAGGTGGAAAGTATTAACATTTTTATGACATTCTTAGGCTAATTTCGTAACGGTTGCACTCCTGGAGAGGAACAAAGCAGCCCGGGCCAATCTCGACTCTGTTGAAGAATTCTCGCTCACTCAAACACACACACTCAGCCTGCAGAGGACAGAGGCAGTGGGAAAGGGAAGTTCAGCCCACTGTCTGGATACACGCCTGCCTGCCTGGGCTAGGAGACTGGAGATGGGGCAGCTCACAAGCCCAGGGGAACTGACCGCAGTCGTGCGGCAGTCGTGACCCTTTGGCAGAAGCAGTATCTCAGGCAGCGAGGGGGCTGCTAGGGCCTTCCCTAAGTCACCCGTGTACACCTAGAACCAATCAAAACAAAGCCAGTGCCCAGGTAGTGGTAACAGGAAGACGGGACCCAGAGGAAGGGGCCCAGGAAGAGAGGGAAGCTTTGATTCCTCAGCCCTGATGCACCTTCCCCGAGTGTGTATGTAGAAACTCAAAAGATAAACTCAAAAGATATAAAAGAGGCATGCATGAGCCCTCTCGGGGCAGCTCAGTTTGCTGGAGCATCAACTCAATATGCCTAGGTTGTGGGTCTGATCCCCAGTCAGGGCACATACAAGAATTACCCAATGAATACATAAGTGGAACAAATCGATGTTTCTCTCCCCCCCCCCCCCATTCTTCTCTCTGTCTAAAATCAACACATTTTTTAAAATTTAATTATTGTTCAAGGACAGTTTTCCGTCTTTTACTCCCATCCCAGCCCACCCCCCTCAATACATTAAGAAAAATAAATTAAATAAGAGTCATGAAGTAAAAAGTCTCCTTTCTACCCCTCACCTTCAGCCAGCTTCCCAGAAGCAAGCATTTTTACTGATTTCTATGAATCCTTCCAAAGATACCCTACATACACACATACACACACACACACACACTCATCTACACACAGTCTTATTTTTAAAAACACCAGTGTTGGCATAACACATCCTGTTCTGTGCCGCTATTTCTGCCTCACCTAATGATACGTCCCAGAGATTGTTCCACATCAGTTCATAGAGAGCTGCCTCATTCACCAAATGTGGGGTCATGAACTTAGCCAGTCCCCTACTGGTGCCCTCTGGAGTGTTCCAGTCTTTTCTACTAAATCATGGCTGTAGTGAATATCCTGGCACATGTCAACCTACACATATGCAAATCTATCCAGAGCCCAAATGTCTAGAAGTGGCATCATTTTCCATCCTGACAAACTGGCCTTGCTGAGCGCCAAGGATGCTCTGAGGACCACTTCCTGCTCTTCCCCACAGCTCTGCCAACAGTCTGCTTCCTGACTTCTTGAATTTTATTCACTAATAGGTGAAAAATGGTATCTCACTGCAGTTCAAATCTTCACTGATCTTATAAGTGAAGCGGCATGACTTTTCGCATGTTAGAGTCCTCTGTTTCCTTTTCTGTAGTTCATGTCCTCCATCCACTTTCAACTGATCTGGGAAAGGTAAATTTTGAGCTCACACAAAATGAGGCTGTAGACAGGCTGTAGTTCTCTATTCCCAGCTGATCTAATGAAGAGCTAACCACCAAAGCTTCCCTATGGTTTATGTGTCCACTGGTGCTGACCATGAACTTGGCCTGAAATGTCTATCTTATATCCTACTATAGCTAGCCTTGCTTTTTAAACAAAACAAAACAAAAAAAATCTCTTCTTTGATTCTGACACAATCCCTCTGGCTCTAAATTCTTGTGAATCTGAAGGTCAACATGCTACTTTCCCACAACAAAAAGTGGACAAGTTTCCTGATTTCCATGAAAACGTGCTCAGCTCCTGCCTCTTACCTGGAGCTCCTGTGGGTGTGAGTGTGCCCAGAATGGGGCCATGGTGCACTTGATCTTCCCCTCAGGGTCCATTTCAATGTCCCACCAGGAGAGAACCACCTGAGCTCGGCCAGATGCCAGAGGTTCAAACCGCCTGCGATGGCAGGCTGCCGAGCTACTGACGGGCTTGCTGAAGTCCACACTGCGGGAGAATATTCAGAAACTTAAGCATATTTTAAGCTCGCACACTCCATTTTTAAGCTTTTATGGTGACCGCCCCAGCAATGAGACTTGTCTGCAATGGACTCCTGCCTTCAGAGGCAAGGGACATCAGTAGGGTTCCTTTCCAGTTGAAAAGAACTTCCAAAAGACCCCACTTCCACCAAATTTCTCAAAGCGCCATCACCCGGGTGCTCCTTGGTACCTGAACATAGGCAGCACATCGCTAAGGACAGTGAAGTCAGCCGGTGGCACCTGGTTCAGCTGAATGTCATAGACAGAGGGTGCACCAGGGCACTCGTCCAGCTCCGAGGGAGGGACGATGACCCGCTCTCCAAGGCTGGTCTGAACGCGAACGGGAAAGAGCTTGTTCCATGACCACATCCTTCTGGACTCCACCAGCTGTGCATAGACTGTGGCTCTGTGAGGCACTGCCTCGCAACTTTCCTAAGTTTATATTAAAAATAAACAAACAAACAAACAAACCAGGCACTTTGACGCACAGTAATTCCACCTGAACAAAAGAGGGTTATTCCTGCCCTGGCTGGTGTTGCTCAGTGGATGGTGTGCTGGCCCGTGAACCAAAGGCTCGCTGGTTCAGTTCCTGGTGGGGGGCACATGCCTGGGTTGCGGACCAGGTCCCAAGATGGGGGTGCACGAGAGGCAACCACACATTTGATGCTTCTCTCCCTTTCTTTCTCCCTCCCTTCTTCTCTCTCCAAAAATATATAAATAAAATCTTTTAACTCCCCCCCCCTCTAAATAAAAATAAAATTAAATATAAAAAATAAAAAATAAAAAAATAAAAGAGGGTTATTCTTTAATATCAGGCTAGTTTAGAAACATCTAATACCTTATTGCCATTAGCATAGTCAACTATTTTCGGCCAAATATCCTTGGGAAAGAAAAAAAGATTTGAAAAAGGATTACATGTTACGCCTAAAATGATTTATGTCAAATAAGTTCCCCGCTACCTGACACTCTTAAATGCTTCAAAAATAAACCTTAATTGTCATTATGCTGATTAACTCCCACACAGATTTTGAAGAAAGAGCCCAATTCTTCCTGCTGGGCCCTAATTCTGGCACTGGGCTCAAAGCTTTTCTTCAGTGTAGCTCTTGCCCAGACTCCAGAACCTTCTCTCACAGCCCAGTGGACAAGTGTCCACCCTCAACTAACTGAACCCCAGCCCCACCGGGCACTGCCGACCACTGCGCCTCACTCCTTCAGCCACACCCACCGCACGCCGGGCACAGGACACGCACAGCTGCTATCACAGCAATGACGAGCCCGGTGCTTCAGCACCAGCGAGCTCTCGTGCCAGAGACCCTTCCCTGCGAGGAGGGCAGGATATTAGCAATATCCCTGGCCTCTACCCACAACGTAACTTAGCACTTCCCTTGCCCGATGTGACACTAAAAATGTCTCCACATGTGTCTCTGGATGAGAAGCACTGCTCCAGCTGGACTCTCACGCCCCTGCCCATCCCTCCGTGAGGGGACTCACCCGAGACCTGGTCTGGACTGCCTTCTTTCTCCCTCCACATAAAAGAAGAACCTTAACCACTGTCTTACCAAATACATGGTATTTGGTAAATACCACGTATCCAAAGGCCTCTTGGCCCTTCCTCCCCAGCTGACCCTCAGACAACTCAAACTCTGTCTAAACTGGACAAGTCTGCCCTGGCCGGTATGGTCAGTGGGCTGAGCACCAACCTATGGACCAAAAGGGCACCTGTTTGGTTCCCTGTCAGGGCACATGCCTGGGCTGCAGGCCAGGTCCCCAGCTCAAGGTATTCGAGAGGCAAATGATCGTCTCCCTCCCTTGTCCTTTCTCTAAAAATAAATAAATAAAATCTTTTAAAAATATTTGATTTATTCATTTATTTTTAGAGAGGGGGAAGGGAGGAAGAAAGAGAGGGGGAGAAACATCAATGGGTGGTTGCTTCTCACACACCCTCTACTGGCGACCTGGCCCACAACCCAGGCATGTGCCCTGACTGGGAATCGAACCAGCAACCCTTTGGTTTGAAGGCCCATACTCAACTCTCTGAGCTACACCAGCCAGAGTAATAAAATCTTAAAAAATAAAAAATAAAAAATAAAAGGGACAACTCCAACTTCACCCATTTCTCACCTTCCCAGGCCTGGCCTTCCCAGTTGACAAGGAGCACCACCGTCCAATCCCGTTGCCCAAGCCCTACACCCTGGCACCCCCCTCAGTGCCTCCCATCTGCCGTGACCACCCTTCTCCTCCCTGAGTCTACCTCCCCAGGCCCATTTCTACAGCCTTACCTGAGCCCCACCTCAGTCCAGTGCCTGAATGTCTCCTACCATCTTTCTGCCTTCGGTCTTGGCCCCCCCCCCCCCCCACTGCTTTCTTCAGACCTGCCTGCACAGAGCAACCCCTGCTCAGAACCCTCCTGTGCTGCCACGCTGCCTTCTGGAGCACGGCAGCCCTTCTTGGTCAGCCACCCAGCCACATCTCTAACCCCACCTCCGCACTACCCATCCTCCAAACTACTTTCTAGGTAGTGCAGGATCTGGGAGCCACCAACTCATCTTCATGTCTCTGCGTGCTCTCCTCTGCTGTAAATGCCCCCCACACCTGCCAGGCTGACACCTGACCACTCTTCAGGACTGACTCTACTGGAGCTCCATCTTCCTTGACCCCTCACCTTCCCCCGACAGAGTGGGCAGGATCTCACCCCACTGACCACCATCAGTGTGGAACTCAAACTGTACTGTGATGACCTGCTCACCTTCGTATTCTTGGTACCCAAAAGAGTGCCTGACAAAATAAAGGTGTTTAATAAATGTGTGCTCTAAGATCAACCCCTGGGTACCGTGGACTATCTATCAGACATGTCAGCACCCCAGTTTCGTGACCTCCAATGAGACAGTAAGGGGGTCAGGACAACGGAAGCTTTTGTGTGCCAGCCTGAACTCCTTGAGCTCAGACACACGTGGGCAGATGGGGACAGTGATTACAGGGGACAGTGCATACCAGGCTGCTACAGGCCAGCTGTCCTCAGTTTCTGAGGACAGCTATCTGCCTACCTTTTTTTTTTAAGATTTTTAAAAATTTATTAGATTTTAATAAAAATTTTCCCTTCCCCTCTCTCCCCTAGAGAGAGGGGAAGGGAAAGAAGAAAGAGAGGGAGAGAAACATGGATGTAAGAGGAAAACATTGACTGGTTGCCTTTCGCATGCCCTCAGCCAGGGACCTGGCCTGCAACCCAGGCACGTGCCCTGACGGGGAATCGAACTGGTGACCTTTCACGTCGTGGGATGACACTCAACCAACTGAGCCACACAGGCCAGGGCTGTCTGCCTTCCTTTTTAATAAATGAATTAAAGAGAGAAAACTGGGCAACGTCAACATAAATTCTAAATATCCTTGTTTCCTTTCTGCATCAGGGTTATATCTAGTTGGTGGTTTCAATGTGGAGAAATAGAAATTGCTGTTACTGTAGTTTCTAGAAAAGGGTTTTACTCGGTGGAAATGATGCGACGTCCCCCAGAGTGCGGGGGTCTACGGAACTCCCACTCCCACGTGGACTCTGGTCCCGACCGCCCTGGCAGGAGCCCCCTCCTCACTCTGGGCACCAGGAACCCACAAGGAGGGCTCCTGACCGGGCCACTGCAGTGCCCACTGGGCGGTGCCAGCAGAAGCAGCAGGCACAGCTCCTTGGCTGGCCTGTGCCTCAGGGTTTCCACCCCCGGTTTATGTCCATATAAAAGCAAGACCGATATCTCCAAGATAACATCTTCACTGCCTCTCTCTTTTCTTTTTTAAAAAAAAAAATCCTCACCCGAAGATAGATTTATAGATTTTTAAAGAGAGGGAGGAAGGACGAGAGAGAAGGAGAAACATGGATTGGTTGCCTCCCTTATGTGCCCCAATCAGGAATCAAACCTGCAACCTTTTGGTGTATAGGACAATGCTCCAACCAACTGAGCCACCTGGGCAGGGCCTCTCTCTTTTCAAAGAAACTGTCAAAGACTGCCACTATGCAAACTCCTGGAATGGCCTGACCTTCAAGGCCTTCTACCCTCTCCTCCATTCTCTGCCCTTAGCCCCCAGGCCCCCAGGCTGATGTTCTCGGTGACCTACCAAACTGGGTCATTGCGCTTTTTCCCATGTGCCTCCCTAACTTCTTCTATCAGCCCTAAATCATATGTCTGTGGTGTTTTGTCTGCCTCTCCACTCAGCCCATCCTGTCCTCACCATCACTGACTGGTGTGGGTTAGAACAATAAGGATGTCTTATAGTCAGTTCTCCTTGGATGCTAGAAGACGTTACACACAGGTGACATTCAAAGAATGTTTGCTAAATTGCACTGAATTTGAAGACAGGTTCTGGCCTTTTGACTCTAACCTACCAAGGGTTGGCATTCAAGGGGCAGAGAAGTCGTAATTGAGGAGAACCAGAATCCTGCGGGAATCAAGGGGTATCCTAGGACATAGGTACTGAGGGCTCAGGCTGTGAAGATCATGGGGTATCAGCGAGAGCTGGGTAAGCTGGCTGAGACCCAGCAGTACGCCGAGGGAGGCTCTTAGGCCCTTACCTGCATGAGGTGCCTGTGTGCATGCTCGTAGGAGGGCAGCGCCCCCTCCCCGATCAGCTCCGTGTCAAACAGCTCCGTGACCAGGATGTTGGCACGGCACGGCATGTCACCATCTGAGAAATACAAGGAAACAGAGTCAGAAGCAAGCAACGGACTAGAAAAAATATTAACAGCAAACAGATGTAGATAAAGGGTTAATAAGTTATTAAATTGAAAGCACATATAAATGCTGAAGTATTTAGAAGTGTCCCGTCTCAACAGATTTTCCAATGGCTTAGCACAACAATTCACACACATACACGTATCTCAAAATGCTGACAACTGGTAAGTCTTGGCTAAGAGAATATGGGGGTTCACTACACTAGGGCTTCTTCAACTTTTCTGTACACAAATGAACAACTATTAAATATTAAATTAGCAAAAATTAAAGCAAAAACTGAACACTGGTATTTCAAACATTTCTAGGCTGCAAAGAGGGAGAGAAAACCAAAGCAAAAAGAAAGGCCGACTGAGTCCCCTGACACCCGGGGTTCACAACCGCCGGTCCCTCACACCAAGTCCCCCCAAATCGGGTTCATTCCTCACTACCAAACAATTCCCCAAATAACAGTTCTTTGGAGGAGTCGGGTTATGGTGGATCTTCTTAACTCCATTTTCTAAACCTCTATAATGTAATGTGATAGAATGTTACTTGTACAATTATCATTTCTAATGAGCCAAGAAACAAAACAGACTTTGGAAGGGGCCACTCATCATGGAGAATTCACTAAACACCCATAATGGCTCATGAATTACAATGGACAGAGCCCACTCACCTTCCCTATGGAGAAGACAGGTCTCATGGGTGGGGCAAGACAAGAGAAGCACTGAAGTGGACCAAAGTGGGGTGCAGCAGAGAGCGTGAGCCTTGAGTCATGGAGACCTGGGCTTTCAGTTTGCTCTCTAGCATCCAGCCCTGAGTGCTGACCACCAGCCACCTCGTCTGTTAAATGGGGGCAATGAGATCTGCCCCACGCAGCCATGGTTAGGCTAGCAAAGGTCAAAACTGTCCACTTCCTATGAAGTACGCTTGTGCTCAACGGCAGTATGATGTGAAAGGAGGCTAAGAAGAGACTTCTGTCCCCTGGCACAGAGATCACCCTCCTACACGGCCCTGCCCATCCTCTCTGACACCATGCCAAACTCCAACTGAAACACGCTACCCCAAACTGAGCCAACCACCCCACCCCCAGGTACCTGCTTCTCCCTCTGATGTCTCTGCCTCAATGAATGGCACTCAGTCCAGAAACCAGGGCATCGTTTTCTAGCTCCAGAACAGTAGGGACCCTGATTGGTCTGCTCTCCACTGTACGCCAGTGCCTAGACCAGTGCCTAGCACCCAGTAAGAGTCAGCGAACACCAGATGAATTCTTCATTCCCCCCGTCACCCTACATCCAATCAATCACCAAGCCCTGCTAATGCTAACTCCTGAATAATTTTTAAGCTAATTATGTAATTAAAATGATTTATTGTACAAATATGCCTCAAATAAACAGAGTTCTATGATCCAATGAATTTCAAGAACTACTCTAGAGAGCCTGGCATCTGGTACGTGAGTGCTGAGGTGGAAGGGTACGCAGAGGGTGCAGCGACCTCCTGAGCAGGGCTGCTCACTCCAGGGGCCTTGCAAGTCTCACCCAGTGACTGGAAGGAGGAACGAATGCCCCCTGTGTCCACTGCTACACATGCCTCTGTGTGTGATCCATCCATCTCTGGGAAACAGGCAAGAAACTTAGATGTTATTTTTTAAAAGGGCTGAAAACAGAACCTTGGAAAACATGCATGTGGGGGGAAAAGAAAGCTGCAAAGGAGGCCTGGAAAGGGAATTACCAGAAAGACCACATGGCAGAAGTCCCAAAGCTGCAGTGTTTGAGAGGAAAAGCAGAGGGAAGACCATTGGCCGTGGTGATAAGAAAGCCACTTTGGGGAAGCAGAAACAAAGTCCCCTTTATGAGGGATTAAGGATCAAGCAAAGTTGGAAATCTACTCACTAAACAAATATTACTGAATCTTCTCATGCCAGGCACATGCAAGTTACGAAGTGGAATGACTCATAAAATGACACAGTCCGTGACCTCAGGATGCTCAGCTGGGTGGGGATACATATAATTACAAAATGATTTCATTGTTGCCGTCACTAGCGCTACCAAGAAAAAGTATCAAGAAAGCATTGTGGGGCCTGGCCTAATGCAGAGTGTGTGTGAACAACACAGCCTGGAAGACAGCAGAGTCAGAGAGAGAGTGACGTGGCTGAGGCTGCTCTGCAGGCCAGTCTCTGAGCTGTCAAAACAAACAAACTTTAAAAAATAAATGATCTCCACCTCTGGCCAAGATGGAGTAACTAGGATCAGACATCCATCTACTGCAGTCAACAAGAAAACCAGACAAAACATATAAAACAAATGTTTTCAGATGTTGAAGAAGAGGCAACACAGTTTGTTTCCCAAGGGAAACAAACAAAGTGAGCCCGCTCCTGCTCTCACTTTTAGCCAGCAGGCACTTTCAGACCTCGGCACAGGGAGTGAGAAAGCAAGCAGGGCACCGCAGTCTTGCTGAGTTAAGCAGACAGCAATCAGAGATGAGGAAAGTGGAGGCGGCTGGGACTTTCAGGGGAGAGAACCAGACAGGAAGTTACACAGGGCTCCCTTTAGGTCTCTTCTGGAAAACATTCACGCACGGGGTATGATTCTAGAAGGCTGGGTAAAGATAACCATGTAGCTCTACACTGAACAATTTCCAGAGCTCACAGCGGACTGGGTAGCAGACCAGTTCTGATGAGCCACACGAAGGCACTCAGCAGTGACCCTGGAAGGGTCATGCCTCACCAGTATGGCTTAGGAGCCATAGAGCAGTAGTTCTCAACAAGGGGCAATTTTGTCTCCACACTTTACCCTGGGACATTTCAGTATCTGGAGACATTCTGGGTTGGCACATATGGGGAGGGAGGTACTACTGACATCTACCGGTTAGAAGCCAGTGATAAACACCCTACCATGTACAGAATAGCTCCCCCTACCCCCCAACCAAGAATTATCAGGCCCGAAATGTCCACAGTGCTACTGTCAAGAAACCATGACTTAAAGCTGCTCTAAGCCTGCTTCAACAAAATTTAAAAACAAGCCTTGAAAGAAGCTTTGAAAGGAAGGCAACAAAATTCAGCACTTAGCAATGCAAAATTCCCACTATACACAGCATCCAAATAAAAATCTCCAGGTATGCCAAGAAGGAAAATGCAACCCAAAACTAGAATAACAGAACCCCTAAAAGACAGAGATGATGGAAATAGAAGATAAGGATGTTAAAACAGCTACTATAGCTCTGATTGGTGTAGCTCAGTGGATTGAGCATGGGCTGTGAACCAAAGGGTTGCTAGTTCAATTCCCAGTCAGGGCACATGCCTGGGTTGCAGGCCAGGTTCCCAGTAAGGGCCACATGAGAGGCAACCACATAATGATGTTTCTCTCCCTCTCTTTCTCCCTCCCTTTCCACTGTCTAAAATTAATAAATAAAATCTTTAACAACAACAACAGCAACAAAAAAGACTACCAGCTTATTTCTCAATAGAAAACTTACAGGCAAGAAAGCCCCTGGAAAGAAGTATTCAAAGTCATGAAAGGCAAGGACCTACACCCAAGATTACGCTATCCAGCAAAGCTTTCATTTAGAATGGAAGGGCAGATAAAGTGCTTCTCAGATAAGGCCAAGTTCAAGGAGTTCATCATCACCAAGTCCTTATTATAGGAAATGTGAAAGGGACTTATCTAAGAAAAAGAAGATGATCAAAAATATGAACAGTGAAATGACAAGAAACTTACAACTATCAATAACTGAACTTAAAAAGGAGGTTAAGAATAGTGTGGAAAGTGGAGAAGCCAAAGAACTTATATGTACTATCCATGACCATGAACTAAGGTGGGGGAATGCTGATGGGAGGTGGGGTACAAGGCAGAGGGGAATAAAGAGGAGAAAAAAATGGGACAATTGTAATGGTATAATCAATAAAATATATTTTGAAAATTATATATTTTTATTTTTTTATTGTTGTTCAGTTACAGTGGTCCCCACTTCCCCCCCATTACTGCCCCCTGCCCTGCCTACCCCCCCCAAAAATTGTTTTTTAATGGAAGAAAAATGTTGACCTGAGGTAGATGCTTCATAGTAAAATACTACAATTTTTAGAAACCAAGGTGATACCCATAACCACACCCCAGAAGTTTCTTTTACAAATCTTCCCATTGTGTTCTCCAGGTATCAGCAGCATGTGAAATTTTATAGTCCAGTTCAAACTCCTAGACTCTAAAAATATCCTGGAAACGTGGAGAGATTGTGCTGCACAGGGAAACCTCCCATGTTAGATGCTGAAGCGGGGTGTCAAAACTAAGCAACACGGTTTCAGCTTCCTACTTAGTCTCACTTCTATCTGATAAAACTTGAAACTCAAGAGAGCTGAGCCACACAAGAACTTCAACTTGCTTAAAGCAAAAGAAGGTTTTGTTTGCATCACAGTGATTGCTCTCGATTCACTCTGGTTTACTCATTACTGACCTGTTTTAGCTAGTAAAGAAATAAACTAGCAGAGAAACACAGTGCTTATCTTCAGACACATGAAAAGGCCGCGTATCTCTCCAATTACCTGGACACACTTATTCCAGGTTAACCTGAATAAGCCTTTTCCTCTCTCTTATAAAAGCAAGTAAAGCTTTCGATACAGTACGTGCTGATCTCACCTGGCCCCACAGTCACCTCCGTAGAATGCTTGTTGATAACCTTGATCTTATCACTGAAGCCATTTTTCTCCACAATCTTCACAGCAGCATCAGCCATAGGCTTGAAAACCTAGAAATTAGAGCCAAAACCCAAGAAAAATTAGCAATCACTTTAATAAAATCCTAACGCCCAAGATTAACAAGCTGTTCCTTGATCCTACTCCTAAAATTTAAAGTAAAAGAGGTCTGCACTATAGAATTCCCTGAATATAGAAAATGTACCTTTGTCATCATTCAAGATATAGGCAAAATATTTCTTTGGGCTGATTTAATTTATAAAAACAGAAGTTCATCAGTATAACTTTAATACTTGATTCTCCAAATGTATGTCATGAAAAAGAATACAAAGGAATGAGATTCCACTGGGTTTAACTGGCAGCTAGGAGTCCCCGGAAGAGGGTGATGGAGTGCAAGGAATTCCAAGGTGACTGCGCTACCTAGAAAGGACAGCAGGTGTCAGTGCCACACTAGAGAGAGCCAGGGAGAGGACTTGCCTCACAAAACCAAGATCTGTGACCTGGGACAAGATGTGTCCAGTGCTCTCTAGAGGAAAGAGAGACTGTTACTGTGTTAGATCTAAGTGTGAGCAAAACTGTTCCAAATCCAGTGCCGGCAGGACACCACCTATATTTTCTTATGGTACTCAAGGCCCTCCATAATACGAACCACCTTGCTCCACACCCCCACCCCCCAAAGCCCATTCCCGCCACAACTGATACTCCCAGCCACGCTCACTATTCCCAGGCAAACCTGAGTCTTCCCTGCCCTAGCCCCACCTGCCGAAGCAAACCCAGCTTTCCAGGGCAGCACAAAAAACCATCTCCAGAAGTCCTCCCTGAACCCTTCACATGTCCCTACACATAAGCCCCTCCAACTCCTACATGCTAGTCTGCTCAATTTAGATTCTACAGCTCCAACCATGTTAGGACCTAAAACAGACAGACAGACAGACATGCAGCCACACACACAGAGTGGAAATGTAAGGAAAAGTGACTGACTGATCCCAATGACAAGACTTCCTTTTTTTAAAGTCTTTTCCTGTATTTCCCACATTTTCCACCATGAACACTTATTTCTTTTACTACAATCAAGGGAGGAATGTTATATTCTTTACACACACGCACAGGGTCCGGCAGAAGTAACACCTGCTTGATCTCACATGAGATGGACAGCAATTTGAACGTTTCATCTAAAATGTCATATCGTGTGCTTGAGTGTGATACTGTTTGTTATAGAATTACATGCTTATGACTTTGTAATAAAAAGGGGGCATTATTTAGCTGGACCCGGTAGAGATGAAACCTCCCCGACAGCACTGCTGTGTTGGGAGTCAACAATCGGGGCCGTGCTCCGCGCTTGGGGCCTGGCAGGCAGAGCTCGGGTCATCGTCACTGTGCCTCTGTCCTCAGCTACAAAATGGCGGTAAAAATGTGCTGCATTAGGTGATTGTATGGACTCACTAAAATATGGCTCCGTTCACACTTTTCTTCTTTCAGCTTATATCAAGCAGGTCCCGTGTGCTCTGTTCTCGCCGCTGGGGACTGAGCTCGTGGAACAAGACTCACTCCCTCCTCGAGGGGCTTTGAGTCTGAGAGGGAGATCAGGCATTAAACTCATGGGCAGTCAGGGCACATGCCTAGGTTGTGGGCAGGCCAGGTTTCCAACTGGGGGGCGCATGCGAGGCAACCACACATTGATGTTTCTCTCCCTCTCTCCTTCCTTCCCCCTCTCTCTACAAATAAATAAAATCTTAAAAAAAAAAAAAAAAGAATAGAATCCCCCCAGCCCCTGAATTCAATCTCCGCTTGGAGCTGGCTGGCTCCCATGTTCTGTGGAGTATACTATCTCTTAATAAATCTGCTTGCTCTTTCTCTCTTTTTCTGCTAAAACTCTCTGCGTGCTCAGTTCAATTGTTTGTGGTTACCAAGAACCTGGTTATCTGTGCCCACCTACAACACTCGGTATTGTTTTCCTTCTTTCTTTTGATGGGGATCTGTCTCGGGGTTGTTCTTTGGGCATATAACACACCTAGCAATTACTTTTCATATGGCTTTAGAAATTCCAGGACCTGTGAGCCACAGTTGAATATAAACAGTGAATGAGTCCCTTGTGAGGTGAGTTCAAATGCTTCATGACTGGCTCTACTAAATGTTCAGGAAACAGTATAACTCCTTTCTTATTCTTTCCCCATCCACTATCAATTCCTTCTTCATCGAAGTAGCAGCTTTCAGCTTTCTCTAACTCTGTAGTCAAATATTCAGGGTCAGTTTTTGACAAGTCTAGAACAGGTACCAAAGGCATTATAAATGTTCCTTTAGCAGCCTCTTTCTCTGCTCAGACACAAATAAGCATGTAAGTACGGGTGTGGTCGGTGCTAACTGCGCACAGGGCTTAGAACAGCGCTGGCACAGCACAAGTGGGAGGTGGCTGTTCTTACGACTTCATTCATGCTTAGGCTTTTAAATATTTCTAGTCATGAGCTAATAATACTGAAAAGATTCCCCTGGATTTGTGCAGTATTAACTGTGGAAGATTTGCTGCTTTTAGAGTTTTTGTTACTGGAGTGGAAGACTTTACATGGAGGTTCTGTCCAGGCACTGCCGCGGATCAAGGTCTCTCCAGGTCACTGGGGCCAGGAGGCCTCCTCATCAAGGTCCCCTCAGTCCTCAGCACATCATGGCCTTGGCCTGTACTCTCTGGTCCTGGGGAGTAGACAGGTGTTAGAGTGCATATTTTGTGGAGGTGAGTGATGAACACACCGACAGTGGAATTTGCTCTGAGGAAGTAGTGAGCTCCCCGTACTCCCAGGTTGCAAGTGGGGGCAGAGGGGTGGAAACGGTGTGCCAGCCCCTTCAACGGCAAGCTCCTCCTGGCTTCTGTTTGCAAAGCCAGAGACCTGAAAGGAAGCAGAAGGGCCAACACCCGTCCTCACGACACGGAATAGGGTACAGCTTCCACGCTTTTTGTCTTGTATACTTGTATGTGTAGGCACACAGGGTCCGGCACAAATAACACTCGTTTTTTATTACAAAATCTTTTACATGTAATTCTAAAATATAATAATATCATACTCAAACACACCATATGACATTTTAGGTGAAATGTTCAAATTTAAACTAGAAATTATCACACTCATATTACACGCCTGCCAATCACACTCAAGCAGGCACACTTCTGCCAGACCCTGCATATTCTTCTTTAAAGAATACCTAGGTGCTTGGCTAGGGGGAAAAAAACTATCTTCACAATCTGTTTCAAATTATTTCTAGGATCTAGCTTGATGTTTTTAGACGTAGTCTGAGGGCCTCAAACCCTCCGTTCTCACCAATCACTTTGCCTCCACCCCATAATCATCACAAGCTCATACCACACCCTCGACCCTCTGACCTGTTAACATGTTATTCAGCTCGTCCGCTGACCCTTCAGGCTCTGACCATGGACAGCCTCCAGATCCCACCCAAATTACTACCTGGAATGAACCCTAAAGTTGGCTTCCCAACATCATCATTTGTGTCCTCCCCTGCCCTTGAATCAGTTTGGAACCTATTTGCAAGTGGTGCATCTGTCTGGTCTATGAGCAACTGAACCCTCCTTGCCAGGGATGAGGAAAGTTAAATGGGATTTAACCTTGTTCTGGACAATGACACCAAAGGAGAGGCTTGCTAGAGATCCGTGGGAAAATTCTTGCTCTTAAAAAGAAAAAAGTGAGGAAGACAGGACCATCCTTTGTTTTCTAGGTATTTGCCACAGAAATCACAGGCTACAGCAGCAAGGAAGGATTAGAAATTCAGTTAAATGAGATAGGAACATGGAAAACCCAAGAGCACAGTCCAATCAATCTGTCAAAAACCGCGTTCTCACTCTATTTCTAACCAGCAGTCCATACATATTCCACACACCCAACAAGAAATGCCATTCTTTCCCACAAAGTAAGCATCTTCCTCCAAGTTCCTCTTACTAGTTTCGGGCATTGCTGCCCCCTCAGATGCTCATGTTAGAAAACTCACACACACTCACACACACACCCTCCCATAAAAGCTATCACTGGCCCTGGCTGGTGCAGCTCAGTGGATTGAGCTCGGGCCTGTGAACCAAAGGATAGCAGTTCCATTCCCAATCAGGGCACATGCCTGCAGGCCAGTTCCCAGCAGGGGACAAACGAGAGGCGACCATGCATTGATGTTTCTCTCCCTCTCTTCTCCTTCCCTTACCCTCTAAAGATAAATAAATAAAATCTTAAAAGGAAAAAAAAGCTATCACTGTTGAGTGAGCTCCATAATTAGGGCCCCGAAGACCAGGGCTCCGATTCCAGCTCTCCTAGTTATTAACTGTGAGACCTAATTAAGTCTTTATCCTGTCACCTTAGTTTCCTCATTGGTAATGAGAATAAAATCTACTTGAAGATATCGAGGCAATCATCCTAAAACAATTTTCTCTGTGTCTGCTCGAAAACCTTGAAAATTCCCCAAAAGGCAGAGAAGTGGCTCTTAACTCTTCTTATGAAATCCCGAGACAACTGTACAGTCCCACAGACATGCCCATGTACATACACATACAATTCTCAGGACTTTCTTTCACAGAGACCTGAAGCCCATTATCCTCATCTTAGGCAATGAACACCCAACTCGAGCCCTGGCTGGTGTGGCTCAGTGGACTGAGCGCCAGCTTGTGAGAGCACCTGGCAAACCAAGACAGGTCACCAGCTCGATTCCCAGTCAGAGCAGGTGCCTGAGTTGCAGGCCAGGTCCTCGGCCGGAGGCATGTGAGAAGCAACCGACTGGTGAATCTCTTGCACACTGATGTTTCTCACCCTCTCTTTCTCGATCCCTTCCCCTTTCTCTAAAAATAAATAAATAAAATATTTAAAAAACAAAAAGCAAGATAGTAGAGTCAATACTCTACCCTGGCACTCAGGTCCTGCAGATGGCTTTGTCTACCATGACGCCCTTTGCCGAGACTCTGGATGACCTGGTCCCCAAACACACCACGGTATTCCCTAGCTGGAAATGCCCACCTTTCTAGAGAGCGGTCGTGAGGATGAGGGCCATGCTGCAGAGATGGCGGGAGAGGCATTGAAAGGAATATTGGGAGAACACCCTGCAGTGCTGACTTCCAAACTTCCTGTGAGAGAGCAACACACCTCTCCCTCGGTTAAGCCACCGTCAATCTGGGACTCTGTTGTTTGCAACTCGATCACTATGTGAACCGAGTTTTGCCTCCCAAACTTGGAATACACACCAGAATTTTAGCAATGGTTAACTTCGAATTAACACACTATTTTTATCTTATATTTAACAAATTTTCTATAAAGATACGTATTATTTGCATTATCAGAAAGGTATGTTTAATGTTTTATTGTGGAAGAGAAATGGCAGATTGCAAAACTATGGGTAAACACAGTAAGACAGCTGGCTCTGCAGGGACATTTAAAGCAGTGCGTCCCAACCTTGCTGCACGTTCTGTACTCCCAACACCCAGGCCACAGCTCAGAATAATTAAATCAAAATCTGGAGGGGGAGCTAGGCATCAGTATTTTTTTTAATAGTTCGTTTTTTATTGTATTTTTTCCATTACCATTTACCACCCCCATACCCTCCTCCACCATCAGCCTTCTCCCCACCCCCGGCAAGCATCAGCATTTTTTAAAGCTCCTCACTGACACTGAGATCCTGACATGCAGCCAAGGCTGAGAATCACTGTTTGGTTTCCTTTTTCTTTGAAGGAGTTTATTTATTTATTTTTAGAGAGAGGAAAGGAAAGGAGAAAGAGAGGGAGAGAAACACCGATTGGTTGCCTCTTGTATGTGCCCAGCAGAGGATCACGCCTACGACCCAGGCGTGTGCCCCCACCAGGAATCAAAGCGATGACCTTTTGCTTTTCAGGACAACACTCAACCAACTGAGCCACACCGGCCGGGGCGAGAACCACTGTTTTCCCAGGAGTAAAGATGCTCCTGGAGGAAGACATTGTATCTGGTTCAGTTCTACAGCCTCAGAACCGGGGCCTGTGCTCGAGACTGAGGAGTGCTCCGGGAATGTCTGTGAACAAATGGAGAGGCAAAGTGCAAGGTGCCTAACAGACTTCTCACACTAGCAGCGGGACACACCTGATGACTGTGGCTTACCTCAATGGCATAGCAGAAGTCGGCACCTGCTGTGACTGCCATCATTGACAACAGTCCGGTGCCGGTGCCAATGTCGAGAACCAAGGCCTTCTGCCCTCTGTGCTTTACCCGGCTCACAGCAGCCCGGATCCCCTGGTAGTACTTTATATTCTAAAAGAAAGGGAGAAATAGCTGTCACTTCGTAGTTGTTATTATAAATAAGTAGAAAGGTGCTTTGTGAAGTTCTGGGGTCACAGTTTGCCACAGCAGTGTCAGTCATGACCTCGTGGCCCTCCTGGCCCCCTGAGGAGCAGCACCGGCTAGCTGAGTCGGGCAGCCCCCCGAGACCACCAGGGCATCGGGTCAGCCTCCCGCCCTTTAGTAAGAGCCTGTCTCTCCCCACCACCACTCTTTCGGAGTCTGCTTGGTGATCCTGGGCCTGGGGCTCTAGAAACGCCTTCTCCTTTTTCCAGCTGTTAGGTACAGACACACACACAAGGATCTAGAGGGTGCTCCTTCCTGTATGGCTGCTGCCCTCATCGGTGTCCTCACAGGCACAGCAGCTGGTTCCAGAGCTCTTGCCAGGGCTCCCGCCAGGTACCGGCCCCTCTGAGGCAGCAGCAGCACTGGAACAGAGATCCCCCTGGGAGATTTGGGCACCGGCTGCACAGGACTGCTCCTCCGAGCTTCTAGATTCTTAAAACCTCAATCTCCTCCCTTTGTTTCCCCAGCCGGAGGCAAGGAAGCTGCTTCCTGCCCTTCCCATCACAAGTTTACCTCTGTCCTCTCCTTTGCCTCCCAGTCCTCCCATACCTGTGTGAACGACTCCCTCTGTTGAAATATGTAGCGTGGCGTTTGATTCCCTTACTGGACTCCAATTCATACAGGCTTTGTGTAAAATATATTTTCCCCCTTGAGAAATTATTTGCAGCATGAAGGCTTTTAGTTCTGGTCTTTAGTGACTTAACAGATACATCTTCCATCTGTAAGTCTGGCTGAATAAGTACCTTCTACTGACAATAACTAAAACTCATGAGAAGATATTTGTAACTCCTTTTAAAGTGTACTGATGACCTGGAAAATTAATACAGAATATTAGAAGGTCAAACAGTTGGGAGTGAACCCACTCCAGGGGAGCCTGGAGGTGACTATCCTACCAGCTGACACCCAGATCACAGCCTGTGAGACCCAGAGCCAGGAGCCCCAGCCAAGTGGAACCCAGATGTCTGACCCACGGACACTAAGATAACTGTTTTAAGCCATTGCATTTTGGGATAATTTATTACGCAGCAGTAGATAACTAATGCAGAACCGGTATCAAAAGGGCAATATTCTCTGACCATAGAGTAATCAAGTTAGAAATCTCAATAACAAACATATAATTAAAAAAAAAAAGATTTTGAAGATTATGAAATTCTAGCTCAGGCTGGTGTAGTTCAATGGACGGGATACCAGCCTGCAAACCAAAAGGTTGCAGGTTCGATTCCCAGTCAGGGCACATGCCTGGGCTGCAGGCCAGGTCCTCAGTTGGAGGAATGCAAAAAGTGGCTGATCGATGCTTCTCTCACACGTTTCTCTTCCTCTCTTTCCCCATCCCTTCCCCTCTCTCTGAAAATAAATAAAATCTTTTTGTAAAAGAATAACTATTTTAAAAATTATAAATTCACAGGTAAAAGATTAAATAAAATGGGAATTAGAAACTAGAACTAAATAATTTTAAACATTACATTTCATAACTCATGGAATGGCTACAGCAATATTCGGAGAAAAATGTATTAGAAAAGACAAAAATGACATAAGAATACACCTCAAAAATTTAGGAAGAGGACTGCCAAAATAAACTCCAAATAAGTGAATAAGTAAAAATAATAAAGAACAAAAATTAATGAACTGAGGCCTAGCCAATGTAGTTCAATGGACTGAGTGCCAGCTGGCAAACCAAAGGGTCACCAGTTCAATTCCCAGTCAGGGCACATGCCTGGGCTGAGGGCCAGGTCCCCAGCAGGGGTGCACAAGAGGCAGCCACAAATTCATGTTTCTCTCCCTCTTTCTCCTTCCCTTCCTCTCTCTCTAAAAACTAAATAAATGAAATCTTTTTAAAGAAATTAATGTACTAAGAAACCAATATAGAGATCAACAAGGATAAAAGTTAGTTATTTCAAAAGACTAATAAAATCAATGAACTGGTAAGACTAGTTAAAAAATGTAAAGAAACAGAAAGAAGTACAAATAACCAAACACTGGGGACAAAGAGGGGGTGTGAGAGCAGGGGAGTGGGTAATATCAACATGTACGTTGTGATATCAGACAGACGAGGAGATCATGAACAACTTTAGCAAATCAATTTTTTAAAAAGTAACATGAAACAGACAACAGGAAATTAGACATTCTACCCAATACACTTGAGCAGCGATTTTTAACCTTTTTCATCTCATGGCACACATGAACTAATTACTTAAATTCTGTAGCACACACCAAAAAATATGTATTTTGATCTGATGAAAAGAAAAGTATAATTTTGATTCATTCACACCAAATGGCTATTGTTGTGTTGGCTGTTGCCATTGTTTTATTTGATGATCTAGAGGAAAAGAGGTCAGTGCCCCCAACTAAATAGTCAAGTATTGTTTATTTTAAAAATTCTTATTTGCCCTGACTGGTGTGGCTCAGTGGGTTGAGCATCACCCTGCAAACTGAAAGGTGCTGGTTTGATTCCTGATCAGGGCACATGTCTGGGTAGCAGGCCAGGTTCGCTGAGGGCATGTGAGAGGCAATTGACCAATCAATGTTCTGTTGCACATCAATCTTCCTCCCTCTCTCTACAGACAAGTAAATAAAATCTTTAAATAAATTTCTTGTAGCACATCAGTTGAAAATCACAGCATTAGAGCAAGAAGAATTGAGATGTGCTCTAGAAAAAAACCAAAATTGTTATTTTTCTCAGATAAGATGAATGTCTTCAAAGAAAACCCAAAATACCTAGAGATAATTATTAGAATTAAGAGAACTCAGATTACAGGATTCCAAATCAAATCAACTGAAATTGTATATATATCAGCAACAGCTTTTAAAAACCTTGGCAAGGGCAGGAGCAGGGCAGAGGTGAGAATGTTTTCTGACGTTGGTCTTTTTCAGTCTGTGCCCCCTCTCCCACCAAGTTCCCTGTCCAGTGAAAGTCCTCCGAGTCATCTGGTCTTCTGACCTGCTCCTTAGGTTCTAAGAAGCATCCCTGGAGGGCTGACTCCCGCTGCCTGATAAGATTGGGGAAAGGGACACCTTCCCCGCCCACCCCTGTCTGCTCCTGGGAGATCAGCGCTGCTGCCCATCCTTTCTCAATACCCAGTTTTGTTGAGAGACACAGCATTTCCCTCAGGTACCTGCAGGCTCATAGGTGTGCGTGCTTTTAGGTAAGCATCACACCAGCACCTTGACTCCAATCAGGACAGTGAGTCCTCAGTCCCCACTGAGGTCCTTTCTGGAACGGTCTCCACCTGTGTGCACAACTTCATGCACATAATTTGCTTGCCATGTATGAGACAGTGATCATACCAGGCTCCCCAAATAAACTCTTGTACTTTTAATTCATTCTGAACTCTCTGAAGCTTCACCCACATCTCTATGGCACCGAATAACTCGTCTGCAAGGCCTCCTATCGACGTAGTATCCATACAGTGGAATATTACTCAGCAATAAAAAGAAATGAATACTAATACATACTCAATATGAACTTTAAAAATATGATGAAGAAAACCAGACACCTAAGGTATATATCATATAAGTTCATTTATAGGAAATTTCCAGAAAAGGCAAAACGATAGACAGAAAGTAGATCAACAGCTGGCTGGCATGGGCACCAGTGACGGGTACACTGACCAGCAGTGCCCGCAGCATCATGGATGAAACATGAGACACATTCACACGGACTACCGAGTCCTGTGGAGGAAAAGGGACGGCACAGCTACTCCCTCAAGGGGTGAGAGCCTCAGAACAGCCTGGCCACCCTCTCAAGGGGAGAGAGTGTGATGACCCTTGCCTAGACAGGCTTTTATTGGGTTTTTTGCACAGGAGTTCAGGTACAACTTATTAATCATGGTCAGGCAGTAAACAGCAGAAAGTATACAAAGAACCATTAGGGCTTCTTCTAAATCAGGGTCTGTCAGCTAAAAGGCTACAGAACCTTGGGAACATAAACTTACTTTCTGCTCCAGCCTGTATCATTTAACTAAAAGCACTGTTAGCAAAGCAGGCTTCACAAGATTGTTAGGAATTCTTTTTCATGACAGATCACCCGGGGAACTTGCCATTCCCAGCACAAGGCTGCACCACCCTCTGTCATTGGTTTCAGGCTTAAGTCAGGCAGAGGAGGCAGAGAGCCAAAGAATTCTTGGAGACTTCTCGCAGACAGACCGAGGACTCAGGCTTCGTCAAAGCCGGGGGGGTGAGGGTCCATCACCCCCTTTCTCCATAGCCCCCCAAGTCCTTCCCTGGGTCCTCCACGTGATCATACCTGTCTTAGGTGATTCCCCACTTGGGGAATCCTTCCTGTCATTGGCCAACTGATCAAGCACTGGGGGCCAGTTATGGAAAAAGGAGCAGAAGTGGTGCTCCTGCCAGGGAGATAAGCTTTGTCTCCTTAGTGGCTTACGGTCCGAAGGTCGCTCACTCAGCCTTAGCCATGGTGGGTTTCAGCTCCGGTAACCAGGCAGGGCGGTCCCCAACACACCAGGACTGACAGAAAACAGGCATGAGATAATGCTATGGGACGACAGTTATTCTAAAACAACAACAAAATGTAAGGCACCATGCGACAGTGTAGAGAGGTGTGTCTACATACCTCTGCCACTAAGCAAGTTCTGATCCCATTTCCTTGTATGCAGAATTGGGGAAGAAGAGCAGAAATTAAAGGGTTAAATAATGAGGAGCTATGAATGGTCTGCCAAGGAGTTTGCATTTTATCCCCAAAACAATGAGAGGCCACTGAAAGGTTAAAGCAGAAGAGTGACATGGTCAGTTGGCACTGCAGAAAGAAACCATGGGCTGCTGCGTACGGGAAGGAAAGGGGGGCCAGTGCCAATAAATGAGGGCTGAGAAGGCAGTGGGGTTGACAGACGCACAGAATTTGATGACACACTGCGGGTTCAAATGAGGAAAGGGGTGCCATCTTTCTGGTTTGGCCAACCGGACGGATGGCAATACCATTTGTCCAAATTCCCTAGAAGCTGGGACAACTGGCATTTTGTAGATGACACTAAAACCAGAGAGGCTCATAGCCCCAAGAGTCTAATAAGAAGCCATGACCATTTGAGCCAGAGAGGAGTAGTCAGAAGCCAAGAGAGACATTCATTCCGCATCCTAAGGCACTCAGGTATGTAAAGAAAATGAGGGCGGCACCTGGTGCCTATGCACTAATGATGCTTAAGAAGGCAGTTCTGTCACAGGGCTTCCACGAAGTAGGCTGAGCAGGGAGCCAGGGCTGGGCGAAGGAGACACCAGCATCGTCTCAGGACCAACCCGAACACAGGCCTTGATCCCTCAGTTTTTAGACTCTCCTGCGTCCTTCTCCTTTAGGCCTCCTGGCTTCTAAACCGTCCAGGTAAGATCGACTTGTCAAGCACTCTGTTAGACCAGGAGATTGTGGACTGCTAACATCCCGAGACCATAACTCAAAAAGGAAAACTCCGACAAAAGGCAAATGAACAGAGGAAAGCTGAAACATAATTCTGCAACAAAAGCCAAATCTGCTTTACAAAATACAGTTTGCAGTGACCTCTACAGATTTTATTTTTATTTATTTATTTATTTTTTAATTTATTTATTTTTGAATGTATAGTTGCCCTTTGCGCATTCCCTGCTGGGAACTGGCCTGCAGGGAACTGGCCTGCAACCCAGGCATATGCCCTGACTGGGAATTGAACCGCGACTGTCTGGTTCGCAGGCCCGAGCTCAATCCACTGAGCTACACCAGCCAGGGCTAGATTTTATTTTTAAATTGCAAACTGACTACACAAGGCGAAATATCATGTAATTAGAGAGTTTTTATCTAGAGATTATGGAGATTAGCTAGTACATCCTACTTTTTTAAAGGTTTTACTTATTTATTTATTTTTTGGAGAACGGGAAAGAGAGGGAGAGAAACTCCAATGTGTGAGGGATGCATCTATTGGTTGCCTCTCACAAGCCCCCAACTAGGGCCCTGGTCCGCAACCCAGGCACGTGCCCTGACTGGGAATGGAACAGGTGACTTTTTGGCTTGTAGGCCAGCACTCAATCCACTGAGCCACACCAGCCAGGGCACCTCGCTTATTTTAAAACTTAATAAACCACAGAGGTCCCCTGGTTTCTCCAAGTTCACACTCAGGTCAAGAGCAGAGCAAGAACAGCCTCCTGACTGATTTCCCAACCTCTACACCAGACTGACTGGCTGTCAGCACCATTCGAACATCATGCCTCCAAGGGGAGCTCATCCCTGCCAGGGGCAGTTTTTAACCTTGTTACAATACACGGTTTCAAAACCACACATCGAGATAACGGTTTCCTTTAACACTTACCCTGTCTTTGTCATGCAGCATATCAGCATAAGAAGATCTAAAAAAACAAAAAGACAGATCAGAACCTTTGCAAACACCAACACATGAGCATATGCACATACACACATATATATATATAAATGCATTCTTAAATCAGATGAAACAAATCATCCAGGTAAATTTTAAACTACTTTAATAGAATTATGTGGACAAAAACAAAAGGGGGGGTGTATGGAAAGTAACCTCACAGGATGATGCAATCACAAATTCCTAAAATAACACACTTTTGAAATAAACCAACCTTGATAAAGCACATAATCTTGTTAACTATCCTATAATCCAATTCCCACCTTGCTTTTTCCCACCTTCACTTATCTTACTTCCCTCCTCAATTTCAAATGCAGAGAAGTTGCAAAACTGTTACTCTCTGGAACATTTGAGATCCTGTTCCCCAGCAAATGTCAGCAGTTTGGCTCAAATAAACCCTTATAAAAATTCCCCACAGTTTGGAATATCTTACATTGACAGTGATATGCTATAATTCTCTGGTACTACATAAAAAATCTCAGACAAATATTTATTTTCAGCAAAAAAACCTCTGATCTAAGAATGCTCTAGTATTAGTCACATTAACTCCAAAGCCACTAATACACTGATCCTGTTATACATCACACATTTTCTTTCCCTCAGAGTAACTCAGACTCAGTTTGTCTAATACTTTACATAATCTTACATATATTTGTATATTTGGATAATCACACATGTAACACTAAGGAGAATGCACCCAGCACTTTCCCTTACGACTCATCGTCAGGAAAAACTAGGAGTTTACCAAACTACAGAGTGTTAAAGGGAGAGTCGATCATCCATGTTCTCAACCACAGCATTTACAAACTTGAAAGCCTGTAGCAAGGTTGGGATGAGTCCTCGGAACTCTGCAGGCCCAGCCCAGAGATACTCTCTGAGAGTTCCAGGTGAGAGCTGAGGCGCTCCAACTAAAGGGAGGACCTCCAGCTTCAAGTCAACATCAGAATCACTGCCCAGCTTATTTTAAATGCAGGTTCCCAGCACACACACAAAGAGATTCTGACCCAGGAGATCAGGCTGCAAGTCTAGAAATCTGTGCTTGAACTGGTGTTCCAGGCAACTGTGACAAAGGCAATCTGTATCCTACACTTTGAGAAGCACTGAACTAAAACAATGAGGTTCTTTTATGACACACCAAGGTTTTCACATCTGAACCCCCCATGGCTGTTTAATTGAAATCTGGTCCTTTATACCTTTCTTCCCCTTTTAAGAAGCACTTGCACTCCCCAGCTTCCCTGCCTCACCACCCACCCACGTCCCACCACTCCACTGACATCACTCTCCCCAAGCACCACTCCGATGGCTAACATCCAGGATTTCTCTGGCCCCACTGGACACTCCCTCTTCCTGAACGCTCTCCTCCTTTCTGTGATCTGGCCATTCCCTCCTGGCTCTCCTGCCTCCTTGGCTATTCCAGGATTCCTTCGGCCTTCTACCTTTCTCATTCCACACCATCTCTGCAACGCTCCCTAACAACTGCAAATTGGGTCCAGATCCACGTATCCGTCCACTGGCATCTCCACTGAATGTCCAATTCCTCCTGTGTTCTTCCCCTCAGGAAACAACAGCTCATCCACCTAGTCACTCTACCCAGAAATCTTGGTGCTTCTTAAATTTTCCTTCCCCTTCCATAACTGCCTATGAGTCACCAAACTCAGGCTTACTCAAAGCTGTCTCCTCCATCTCCACTGTCTTTGCTTTGGGGTTGCAATATCCACCATGCTCCTTCCAACTCACTTTCCACAGTGCTCCCAGTGAGTGTTCCAAAATGCAGTCTACTCCTTTTTCTCCTATGTTTAACATCTCAATCACTCAGACAATACTGTCCAAAGTATTTAAAAAGAAGTATTTTTGAGCCCTTATTCTGTACTAGATATTGTATTTCATTCAATCATCAAACTACCCTAAGATGAGATACATATTACATTAAAACTTTTTCTTCTTCTTACTGTTGTTATTGTGTTGGCGAAAAAGCCCATTTAGTGTTTCCATAAAATAAAAGAGCCCTGGCTGGTGTAGCTCAGTGGATGGAGGCAGGGAGCCTGCAAACCAAAGGGTTATGTTTCGATTCCCAGTTAGGACACGTGCCTGGGTTGCAGGCCAGGTCCCCAGCAGGGGGTGCGTGAGAGACAACCACACATTGATGTTTCTCTCCCTCCTTCCCTTCCCCCCTCTCTAAAAATAAATAAATAAACTCTTTAAAAAAAATAAGAGACACATTTAAAATTTTCACCAATAACTTCATTGATTTTAATATTTTGAGTATGTCAGCTATCTCCCACGTGGTATAACACTGACTCCTCTAAATTAATGTCTCGATATGACTGCTCTCAACTTCAAGTGGTCAACCGGACTGTGGAGAATTGTCCAGTGAGAAATCTGCAGCACGACACTTCACAAATCACTTTTGACATGTTCCAGTCACAGCACCTTCTGAACAAATCTTTTTGCATTTCAGTTGCGTTTTCACCCTTCTTGAAATACAAAGTATAATATGCCAAAAATGTTCTTGTGTTCTTCAATATTAAAATGGCTACAAAAAGATTCACCCATTTTGGTAAGTTTTTTTAAAATGCACACTCATATGACAGCTGTCACAATAAAATCTAACAAAATTGTTTCAAATGAAGTTAAAGACAACTAAGCACTATTAGAGCCATCTTACGGGGGAAAAAAAACAAATGAACTTTTCGGCCAACCCAATATATCGTATATTAAGGATTATTATATTCAGGCTCAGAGAAATAATCCAATATATTATATATTAAGGATTATTATATTCAGGCTCAGAGAAATTAAGTAGCTTGACCAATGTCAGAATTGAGAAGGGCAGAGGCCAGACACATACCATATTCTTCTTCCTATATTTTTCACCAACTTTTACAACATAACATCTGCCTACCCTCTCTCAGGACAGCACTACCTTGCACCGCGCTCCAGCACACTGAACTGCCCGCTGCTACCCAGGCAGCTCATTTGGAAATGTGTATGTAATCCCTGCTGCCGAGAAAGCAATTCTCCCCATTTAGATATCAGTGACCCCAGACCAGTTGGTTCCTGCTGCTTGCATGAACTTTTGAGCCCATTTCTACTTGTCTTTATCTCACGGTGTGGTAATTTTTTATATGTCTGTCACAAAACTGCTACTTCTTAAGGATGGGAACCCTTTCTTCTTCATTTTGGTATTCACAGCCCTAGCACAGTGCTGGCATGGTGTATGCACTTAATAATTGCTAAATGACAGGAATGCACATGCTCTTAAACATCTTTTCAAAGAAAAAAAAGCATTTTTCCTTCTTTTTTTTAAAAGATTTTATTTATTTATTTTTGAGAGAGGGGAGGGAGAAACAAAGGGAAACATCGATGTGCAAGAGATACTACATCAATCGGTTGCCTCTCGTACACCCTCAACTGGGGACCTGGCCTGCAACCCAGGCAGGTGCCCTGACTGGGTATGGAACTGAAGACCTTTCAGTTCATCATTTTATAAAACTTTCATAAACTCCCCTATGGTTACTGAACTTTGGGTCTTTGCTTCACTACACAGACCCACTGACTCCCTACGCAAGCACAACTCAGCCTAACTCTCAGGCAAACCTACCTGCCTGATCACACCTGCTCAGGACCAACTCCTACCAGAAGCACTGGGTGATATCTTATTACAAATCAGATTGGATTCCAAGGCATCTGCTTTGAGATCAAGTACCCCACCCAGCTGCAGCCAACTCTGAACAAGCCCTTGTTACCTGGCAATCTCTTGGTGGTAATCATAGTTCTCATCTTCCGCCAGCCACTCCACAGACCCCGTGGTCGGATTGGCCCGCCCGCAGAAGACTTTCATGGTGCCAATCAGCTCCTCGGTTTTATCACTTGCCAGCTTACTTCTTATGGATGGGTGAGATGGTCAGAAATCTAATCGCATCATAATGACCAAGAATAGAAAGAAAAAATCGTAAAAGACAAGATAACAAAAGAGAAATAAAGAAATTGACCAACAGGTCAAAGCCACTAAAAATATTTATTAACCAGTATTTTCATTTTTCCAGCAAGTTACTTGGTTTTATATTCCACACATAACATCAAAAACTATAATATGTAAGTTCATAAAGCTATGTGGAAACTTCAGCAGTCCTCAGTGATTACAACAGGGTTAAATTAGTTTGAACGTTAGGTCTGGGAATAGCCTCAAATAAAAGCAGGTGAGAAAGGAAATAAAGCAGAGGAAAGGGCTGGGAGGAAAGAACAGAGTTGGGATGGTGGTAAAGGAGTGTCAGCAATACTACCGAGGGATACTAAACACTTAGTTTAGGGAAAAATACAAAGATAGAGCAATTCAAACAAATTAGGAAAACCTTCATCTAAACAAGTAAGTCGCAGCTGTAGACAAACAGGGATAATCCCAGGAATATGATATTGAGGGGAGAAAAAGCAAATCACATACACACACAAAAGCAAATCACAGAACTTATACAACATTTACATAAAATTTTTAATTATGCAAATAGAACAATACATTCTTCAAGTATCACACAAAAACACATAGCAGGCAACAGGACAGTGGTAATCTTTAAGAAGAAAGGGAACATGGCGGGATCAAGGACAGCCACCCAGGGGACTTCAAAAGTAATATTCTTTTTCTAAAACTGGGTGGTGGGAATACAGGTGTTCATGATACTGTCATACTCTATGCCTCACTATTTTTTATAATAAACCCAGTATTTAATTTTAAAAGCAATTTTCAAAAAACCTTCATCTGAAAAAACTTTGTTTCAGATAAAGAGTGATACCAGACAGATAAAATGTCTTGCACAGTCTTTTCCCCCAAGGACAGAGGAACACCACAGCTCAAGGTGTGCAGGTAGGTCTCAGCAGGAATGAGCTCTACCAGTGCCCCACCTCTGACCACTCAGAAACACCCAGTGTTCCACACACCCCTTCATTTCCGGTTAAACCCTGGGCCATCTCCAGGAAACCTGATCACTTTTTGTGGAGGAGGTCCCCTAAATATTCCTGAGGCATTTTACTGGCCAGAGTTATTGAATTTCTTTTGAAGTTATCTAGACGAAGTAAACATTGATTCTTATACAAGAGGATGGGAAACACTCTCTTCTGAAAAGACTCAGGCTGTCAATGGCCCGGTTCAAAGTAGTCAACCTGACTTTCCGTAAAACTCTACTTCTACAGTCCCAGCTTACCCACTCCATAACCTAGCACTCTCAGTCCTTCTGACAACCCCAGCAAGAAATATATTTTACACTGAGTCACAATACATGCACTTGCACATATAACTCACAAGTTTTGCAAAACAGTACATATTTAGCCTTCCTATGGGCAAGGCTCTCATATAACTTATCCCATTTTTTCATTGATCACGATTCGCTAAATTGAGTTTGTAACTCAATTTAGGTTACAATTGAGGCTGTAACCAATGGTTTACAACCTAGTCTGAAAAACCATTGCTAAAATGAGCTCTGCACACTTCATATGCTATTTCTTTTAAAAACAGAATACCTAGAACTACCTGAATCTGTAAGGTGCTTTAGAAAACTGTGTCCACAAATGCCATAGTAGAAATAAATGACCACATCTCACTGAATGTTCAGGGAAGGCCTAAAAGACAGGTAGGATTTTGGTGGGCGTGGGAAGAGGGCACTTCACCACTTTAGAAAGGTTTAGGCTGTCATGCACAGAAGACAAATTAGTTTAGCTTAAGTTAAACCGAACAAGGAGTCAAACATGTTGATGGGGTCCATCCTGTGGAGGGTCTAGAAATCCTCATCCTGTGGAATACCCTTTTGGTCTGTGATGTTGCTCAGGATCACAGGGTATTTTCAGAGCAGTAGATAAGTCACTGGCTTCATATTAATCTAAATGAATATTTGAGAAGGGGAACCATGTCCTACAATTTCTCTGGGTGAGGCCCTATCATCTTCTATGGATAAATCTCTTCACCTATTACTGACTTGTCCTCTCCCCAAAGGAGACCGCACTCCAGATTCAGGAGATAGCCTGATCCCCTCTTCATTCTCCAAGAGCTGTCAACTCCTGTGGTCATTTACAAGGAGGAAATGGAAATCACCACGCCAAGCTCTGTTGAGGGGAGACTCCAGGTATGTCCTGTGAATCAGTTCACTGCGGAGGCGCTCCACCCGCCGGCCCAGCCAGCGGCAATCACCAGAGAGGACTGCAGAGCCGGGGCCCGCCTGGAACCCCGCTCTACTGCCAGACCCAGAGCTCTGAGCCGCCTCATGTGGACTCTAAAAAGGTCCTCAAGGGTCCCGCAGGGTTGTCTCCCGGCATCCGAGAACGCGCACGCCAGGCCCTGCTGCCTGAGGCCCGGAGATGAGAACAGGATGCTGGCTGCATCCGGGACTCCAGAAGCGATCCCACCTACCCAACATGGCCAGCGCCTCACCGCCGTGGGTACCGCTGTATTCACTCCCGCCGCCACTACCACATTGTCGCAGTCGGCGTGAGGGGGCAGGACCTTCCTACGCCAGCAGAACGTGCCGGGGGCGGGGCCCGGAAGCGGAACTTAAAGGTGCTCCCAAGTCACCCCTCGCGTTCCCACAGTGCTCCGCGACAGCTGCTATGGAGGCCCGCAGAACTGCTGTACTCCGCGTGAAACGGAAGCGCAGCGCGGAGCCAGCCGAGGCTCTAGTCCTCGCCTGTAAACGCCCTAGAAGCGACACAGTCGAGCCAGAGGCCCAACAGACGTCCCCCGAGGGCCTGGAGAGAGCAGCAGAGAATAATGTCTTCCAGTTGGTGGCCACCGTGCGCTCCCAGGTAGTGGGCGGGGACGGAGACGAGTGGAGGGACTCTTAGGGTGCAGCCAGGATGAAACTATATCCCTGACCCCTACACGAACCCCTTACTTACGCCGGCCCCTCTCCCCTACTGCCCTCTAGGAGGACCCTGTCCAGCCGCTTTTGCGGGCGGCTCTGCGCCCGTCCCAGGGCAGCCAGCAGCGTATCCGCCGCGACCTCCGCTCCTCGCTTCGGGAGATCAGGCAAGAGGGCCGCTACAGGGTGGTCTCTAGCTGCCGATCCTTGAACATTCCCTCGGATGGCCTGGAGTCCGAGGACTTGCGGGGAAACCCAGAAGCCGACGACGGCCCAGGCTTCCAGCTCTTGGAACTGATCCACGAAGAAGGAGACCCAGAGACCGCAGCCGCCGTCTCCTGCAAAGTGAGTACACGTTCGGAAGAGAGCTGGGCTTCTTCGGACAGGTAGTGCCAGGAATCTGGGTCAGCACACAGTTAAGAAGATGCACATGGTTTCACATTTTACTAATAGACGATCCCTCTGGCTTGATAGCCTTGTTTTTACAGGTTAGGTTATCTATTCAACAAGTACTTACTGAGCACTCATTATGTGCCAGGTATTCTGTGGCTAGAGCAGTGAGGACCTAACATTCAGATAGAGAAAAAAAACAAGTAAATTCAGTGTCATGTGGTGATGTAACCTGTAAGAGGGCATGAGGAAGGGGAAGCAGGAGAGTGGTTCCATTTCGGAGGTCTCACTGAAATGACATTTGAGTGAAGTCTTGAAGGAAGTGAATGGCAGGGCATTATGGATATCTGGGAGGGAGGGGCATTCGAGGCTGACGACCTACAAGCGCCAAGACTGTGAAGCCAAGTTTGTCTGATGTTTCGGAGGTAGGTCAGTGTGCCTGGAGCCCAGTTAACTGAGGGAGAATAGTAATGAAGTTGGGGGAAGGATATCTACTAGACCTTGTAGGTACTTCTAAGGGACCATTGTCTTTTTACCCTGAGATAAGGAATTACTGGAGGATTTTGAGCAAGGTGAAGATAGAGCAGATGAGAAAACTCATCAAAGGCAGGTTAAAGGAGTAGTCTTGGGTAACATACCAAGTCTGAGGCAGATTTGGGCCAAAAATGTTCTTTTTACCACATTACATACATGTTTCTTTTGTGCCTCACTTCCAGAAAACAAAGTCTGTATAGATTACGATTATAAGAGTAGAGAATTCTCAGACTAAGGCATTACCCCTCTTAAAAAATACTTAAAATTTGCCCTGGCTGGTGTAGCTCAGTGGATTGAGCACAGGTCTGCGAACCAAAAAAACCGCAGTTTGATTCCCAGTCAGGGCACATGCCTGGGTTGCAGGCCAGTTCCCAGCAGGGGACGCACCAGAGGCAACCATACATTGATATTTCTCTCCCTCTCTCCTTCTCTTCCCCTCTAAAAATAAATAAATAAAGTCTTTTTTTTTAAAAAAAAAAAAAAAAACCACTTAAAAATTTTTCACTCCTTTAATAGTTTTACGTTTTAAAAGTAAAATTTTAATTCAGAATATATCAGGCAAAACTATGGTGCTAGCATACTTGGATAGCAATTTGAGCATGATGTCTATAGCCACATATTTTAAAAAGTATTTTATTTATTTTTATACAGAAGGAAGGAGAAAGAGAGGGAGAGAAACATCAGTGCATTGTTGCTTTTGGTTGACACCCTACTGGCAACCCAGGCAAGTGCCCTGGCTGGGAATTGAACCAGTGATGCTTTGGATTGCAGGCTGGTGCTCAATCCTCTGAGCCACACCAGCCAGGGCTATAGTCACATCTTTTACCAACACTAATTCCAGACTGATTCATGAGTTACCAGTCAGATAATTTTTAAAAGTAAACCAGTGTTCAGCAGAATGAAATCAATTAAATAGTTCAGTTTTATAAGAAAAAACTGAAGGATGTGAACACAATTTTTACCAACAGTGGAAAACAAACTATAAACACATCAAGAATGGTTGCAGAGTAATGATTTAAAAAGCATGAATTTAAGGTGAAAGCAAACTTGAGGTTTCGTTCCTACTAAGACTAGCAGGGGAAAGGTAGCCCTGCCGGCAAGGTGGTGATTAAAGCAGAACATGACTAGTGCTTGAAATTGAGGCCAATCTTTTGGAAAACAGCATGGCTTTACATATCAGGAATCCTAAAAATAGCTTGGGGCCTATTTTAAAACCATTTAAATTTATTTTTATTGTTTGGACTCTAAAACCATCTAGAATTCTAAATTAGTGTTGGTATTTCTGTGCCCCATTATTGTGGGGGGGGGTTTCATAAATTGATATTATTTAAGTTAATAAAGTACTACTTAATAGGAAATCTGAAAAAGTGAAAAGCCTTGGTTCATTTTTATCTAGTAATCTCACCCCTGGGATTTACCCTAGGGAAATACTTCAGCAGAAACAGACATCTGTGGCATTAACAAAAGCTGCTGTTGGTTTAAATTCATTTAATCCTCACAAAATCTCTATGAGGTAGGTACCAGTACTTTTAAAATATATATATATTATTTATTTTTAGAGAGAGGGGAAGGGAGGGAGAAAGGAAGGGAAACATCAATGTGTGGATGCCTCTTGTACACGCCACACTGGGGACCTAGCCTACAACCCAGGTATGTGCTCTGACTCGGAATCAAACCCACAACCCTTTGGTTCACAGGCCGGCGCTCAGTCCACTGAGCCATACCAGCTAGGGCAGTACTGGTACTTTTATCTTCATTTTCAAGTGCAGGAAAATTGACTACACAACTGCCTGGACCTTTAAAATAATAACCATGAAGACTGGGAAAATGGGAACATATATAAAAACAAATATATATGTTTATGAAGTGGCAGGTGATGGCTTGTAGTAGTTATCAGAGCTCAGGAATAGCTCTTAGGTCCCTATAGGAGGCCACACAAAATGCAGACCTATATATATAAACATAAACATGTGTATATGTTTAGTGGTAGAAAATGCTATACGTAGTATAATTGAAAATATGGGTAAACACAGACTTGACTTAAAAGTAATTTTTTATGAAAATGATCTTTATTATAGGAAATTTGAAAAAAATATAGCAAATAAATTTGACTGCATAATCTACTGGATTGAGGTCTGGGGACTTGTGAGTCAGAGCCAAAGCTTCCCTTTAGAACAGCTTTGAAGGTAGTTAAGAGTCTGCACAAAAAATAACATCTCTAGTTCCTTTTGACTTCAGAGCAAAGAAGAATTGATTCCCTTTAGCCTGTGATTGAGAGCACTGGCCTCCCCTCATCTGCCTTGGCCATGGGATGTCCCCGCTTCCCCATGTGGTGTCTGGTTGGAGCTGCACAGCCCCCTGTGATGAATCTGTTGAGGGGGTCATTTGCAGCATGTCCCTTTGGTTTCTAAATTGACCTGTGCTGCCCTGGATGACAGCCTGTTACCTCTGCAGTACCTCTAAACCCCGGGCCAGTTCCATTCTGGGGCAGTCCATCTTGAGCTGTTCTTTCTAGCAGGAAAAGGATTATAGGGGGATCCACTCCTGGTTGTGATTAAAAGCAGGACGTCAATGTGGGCAAGGGAAGTGGTGGGTGATGGCTTGTAGTAGTTATCAGAGCTCAGGAACAGCTCTTAGGTCCCTAGAGGAGGCCACACAAAATGCAGAGCTTTGGGGGGTCAGCTGTAGGGGTGCTTTAGTGGCTCTGCAGATCCCCAAGGGGAGATCATCCTACCAAAGGAGCTCAGGAAGACCTAGGGTAAGACTCAACAGCTCTGCTGGCCCTCCCCTCTCCTTAGGCCCATCTTCACACATGCTCTTACATCAGCCAAGCACAAAAGAGTAGGAGTCTGTCTTGTAAGTGTCTATGTCAAATGAAGAACTACACATTACTTTTTTTAGAGATACTTGGTTTTTGAATCTTATAGCTAATTAAGAAGAAACTAGTAGGCCATGGGAATAAGAACGTCGAATCTGACAGACGTGTAGGGAGGCTTCCTTCCCCCAACTCTTAGCTTCCTTCTCTTTGAACATCCATGTTATCTGCTGTTTTCTTTACAGGCATCTGACCCAGATGTGATCCTCTGCAATTCTGTAGAGTTGATCCGGGAACGGCTGACTGTGTCTGAGGATGGACCAGGCGTCGGGCAGCAGAAGGAACAGAAGGATGACTATGTGTATGACATTTACTACCTGGAGATGGCCACTCCAGGATGGATTGAGAATATCCTCTCCGTGCAGCCCTACAGCCAGGAGTGGGAGCTGGTAAGGGGACCCGGGAGGATGAGGGGCACGAGGCAGCCAGACCAGTTCTGCAGTCCGTGTACTTTCCCTCCCTGGGTTATCTAATCCTGATCAACGATGTTCTTGGTTCCTTCTGTTCTTGCTTAAAAGGAAAAATTTATTCTCAGTGCCTTCTAAGAACCTGGGTTTAATGCAGAGAATTTTGGAAGAGTCTATATTTAGAGTTTTTGCTCTTAATGAATTTTTTAAAAATTTTTATTTATTTATTTTTAGAGAGAGAGGAAGGGAGGGAGAAAGGGAGAGAAACATCAGTGTGTGGCTGCCTCTCACGTGGCCCCCAGTCGGGGAGCTGGCCCACAACCCAGGCATGTGCCTGACTAGGAATCGAACTGGCGACTCTTTGGTTTGCAGCCTGTGCTCAATCCACTGAGCTACACCAGCCAGGGCCCAAACTTTAAAGATTCCCAAAGACGTGTAAGCATCAGTGACTGGCTATCAGTTGAACAAAGGGGAAGTTTTCAAACATCAGGTGCTGCGTAACTTTCTGCTGTCTTTATTTATGAATTAACAGTTTTCCCTTTATCCATCTCTCCCAGGGCAAGTATAGCAGTTTGATCAGGTATTGATAGTAATAAACCTGAATTCCCTTCACGAGTTTGATAAATTAAAATGCAAAAGCTCATATATAGTGTTCAGTTGCACTGTGAATCTTGTGGGAAGCTGGGAAGACCACCTTAGTAACTCACCAGAATATGAAATTTAGTCTCACAATTTCTTGGATACAATTCCCTCTCAAACCTTTGCCTCACAGATTAAATTCCAAAACTAATCAGGTGACGAGGAGGTTTATCTCACCAATGGACGTATCTGTTATTTCCTCCTGTTTGTGAGGTCAATGGCATGACAGCAGAGGCAAAGAGGTGTATAATCGATTCTTAAGGTATTAAGTCAAAAAGGTCAGAGCTTCCACAGCATGGCAACAGCTTTGCAGATGCCTACATCATGATAGTTGAAATAGCAAAGCCCAGCAAAGGTAAAAGCTGAAAGTGCTAAAAGGCCTGCCTTGGCAGCTTTGTGCAATGCATCACCATGCACGTAGTCGGTAACAACTTGTCCAAGGCCCCAGTGACCATGGAGAGTGAGGACTGCAGCCAGGGAGTAGTCCATCATGGAGGAAGGATTCAAATAAGCAGCTGGAAGCAGACCCAGGAGCAAAACACTGACAACCCTCTCACCAGTCCAGTGGAGAGAGGCAACCATTGAACCAGCTACAGAAAGAGAGAACATTGTCGGCTGGGTGACAGGTGAATGTGCTGTATTCCACATCATCCTGGCGTAGGTTGATCCTGGCGTAGGTTGGTCCTGGAGAAATGCTGAGTTTGAGCAGGTCTAACTGGGGTTCAGAGGAAAGCTCAGCCTCCTTGGGCACCACAGAGGACACTCAGCCTCCAGATACTCGCCATTTCGCTCCTTAAGCTCTAGGTCACCCTTAATGAATCTTTTATAAGGTTCATGACATCATATTTATTGTTTATACTTTCCCACACTCTGGGGGGGGAAAGTATAGCAGTTTATAATAAAGACCAAAAAAAAAACCCAGAAATTTTCATATGAATTTTTAAAAATTATGTCTTACAAGGGGTAAAATCTTGGCTCTGGCTGGTGTGGCTCAGTAGATTGAATGCCAGCATGCAAACCAAAAGGTTGCCAGTTCAATGCCTCATCGGGACACATGCCTGGATTGTGGGCCAGGACCCCAGTTTGGGAGCATACGAGAGACAACTGATCAGTGTGTCTCTAGCACATCGATGTTTCCCTCTCTTCCTCCCTTTTCCCCTCTAAAAATAAATAAAATCTTTTTTAAAGTGGGGGGGGCGGGGGGAGTCGGGTTAGGTAAGATGACTTCCTATCATTATTCTTAAATTCTAAAATGATTACTGAGAGAAGGTGGTACCTGTCATGCTCCTATGAGAAAAGTACTTTGTTCCACACCTACACTACAACCACCATGTGAGTCCTCGCATGGCCCCTCCTTTTGTCTTCCTGCACCCCTCATTCTTGGGTTCTGGTTCTGCTCTCTGACATCACCCACAATCCATACAATCCCTCTCCCACCTGGCTGCCCTGCGGCAGTTTGAACCTCCCTGTCATTACCTGCTCAGAGCGGCTCTCCGTGCCCTGGGGGCGTTCTTTTTTTGAAGTTCGGTCTATCGCACTAGGAATGTGGTTCCTGGAGCTGGACTTGGGAGTGGCGTAGGGCCAGTGTCTCCCTCTTGTAATCTAAGTGAAGCCTGTTGTGCAGCAGGGACAAACTAATCCAAGGCTGCCTCTTTTTCACACAGCACCCTTAAATGACATCTCTCCAAGTTGGTTTGCTAAGATCATAACCTTAGATGTTTTGACTTATATTCATGTTTTGTGTTGAGATGTGCAGGTGAATGATGACCAAGAACCGGAGGACATTTATGAAGATGAAGATGATGAGAACAGTGAGAATAATTGGCGCAATGAGTACCCAGAGGAGGAGAGCAGTGACGGAGATGAAGGTTCCAGAGGTAGGAGGATGGCAGCCCTGGATGGGGAGGGACTGCTGGGCTCCGAGACTGAGGTATGAGCACAGTTGGCAGGTCCATCCAAACTGGCCTTTCACCATGAAGCTCCAGTAGCTCAACCACAGGCTGCTGGAGCTGTAGGAAGCCCACGGACCAGTGTTCCCACGGGGTTGCTGGAGGTGTGATGTCAGGGGTGGGTTCAAGTCCCGAGTTCTGTCATGGCCTGGCTGTGGGTCTTAGGCAAGTTTCTTCACTTCATTGAGCCTCATTTTCTCTCCAGAAAATTAGAATATCACACCAGCTTCAGTGGTTGAGATGAAGTGAAACATCTAGCTCAGTGTCCCTTTCCTGGCTTCAGGCTAAGAGAGGGACAGGTCCCAAGTGCCAACAAAAAGAATTTCTTTGTATCTGTTAATGGAGGAAAACTATGTAATCAAACTATGTAATAACCTATTGGGAAAGTGCCTGTAATATGCTAAAAGGGAAAAGTTTCAAAATTATATTTATCATATTGCTGTAACTATTATAACCAAAAAAATCCTTACGTAGTGGAGAAATAACAAAATACAGCAATGTGATTTTATTTGTTCTAAATTCTCTTTAAGGAACAAGTATTTTTAAATGGCGAACCAAAAAAAAACAAAAAACGAAACAAAACAGACATTTTGAGAAGGGACGGGGCTCTCGGAGTCACCTAAAAAAATCATGCGTTTGGAGCCCATTCCTCTCATCTCATTCTAGGCTCTGATGAATACAACAGCTTCAGTGAAGAGGAAGGAGGCGACAGCAGACCACCCATGTGGAACAAATACCCTTTGGATGTGCAGAAGGAGTTCGGCTATGACAGCCCCCATGGCCTGGATTCAGACTGAGGGTCCTGTGACGTTCATGAGGTTCTGCACAGGCCCCGAGGGCTGTAGTCTTGCAGCATCAGCTGCTCTGGTAATGGGTTTCCTGGTGCAGCGCGTGGAAGGAAAAAAAGCATGTCCAGCAGCATCATATCCTACCAGTGAAAATGAGTCCTGAAGGAGAGTGTCTTTCCACTCATAGTAGGGCCCCTTTGCTTCAATCATAACTGACCCTACAATTGGGGGCAAAAAAACAGCCACAAAAATGAAGCTCCCTGGCCCAGGCATTTTCCACTCTTCTCCCACACTAAAGCCAATAAGTGGAGGAGAAGCTCCTGTTTCGTCAGAACCAAGGTTCAGCTTTCCACGCCACCAGGCCACCCGCCTCTGGTAAAACCTGTCCGTTTTGAGAGAGTGAACCTAGAAGGACTACAGTGGGTCCCGTGTGGCAGCACAGTAATGGCCATTAGGAAAGGGAGTGGGACCTGTCTGAGGCGGGAGGGGTTTTAGTTGCAGTTGTCTCCATGTCCTGCTTCCTGCAGTGTGACTGGGAGGACGGCTGTCCTCAGCGGCAGTGCCGGGGGACAGGGTGTGTGTGAATGTGATTCTATCTAGTAAAAACACTTCAAATATATGAATGTGCAACTCCTTGAAAACCCTTTAAACCTGAATGTTAGGTGTTTTCCCATTGTGCTCCCTCTCCCCCTCAAGCCCCCCAGCAAAAATGGGGGATCAGTGAGGAGGAAGTTTCAGAATTGGCCTTAGACAATACAAACTTAAGGCAAATTAAGAAAAGGAAAAGCACATCCTGAACTTAGCTTTCCACTTAAAAACATTAACTAACTACTTACAATAGTCACCAGAAACTACCAACAGGGCCAATTTTTTTTTTTTAAGCCAGGACTTTTATCTCTTGTAAGCAAAATCTCTATCCCTACCCCTTCCGAACCACAGCTGCCCTGACTCTGAGTTGGCATTGAGCCTTCTAATGTAACACTGTCCAGTGGAACTTTCTGCAAAGATGACTGTTCTATGTAGGCGCTGTGCAGTAGGAGCCACTGGCCACATGTGGCTGAGCACTTTTAATGTGTTGAGTGCAGTTTTTGAGGAACTGCAGTTTTTTATTTTAACTAGCTACATGTGGCTGGTAGCTAACTGTACTGGATAGCAAGGCCTATGGCAATTAATACACAGGACCTTCTATTCAAGATGTGCCCTCTTAACAGAAAACTGTACTTGAACAACAATTAAATAAATTTAAAAAAAAAAAGTGCCCTCTTGCCCCGTAACACATACACTCTGTCACATGAGAAGGGGAATTACACAGGGACATGTCTCCCCACCTCTTTCAACATTTCATAAGCATCTCTACTTTTCCATCCTGCCTTCACTCAATTCTTTTTGTAAGTCTACCTACATGAGTTCCTATCTACACAGAGTTAAGCCTGGCAAAATGATTAAATTTCACATGTGTGTGTTCTCAGGCTCTACTACTGCAGCTGTAAAACCAACAGACTGTTGGTTTCTGACCCTAACTATCCACAAAGGTACAATTCAGTGTTGCAAGTAACAGGCAGCAACTTAAATGCACAATACTAGTCATCTTAGTCTTCTGTAGGCGCAGAAACAAAGGATTAAAAAACAAAACACTGTACCATTGTAATGTGCTCACTGCTATTTATGTACTCATTGAGGTTTGCCAACATTAAACAGCCAACAATGTCACAAACTGTACCCACTGCAAAAGGGATTAGCACACCAGGAGAACTGAGGTTGGTGAACAAAAACCTCATGGAAGTCAGTTCCACCGTGAAGCCTGAGTGGAGAAAGTCTCTGGCGTCCCTCCCACAGGGTGGTTCCTAGGAAGAGTCTGTATCCAGCAGAGAAGGGAAGAATGCAGTTACCACCCAGTAAGGAGAGGAGGGTGACATGGCTCACTAAGCAAGTATTAGGGCACCTCGGGTGTGAGGCCCTTATTTCCCCTGGGAGCCACTAGGGAGCAGCAAGTTCCTGGAATTAGCTGGTCATGTACTTGAGAAAGCTAAAGCCTGGCTCAGGGATCCTCAAGACAAGCGTACTGCGCTTAAAGGATTAGCTCTGGAGGATCCTTGGGACAGATGCCAGCCTCACTCAGTCAGGAGTCATGTTTACATAGTCAACACAAGTTATTACCCTCTGCACCAGACTCCCTGTTGTCGGTCAGGAATCTGCTGTGCACACCCCCAACCCAGGATAGTAGGAATGTCCCCCCCACATTCTCACAAATGCCTGCCCTAAAGCAAAAGCCACTGTGAGCTCGATCCCCTATGTTGTCTTTACTGAGCAAATGTGCTCTACCCCCTTGTCTGAGATGGGCCAGTTTGGTGGAGAAAGCTGGTCAGAAAGGAAGATTTCCTTGTAGTTCTTGTCTTTACCATTGGTCAATCCCAAACCCTAAGGACAAGAAAAGCCCACAGGGCATGCCAGCCAGCAGGTTCTTCTGGTCCCATGATGACAGTTGGAGGACATCCCAGAGAAACTGTACAATCCAGTGAGGCCATGCTGCTAGAAGGAGCATCCATTAGAGCAAACCTACTGCTCTGGCTTGATCTGGATGCCAGAGAGCAGCCTGAGCACCAGAATCTGTTGTTTCCAGTCACGCAGTCTGCTGAGAAGCCAGACTGAGGTTGAAGCAGCTTTCCCCCCAGTCTTCACTGATCAAGGGGGAAAAATACAGAAGTCTCCACAAGTACCAAGGTCTTCCTGAGACAAGTCCCACCAGACCTCGCGCCAGGAGGCAGGCGGGAGAGGAGTGCGCTATCCTGATGATCCACACCAAGGCGGCTCAGTGTAAACAAAGCCTGGTGTTGGGAACAGAAGAGGAGGATGCAGCCTGGTGTGAGGTTTTCTGGGAAAAAAAGACCACCTCTAGCACCGCGGTGTGCCTGTGTGGGTCTGCACAGCAGCCCCTCACACTGACCTTTACAGAGGGGAACAAGCTAGTTGGTGGCTTGGGTCCATGAGACATTAACAGCTGAAAGAATCCAGGTGATTCACCTGAACTCTAGAAGTCTCTGTCCTTTTAAAGTTCGTACCAGAAACCCAGAGATTTACTTTATCAACTAGAACAAAGACAAGGTCTCAAGTAAAATAAAGGATTATCCTTCAAAATAGCAGTACTGCCAGACTTCTGACTCACGAACTGGTTCACCTGTCCTTGCTGAACTTCAGCCAGGTGCTTGTAACATGTCATCCACCTATATACTAAAATGTACAGGAACATGAGTAAAAAACCTTTAAAGGTAGCCTTGGCAAGTAAGACTTCACAGAAGATTGTGCTAAACCAAGCAAAATCTGCGGTTAGTCTGGCCCACCACCACATAGAGACACCTCTTAAAGACAGAGGGCCCTGGCTTTGGTACTTGGGAATATAATCTCCCCGGGGAAGGGTTTTGAACTAGAGGAAGAAATGGTAGCTTTTTAGGCCTCCAGTGCCTGGACCTGGTCAGAGGAAAACTTCCCATAAAAGCAGACGCTTTGTAGAGACTCCTGATTCAAACCTCAGATACCACATTTAGAAACCACCAGCTACGTCTATTAACCTAGCTAGCACTCTTCTTCCCCCAGTGCAACTCAGCAAGTGTCCAGAAGGGATGCACCACCCTCCTGGAACAAAACCCAACCAATTCCCGAGCCCCGCCACCACCCCCCTCACCCCCCACCCCCCACCCCCAGTCCCCACCTTCAGGCTGGCCCCAGACTCCGAGTCTCTTCCCATAGCTTACCAATAAGAGCGACCACCTGAGGAGGCCATCAGCCCTAAGCCCCCTTACATAATGTGGGCCAACAGGCTCCTTTAATACAAGAGAGTTGGGCCCACACAGTTGTGTCATCTGGACTTTGGTGGCTGTGGCCACCGTTAGCCAACCTTCCAGGCCTCAGGGGACTTTACCGCAAGCTCTAGTCAGTTTTCCTCTCAACCTTTCCCTCTTCAGCCACATCTAGCTCAGTCAGGACACAAAAGCAAATGTGCTGGGTGACTCTGGTGACAGCAGCTAAATGAAAAAAGGAGAGAATTTAGCCAACTGACATTCAGCTACAACTCCACTCTAAACACCACAAGGCTGATTATAGCACATCTGTGGCTCCCTCCCCACCTCTCCCTCGCATATCCCATGCCAGGCTTTGCCCCTCACCCCCCAACAAGCCTCAACATCCCCAGCCCCACGCATGGCTCCTCATCTTTCCACATAGATTGCACTTTCAGGGGGTAGTGTTTTAACCCCAAAATAGGACTCTAAAGATAAAACTAGTGATCATATCAGGATCCAAAGCGAAAGAGTCACATGGGGCGGCCAGTTCTCATGGCCTCCAGCACTTCACTAGCATGGAGGAAGCTGTCAGCCACTCGCCCCCCTCCACCTCTCCAAATGTGCGTGCACACACCTGGCCAGTGAGTGATGGACAAAGAGAAGCTCACCTATGATATTCCGAATGAAGAGTGGCCTCTGGGACTCTGGCAAGTAAACACCCAGGAAGTAGATGGGGACTCCGGAGAGGGCGATCCCAATGCCAATGAGGGAATTGATGGTGTCACCAAAAAGGGGCACAATGACCAAAAACAAGGAGCATATGCAAAACACGATGGGAAAAACCAGGCTGAGCTGAAATGGAGGGAGGTGAGACATTAGGTAAAACCGGCATGGGGAATTGGGTTTGGGGAAACAGGTACCGTGGGGAGAGGGCCCCGCCCTTTTAGTCTGCCTACAGCCACTGACCTTGAGAGGCCGGGGCCGGTTGGGCTCCTTCCAGCGAAGGTAGAGCTGTCCAACCACAGACAGGCCCACAAAGAACCAGTAGCTGAAGCTGAAGTAGTTGATGAGCAGGAAGACATCCTCCACAGAGAGGTAGATGAGTGCCATGGTGCACTGGAGGGGGAGGGAGGGCGCAGGAGAGAGCAATGTCACCAAGAGGGCGATGCCACCCCACGAGGCTCCACCATCCAGCAGTCAGCACCTGATCTGCTAACTGCTAATTTAGCTTCACCAGATCACCTCCGATTCTCTTCAGTGGCCCCTTGGCATCACAAAGGTCCATTCTCTACCTTAACCTTCAAGGTGGTATCTCTCCTTTTTCTGTTGGGGGGCCCTTCCTCTACTCAATGCCTCTCTTCTTTTTGCAAACTTCAGTAACAAGCCAAACTCTGCTCCCCTTCTTATGGCAGACAGTGAGGCCCTCTTAACTTCAACCATCAACCTCAACATGAACACAAGGTGCCCTCTAGATCTTTACACATGGGTCCTAACTACCTGGCGTACAAATGGGCAAATGCCTCCAGAATCAGCTCTCTTGTCCTGGCACCTTAGAAATGCAGATTAGATGCCCTGGCTTATGCAGCTCAGTGGACTGAATGCCAGCCTAAGAACCAAAGGGTCACCAGTTTGATTACCAGTCAGGGCACACACCTGGGTTGCAGGCCAGGTCCCCATTGGGGTGCGCTCAAGAAGCAACCACATACCAATGTTTCTCTACCCCTCTCCTTCCCTTCCCCTCTCTAAAAATAAATAAAACCTTTTAAAAAAATGTAAAAATCTTACAAGTTCATTTTAATATTTTTATAGCATTTGCCTCCTCTAATATGATATTTTACCTTTATATTTTAAAGTCATTGTAAGAAAAAAGAAACACTGAGAATTGCAGGAAGTATCTCAAGGAAGCTAGTATATCTCCCACCCTACGGTCTTCTCACAAAGTCAGCAGGAGCAGTACAGAGATACACCCAGGCCCCACACTCCTCCCAGAGCTTACGTTGAACAATAAAGCAGGGATAGGCGTAAAACGCTCAACGTGGATCATGGATAGAAGGTCTGGGAGATGGCCCTCACGGGAGCCCACGAAGAACAACCTGGAGGGACAAGGAATGTGTCAGCAGGACCCTCTCACTCAGCCATGTAGCCACACTCCTCACTCAGACAAACTAGGCTCAGAGCCCAGAAAAAGCAGGGAGCAGTCTCTAAGGAGCATCCCACGTTCTCTCTGCATGCCCAGCCCAACCTACCCCCTTTACCCACGAATGTCTCCACCCTCTTCAGCCGGGGGCACCTAAGACTGTCCATAATGCCCTGCCCCACTGTCACCCACTGACACCCCCAGACACCGCCATCACCCACAGACACCCCCACTTCTCTCAGTCACAGATACACTACTATCATCCAATGGATGCCTCACCCTGCAATCACCCGCTGGCACCCCAACTCATCCCACCAAAGGTACCTTCTTCACCTTGCCATCCATAAATTTCATACTTAACACAATGGCTTTTTTAAAGAATTTATTTATTTTTAGAGAGAGAGGAAAGGAAGGAGAAAGTGAGGGAGAGAAACATCAATGTGTGGTTGCTTCTCAGGTGCCCCCTGCTGGGAACCTAGCCTGCAACCCAGGCGTGTGCCCTGACTAGAAATCAAACCGGCAACCCTTTGGTTCACAGGCCAGCACTCAATCCATTGAGCCACAGCAGCCACGGCCAAAATGGCTTTTTAAAGAAGAGCAACCAGACTTCTGTTGTGTTCTCATATATCTTCTCAGAGCTCTCAACATGTGATAGGCCAGGGCAAGCCTGGAGCTCAAAGAGACAACCCAGACTTCCTCTCTGCACCTACAGACCCCTGCTGACTACGAAACAGAGCAGCAGAGGAATGAGCACCACCCGCGGCAGTCAGCGGCATCACGGAGCACACAGCACTCACCAGGCTTGGGGGTGGCCTGGGGGAACAAAACACTTTGCAAGAGATGACTACATCTGGCCTGAGAAGAAGAGCTGGAGTTTGCCAGAAGATGAGTGGGTGGGCAAAGGCAAAAGAGACCTGGAGGTGTAACAGTGTGGCCTCTTTGAAGGTTGGTGCTAAAATGCTTGTAGTCCCAGGATAAGGTGTGTGAGGAGTATGCTAGGAAGAACTTGCATACCAGGCCGTGCTGTGGAATCTGAACAAGCGTGACGGCCAGCTACGGCTCTGAAGTAAGGGCCCGGCTTGATGCAGAGCCTCTGGTAGCACCATGAGACCAACTAGAGCAGGGAGAAACTAGGGTATGGAGAGAAGGCCAGGCAAGGAGGTCGTCCATGACACCTTTCCCGTAAGAGAGGAGAGAGGAGGCCTGAATGAGGGTCGATGTGCACCTGCTCGCACACGCACGTGTACACACTGGGAGAAGAGGGTGAACACCAAAAACAAAATCAAGAAGCAAGGAGGTCTGACAGTCCACAAAATCACAGCTGGGCACAAAGCACAGGCGGGGTGCATGTGAAGTTTGAGATCCTCGTGAGTCACCCAGGGGGAGGAGCCACAGGAGTCGGTGATATCACCTAGAAAGGTGTCCCAGGGGAAGATGTTGGAGCTGGCTGATGAACTTAATCATCTGTACTAGGTAGAGAAGGAATGGGATACAGGGGATGCTGCATGGGAATAATGTGTAGGTGAGGCTAAGGTGTCTAGTACAAAGCCAAGGAGAGCTGCACGGGTAATAAAGAAAAACTGAAGAAGGTGACACTGGCAGAAACAGTGGTGGGTTTACTGTTCAGCACTTAAGTCCCCTTTATGTGCACGGCCAGATTCTTACCCTCTTGAGTCCTCACCAACCCCATCCGGTCCATGCCACAAGATAGCTGAGTACAGTTAGAAGGCACCTACCACCTAAATATTTGGGGACAGCTGGCAAGGCCAGTTGGGATGTCTTTAGCATCAACAAGGATGAGGCTATGGGAAGCACCATCTTTGGGTGGGAAGCACCATCTTTGGGTGGGAAGCACCATCTTTGGGTGGGAAGCACCGTCTTTGGGTGGGAAGCACCGTCTTTGGATGGGGCAGCTTGTGAACAGCTGCATCAGGTGCAACCTTGGCCACAGCAGGCTGATGTGAAAGGAGATGATGCCATATTTTTTTTACAAAGCCTTGACTTTGCTCTTACTCTGGTTGTCCCAGGGAGGCCCCAAATACATGGACTAGAGTATCAAAACTAGTTAAGAAGAATAAATAGTACAAAACCTTCTCTTATCCTCCTATCTGCTCATGCGGCAAGTTTTAATTGAATGCCTATTACACACCTGGCCTTCGGGATAACAACATTTATAGGGTGAGTAGAAGAAAAATCAGGAAAGAAGTCTTCTCAGCTACCAGAGTGTCACAGAAGCCACAAGAGCCATTTCACAAGTACTGTAAAAGGTTGTTGGTACTGCTTGCTTCCTGGGTCCAGCAGAATAAGAACTATAAAAGCAGGCCCTGGCTGGTGTGGCTCAGGGGACTGAGTGCCAGTCTGCACACCAAAGGGTTGCACGTTTGATTCCCAGTCTAGGGCACACGCCTGGGTTGCAAGCCAGGTCCCCAGTAGGGAGCGCTCGAGAGGCAACCACACACTGATGCTTCTCTCCCTCTTTCTCACTCCCTTCTCCTCTCTAAAAATAAGTAAATAAAAGCTTATTAAAGAAAAAAAAGGAGTGCTCTATGGACTCACCTAAAGCCTCCAAGAACAATCGAATCTGTTATCAGTGAAGCAGAGACACTGTACCTTGATGAAGCAAAGATAGACGCATTGAGGCCCCCAAAGCAGGACAGGGCAACAGCGATGGGAATAGTCCAGCTGAAAACGCCAAAGGTCTGGTCAGCAAATGTCTGGGGGCAGAACACAGAAGGTGCACTCAGCACAGGACAGGGTTTCAAAAGCCTCCTGTATCAAGGCTGTTGGGTGCAACACAGACACTGCGGAGCAGCCCACCCGCTGGTCTAGACTCATTACCTCGCCTGGCAGGGCTGGAACGGCTGCAGAAAGACGGAGCCATTCCGCATAAGATGATGAGCAATGGGGATCCTGAGAGACTCACCACAGCCACGGCATCGCTGCCAAGGACATCTGAAATGTTCAGCACTGTGTAATAGGCCACGTTGGTCAGAATGTAGATGAGCGTCACAATTGGCAGAGAAATCCCAATGGCCAGGGGCAAATTTCTGTCAGGACAAGTGAGACAGGACTACCTAGAACCAACCTCTCCTTGAGGTCAAAGTTCACCCGAAAATTTTTCTTACATTCAACAGTTCCCTGGCCTCTGGGTCTTTAAGGCACTTCTTCCCCACGTGGCCTAGGGTGAGTATGCATCCCATGCCCCTGGGCACTTGTAAGGGGGGGGGCGGGAGAGAGATCATGAGAAGATAGCTCATGATCAATATTTGGTGCTTGCCATGCTAGGACCCCCACTGAAGAAGGGACAGTGTCCTCCAGGGACTAGAGACCAGGCTGAGAATGAACTTCTGGCTCCCCAGACCTCAGTGTCAGCACCAGACTGCAAGGCCCTAACACATCGGGCCCAGATGCCTCCCACTGGACAACCTCTCCTCGAGGGAGGCCCTGGCGTCCTCCAGGATGAACGTGAGGGCGAGGAGCCAGGAGCTGTCCCACCTTCCTGCATTCCATCCTAACCCTTAATCCCTAGTCCCTCAGAGCTTGAGAAGGAATAGGGAGAGATGAGAGACGAGGGGAGGGAAGAGCTTGCCCTCTACCAGCAGGAGTTCCAGCCACGCTGGGGAGTGAGAGCTGGGGAGTGAGAGGGTGAGCCCGCCTTTACCTTTCTGGGTTTTTGATTTCTTCTGTTACAAAATTAAGGGTATCCCAACCTGAGTAAGAGAAGAGGGCAGAGTAGAGGGCGAGAGAGAGTTTTCCCATGTCCCAGGAGGAACCCTCAAAGGCGTCCTGAAAGTGCTCAGAGTGTCCTGTGGGAGCAAAGGTCGGTGGGGGTTCAGGGGGAAGGAAGAGAAAGAAGGAGAAGGGGGGGAGAAGAGACAGGAGGGGGGATAAGAAAGAGGAGCAGAAGATGGAAAAAAGAAGAAGGATCAAGAAAAGAAGGAAAAACAAGAAGGAAGGGGGAGAAAAAATAATTTAACACCAAAAGAACGACAACCACCAGCTCCCTGTACTTCACCACCACCCCCGCCCCCTTAGGAAGGTTCCCGTTACTTCGGTAAAACTGCACGATCTCAGACAGAGGAGAGCACTCCTGACACCTGTTCCAGGGCCCTAGCGAATTTCCATTTCCTGCAAGTGACCTCACAACAGGCCACAGCCCTTCCTCCTATTTTTAGAAAGCACCCTGTTTATCATAAAGGAGTCATTTTTCACTAACCACCTCTCTCGCCCCAGAGCACTGCACAATTTGTTTCTCAGTTTCTCAGTCTCATGCAGAGAACTCAGTTGCTCTACTTGCAGTGGCCGTGGTTGCTTAGGGCAGGAAATCACAGGCCATGTAAGAACCTGGGTCTTATTTCCCACTGGGCCTGGGGTAGATCTGGGTCACCTTCGCCCTTGAGGAACCAGCCTAGGCAGTGGTCATTCTCCTTGGAGGCCTACAGAGACGATGGACTTGAAAGCCCAGGAAGCGACACCGAGGAGAGACTTTCTGGACACACTGCAGGTTTAACAAGACCCAAGCTTCTAAGGAAGCCTGCTGTCACCCCCTGCAGAAAGCCGACACCCATCCCTCAACATGGCAAAAATGGCTGGGTGTGCAGCAGGAGAAGGGAAACCAGAAATGCCCGCGTCCCAGGGGTGACCGTCAGTACCCAAAGCAGCGGGTTCCTAAGGCACGCAGCTGCGGGGAGGATTACTCGACTACCCAGTTTGACCCCAAGATGTTTCTGGGACTCCAGGGATATCCAGGTGGCTGGCTGCACTAACTTGGCGCATGTGCACACAGAGAGGCTAGATCTGCTGCTTAAGAATTACATGGGGAACCTCTTAAAAACACATCTTTTTCAACTCCAAACCATCCAGAGTTTGATTCAATAGGTCTGAGAGGGGGTCTCAGTGTCCCAGCTGGTTGTGAACACGGCCAAGTTCAGAGACCGGGGATCTAGAGAACTGGCCGTTGAGTGATCAGGACGCCCTGGGCCTGGTGACCTCCCTAGGCCTCCAGTGATCTCGGTAGGCCTGTCGCCCTCACTGCCAGTTCACTCTGGTCCATGAACGAAAATGCTTCCTAAAGCCAACCTGCAGAAAAGTCAGTGCCAACTTCACAATATTTAAGTCTTTTATTTTTTGACTTTGGCAGGAAATGCTGAAGAAGAGCAAGTCCGATGAAATACCCAATGGTTTCCACACCCCATCTCCCCACTCACACACCCCTTTCTGCCACTCTCTAGGACGGCCCCATCTTCCTACTTGCTTGCCTGGCAGTCACAGACAGAAACTAGGAGCCAGGGTAGGGTTCACGTTATCCCCGCTGTTTACTTTTATGATCTAACTGTAACCCGACTTTCTAGGCCCTCAGCTGGCTTCTTGCAGTGCTCCTAGCCTCCTTAAAGGGAAAGCAGCTCTGACAGAGGGGCTAATTCATGTCCATTTGGCCAAGCCTGCCTGGCCCACGAGGCCCAGGAACTGATCTCTTGCTCTCACTGACACAGTCTAGCTCGTACAAAGAGCCGAGCAGTAGAGCTAACAGAACCCTCCCCGTCCTCCCCCAGACCCAGCCACCCTCCTTCCCACCTCAGGCCCCTCTTACCCTGGCACAGTTTAACCAGGCCCATGATGATGATGGCAATGAGCGCTAGGACCTTAGCATAAGTGAACGTATCCTGTACACGTGTACCCCACTTGACATAGGCACAGTTCACAAACGTCAGCAGACCTAGAAGGAAAACCATACGGTCACTGGCAGGCTTGAGCTTAGGGCACGGAGGCCCAACCTTTCTGTATAGAGTATATCACTTCCGCCCTGTCTGCGTGCATCAACCCATATTCATAAATTCCTTTTTTTTTTTAATTTCAAGAGTACATTTATTAAAGCTGGGGACGGTGAAACACGGAAGGGCTTAGGACAGAAGAAGCAATAACAGAAAGCCTGGGAGGGGCTGCTCTGGCTCTCCAGAAACACACGAAAGGCAGCCACGCGGGGCTGTGAGGACTCGCTGAGGAGTGAAAGTCACACTGACAGAGTGAGCCGTCACAGTAAGGCCGCTGTCAGCTCACTGAGAAGTCAGACTGAAGGGGGCCCTGGAGGCAGGTTCGGGGGCTAGCCAGGACAAGCTGCCACTGCCCACTGCTCCCTGGGTCGCAAGTCTCGTGGGGACCCTTAGAGTTTAGGAGATGCACGCCTGAGAGGGAAGAAAGGCGTGGGCGTGCTCCCAGGGTGGGAAGGGTGTGCCCGTATTCATAAATCTGACAACCGGAACCATTTTTGGAAACTCCCCCCAGGCCCAGAAATGGTAGACTTCACCCTACTCCTCTCCCCTCGGACTCCCAAGGCCCCAAACCACCCAAGACACAAGACGTATCCATGGCCCCCTTAGAGAGTAGAGACAAGGGAGGCCCATTAATAAATGAGGTAAATTTGCCCTGGCTGGTGTGGCTCAATGAACTGAGTACCAGTCTGTGAACCAAAGGGCCACCAGTTCGATTCCCAGTCAGGGCGCATGCCTGGGTTGCAGGCCAGGCCCCCAGTTGGGGTCACGTGACAGGCAACCACACATTGATGTTTCTCTCTTTCTGCCTCCCTTATCCTCTCTCTAAAAATAAATAAATAAAATCTTATAAGAAATATTTTTAAATAATAAATGAGGTGAATTTGAATGTAGGTGGCAGGTCACCTAGGAATTAGAGACACATTTTTCGTGTAAGAATAAAAAATACAAACTGTCACATGCCTAACAATTTCACATACATCCTCTCAGTTAATTCTCACAACCCCAAAATAGAGACACTCCTAGTCCCATTGTATAGATGAGAAAACCGAGGCTGAGAGAGGCTAACTGCCATTCCTGAGCTCACACGGACCCCACAGATCTCCCCCACTCCCATTTCTATGCCACCCCCCACCCCTCGCCAATTCTGGGTACAGTCCGTGGAGAAGTGAGCTCACCTGGGCGTTCCCTAGGCTCCTGTCAGCCCTGCTGGCTTTACACTGCAGCTCCTCACACACCTCAGCGGCACCTGGGCCCTGTGCTGAGGACCCCGGCACCTTCCGATCCACAGGGAAGACACGACAACAACATACAAGGGGTTCCGCAGTGACACCTCTAAGTACTGCCCCTGGCCTCCGAAGCCAGAACTTTTATACGACCCCCAAATGTTATTAAAAATACTCTGGGCTCATCCTCCAGGCCACCTTTACCTACTCCTACCTAATATGCACCCTCTCCTTCAGTCGGACTCGCTCTTTACCGGTGCCAAATACACGCAAAAAAGAAATGCCATTCTCTCCTCCCCCTGCCACAGCCGACAGCAGCTCCCACTTTCCAGGTCTAGCTCCATCCCCACATCCTCTGTAAAACCTTCCCCAAACACACCAGCCAGCGCTCCCTGAGCTCTCTTCCCCCTTAACCTGACGGCATTCCCAGACACAGCATGGCTTCGCGTCTCCTGCTACAGTCACGTGAACATGTGTCTCAAGAAGGTCTCTCCCTCTGGCACTTGGGTGGTGCTTTTCCAAGGAAATCATACATTCTTAGGAGGAAACAAAAACATTTTGTTTTCTTAAGCTTGCTGCCAAGCAAAGGGGAAATGATGAGCTCTGGTTAGAATCAAGATGGTGATGACTTCACTTGACCTCGAATTCTGGGGAACAAGGCAACTGTCAGAAACTTGGACACTCCTCCACTCGACTGGAGAAGAAAGCCTGGGGCCAGCCTGTAGGTACAAACTAGGTGGCTGATCAACTTCGGAGACACTTCAAGAGGTTTCACTCAGTACCCTTGGCAAATGACACAGGCCCTTACTAGTCAGTCATATGCAGCAGGGTTGGGGGGTGTAGGCAATGGTCATTGAAAGGGGAGAAGACCAGAGGAATGCATCCTGCTGGCCGCCTTCCTGGGGACCTGCCCCGCTAGCTGAGGTTCGCTGTGTGGAACTAAGCCTAGGTCAGCTAACACAAGGATAGCCTCGTTAACAGCCGCCGGTCATCCACAGACCCTCGTGCAATACAATAAGCATAATCTGAGGCACCTGCCTACCTGCCAGACCCCCTTCTTGGGAAATGCTGCTTCTCCCTCCACTACCGTGCATGATCAAGCCAGACCCTGGCCCAGGGTCGTCTTTCCCAGGAATATGGAGCTGGGATTCCAAGAGACTGAATCTATCTAAAAGCAGCAGGGTCAGGACCACAGCAAGTCAAAAGTCACATACGAACCCTTGTGTTAAAGAAACAAAAACCACAAGAAAGCAGAGAAGGAAGCAGGACTCCAGAAAGAACTGAGAGGGTGTAGAGCTTGTAAGAAAAAGACTGACAGAGAAAGACAGAAATACACAGAAGACAGACACAGCGGAGAGAGACAAGAGGCAAAGACAAGGAGACAGAGAGAGAAGGGGACAAAAGAGAGAGAAAGGTGGTATGCACTCAAAGAGACAGTCTCACAACATCCGGCTTCGCTCACGGTACCAAAGTGCGGCAGCGAGCAGGGGAGAAAGGTGGACAGACTCCTCAGCCCCCCAAACAGACACTCCCTCTCACTTCTGCTCCTTCGCCTTCCCACAGCCCTGCTACCAGCTTCCCCCAGGCTGAGTCCTCTCTGCACACAGTGGGAATTCAACCACTACTGCTGCAGGGATGAGGGAAAGCGGCGCCTCTTGTGAAGAAAGACTAGCTGATACGAAAGAGCCTTGGTGCTGTGGCTGCTCTTGGGGGGGGGGGCGTCAGGTGCGGGAGGGGGGGGGAGACCTTTCCACTCTGCGCCCTTTCATACTTTGACTTATTTACCATGAACATATGCTTCTTTCTCAATAAAAATAACGACATATAAGAGCATGCAGCCAGCCAGAGAGCAGGGCCAGGAGCAGGGCGAGCAAGTAAGGCACCTAGGGCACAAAAGTTCCAAAGGCACACGCTGTCAGAAGGCCACTTGGCAAACCGCCCTTATACACTGGCCCCAGGTGCCTTGCTTGCCTCACCCAACTCGCAGCCCTGCCAGAGAACAGAGAACAGCTCTGAAGACAGTCCACCAAGCAGCGGTCACGTGTTCTGAATTAAGAAAGAAAATTTCACCATCTGGTCCTCACCCCTCCGAGCCTCCCAGGACACCCATCCCCACCTGGTACCGCAGAACACCAGCCCTCGAACACAGGCCAACGGGGACGACAACTCAGCCACCGCCGTTAAACACCCAAGCCTTCTCTGCCCTCCTAGTCTCACCTCCTCGCTGGAAAGCCTCCCTCCGTGAGTGCAGGGCCCACACAAGGGGTCCTCAAGGCTCTCTGGGGGCTTGTTGCTGGGAAAGGAGGCTTCCTAGTCCCAACCCCAAGGCAGAAACAAGTCCCCAATATCTGTTTTTCTACTTTTCCTCAGTAATGGAAATTACTGAGCTAGCTATCTTCCAATATTTGTTTTTCTACTTTTCCTCAGTAATGGAAATTTTAGCTGGAGTCATAATAAAGGTGACACTGCTTTGCAAGGAAGTAGAACCAGGTAACTAGGTCCCTGCCCCAGGATGTAAGCAAAGTTTTATATGAATAAGACTTCAGGAAGTGTGGCTGGGGCATGCCTTTCTTTGCCCTTCCTGTCAGCTACACCGCAGACAACAGCTACAGCGTGAGTAGCCATCCTGCACCACTGGCTAGAAGTCACGTGCTGCGGGCGGCAGAGCGTGAGGCGGAGGAAAGAAACCTGACTCCCGGAAGAATTATGAAGTCATCCTACAAGCCCCACACTGTCGACTTCTAACGTGAGAGGAACGCATTTCAGTCCGTGTGAGCTATGCTCCCTTTGGTCGGCAGTTGTTTGAAACACAACCTAATCCTGAATAATGCAGCCGCCCCGCAGACAGACCTGCGCCTCCCCTACTCTCTGATGAGGAGCTGCTGGCCTGGCAACCTGACACCTAGTCCCAGTTATGTGGAAAGTCACAGCTCCTTTTCCTACAGCAACAGGGGGAGAAAGGAACCCTCCCGATTCCCCCCACAGACAGGCTGGGCATTCCTAAGTGGCGTTCGAGGACAGGGGAGGGTAATCCTTCACAAGGAGAAGGTGGGAAATGGGAAAAGGGAAAAGGGGGTGGAGGGTGAGGACCAACTACAGGTCTATTGGAGAGACATGTTCTGCAGCCGTCAGGAGAGGCACGGCCCTCCACAGGGGGGCCCTGTAATCAGGAGCTACCTCTTGGGATATGTACGAATATGTAATGTACATGTCTTTTTAAAAGCCTCCTTGTCTTTAGCTACACAAATTTCCACTTTTAGTATCAAAAGTTTCAACTGATATGTAGGGTTAGAGCACAAGGTCTTTCAACAACTATGGCCAAGACCTAGTCCTCTCTAGGCCTGGCACTGTCGGAACATGGGAACTGTCTATCCACAGCAGTGACCGACCAAGACAGGGCGCACTGCCTGCTCAGAACCTGCCCGGGCCTGAGTTCGAGACAGCGAGAGACGACAGCTATCCAGGCAGCACAGTGATTCTTCACTCCAGTCCCACCCTTGACAATATTCTTCCCCTTCCTCCTCCTCCCCCTCACCAACCCCAGTCCACCATATTCTTCCCCTTCCTCCTCCTCCTCTTCCTCACTGTCAGCCTTGCCAAACCCTCAGGGGCAATGGAGTCTCAGCTGTGAGAGACTCAGCCCTCTGCTTTGATGCCACTATGTCAGTGCTGAATTGACTTCCATGTTGAAACCTTCACTGCAAATACTTACCAATAATAATATGTGAGGCCGTGTAAAAAGGAGGACCCCACAAAGATAAATGTACTGACAAGACCTAAGCCAAAAACAAATGCTTCTGTAGTCAAATCAAGTACTCTTACAGGGCTGGGCACCTGGCCAGGGAGGGGACCTAGGGACTTCAAGAACTGCCATTCTCCCCTACAGTCCTGTAAGTGACAGAGTCCCTGAGCATACTGAGTTCAGTCAGCAGCCTGAGGCCCCACCTACCACACAGTCCAAGATCCCAGAACATGTATGAGCAGAATGCACGTTTAGGACAGTTTCTCAAGCCCAGCACCCCTGACATTTGGTCCAGGTAAGTCTTAGTGGTAAGGGGCTGTCCTGTGTGTTACAGGGTATCCAGCAGCGCTCCTGGCCTCTCTCTACCTGTTAGCTGCCAGTGGCACCCTTTCCCAGCAGTGTGACAACCAAAAGTGACTCCAGACATTACCAAATGGCTCAGCTCTGGTTAAGAACCTCCACTCTAGACAATGAGTAGCTAAGGCAGCCTGAAGTCCTAAAATAGCTGCTTGGATCTCCCTGCCAAGTATAACCTAGAATTGAGGGGAGGGAGGGTACAGCTAGAAAACCAGCATCTAAAACAGCAATTCCTTCAGGGGCCAAGAAGGCAATAAAAATGAGCAATGGCAAGAATATCTGGGTATAAAACAGGAGGAAGTAGAGGACTGGAATGGACTGGAAACTAGTAACGTCCCACTTAAAGGGAGCAACCACTATTCAAATGCAGCTGACTGTGTCGGGCAGGGATTTGAGTCCAAAGTTTTTTGAAATTTTGATTTTTCAAGAGAAAGGACAAATCCTGATTTTCAGATGTTGGCAAGTAATTTAAAAATGTTTAGATACTGTGCAGGCCCAACAGATCTATCTGTGGGCCAGGTCTGGACCATGGGCCTCCATCTGGCGGTTCTGCTCTGCAGCCAGTTATGTAGGGACCCACCTGGGCCCTTTCTTCTAGAATAGAACGTTAACTGTATAGCCTGTCATGGTTATAACTTCTCCGGGCAGTCTCCCAACCAAGAGCTTGGACCCCTCTCATGCCTCCGGTTCAGGACTAATTTAATCCTCCTATCCCACCCAAGTCTCACCCTGGATTCGGTGCAGATCTTTGGTTTTTCCCTAATTATGACCTCACTGGTTTCTTCCAACTTGTGTCTCTTGAATCCAAGCTGCTCTTATTGCCAGCCCTGCCCAAGGAGACTCCCTCCATCACATCACGGCTTTGCTGGATGACCCATGAATCCGACTCTATGCCTTAAGTTCCCAGAAGAAACCTAAGCTGAACCCTGGAGTCCCGTCAGCCAGGATAAAAATGACTTGGCCCAATCTCTAACAAGTTCCTGTCTTCGGGCCTGCACTATGGAAAAGCACTGGGCTTCTGGGACAGGAGGCTTGCAGGAATTCAGATTAGGAGAAAGCTGGGTCTAACTACATTTGAGGGAGAGGAGCTGTGAGATGCCATGACTTTGCATTTCTAAGAGGTGAGGTCTCTCTTCCTCACAAAACACTGTGATGTGGGGATGGGCTTTCGAAGCACAAAAACAACTGTGAAAAATCATAAAGAGAAGAAGATTTAACAAATAAAAATATTCTGTGTGTGAAAAATTAGAGCCCTGGCTGGTGTAGCTCAGTGGATTGAGTGTGAGCCTGTGAACCAAAGAATCGAGGTTCGATTCCCAGTCAGGGCATATGCCTGGGTTGCAGGCCAGTTCCCAGCAGGAGATACACGAGAGGCAACCATACATTGATATTTCTCTCCCTCTCTCCTTCCCTTCCCCTCTAAATATAAATAAATAAAATCTTTAAAAAAACACAACAACTTAATGTGTAAACAATTTAAAAAAAAGAAAAAGAAAAAAGAAAAGAAAAATTAGAGACAGAGGTGCCCTTGGACTTGGTTATTTCTGGAATTCACCCTCAGGCCATCGCAGGAGCAATGCGCAAGTGCTCTCCGGAGCTCAGAAAGGAGTACAAACTCATAAAATCTCTGGAAAACACACAAAGAACATCAAACAATTTCCTCCTTTAGACTCAGGAATGTCCCTTGTACAGGGTAGGGTAGAAGTAGGTTTACAGTTGTTAGTATGGAAAATATTACAATAATTAATAAATAATAATACAAAAGATACTCTGTTTCTTGTACTCATGACTGTAAACCCACTTTTTCGCTATCCTGTATAACTCTATCCTAAGAAAATACGCAGTGGGGAGAGAGGTATAAGGGGACTAAGTGGTAACGGGAAAAAATACAATAAAGATTAAATAAAAGAAAACATGCAGGAACTGCACAACTGACTCACGCACGGGACCCCGGCAGCAGCACTGCCTAGAACACCAGCGAGCACCTACTGTGCGCCAGAGCAGTGCACGTGCGACTCGCTGACCCCTCACAACCGCCGTGCCAGGTAAGTACTGTCGTGTTCCTGTTTCACAAGTGACGAAACGGAGGCAAGAGTCGGCAAACTCCTCCAAAGTCAGTAGTTACTCAATAGTAAAGCTGGAAACAAACGCATTCGTAGGGGGACCTGTGATTTTTATTTTAATTTATTGATTTGAGAAAGAGAGATATCCATCTGTTGTTCCACTTATTTATACAGTCATTGGCTGCTTCTTATATGTGCCCAGACCAGAGATCAAACAGGCAACCCTGGCCCATCAGGATGATACTCTAACCAGCTGAGCTACCTGGCCAGGGCCTGGGAGCCTGTGATCTTAACCACTACACCGCATTTCCAGGAAACGACTTCTATGTCCCCAAACCATGTTTTCTAGGAATATTTTTGTTCATCTGTTTTGATTTTGAATTTTTTTTTAACTTTTTCAATTAATCCTGGCCAGTGTGGCTCAGTTGGTAAGGAGCGCTGTCTTATAACCAAAGGGCTGCAGGTTCGATTCCTGGTCAGGGCACATACCTAGATTGTAGGTTCAAGCTACAGACCAGGTGTGGGCACAACGACCCTGGGAACAGACACACAGTATCCCCTGGTGTGTACAGGAAGCAACCAATCAGTGCTCCTCTCTCCCTTCCTCTCTAAAAGCAATGAAAAAAAATGTCCTCGGGTGAAGATAAAAAATGTTTTTAACTTTTTTCAATTACAGTTTACATTTGATATTTTGTATTAGTTTCAGGTGTTCAGCACATTGGTTAGACAATCATATACTTTACAAAGTGTCCTCCCAGACAGTTCTAGTACCCAGCTGGCCCCACACACAGTCACTAGAACATCATCGACTCTACTCCCCACCCTGCACGTTACATCCCAAGTCTGTTTTGTAACTACTGATCTGTGCTGGTCAATCTCTTAAACTTCTTTGCCCAGTCCACCAATCCCCTACCCCCTAAAAATACTGGATGAAAGGGATTAGATATTAAATTTTTGTAAAAAGTAGTGTACAAACCACAAAGACTTGATCTCAAGGGTACTCTTTAAAAATGATAAATATGCTCAGAAAAAAAATACTGGGAGGTTTTTCACACAAATAGAACTGTTCTCTGGGAGGTAAAATTGTGGGTGATTTTGATCTTTTTTTCTAATGTTTGCATTTTTCAAGCTGACTGTAAAGTCTGTTACCTTTTAAAGGATTATTTGTTTATTTATTTATTTATATTTTAGAAAGGAAGGGGAGAAAAAGAGGCAGAGAAACGTACTAGGTTGCCTCTGACATGTCCCCAACAAGGGACCTGACCCAAAACCCAGGCACGTGCCACCACCAGAACCGCACTGGCAATCCCTTGACCCTTGGGAACAACACCCAACCCGCTCAGCCGCACCAGCCAGGAGTGAATTACCTTTTAAATAAAACAATTTTTAGAAACAAGCCCTGTGTGGCTCAGTTGGTGGGAGTATCAGCCAGTGCATCGAAGGGTTCAGGGTTCAGTTCCCAGTCAGGGATTAAAAAAAAAAAAAAAGGACATACACACTACTTCGAAAAATATTTTCTTTGAAGAACAGTCCACAAAAAGGGGGAAAAACCATGATAAAAAACAGAATATAAAGTTATATGGAAAGTATGACACAAAAAGGAAGGAATGAAGACAAACCGAACTATTAGAAGTTCAATCTGGCTGATATCTCACCCTGGCTGGTGTGGCTCAGCGGACAGAGCGCCAGCCTGCAAACCAAAAGGTCACCCATTTGATTCCCCATCAGGGCATGTGCCTGGCTTGCTGGTCAGGCCCCAGGTTTGGGGCGTGAAGAGGCAACAGATCAATGTACCTCTCACACATCTCCCTCTCTTTCTCCCTCCCTTCTCCTCTCTCTAAATAAATAAATAAAATCTTCAAACCTTAAAGAAAAAAAAATAGGGGTTAGTTTAAAAAATAAAGTCCTCATCTCTTAGTGGTACATTAAGGATGGTTTGAGGTGAAGTTATTTTTCTCCTTGATGAATATGTTTTACAATCAGAAAACCATTCCCTTTTTCAGAGAGCTCGGTCAGACCAGAGTCCCCCTGACCAAACCCTATCAGATATACACCAAGTACCCTCCTTCCCTCTTCCCAGGGGTATCTGGGGAGGAACTTCCTTCAACATTTTGCTTTAACAAATTTCTTAAAGTTAGGAGGCACGGTGGACTGTACAATCCTTTACTGCTAACTCCCCAGTGTTCTCAGTCTATTTTTAACACTGTAGATAAACTACATATTCTGCCAAAGCTTTTGCGAGCAGAGATATGGGAAGAACGGAGCATAATTAAGGGCCTCTGGCAACACAGTGCTAAGGAATGCAGGGAATTCTGGGCCACTTCTTAGCTAAATAAAATATTAGCTCCACAGCACCAGGTAAATTCCCAGTGATCCTCTCTCCCTTTCAGGGACTTCATACAGAGTCCCTCCTCACCACCTCATAAGAGAAAGATGAAAATAAACAGGGATCCACCCAAACCCAAATATGCGGCAGAAGCCACCCACCTGCCTCTCACTGGCCCCGGGCAGAGCTTGTTTACAAAGTCAGTGTAAAGAAACCCGAAACACCAGTGGGAAAAGCCATTTGGGTGGTGCCTGCTGCTTGGAACTGGCTGTGGAGAGTGTCCGTGGCAGGAAGAAGTGACCGCGTGATCCTGCGGGCCTGAGGGACAATGCCTTGGGACCCCCCACGATCTAGAGAAGCCCATTTCCTCACTGGTGCCTTTAAACTCGTTTAAGATAAAAAGTTGAGAAGCAAAATAACTCTTTTTTTTGAGCAGCAGAATAAAGGCTTCAGCACTTATGATTTTTTCTGGGTTAAGCTATAACTGGTGATATGGACTCCAATCAAAACGCCTGACAAGACAAATGTAAGGCGTGCAGCAACCTGTCACACAGACTGGGGAACAGACCTCAGGGAGAGCCAAGGCTAAAAGGAATGTGAGGCATCAAAGCCACAGACAGACTCGAACTTCTCCTGCCCCCATCCTTTACCCTTATCTCAGGACCAAGTGACTTTGGTGAAATCACTTCTTAAAGACCCACCTCTTTCCTCCCAAAAAGCAAAATACACTGTTCAATGTAAGGTGTTACTGGCATTACTAAAGTAGCCCGCGCCCTCACTAATACGCCCCCATGTAGCCCCCAGACTCACATATGCAAGCAGCAGCGAGGAGCCGGCAGGCCAGGTACGGCGGGTCGCAGGTCGGAAAGGAGGGCTGGATGATGTAGTTGGCGAAGGTGATGGCAATGATGGCCTGACTGGTGGGTTCGACGATGAGCAGGGAGGCCCACAGGCGAATGAAGGCAATGAAACCCCCAAAGGCCTCTAGAATATAAGCATAGCTGGCCCCAGACTTGGTGATGGTGGTCCCCAGTTCTGCATAGCAAAGGGCACCCACAACGGAGAAAAGCCCACCAATGGCCCATATGACCAGAGACAACCCATAGGAAGTCGTGTACGCCAGAACACCCTTGGGTGAGACAAAGATCCCTGAGCCGATCATGTTGCCCACCACCAGGCTGACGCCATTCAGCAGAGAGATCTCCTTCTTCAGCTGCATGGTTTCTGTGGTCCCTTGAGGTGGCATGCTGTCGTCCTCCTTCCTGGGCTGGCCGGCCTCAGGAATGAAATGATAGGCAGTCGCCTGGCTCTCCAGCTCCTTGGCTTCCATGGCGAATGTTTCCTTCACACCTGTGTTTACTACGGCCTGGCAAAGAATATAGGTATGTCAGTCTGAGGCAGGAGCTGGTGAAGCTCTAGTTTAGACCTGCAAGGCAGGCAGATTTCCGGGCCCACCTCTTACGTAGGACAGCACGCCTCATACACAGACCTAACTACAGCGAGCCTGTCTTGGTTTCCACCACGGGACTCAGGGAAATGGAGGGAGGCAGACCTCCATGGCTCCCAATGAAGACCTCGTAAGAGCTCAGGCACGACATGAAGGCAACTTCCAACAAGAGGTACCTGGCTTGTTGCTTGAGGCTGGCATTGGGTTTATCCGTAGTGCGGATTCTCCTCGAAATATAGTTTTGGCTGTGTTCTTGTCAGCTTAAAACCTGCAAACCTGCCCCACAGAAAAGACCACAGTCCCAGCACCTGGTTCACAGTCTTAGCCAGCCCGAACGTCTTCTCATTGTCTATACCCAGGTAACCCTACCCACTCCCCTCCACCCAAATGTAAACAGGGACTTCCGCGGTGTCCAGCCACATGTGGAGAGGACTGGAACTACTGTCAGGCTGGCAAACAGCATGAGCAGCAGGTGGGAAGGGCTAGGAAGATGCTCGGGCAAGGGCATAACACTACTGCAGAGAGGGACCAAGGAGAAAACCTTCATGAAAACACACACCCTGCCCTGACTGACGTGGCTCAGTTGGTTGAGCATAGTCATCAGTTCGGTTCCTGGTCAGGGCACGTGCCTGGGTTGTGTGCTGGGTCCCCAGTTGGGGTGCATGCAAGAGGCAAGGGATTGATGTTTCTCTCACACATCGATGTTTCTCTCCCTCTCTTTCTCCCTCCCTCCCCATAGCTCTGAAAACAAACAAACTCTTTTTCAAGAAAGAAAGAAAATACACACTCATATACTGCTATTTCAAAAATACCCACCTTACTTCCTACATTGCAACATGTCCATTCAGCACCTTGCTTTTCCCCAAGTGCCCAGAGAGGGGTAACGAGGTAAAAACAGATGGAGAAAGAACACCCAGAGGGCACTGTACCCTGGAGCTCCTCTGCTATTGGTTTGTTCGCTCTCCTCCTTAGTATGCCCCTCACTACCATCTAGGGGTGCAAAGCGATTCTCCCAGAATAGGACCCAGGAGTCCTGACACCTAATCGAAGCCACAAGGTTCCTCTTATCCACAGATCTGGTTTTGGACGGCATCCTGGAGGGAGGTGGGAGCACGCGCACACACACACGTGCACTCACACACACTGTAGAGTTGGGCCAGCCCAGAAACCCCGAGGGAGCTGGACTCCACACCAAAGGACCTGCAAAGGACCCAGAGTCTGTCAGAGGAAGACAAGCGCCTTCCCGACCCTCCCCAAAGCACAGCCCTTCCCCCCCCCACTCCATTTCTGTGTGGAAGGAGTCAGGAATTCAGATTCCCTACTTCTAACTCATCTTCTGAAGGAAGGAGTCTGGAGGCCATTCGATTCCCACCCAGGAGTCAGTCCTGTAAGGGCACAGAGATAACGCCCACGGAGAAGCATGGGGGTCCATCAGTACATCATCTTCCCAGAAGCCTCTGACCTGCTCAACAAAGATGGATATTTTGGAACCTGGCCTCACTGACCTGGCACGAGGGAACCAGGGCCCCGGAGGGAAAACTCCGCTCTCCACAGCCTCCCCCGGAACTCCTGCCTTACCGTCTCAGTGTCCCTGCTGAGTCCAGACCCAAACCCACCCGGGTGGAAAAACTCCTCTGGGCCCTAGAGGCCTTCCCCCACTCCCAGAGGGGCTGAGCCAGCCTGCCCCTGCCTGGTGGCACCTTTCTTTCACTCCTGGCATCGGGCCTGCAGGTCTCCCTGAGCCGGCACACCACAGCGTATTTGTTTTCATGCCTGTCTGGTGAGCCCAGGCACCCGAGAAAACAAAACAAGGAAGTAGCTCAGGTGCAGAGAGACCTGGGGCTGTTCTTTTTCACCCACCGCAACGCGGGCAAACAGAAACACTGGCGCAGTGACCACTTCAGCCCCTCCTATTCCATCGGACCCTAGCTGGGGGGGGGACGGGGCAGGAAGGGGAAAGCAACTGGGTATTCCCTTTGAACTTCTGACACCAGATGTGTGGGTTTTCCACACAGCAAGCAATTCTGCAACACCGGCCGGGTGTCCTACGATTTAACTAAATTCTGACGCTGTCTACCCAGAGATACTATCCGTTCCCACAGGTTAAGGGCTCAGTCCCACAAAACTGCCCCCTACCACCACTTCAGATGCCAATCGCAGGTCCAGGTTGTTACCAGTGCCTCTGACTGACTGGCTACAAATAGGAGGTTCCAACCACCCCCTCCTTGAGTTTAATCAATTTGCTAAAGCAGCTCACTGGATTAAGGAAAATTTACTGGATTACCAGTTCACTATACTCAAGGAAGGTATGGTACAGAGCGAGGTATGTGCAGGCGGCATCCAGTTTCCCTGCTCTCTCTGGACACATCTCTCCCAGCACCTCCACGTGTTCGCCAACCCGGAAGCTCTCCAAACCCCATCTTCTGGATTTTTTTAGTGGAGGCCTGAATACAAAGGTATGAATGATCAAATCATTGACCACAGATGATTGGTTCGACCTCCAACTCCTCCCCCCTCTCCAGAGGTTGGGACTGGTCTGAAAGTTCCACCTCTAATCACGAGGTTGGTTTCTTGGCACCCAGCCTCCATCCTAAAAGGATTTAGATGCTTTCCCAAACCCACCGGATTAATAGAAACTCCGGCATGTTGAAAGGGGCTATAATAGACATCCATTTCATTTCACATTTTTGTTTTATGCTCTGGAGCTATTTCAGGAACAAAACTAAATATTGCAACAAAAGCCTGCCCGTATGGCTCTTCTTACATAGGAAAGTACAGGAGCTGCGTGCCAGAAATAGTGGACGGAGACCAAATATATATTTAATCACAACTGCCGCAGAGAGGAAAAAACAGAGTTAAGCTCGTTTCACAGGAAAATAAAATCTGATATAAATGGAATCTCCTCAACTTCCCACTTCCATTTAGGATGTAGAAAACTGGGAAAAGCAGCACTCCCACTCCTATAACAAGAAAAAGTTAAATAATCTACAAAACCATAACTTTCCTTGAAGCCATCAGATAACTGAGGTTACAGGACAACCAAAGGGACTGAAATTTAAGGGAAAATAAGCATGTCTAAGGAGAGATGCAAGCGCTGGCTCACCTGCAGCAGAGGTAGAACGATGGGCCCAACGTCCAGCAAGGAAAGGAGAGTTCAGATAAAATTTGCAATGAATTACTAAAGGCCAAGTGTGGGTTAGCAAGAGCCACAGACACTCAGAGGTTTTCCTCCACAGACTTCAGTGGACATTGCTAAGAAACACTGGGCAGGGGCCCAGAGAAAGCCCCCGCTGGTGCTCGTCTAGAGAAAGCAGTCACTGCTTTGGAAGAAACACAAAGGTCCACCTGGTCCTTTCCCTAAAGAATAAAAACTTTAAACCCCTGAGGAAAGGGCAGCAAACTCCGTCACTCTCAAAGCAGCTGGGGCAGGAAATCCTGACCACACTGAACCTACCTACCCTTACACGTGTCCTCCCTGTGGGGCAGGGGCAGGATCACCCAGAAAAACACACACACACCCGGACCCAGGGACACAGCCTCTGCCTGAGACCGAGGCTGAACTCAAACAACAGCGAACCCGATGCCCTCCACCACCAGATTAGCAAGTACCCAGCAAGGAGACTACTGAGCTAGACTGTGCCTTGATGCTTAGGTGCAGAAAGGCCTAAAGCTGAAGGTGGTGGAGCATAAACACAGGAAAAATCCTCCCTCCAGCAAACCAACCCTAAGCTGTAGGAAGACTCTGGTACATAAAAAGTAACCATAGCAACAACAAAACCCAAACATAACTGCCTCAAACTTCCATACCAACAACCTACTAAAAGAAGTGGCATACCTACTTCCTGGAATTAATGCACCTCAGTCTCTACTATTCCATAAACTACATCTGTAGAACAATAACAAATCACAAGCAAAAAAACAAAAAAACCAACCCACTATCATCAAGAGGCAAAGTAATCAACAGGATAAGACTTAGAGATGACCTAGATATTGAAATTATCAACAGGGAGTTTAAAATAATTACGATTATGTCGAAAACAATATAAAAGAGGTCACTTTAACACAGGGCAGGAGCTCCTGTCCCAGAGGGACTGCCTTGCACACCCTACCCCTCAAACCTGTGCAATGTTAAAACTGGGTAAAGTAACCTTTGGACTGCGCCTGAAATTTGTTTGTTTGTTTGTTTGTTTGTTTGTTTTAGAGAGAGGGGAAGGGAAGGAGAGAGGGAGAGAAACACCAACCAGTTGCCTCCTGAACGTGCCCTGACCAGGGTCCGAACCTGCAATTCAAGTGTGTGCCCTGACCGGGAATCAAAATAGCAACCGTTTGGTCCCCAGGACAATACCCAACCAACTGAGCCACACCAGCCAGGGCTAAAGACATTGTTCACTTTTTAAAAAATCTTTATTGCATTTAAAAAGTATATTTTAAAGACATTCTTTACTATTAACACTACTATGTAAGCTTACCTGCACCTATAAAAATTCCTTCCTTAGCTTATTAACACCCATAAAACTCTCCACCTGTTACTCATGTCATAATTCCCCTGCTCTTTCTCATAAACACCTCCTGCCCTCATCTCCTCACCCTGTCTACCTGAGTCAGCACTATTGTTTTGGATCTCATATGTTTGTTGCCTCTCACATTGGCCTTTTATTTTTATGTTAACAATTAACATAGTAAATGTTCTAATGAAAAAGTTGGAGAGCATTCAGGAACAGATGTGGAATTTCAGCAGAGAAATGAAAACTTTAAAAATCAAAATGGTTAATAGTGAAAAATAGTGAAAAAATAAAAGAGAATAAAGTCTCCAGCCCTGGCTGCTGTGGCTCAGTGGCCTTTGAGATCTTTGAGAACCAAAAGATTGCTAGTTCAATTCCCAGTCAGGATTGCGGGCCAGGTGCCCCAGTGGGGGCCACATGATAGACAACCACACATTGATGTTTCTCTCCCTCTTTCTCCCTCCCTTCCCCTCTCTCTAAAATAAATAAATAAATCTTAAAAAAAATAACCAGAACTGCCAGAAAATCAAACTGTATGGAAGTCTGATAACCAAAGAGTTAAAGAAGAAATATTCATCCAGAATGGTAGGAGGGGCAGAGATGGGCAGCAGGGGCAGCAAGGACTCAAAGCAAGGTGGGGACTAGAGGACCAGGAGGTCTGTCCCAAATCTGTGTGCAGATAAACCTGGAGGAACAACTGGGGAGCAACACAGACCGTGGAACCCAGGGTTCCAGCACAAGGAAATAAAGCCTCAAAACCTCTTTAGGGTGGGGGTTGTGGCAGGAGGAGAAACTCCCAGCCTCACAGGGGAGTTTCTTGGAGAGACCTACAAGGCCCTAGTACGTACACGAGCCTGCCCACCCACCCAGGAATCGGCACCAGAAGGGCCCAATTTGCTTGTGGGTAGTGGGGGAAGTAACTGAAAGCCAGCAGAGAGCAGAGCAAGCAACATTGTTCCCTCTCGGACCCCTCCCCTACAGACAGCCCACAACGCAGTGACAAGGGTTGCTCCACCCTGGCGAATAACTAAGGCTCTGCCCCTTACAAAGTAACAGGCATGCTGAGACAAAAAAAATATATATATATATGGTCCAAACGAAAGAACAGATCAGAGCTCCAGAATAAAAATACAACTAAGGATGAAAAGATAGCCAACCTATCAGATGCAGAGTTCAAAACACTGGTAATCAGGATGCTCACAGAAATGGTTGAGTATGGTCGCAAAATAGAGGAAAAAAGTGCAGGCCATGAAAAGTGAGATAAAGGAAAATATACAGGGAATCAATTGTGAAGGGAAGGAAACCAGGACTCAAATCAGTGGTTTGGAGCAGAAGGAAGAAATAAACATTCAACCAGAACAGAATGAGGAAACAAGAATCCAAAAAAAATGAGGAGAGGCTTAGGAACCTCCAGGACAACTTTAAATGATCCAACATCTGAATCACAGGGGTGCCTGAAGGATAAAAGGAAGAGCAAGAAATTGAAAACTTATTTCAAAACATAATGAAGGAGAACTTCCCCAATCTGGCAAAGAAAATTAACTTCCAGGAAGTCCAGGAAGCTCAGAGTCCCAAAAAAGTTGGGCCCAAGGAAGCACACACCAAGGGACATCATAATTACATCACCAAGATTAAAAAGAAGAAGGGAATCTTAAAAGCAGCAAGAGAAAAGGAGACAGTTACCTACAAAGGAGTTCCCATAAGATTTCTCAAAAGAAACCTTGCAGGCAAGAAGGTGCTAGAAAAAAGTATTCCAAGTCATGAAAGGCAAGGACCTACATTCAAGATTGCTCTATCCAGCAAAGCTATCATTTAGAATGGAAGGGCAGATAAGGTGCTTCCCAGATAAGGTCAAGTTAAAAGAGTTCATCATCACCAAGCCCTTATTATATGAAATGTTAAAGGGACTTATCTAAGAAAAAGAAGAAGATCAAAACTATGAACAGTAAAATGACAACAAATGCACAACTATCAACAACCGAACCTAAAGAAACAAAATGAACTAAGTAAGCAACTAGAACAGGAACAGATTCACAGAAATAGAAATCACATGGAAGGTTATCAGCAGGGAGGAGGATGGGGGAAGGCACAAGGAATAAGAAGCATAAATGGTAGGTACAGAATAGACAGGGAGAGGTTAAGAATAGTATGGGAAGTGGAGAAGCAAAGAACTTATATGTATGACCCACAGACATGAACTAAGGTGGGGGAATGATGGGGGGTGCAGGGCGGAGGTGAATATAGGGGAGAAAAAAATGGGACAACTGTAATAACATAATCAATAAAATATCTTTTTTAAAAAAGGATCTATATTCTAGAAGACCTGAAAATGAAATACCCCAGCATAGTTCTTGTCTAAGTAGTTATATGAATTCCGTGAAATATAAAACTGGCACGTGCAATAGGACCTACATCCATGTAGGAAATGGGAGCAAGTCAGGGGTGGTAGACAGACTTCCAACAGGAAAAAAACAGCTTTGGTTCCTACCATCTACTCGGTCAGTCTCAGAACTCAGGGAGTAGGAACCCTCCCACAGGATCTGTCTGAGGCCTTGAGGACCAACTTCAACCTTCTTAGCAGGGCCTTGTCACTAGGTCCCATGCTGCATGCAGTCCCGCCCACAGTCCAGTCACACTGGTTTACTTAACGGTGTCCTAAATCCTGAGGCCTATCAAACAAACACACCTTTGCTCACACTGAGCACTCTGCTTCTAACATTGTACATCTCCCACCTTTTCCTCAATACCCTGGCAGCCACCTCTCTCTATGTATCCCCTTGTACCCCTCAGGTTTCTCATACATGCTTCTGCCTTAGCAGCCACCTCACGCTGTCGTTGAGTTGACCTTCCCTTCAGTCTCTTCCAACGAGACTGTTGAGCTCCTTGTCTGTCTTAGTATCATCCAATACTAGGCCTAGGGCAGGATCTGTACGCAGTCCATGATCACTCAATAAAAATTTATCAACAACAGAAAACACCTAGGACAGAAAACACACAACAAATCCTACTAAAGGACTAACATCTTGAGCCACCTGCTCCCCAGAACAGCAACAAAGGCTTAACCAAAGAGAAGTGATCATTCAGCCCCGGCCTGGTAGCTCAGTTGTTAGAGCATCATCTAGATGCACCAAGGTTGCGGGTTAGGTCTCCAGTCAGCAGGACACACATGGGAATCAAACAGCGAATGCATCAATAAATGGAACAACAAATCAATGTCTGTCTCTCTCTTCTGCTCACCCCCTACTTCCTCTCTCTAAAATCAGTAAGTAAATAAATTTTTAAAAGACAGAAAGAAGCGATCATTCAGAGAAGCCAATCTAAGACTGTGAGTGGCTCCCATCATTTGTCACAGCACTTGGTCTTCAGGTAACAGGCGATACAGTAGGTAAAAAAAAAATCACAAAAAGCTACTACGACTACAAAAACGGTTTGGTTCTCTCTTTTTTAAGATTTTATTTATTTTTAGAGAAGGAGGAAGGAGGGAGAAAGAGGAGAGAAACAACGATGGTTGCTCCTCGTATGCCCCCCACTGAGGACCTGGCCCACAACTCAGGCATGTGCTCTAATTGGGAATTGAACTGGTGACTCTGGTTTGAAGGCCATTGCTCAGTCCACTGAGCCACACCAACCAGGGCCAAAAATGGTTTTTAATTCATTTGCCTTTAACTGGTCACAAGTGTATCTACATACATTCTCAAAAAAAACAGTGGATGGGCCCTGGCTGGTGTAGCTCAGTGGATTGAGCACAGGCCTGCGAACCACATGATCGCAGTTGGAGTCCCAGTCAGGGCACATGCTTAGGTTGCAGGCCGGTTCTCTGCAGGCCAGTTCCCAGCAGGGGTCGCACGAAAGGCAACCATACATTGATGTTCCTCTCTCTCTCTCCTTCCCCCCTTCTCCTCTAATGATAAATAAATAAAATCTTTAAAAAAAAAAAAAAACAGTGGATGAGTGCGGGCCTGCGAACCAAAAGATCGTGGTTCGATTCCCAGTCAGGGCACATGCCTGGGTTACAGGCCAGTTCCCAGCAAGGGACGCATAAGAGACAACCATACATTGATATTTCTCTCCTTCTCTCCTTCCCTTCACCTCTAAAGGTAAATAAATAAAATCTTTTCAAAAAAAGCAGTGGATTGCTGTGTGAGATGCCCTGTTTGTCCCCACAGAGTAGACTTACAGACCTTCCACAGCAATCAGTGAAAATCACTGATACACAGATTCTACCCAATCATCTCTGAACTAGCTGCTTGCTTGCCTTCAGCTTTATTCAACTGATAGAAGGAATTGGTCTGTGAAGATCACACACAATTACCAGTCTTTCAGTCTCTTAATACAGGCTTTCAAATCACAGCTGAAAACAATTTCTGTTAAATCATTGAGTGAACCCAGTCTTGAAAATAGTTTGTCTTGAAAAACCAGTATTAAACCGCCCTCGTAAGGACACAATGCAGCTTTCTAACAGGTTTTCATCCTATTTTCCAAGCTCTTGCAGCAGATAATAAAGGAATTCATAGACCACTAAAATTTCTGCACGAAAAATTAACCACAGAACAAATAGTTCAATGCATTTTTCAGGGCGGGGGGGGGCGCTCTTTCAAAGTTCAATTACAAAGAATATTTTATAAGCTGGCATTTAATAACTCTTTTATGATTGATGACTATGAGAAAAAATGCTATTGAGAAACACACCAAAATCTTAACTGTGGTCAAAACACAAAGGACTTTTTTTTTTAAAAACTTCTCTGAGTCTTGTAAATTTTCCAGAATGATTATGCATTAATTTTTTAGTGCTTAAACTTAAAAAAATATACACATATATTTACTGTACTTCTATCAAATAACAAAGAGTATGTGACTCTTTACACTTGCCTTTTTACATGGGACACCAGGAAATTCAAGATCAAATTCAGCTCCCAATCTCAGTGAAAAAATACTGTTACTTTTCTAAAGTATTTGTGATCTAGTATTTCTTTTTCACATCACAAGACCCTTAATTATAAATGACCACAATTACTCTTTAGAGAGATAATATATTGTATCAGTATAATAAAGTCTCTTTACTAGAATTGTGTTTATATTGTACACAAATAACTAAAACTCTTTCCAAATCTCAGAGATCCAAGAAAGTTAACAGAGAACAGAGAGCAATAATATTCACCTGTGAAGAAACAGGCAAATGCCACTGTTTCATTAACCTCCTCATCATAAAGGAAGAAAACAGGCTTCACAGCAAGGCCTAATTCCACTCGCCTGCTGTGGCCATTTAATCTCTGGAACAGAGAGTAAGGTTACTTTTCAAAAAAACGAACCTAGTAAAGAGCAACCCATATTTCCCTTTGTAAAAAAAAAAAAAACAAACCTAAGTTTTATATGCCCACAGGGACAGCACTCAATTACTGAGAAGTTCCATCACACCCACAGCAGGGGTGTAACTAAAGCAACCGGCCCAAACATGCGTCAGGGTCCCCTCTAACCATTCATGTCTACACAGCTGCTGCTCCCCAAGTCCCAGGTCCCCAGGACACCATCTGCATCACTTTTGTAGACATGCATTTACATCCTGGGGTTACAGCAGGAAGCCCAGCAGACAGAGGTCAGGAAATTTCCTGTACCAAGAAGTGCCAAGGAGGTTGGTCACATAGCAGGTATTTATTTTTGGTCTGCAATAAAAATACTTCCACAGCCAGACGGGAAAGGAGAAAGATAGGAGGAAACCAAGCTGGTGATTTTCCACGTATTTGTCAGGAAACGAATAAATATAAGAACCAAAGTGACAGTCTGAGACCAAAGTCAGGAAGTGAAAAACCATTAGCACAAAATGAGACCCGAGCAATGTGGGCAGCCTGGAAAGGCCCTCACAGCATGCAAAATGAGGTGAAAATTATCTCAGAAAGCACTCATAGGCTTTCAAAAGTCTGCTTCTCCCAGATTTTCAAATCAGGAAACAGTTTCAGAGATAAGCCCCAGATGGCTCAGCACTCTGCCAGCCCCGATTCGCTGGCAGTGCTTTTTTCCCCCATCAAGGGCAGAAGCTGACTTCTTTTTAACCATGTCACCAATCACAGAGCCCCATGAACACAAGAGGTAGGTACTCAAAAACATCTGTTAAATTAAATATTGATTCCCACTCAAAATGACCATCACACACAGTAGTGCCCAGACTGTTTGCTTAGTGCTTAGCAAAGAATTCTCAGAATGTTTCACAAATATCCCCTGCCATTTATGACATGAGATGTTCAAACAAGACGACATGCCTCGGAGACGCTAGAAAGAGCCCTCATAACAAGGAGCAACCCTTCCCGAGCCCCAGGGGGCCAGCACTCAAAGCCCCGACAATCCCACAGCATCCCCAAGAAGCTCTGTTCCTGCCTCCCCATCTTCAGGGTCTTGTGTCCGCCATCTTTCTCACTCTCAGTCTCTCGCACACAGCGCAGGTCCTCTTCCATACCATAAGACTCGCACTTGAGTATTTCAGTCTTCCGTACAGTCTGTCCTGCTCAGCGTCACTCTCACCAGTCTCGATCACACAGCCTCTCGCACACTCAGGAGTCACCCTCGTACCCAGAATCTCTCTTACATAAACATGGAATCTTCCTCAAGGATCTTACACACTCACAGAGCCACCCTCAGCCTCTGGGTCTCACACACATGCAGTACCCTGCTAGACCAGGAAGCCTGTTTCTCTCTCTCTCTCTTACACACACACACACACACACACACACACACACACACACACACACACACGACACGTGGAGTCTTTCTCCCACACTCCTGGAATCACCTCCAGCTTTCACGCGAGTTTTCACGCCAGAGGGACCTGCGCGTGTAAGGTCCTTCTTACACGCGCAGCGTCACGCTCTCGCCCGCGGCGTCTCCCCTGTGGCCCGCCCGCCCGCGCCTTTCCCCAGGCCCGCATCCCGCCGGAGGCAGCTGCGGCAGGAGCGGCCGGGGCGGCGGGCGCCGCGCGGGGAGTTCGGACCACAGGACGCGTGGGGAGTTCCGCCCCACGGGTCGCAGCGCTGCCCGGCCGCCCCCGGCGCCTGCCAGAGGCCCGTTACCTCGCGGGTGGCCAGGCGCCTCCAGGATGCTCGGTCGCGCTGCCGCCTCGGCCGCCACGTCTGCGCAGGCCCCGCCCCTATCACGTAATCTGCCGCCGGATCGCGACAGCGTGGGCCGCGTCGAGACTAGACGCTGGGCTCCCCCTGGGACCTGCGGGCGGTGGCTCCTCCCGGCCTCTGCGATCTGGCGGGCAGCGCTTGGGCACCCACGTGTGCTCTCCCGGCCTCTGAGTGCACTTGGCAGTCAGCACCCCGGCCGGCCACGCCGGGCCCCACGCGGGCCGTGACCTGGGCCCAGCCACCCTCACCAGCTGGTGTACCGCTCCCTGACACTGCGAGGAGTCACCCCAGGCTCCAAGGGATGCAGAACGGAGACTCTCACGCGGGGACCTCTAACCGACCCCCAAACCTTGTTCCTATGTGCCCCACACCCAGGGGCACCACATATAGCTTACCCAAAGAACCTTCTTATCCCCTACACGGCCAACCCTCCCCTCCAGATCCTTGGAAGTCAGAGACTCAGGATTTGCCCTCCACATTCACAACTTAGACCACCACACATCCATTGAGACCCCCCAAATACATGGACGCTGCTGGCGTTCCGTAGCCAACCGCAGGACTTTCTGGGGCTCAGGCTTGAGGCCACTTACCCATCCTCATTTTGCCTGAACCTCCTGACACCCCCATTAGGGGACTGTACCCTCCTGCCTCCTTCTGTCCTTCTGGTTGCTCCTTCTCCATCTCCCCTTTTCCTCTGGTGGTTCTGTGACTCTGTCTAAGGCCTCCTGACCGACCACACAGGTGGCTGAGCCCTCCCTCTCAGCTTGCTGTCCGCACTTTAAGCCAGGACTTTCTCCTGGGGGATGGAGTCATCCCCCCACCGCCCCCCCAGACATGTATCCACACCCTCACATCCTCTGGTTCCATACTGACCATATCCAAATCTCTGTTCCCCACCACCCAACCCAGTGACCCAGCCAAAGATGGGCAGCACCCTGGACCCTTCCTCCTCCAGCCCCCCCAAGCTCTGCGTCTCATATTTTTCTTGTCCCCGGTGCTAATAACCTCCCAATCCCTATCCTGCTCCCTCTAACTCAGTCCCACAGGGTACAGGATGCTCTGAAAATACAGATTGGAATGACTTTCATATCTCCTCTGCCTTCCACACCCCTCCCTATAGAGCTGAGGTGATCTTTAAACAGCCCTCACTGGTGTAGCCCTCACGCTCTCCAAGTCGAATACCTTCTTTATACGTATGTGTATTTGTTTAGAGTCATCAGAGCCTGACCCTTTGTCCCCTAGATCAGTTCCTCCTGCCTACCTGGCCAGGCAGAGAAAAGAAAGAGCTCTGGATCCTTGTGTCAGTCAATGGCGGCCAGTCCACCTGTCCTTGCAAAAACCACATTTGCAACTTTCCGGCTCCCAGTGTTACCAAAAGGGGAACCGGGTCTGGAGTGGGTCTGCCTCAGGGTTTTTAATTCATGCAGGAGAGTTTTCACAACACCAAGTGCAGGTGATTTTGAGAGTATGTTTATTAAACGTAGGGACAGTGAAGCAAGGAAGTGCTTTGCATAGAAGAAGCAACAGGAGGGAGCCTAGGTGGGGCTGCTTTAGCTCTCTGTATCATTCCAAGTTTAGTATATGTGCTGCTGAAGCAAGCACTGCTTTAGCTCTCTAGAAATATTATAAGAAAGGAATGAGCCAAGACGGGGCTGCTCTGAGCTCAGTGGGAAGTCAGAGAAAAGGGGGCCTTGGAAACAGCCTCAGGGGATTATCCCAGGACAAGCTGCCACTGCTCACTGTTCCCCTGGTTGCAAGTCTCTTGGGGACCTGTAGAGTTGAGGTGATACGGTCCTGAAAGGGGAGAAAGGTGTAGGTCTGTTCCTGGAAGGGAGAGTGTGCCCTGGGTCCCCGAGAGTTCTAAAGTCTGGGAGTTTAGAGGAGGATCTCAATAGAATATTCATCAGCTTTATGCTGATATGCCAAAATGAGATTTATTCCCTTAACTTCATCTGTCCTTGGGTATGGTTGGCACAAATGGCACTAACTGAATTTCTGCTATCTATCTCCCTGAGTAGGGTAATTTAAGCTATTTACCCTCTGGATGGGGGGAGGGGAGCATTAAGCATTTACTCCTAAGTGTCCTTAGTTAGAGAAAAATAGGATTTTCTGATTTACTGGATGGCTGTAAACTGCTTAGGCTTTTAACTGTCTCAGTTTCCCCGTTGCACTTGTCCTGGCTTACTAGCCTGCCTCACCAGGACTCTGGCTCACTGTCTCACACCAGTTACAGCAGCCCACCAGCTGAAAGCCCACCATGCACCAAGCACTGAGCCGGATGTCCTCCAACACCAGCAGTGTTCCTTAGGACCACCCTGCAGGGTACATCTGTTCGTCCCCATTCTGCGGATTAGCAAACTGAGACTCAGGGAGGTCAGAATGAAGTAGGATAGTAAGAAGCCAGGAAAATTCCTGGACAAGTGGAATGGGGAAACTGAGACCGCTGAACAAACTGGCCAAGCAATATACAGCCAGATACAGATCACCAGCGTGGAAAGCCCCAGGGGCCTAGTGACAGGCAAAACTGGTGCCAGACCTGGCCCCCAGGGTGGCCGTCCTTCTCTGGCATATCCCCTGGCTATGCAGCTTAGAACTCCCTGACCTTTCCTCCTTAGAGATAACCTCCAGGCCCAGAAAAACAGTAAAACCAGGCTGGAGGCTCTAGGGCCAACTGGAGGAGATGATAACCCTTGAAAGGACACACCTGGAAAAGCTGATGAGCAAGCTATTGAGATTCCTCCTTAAGACCTCACCTAAACCTCTAGTCTTTCTCTTTCTTTCTTTCTTTCTTTCTTTCTTTCTTTCTTTCTTTCTTTCGAAATCGGAGCTTTTTACTGTGTGATATGCACAGCACTATTAAGACACTTTTACATCACAACACTCTTTATTATGGAAGATATACAGTTCTGTGCTCAAACCAAGACATTTATACAAAGTGACACTTAGGAATTTGGCCCCTTGGGCTAGATAGCATGGCGACCGACAGACACACCATTAACAGGCATACTGACACTTCATCTGGTATTAGGGTCCTCGTTTCTCCCAGTTGTGCTTTTTCTGACAGATGGCTATAATGTTTTCCTTTAGTACCATCCTGTGAATGGCAGAGAGCCTGCACTTGCCAAGAAATAATCTCCTGAGACACAATGTCATGAAGTGGAATGGTGTAGTCTAACTCAGTGAAGTCATCACTTCTTTGCACGTGCCTGACAGTTTGAACTTTTATCATTTCATACCATGGGTTTTCAGTAAAACTCTGCCATATTATATAATCATGGCCAACCCAGGTTAAACGTTGAACTGGCTTCATTGCTGGAGATACCATTTCCAAAACTGTCTGGAATATTTTGTGCTTCTAGTGTTTCCTTCATGGACTTGAGTTTTTAATAAAATGTGTTATCTTCTTCATCTGGGCTCTTTCCAATTTCTCCTTCAAAAGTAAAGGTGACTTCTGGGGCAGTATCTGGAGGAAGAAGCACTTCAGCCGTGCAGTTTGCTGTCACTTGTTTTTGTATCATTTCTTCCACAGAAAATATAAGGCAGTACTGATGTCTTCTTGGAATATCCTCCATGCTGGCTTGTTTGACTGTCTGCACCAGAAACACACGGGGCAGGGGGCATCCCCTGATGGTAGTTGGCGCAGTTCTGTACCACCGAGGCCACCCTGGAGCCTGGGCAGTGGATGGGTGGGATCTCCATCCTTGGTGAGCGGCGGCAAGGAGAGCACAAGTCTGTTCCAGCTTAGCCGAGCACAGTGCTGCCACCCAGCCTGCAGCCAGGCCACCCTCAACTCCCAGCCTTTAAAATCCTCAAGCCGAAGGACCCAATGTGGCTCTCTCTCTCCCAGGAACACACCTGTACCTCTCTCTTCTCCCTCCTCTTCCCCCACAGGCATGCATCTTCTAAACTCTAAGGGAACACATGAGACTTGTAACCAGGGGAGCAATGGGCGGCAGCAGCTCACCTGAGGCTTCCCAAGGCCCCCCTTTCTCTGACTCTCCAATGAACTGGAGGCAGCCCCACCTTGGTTCATTTCCTTCCCATAACTTTTCTAGGGAGCCAGAGCAGCCTCACCTAGGCTCTCTCCTGTTGCTTCTTCTATCCTAAGGCCTTCCTTGTTTCACTGTCCCCAGCTTTAATAAGTGTATGCTTAACATCACCTACACTTGTGTTGTGAAATCTTCCTCACATGAAGTCAAGAACTCACACACTGCAGGCTGGCCCGAGGCAGACCTGCTCCAGTCCGATCCCTGTCCGGTAACAAGGAGACTCCACGGGCTATTTTGAGGAACGTGGCAGAGCTCGGAGTTGAACCCCAGTCCACTGTGACTGCTGAAGCTGCTCTGACCCCATGCCCTCTCTGCAGCTGTGAAACAAAGGGTGGCAGTTTGGCTGAAACATCACGGGTGTGGCATAGATGGCTGGGTGTCAGGGCAAAGCTGGGAGTCAGGCTGGGCAGAGCCTGAGAGTGATACTTTGCTCACTTTCATGTTGTCATCCTTCTACCAAGGTCAGTGAAGCAGCTGGACCTCTGTATCCTTAGGCATCCTCACCCTCTCTGGGCCAATGCTTCTTTCAGATTTGGCCAGTAACTAGGGCCGTGAGAGGGTTCAGCGCGCCCTCTAGTGGCTCCTAGCATGTATCAAAGTCTGAGGCCCAGGTTGGCCTTGCCCTATAGAGGCAGGAACTGAAGCTCCCACCATCCCAACTGGCCCCCTGGCTGGCTCTGGGCTCCACATCACAGAATCCACACCTGGACCCCACCCCTATGCATGTTTCTCAGTACCAGACTCTCCATTTCTCTGTCTTTGTCCATTTCCACGTGGCCCGAGTCTGTCAGTCCATATCTGCCCATCTTGGTCTCTGTCCATACCAGCCTCAGCCTGATCTCTCCCTCCCTCAGTCTCACTCCGTGCCCAAGAAAGGACAGACAGTGGGCAGATGAGCTGAAACAAAGTGGAAGGGTGGTGTCCTGAAAAGAATGCTAGGTTCAAAGGATGCTGAGACCTGCGAGCTGAGAGAGAAGCTGGGAAGGGGAGTCCAGCCAGGATGACCTGTAGAATTGTATCTGGTTCCCAGATCTGGGGTGGCATGTGAAGCCTGCTGACCATGACCAGACAGGAGCAGGAGCTGCATTCAAATGGGAATGTTTCAGTTCCTGGTTTTTAGTCCTAGGAGGGGAACTGGGTCCTGGGAAAAAGGGCAGCAGAATGACGCCCAAAGTGGTGCATAAGAGTCACGCTCCGGTGCTGAGAGAACCCATCAAGGCTCCAGGAAAGGTCTAGCCTCTGATTACCTGCCTCTCTAATCCCCCAACCTCTCCACTAGCTCCCTCCTCTCATGCTTAGAGGGTAGCCTAGGCCAGGGCACTTTACAGCACCCAGAATACTTTTATTGCCATAATCAAGATGCAGCCTGCTCAAAGCCCGATATGGGGCCCACCACTCAGGAACAAAGGGAGAGACAAATGCTGGGTATGTTCACAAGAGTGAAAATCCAGTGCCACAGAACCCTTGTGAGAGAGCAGCCACTCCAGCCTGACTGTGGCTTTGGGTCCCCACTCTGGAGGCTAGAACCAAGTCTTGGCCTCTGGCTGTGGCCCACTTGGAGAGCCCCGCCACCAAGGCGGATACAGACTCCCCAGCCCTGCTGTGACGGGAAGACCCACGCAGCATCTCTGAGGCAGACAGATCACCCACAGAGGGGCTCCAAGGCACCTGGCTTCACAAGGGCCCACTCAAGTTTCTGAGCTAGTCCCTGAAGACTAAACACCACTGAGCTGCCTGGTAGAGGTAGGTGCTGGGCAAGATGGGCAGGAACCCTTCCTCTCAGCCCTGTGCCAGCCCACTTGGGTGCTAGGGAAACCCTACAGTAGGGTGGCAATGTGGTGGTGGAATTAGCAAAAGGGCAGTTCAGTGAAGCTCTGAGTTGCCTTGGCCCACTCTTGAGTTTTCTTTCTTCATCAGCATCTAAAAGACCATGGCATTGAGTCCTGCTCTCAACCTCGAAGCACAGTCCCAGGGCAAAAGGAGCCAGCATCAATACAATGGGCAATAACCCAACCAAGGGGATCAGAGTTCCTGGGCCGCAGCCTGCAGAACTGGGTTGCCATCTGCTGCCCAATTCTGAGCTTGGCTCTTCTTGGAAATGAGGGAGGTAGGAGTGAATGCCCCAAGGCGTGGGAACCACGGGCTACACAACCACCCACCCCTGCCTGCAGGGGAAACCAGGCTGCTCCCGAGAGAGCTACAGTCAGGCTGTTGAGCAGCCGGGCCACAGGGAAGCCAGCAGCTCCAACCACCTGTGGCCAGTGTGTGGGAAAGATCAACCTAGGGAGCAGGAGCCCATCCCTGGGGTCTCTGGGGCAGGGACCCTCATAAGGCTCAGTCACATCCCTCACAGGATGTCTGAGGGGCCAGGGGCTGGTGGGCAAATGTGAAACAGAAGAAACACATGGCCCCTGAATTGGGGACTGGATCCAGATGCCAGCCAATCCACCTGTGCAGCCAGTCCTGAGGTCACGCTGATTCCATCAGCAGCAGCACTCTTTCCCTTGGAGTCTCTTGAGTGAGTCCAGGCTATTTCTTCCTTCTTCACTCCCAGAGAAAGTGTAAGAAAGCACTTCCTGATGGCAGATGTTTCACAACCAAGACCTATGGCCTAGGAAGGTCAGTCCCAAACCACTAAACCTGTGGGCCGCAGCAGCCCCGGAGGCCAAGAGAAGCAGCTGTGGCCAAGCCATCCCATAGCCCTGCCTGGCACAGGAGTCAGGGCCCAAGGAGCACGCGTTTCAGGTAGGCGAGGGTAGTGGCATTGGCCAGCATCTCAATGTGCTCGCTGCCTGGCAGCGCCTGCAGTGCCACCTGGTGCTCCTGGTGGTTGCGCCAGGTCTGGCACTGCAGGGCACTCTCCAAGTTCACAGTGCCGTCGCCATCACCAAAGGAGATTTTCGGGTCGCTGTCTGGGAAGCTCTCGTAGTAGAAGGAGTCTGGCGTGGGGACGCCCGTGCCGTAGAGGCAGTGCAGCTGCACGCCGGGTGGCAGCGTGGCTTCCACCAGCCCTTCCGTGTCCTGCCGCATGAGCCACCCGTCTTGGAAGCCAATGTCCTGGAAGAACTGCTGATAGTCACGCAGCGTGTAGTTGGCCGTGGGTGTGCGTACAAAGACCTTCTCGGGTGACCAGGTGTAGCTGTAGGGCAGCAGCCAGCTGGTGGAGACGGCAGACCGCTGCTGCTCCCGGATCTTCAGGGGACTAATGACCGGGATCCGGTTGTTGTCCCCTGCAGGGAGAGGGCTCCAGTCAGTCTGTGCTCGGGAATGCAGGCTGGCCGGGAGCTTCTCCACACCCAGGGCCCCTGCCGGACCCCAGCCAGTGGCCCGGGCCGCGCATCAACATCTCTACACTGTGATCATGAGAACTCCCACGGCTGCACGAGCTCTTACTGTTTCCCTCTACTTCTGCTCTAGCTCCCACCCAAGTCTTGTCTCTTTCCTTCTGCATCTCGTCACCAGGGACTTAGGCAACACACACCCACAAGGCGTGTGGGCGCTGTGGGCACTGACCTTATCAAAAGTGAATCAGCAGGTTGCCGGCCCAGAGGCACAATTCTCTTTCTTTTTTTTATTATATTAAGCTATGCAAACGTTTTTCTTTGCCTAGGCTTAGACCTGCAGCCAGCCAGTCGTGGTCTCATATCAGCCACCTGCCTGTCACTGACCTGGGCAGCCAGGCGCTCAGACACAAGGGAAGTCAGTAGGCTAGAGCACAAGTCCTTCTCACCCACAAGTGCCAACAGTACAATATAAACATGCCCACAGGCCAGGGAAACTTCCAAAGGGTGAGCTGAAACTTGGGAACGGGAGCCTCAGGCCCTGCCCAGGACCCATGGCTGCCCATCATTCTATCTCCCTGGGGGACTGCCTGCGGGACCACAGCTCTGCCTGCTGGGACCTGGCTCCCAGACTCCTGAGGAAACGGAAGCCTCTACCTAGGGGACCATGACTGCTCTCCCTGCCACGCCGACGCTGCTCCCAGACTGCTGGGGCCAGAAGGTTTTCTAGCATCTAAGGCAAAGCTCTGACTCCTGGGGAGCTGCCCAGCCAACCCAGGGTTACTGCTGAGAGAGGCACTGGGTCTGACCTGATCACAGCGACCAGCTGATCAACAAGCAGGTCAGGCAGTACCGGCGTCTTGAAAAGGAAAGCTCATTGGATGCTTGGCACCACCCCGGCTCACTGCTGCTCAAGTGAGGGGCCGTGGGGCTCACACCCAGTCCTAGCACAGGCAGCAAAGCCCTGTGGAAGCAGTTGGCAGCTTCTGACAGCCATGAAAAGGCAGGTGGATTGGGGCGGAATAGAATGGGGGGAAAAGGTGACTTTCCCAACTCTCTAGCAAGCAGGCCCAAACAGATCTGTACCTGCTTCCTCCCTGTGCTGCCACAGAAGCTCCTGGCTGCTACACAGGCAGCTGTAAGTCATAAGCAGGAAACTGTAGTGCAGCCTTCCTTCTCTGGGAAAAAGATGGGGACTGAAAGGTGAGGATGGGGACGGGAGAGAGGGAGAAGGCTCCCCCAAAGAACTCTGGGTCATGCCAAGTAGAGCCGGCCAGCCCTGAGCGCAGTATGTACACATGTGCACACGCGAGTACCTGTAGGACCAAGAGCTGTGCCACTCCATGAATTGTACTTGTTTAAGAAACTTACGCAGATAACAAGGGTCACTAAGTAGAGAGGTGACATTTCTTAGAAAAGAATACCATTCTGGAGAAAGAAGGGTCCCCCAGGAGAACACTGTAGAGGGAAAGAGAGGGTGCCACCCCCAGTATTAGCCCCCCCACGCTGAGCCAGACCAGGTCTCTTACCTGAGGCCAGGACGCGCAGGGTCTTGGCCACGCCCCCCCAGGGCGCACCCAGTGCCACAAAGGCACGGATATACTTGTCCTTCCAGGCCTGTGGCTGCTGCTGCAGAAAGTAGAGTGTGTACATGTTGCCCATACTGTGGGCGACCAGCACCACGGGGCCCCCATACAGCTGGTGCATCTCCTCGATCATCTCCCGGAGGGCCAGGAAGTAGGGCCCGTTTTCATCTGCAGGCCAGAGCCAGGCAGGAGTCAGGCAGGAAGGGTCCCGGGGCCTGAACCACTGACCGATTCTCAGGCCAGCCCCAGGACTAGGTGGGTGGGGAGAACGCTAAACCCCAAGTGGGAGTGGCCTGGTTTCCCCTCAGCGTCAGTGAAGGCAGGAAACTAAGGGGCTTCTTTCCTCTTCCTCAGATTCATCTCTCCCCAGGGCTCACAGGCCCAGAAATCTTGGGGTGAAGGATGGGGAGGGGCAGGACAGATTGGCCAGGGGTGATAGGTCACATCCAGTGTCACTACTGGGCTAGATGCCACTGGCCCAGGGGTGGGGGACAGCCCAGGGCCTGCGGTGGCTGTGGCCTTCTCATCCCCACCTCCCAAGACCTCAGGGAGGAAACGAGAGCGACCACTTACTTGGGGCTCGCCGCCAGTCATAAGGGGCTCCTCGGACATCCTCACCCCGTGTGTAGCCCCAGCCCACTAGGCTCTCTACCATGGTGTGGAAATAGGAACCTGTAGACACAAGTCATAGGATCAGAGAGGGTACAGCCAGTGCCGGCCACATGTACCACACCTGCCGAGGAGGCTGTGAGGTCTGCAGCGAGGTTTGTGCAGGAGCACTCTGGCTCACACTGATCAGAGACAGTCCACAAGCTACCTCTTCAAACCGAGTGGCCCCTCCCACTCCCGTCCAGCAGAACCGCCAGCCCCATTCCTTGGAGAGCACGACAAGGGTTACCTACCCACGCTGCTTTTGCTGGGGTCCAGAAACTCCAGGGAGAAGGTATTCCCGAAGCCGGGGACATGCACATCCACACCATCGGGAAACTGGGTGACCCGGGACGTCCTGTTGTAGATCAGCCTGTAGGGAAGGGATGTTGAGCTGGTGACTGAGACTTTGCACTGCATTTGGGTGTGTCCCAGTCCTGCTCCGTGCCCTGAGCCACACTCCCTGCCCACCCTCAGGGGTAGTCAGTTGTATAAGGGAGACCAAAAAGTCATTGTGGGGGTTCGGAGCTAGTCATCTGAGATTGTGTCTGTGGATTATTTTGAGCTAAGGATAATTTTAGCTTCAGGCTCAAGGGAAACTTCTGCCCCTCCCTTTAACTACCTAGAACTTGAATTAGGGGCCCTGCCCACCATTAGAGATGATCAGCAATAACTTATTTTTTTTAAGTTATATTTATTTTTCGAGAGGGGGAGAGAGGAAGAAAGAGAGGGAGAGAAACATCAATGCATGGTTGCCTCTCTTGCGACCCCCCACTGAGGACCTGGCCTGCAACCCAGGAATGTGCCCCAACAGAGAATCCAACCAACAACTCCTTGGTTCACAGGCCAGCACTCAATCCACTGAGCCACACCAGCCAGGGCCGATCAGCAATAATTTCTTTCTGACCCACCATTCTGTGGGAAAGCCAACTTCCATTTACCAAACGCCTGTTCTTCTTATCATTCTGTAATGACCCACGGAAGCCCAGGCACCTCAACTCTAGCTCAGAATGTCTTACGTACCCACATTTGCTTTCTGTCTCTGCACCGCTCTTGCACGTGGGAGTCTCTGACTCTCTCATGCATGTGGGGTTCCCATACATAAGTTTGTATTAAGTTTGGTTATTTTATCTTGCTAATATGTCTCATGTCTATTTGATTATTAGGCCAGCCAAAAGAACCTTGAGAGTGGAGGAAAGTTTGTTTCTCTCCCACAAAACAAAGGCAATTTATGGACCCCCCCCCACCAAGGGTCATTCTAAAGACTGACCCAAGGACCCCTCTCCTCAGTGGGATCACCCACCCCAGAATGCAGGTCTTAGATCTATTCGGGAGAGGGATGTACCAGGCCTGGCTCTGCCACGAACATTACACTTGACCCCAGAAAACAGCCTAACTTTGCAGCCTCCCATGGTTCCATCACTACGGACCCAGCTCCTGCCACCCACCAAATGCACCACAGGGCAAAGGAGATGGTGACAGCAACACACAACCGAACCAGGCAGAGACACCTCCCCACCTCAGTGGCTGCTGTGTGGGGGCACAGACAAGGCCTGGAGAAATGACGGGAAAGGGGCGGTGGGAGACAGGAGGAGCCTTATGCCAACCAGGAGCCCTACTCTGGCCTCCCCGATACCAAGGACGCAAATGTGCCTGAGGAAACGCGGGCTTGACAAGCAGTCCCTGGTGGTCCTGCATTCCACCTGGCCTTAAAGATCAGCCACAGAAAGCTGCCAGGATTCCTAACATTGACCCAAATAATAGGTACTGGTAGCCTACTCTCTCAAGGGCAAGCTGTAGACTATCCCGATGGCCACTTAGCAAAGTGCAGAAAACTGTTCGGGAGAGCCAAGGCAGCTCTGTGCTGGACGAAAGTCTGAACAGGTCAGGGGAGCGACGAAGGGAGACAAGCCCCTCTTGGCATCATCAGTCTGCAACTCTGACCAGTAGTAACTGAGGCTGTCTCTCTGGTACAAAAATAGAAACGCAGATCAACAGCCCAGAAGTGACTCTGGTGACAAACACACCAGAGGAAGAGAGTCAACCCAGCAGGAACCTCGAACAAAAGGGATGGGCAGAGGGCCTGGACACACAGCGAGTGCATCTCCCAGAAAAAACACATTAATTTGTTAGAGTCCACTCATCCCGTTCATTGAGCACCAGCTGTGTGTTCCAGGTTCCACTGCTACGAAAATAAAAGAAACACTGTCTCCGCCTTCAGGAAGCTCAGCCTGAGAGGGGGAACTTAGCTCGGGGTCCCAGGACTCTAGGTTTGAATCCTGGCCCTGCCCCTTATTAGCCGAGTGACCCCGGCAATTTTGTAACTGATCGTAGGTATCCTATTCTATAACACAGGTTTGTAAACAGCACATCTTTCTCGGAGGGTTGCTATAAGACTAAGTGAAAGAAAGTACGTAAAATGTCCAGTGTCTGTTCAATAAGCAGTAATTCCTATTATTGGGAAACATCCTTAGAAATAAGGTTTGACGAGTGTTAGAGGGACCTGGCTCTGGATTTAAAAGGTGAATGGAGGGAATTTATCAGGCAAAAGGTGTAAGATAGATTCCAGGCTGAAAGAACAGCATCTGCCTGGAGACATGGCATTCCATGGAGAACAAGCAGCTGGAGGGGCAGGTGTGGCCCAGCCGGAAGCAAGGGCTGGGGCGTGGGCCTGGTTAAGGCTATAGACAGGGGCTGGAATTTAGGAACCGAAGGGAGGGTGCTGAGCACAAGGTGTGGATTGCGGAGGGTAGGGACAGAGCAGGAGGAGACGGAAGAAAGTTCTGGTTGGGAGAACGCAAAGGTGGAGCCAACCAGACTGAGAAAATGGACAGGGAGAAAGGCCTGTCCATTGAGGTCTCTTGAGGTGGGAATGTGATGGAAATGGACTCTGGAGGTCTCTTTAGGTTGAGTTTTAGGTGAGCAGCACCCGGTGTGGGCCCCAGCTCCCCACCTGATGTTGTCGATCCAGCAGTCGATGATGACAGGCAGCAGCAGTTCCAGGTTGAGCCAGAGTGTGAAGTAGCTGTCCGTTTTCTTGGAGCAGAGGTAGTGCACGACCTTCGGCTTGTCCAGCTTGGCCTCCAGCTGGTTGCCCAGATCACCAGGCACTGTATCAGGGCACAGAGCATGCATGAGGTCCTGAGCCTGACAGGCTGGAGACCCTCAAGGCCTAAACCCACAGGTCTTTCACCATCTCTGCACATCCCGGGCTACAGTCGGCAGGGCCTGGTTCACTCTGACTGGGGTGGCAAATGGGACAGAGCACTGTGCTGCTAACCAGCCAAAAGTGAATCCAGAGAAAACACTCCAAGACAGGCTTGTGGAGGAAGGCAATGAACAGAAACAGCACTGAAAGAAGCTCATACTGGCACCTGCTGACCCACCGAGGTCTCCAGGCTGTGCTAAAGGCCAGAGCCCGGTAAGGTTCCAAAGGGCAGATCTTGTGGAGGGCCCTAGCATCCGGGCATACCAGGGCCAAGAGTTGGAGATGGCTACCCTGAAACAACGCACCATTCTGGCCACAGCCCAGTGAGGAGTGAGGAAGACCAGGCCTCAAGGATAACTTATCTCTATCTGAACCAACCTATTGAATCTTCAAAGCCCTGGGGGGCCCTGTGACACTCAATCCTATCCCCATTGCTTTCCTGCCCAACATTCAAAGCTTTTCCAAGTGACCTTTCCCAGGCCTCACTGCTCCCACACACCATGCTCTCAACACCTGCCACGTGCATCCCCATTTAGGGTTCATGATCACTGACTGAACAACCAGTGCTGGCACTCCTGGGCACTCGCTGGGCTCAGACTCTGAACCCAGCCCTGCGGAGGCCATGCACTCTCTGTGTACCAGCGCAGTGTCCTTAGGGCAGCCACAGGACACAGCTGTCGCACTGGCCTTCACCCCCCTGCATGAGGTGGGTGCAGAAGTAGGGGACCCCCAGCGTTACAGCCTTTGGATGACATATCCATGAGCTGGACTCGGGAGTGCAGAGACCCTGGTCCCAGTCTCCACCAAAGGAAATGGCCAAAAGAGGAAGTCACCAGATCCCCTTTGCCTGGACGCCTTTCACCCTGCTCAGGCTGTGTGGGGCCCTCTAAAAATAGCAGTGGTCACTTCCTGAGCCCTTGTGCCTAGAACTAGGACAACAGCCATCCACGTGCCTTTCACCGCAAGTAACACTGGAGACGAACATCCTTATTATGCCTACTTTGCAGGCGAGGAGACTTGAGGCTGGGAGAGGCAACCTATGCTTACTACAGTCCCTTCCCCCTGTCCAGGGTCTTCTTCTGTGTCGCTTCTCTGGCCTCTGCTTCCATCAGGGATTTGAGTCCCACCCATAGAAGCTTGTCACACTCAGATTGCTGATCTGTGACCAAGAACAGCTTGTCCACTGTGAGCCGTGTGGTTTCCTAGGACTAAAGCCAAGAGCCTCACTCTCTGGACAGGTTAAGATTCCAGTAGCTCTGCAACCCTGGGTAGGGCCTGAGGCTCCTCTGCTCTGACCTAGGATAACCAAGAATGAATGACTTAATGAGTTAGCACCAATCCAGAAGAAAAGGCTGGATGCCTTTCACAGACCACAACTTCCCATTGCCACACCCCTTTACTGAGAACTCCTTAGGCCTACACAAGATTCCCTGTAGGCCCCTAGGATAAAAGTCCAAATGACCCAATCAGTCACAAGCCTGCACAATACACTTTCCCCTACTTCCCCATCTCCACTACTCTATTCCAGACACCCTGGCCACCCTCCCACCCTCCCTCTGATTTGTAGTTCCCTCTGCCTAGATCTCTCCTGGCCACAGCTCCAGCTGCCTACTCCAGGAAGCCTTCCCAGATTGCATCAGTGGATTTTCTGTGCTTGCCCAGCACAAACCTCATCTCTGAGGATCATCCTGCAAGCTTAGGGAAGGCAGGGCCCAGTCTACCCAATTCCTACAGTTAACCTGGGCCCAGCATCCTTCCGAAGCATTTACTGTCTCAGAGCTCCTGGGGGACCCTTTGGGACCAAAGTATTGGCCAACCTTACACTTCTGTGATCAGCATCATCCCCATTAAAATACTCCCAGTAGAAAGAGCACGGGGCCCTGGCTGGTGTGGCTCAACGGACTGAGTGCCAGCCTGAGAACCAAAAGGTTGCTGGTTTGATTCCCAGTCAGGGCACATGCCTGGGTTATGGGCCAGGTCCCCAGCTGGGGGCTTATGAGAGGCAACTGATCAATGTTTCTTTCCCTCTCTCCCTCCTTTCCCCTCTCTCTGAAAATAAATAAATAAAATCGGAAGGAAGGAAGGAAGGAAGGAAGGAAGGAAGGAAGGAAGGAAGGAAGGAAGGAAAGAAAGAAAGAAAGAAAGAAAGAAAGAAAGAAAGAAAGAAAGAAAGAGAAAAAGAGAGAGCATGGGGATCGTGCAGACTCAGTGCACTTCGGCATGCCTCGACCTTCAGGAGTCCCGGCTGGTCACCTACACAGTAGCTCTGGGTGGCAGTGACAGCCTGCCTTGATGCATCTGAGGTCCCCCAGACAGATGCCTCATCCCTGCCCACCAGCACAAGGAAACACTGTGACTCCCGTACAGTTGCCAGGGGTCAGGACCAAGAAATGGGGAAGCAGGAGAGGTCACCTAGTCCCAACATAGTTCAGTTCCAGAGGGTCTGGAAGGATGTGAGTATAGGCATGGTTCCTGACATCTGCTCGTACCCAGCGTGTCCCACCTCTTACCTCTGTGTTTTTTAAAGATATTTTATTTATTTATATTCAGAGAGAGGAGATGGGAAGGAGAAAGAGTGGGAGACAAACATCAATGTGTGGTTGCCTCTCAAGTGTACCCTACTGGGGACCTGGCTTGCCACCCAGGCATGTGTCCTGACTGGGAATTGAACCAGCAACCCTTTGCCTCACAGGCCGGTGCTCAATCCACTGAGCTACACCAGCCAGGGCTTACCTCTGTCTTTAGACATCGTCAGATTCCTCAGGGCCTCCTCCCTCAGACTCAATGCTACCCATTTGACAAGTCGCGGGGGAGCCCTGGTGGCAGAGTAAGATAGCAATCCTTTCCCCAACGAGTTTCCTTCCAGTAATGCCCTCTAAAACTTGTGAGGCTGAAGGGGTCCAGGGAAACAGCTTAATAGACAAGCCCAAGTCAACGTTAAGGACCCTGCGGGCCAACTCCGAGGCCGCCCTGCCCCCGAAACGGTCCTCAGGAGTGGGGTCAAAGGGCCTTGGTCTTTCCACCTAAAAAAATGGGGATAAGGTGAGGCAAGGTTTGGGACTTATGTGGACAGGCAGACCGATGTACCACGGGCACGGTAACCCTCCTACTTACCTCCATATTCTATAGGGGAAGGTAACAGACAGGGTGACCACTCCCACGACCAGTATGGCGGGAGATGCACGGACCCAGCCAGGTGACAACTCAGTCATACCTCCTCCACCGCATGCTTAGAGCATTTGCAAATCGAGAAGACAGTCTCCCTCTTCCCCGCACCCTGTCCTGCCTGACCCACGACTGGACGCGCGCCTCACCCAGGACCACCGGGGGAGAACGTCCGGTTGGAAGCGCCGGGTCTGAGAGCAGCAGGAGGAACAGGAGGCTGCCCGGTAGCAGGGCTGCGCGGTAAGGACAGAGATGGGGACCCATGGCGTGAGGTGGAGGGTCCAGATCCCTGTGCGGACTCAGAGCTCCAGGTTCGTGCCTAGGCCGGCCGCGGCGACGCGCTTAACCCCACCGCTCTCCGCCTCCACAGCGATCAGGCCAATAAATACCCACCTCCTGCAAACGACCGGCCAATGAGGACTCGCTTCCAGCCTGTCGCGCCCAGTCGGAGCTGGCAGCTCCGCCCCGGACCCTCCCAGACGGACTAGCTCCCTCGACAGCGCTGCGAGCCGAGCGCATCGATCGACCTGGGCTCAGCTTGGCTTCCAAACTCTCCGCACGACCCAGCTCGCAGCTGCTGGCTGCCTAGCCCAACCCTGCGTACTCGACGCGCACGCTGCGCAGCCCTCACCCCCAATTCCTGGCTCCTACCTGACCTAGAATGTGGAACGAGCCTAACTGAGCGGCGACTCATGGTCCAGTGCTCAGGACGGCTGGGCGACGCCGGTCAAAGCAAGGGGAAGAAGGAAAGTAAGCGTGAGGCACTTTGGGGGCCTTCGGGGGACCGGAGCTGACCAGGACCTTTGCGCAATCCCCTACATGGGTTCTTCGCATCCTGCCCAGAAAGCACTTGGGGGTGTTCAGGCAACCCCGCCCCAGGCAGGCAACCTTCTGCCGGAGTTAGGATGGGGCGGAGAGAGGCCAAGTCAGCATATTTTGATTCTGAGTGAGACGTTTGTCCCTTTTTAGGGGCGCGGAATATGAAGTCACCTTGACAAAGGGAGCAGTTCGCGGGTAGGGTTGAGAGTGGGCTTGGGCCTTGACCCTGCGCCATAAAGTATTAGCCCTCTGCCCCAGCAGAGCGGGAGGGGTGTTGGGACCTCCCAGCACACGCAAACCTGAGGATCCAGACTCCCAGCGCAAACTACCAGGGCAAACAGAATGGGTAGAAACTTAACAGCCGGTAATATACCAGCACCACATAACACTCTGGGAGAGCTGGACCATATGTTTGGAAATTGGAGGTTTTGATCCTCCACATACTCCCTCCCAAGGGTCAGTCACACCCTGGTCAGCTGGTCACAAGACCTCTGTGCTTCCCCTCTCCCCTCCTTCCTTCCTTTTGGTCGGTGACTGACCATTTCCAGTCTCTCCCAGTCATTCCCTCAATGAACCTAATCACCATTTTGGTCTGCCCCTCCTGTGTTCTTATAGTTCATCTTTTTTTTTAGGTAAGTCCCTTTAACATTTTATATAATAAAGGCTTGGTGATGATGAACTTCTTGAATTTGATCTTATCTGAGAAGCACTTTATCTGCCCTTCCATTCTTAATGAAAGCTTTGCTAGATAGAGCAATCTTGGTTGTAGGTCTTCGGATTTCATGACTTGGAATACTTCTTTCCAGCCCCTTCTTGCCTGTAAGGTCTCTTTTGAGAAATCCGCTGACAGTCTGATGGGGACTCCTTTGTAGGTGACTGTCCCCTTATCTCTTGCTGCTTCTAGGATTCCCTCCTTCATTTTCATCTTGGCTAATGTAATGATGATGTGCCTTGGTGTGTTCCTTCTTGGGTCCAACTTCTTTGGGACTCCCTGAGCTTCCTGGATTTCCTGGAAGTCTATTTCCTTTGCCAGATTGGGGAAGGTCTCCTTTATTATTTGTTCAAATAAGTTTTCCACTGGTGGCTGTTCCTCTTCCCCTTCTGGTACCCCTATAATTCGGATGTTGGACCGTTTAAAGATGTCCTGGAGGTTCCTAAGCCTCTCCTCTTTTTTTTTTTTTTTTTTGAATTCTTGTTTTTTCATCCTTTCCTGTTTGGTCATTTTTTTCTTCCTTCTGGTCCACTCCTTTGATTTGAGTCCCAGTTTCCCTCCCATCACTATTGGTTTCCTGTGTATTTCCATTCATTTCAATGAGTTTAGCCTTCATATATATGTTCCTCTAATTTGTGACTAAAATCAACCAGTTCTGTGAGCATCGTGATCACCAGTGTTTTGAATTGTGCATCTGAAAGTTTGGCTATTTCTTCATCGCTTAGATTTATCAGCTCTGGGGCTCTGAGTTGTTCTTGAGCCATGTTTTGATCTGTTCGTGCTTGTAACGTATGAGGAGCGGATCCTTCATTGTTTACCAGGGCGGGGCCACCCAGGTTGCTGGTTTGTGACGCTGTATGTGGGGGCGGGGTCAGAGAGGGACAGTGATGGTTCCCTCTGCTGCTTACTGCCGCTGGGGCCTGCGCAGTCTGTCCCACTGCTAGCTCCTTCACCAGTTTATCTGCATGCGAATGTGTGTCCGCGATCAGCCCTCAGTGGGTCCAACCACTACTCCACACCTGGGACCCGCCCACGGCTGCTGGTGCGCCTGGGTCGGGCGCCTGGGTCGGTCCGGTGGATCTTTCCTGCCCGACCCGCTCTGCTGCTGGCTCTGCCCCTCTTACCGGTTTGGCTGAAGGGTTTGTTGTTGTCAGACTTCCATGTAGTTCAATTTTCTGTGGTTTGGCTGTGTTTTTGTTGCTAAAACTTTGTTGTTTTTAAACTTAGTTGTACGAGAAGGTGCAGTGCTTCCACCTACGCCTCCATCTTGGCGGAAGTCCTCTAACATATGTTGAATGAATGAGTGATTCACCCCCTTCTCTACAACCTTCCCCCATTCCAGGATAGGGTCCTGATGCCTCTCAGACCTGGAGAAGGAGAAAAGTGACTGAGAGGTACACAGGGCTAGATGTGAGTTCTAGAAAAGACTAGGAAAGGGGGAGGGTGTTCCTGTGCAGGGGGACATTCTGGGCAAAGGCCAGGTGTAAGAATAAACCCAGAGACAGAAGAGCCAGGCCAGTTGTGTTGTCTTCCTCTGGTGAAAGTCCAGCCAACAACCTTCACCCTCCTGTGATACTGGGCCCTTTGCATTCCCTCACCCTTCCCCCAGCTGTAAGCTCCCCTATGTAAAGTGGTGGGAATCAGAGCTTGGGGCAACCCAATCAAGACCAGGGCTTCTGAGCTGGTGTGGTAGCCAGAAGTGAGCCTATTTGGAGGTCAACTTATTCTCCTGAAGCTTGCAGCTCAGCAGGCTCCTGTTCTGCTGCCACAGCCCCCCTGGAGTCATGAGAGGCCAAACACTGACCCAGTAATTACAGAATCCTGGGGAAAAGGGGCCCAGAACAGGCCATTAAACCTGACCTAGGCGTCAAGGAAGGCTGACTGGAGGAAGAATCAGAGATGGGTCTTGAAGAATAAGTAGGAGTTTGTCAAGAAAACAGGGTCTTCTGGCAGGGAACTTAGCATGCAGGACAAAGGCATGGTGGTTGTCAGGAAGCAGAAATCCAGCCAATGAAAGCCGGTCGGCTCCTATGTGAGGGCCACCCTGGGCAGCATCTGGCGCACGATTCGCAAGAACCGGGACAGCCAGGATCTGGGCATCGCCACCAGCTGCAGGGCCAGGCCATGTCACACAGAAGCCCCTGATGGTGAAAAGGAAGGGGTCCCCCTCACCCCCCACTAAGACCTCCTGAGCATACCCTTACCCCAAAGCAACTTTCAAAAAAAGTGGCCTGTATCCAGGGAGCCCGAAGCCTCCAATATTCCCAAGCCTTAAGGTAGCGACCTAGGAGGTGGTGTCAAGGGCTTTCCCCCTTCAGCTCTCTTCCCTGAACCCAACAGGAAAATCAAGCGACAGGATCAGTGCGCCCTCTAGTGGGGAAAAGGGGCAGAGACGGGAACTCGTGGGGAGGCCAGAACTCGTGCTCCTCTGGAGGCAGGGGAGATACCGAAGGGTGACCCAGCCCAGCCGGAGGACGATGAAAGTGGAGATGGGTCTAGCACAGCGAGTGGGGATCACTGCAGGGGACACCAGCAAGCACCTAACATCAAGCCCTCTCCCACAGCAGGAAGGAAGGAGGGTGAAGCGGGGTTTTACACCATTCCTAGGCTCCCCGGAGGTCCACAAGAACAGCAACACTTCCCGCCCCAGGCATGGCTCTCCATCCTGGTATCTGTCCATACCAATGGCTGGAGCACCCACTGCCTTCGTGGTAGGACTGTCCCTCGAGTCCTGCCACGAAGAAGTGAGGTGAAGATGAGATTCTGCAAGTATGAGGTCCCTCTGGTGGAATCAAATTCCTTTCTCACTAATACCTGGAGTATGATTTGGGAAAGGCATCTGGCAGGACCATTGGAGCCTCACTCACCCCTCTTGCATACCTTATCTCCATTCATTCATTCATTCACTCATTCATTCATAATTTGTGAATCCTAGTGGGTGTGAAGGGCATTTATCAGTGAAATACAGACATTTCAAACTATAGAAGGGATCTCTGCTATGGAAGGAGGTGCCTTGGAAGGGGAAAATCTGGAGGAAAAGCAGGAGTTAACTAGGGCAAGGGTGAGTTGCAAGGGAAGTAAAGACAGCAAAACTAGTGCAAAGGCCCTTTGGCCCCAGGGAAGGTCAGTGTCCCTGGAATACTTGAAGGCAGACAAGCAAGACAACCATTCATTTCTTATTATTTTTAATACTCACCTAAGGAGATGCTTTTGATTTTAGAGGGAGGGAGAAACAGCCATGTGAGAGAGAAAAATTGATCATATGCCCGGGGAACTTAGGCACATGCCTGGACCGGGAATCAAACCTACAACACCTCCACCACCCCCAACTACCCTCCAACCAACTGACCCACCCCACCAGGGCTCAACCATTGATTTATTAAGTCTTGAGCAACTATAATGCTCCCTAAGTATCTTGGGGGAATTGGTTCCATGCCCTCGTACCAAAATTCTGCCACTGCTCAAGTCCCTTACATAAAATGGTATAATATTTGCATATAACCTAGGCACTCCCTGACCTACACTTTAAGCCACATCTAGATTACTTATAATACCTAAAATGATGTAAATGATATGTAAACAACTGTTGTACTGTTCAGGGCTCAGCTTTCTGGAATGAAAACAAAAAATTGATTCTCGGTTGGTTGAATCCACCGATACAGAACCGAGATTTGGGAGGGCCAACTGTATGCCCCAGGCCCAGTGATAAGCACTGGAGACAGCCTGTCTTCAAGGATCTGGTGCTCTCGTGGGTGGGGGCTAGGGCAGGGAAACAATAAATGATTTACTACCTGGATTAGAAATTGGTTTAGTGCGGGGGAGGGGGGAAAGAAATGTGCGAGCCAAATGGAGAGAAGTGGGGGTTGTTCAGTGTTAATGGGGTGATTTGGGAGGCCCCACCTGAAGATGAGTAAGAGAGCTCAGCAAAGCAGGTCCCTAAGGTTAATTAATTAATTTTTTATTGTTGTTCAATTACAGTTGTCTTCTAAGTTTATGTAACAAATTGAATTTTTCAAGGAGATCTCAAGCCTAGTAAATTGTCATGCGGGTGGGGACGATGGGACAGAGAGATAAGGGCGTTTGGCGGGGCTGCCCCACGATGCCAGTCCCTTGCCTCGGGATCACTATCCAGTTGGTACAATACTTGGATACGCATGAAGGGCTCTCCAGTGGGAGTGCCCTGGCTCTTAGAACCGCCAGAGAGACCTCACTGGAGAAAGCAGTCGCCTCGAGCCGGAGGCTTCCGGGAGGCGCCGGCTGGAAATCCGTGCTGAAGAATAGGGAAAGGCCTAGCGGGGTCTTAAGAGGTTGAACTCAGGAGGGCACTGGGGTGGGTGAGATAGAAATCAAGCAGCGCCAGGACTGCCCGCGGGGGGCGCCAGGGTTCTGTCCTGTAGGAGCAGCCCAGATAAGAAAGAGCTCCACAAGGAACAGTGTAAGCCAGGAGTTTCAGGAGAGCCGGGATCCAGAGATGCTGCTGGGGTGAAGGGGATCCAGGAAAGACCCAACTCCGTTTGGCGCAAGCGCGCTCCAGGGGGGAGGGGGAGGAGCCTTACCTGGTTCCGCCCAACCCGGCGACCAAATATTTGACATTCCAAGCTTATCTGGAGGTGGGGCGAGGCCCGTACGTTTCCCCATCCCCGGCCTGATTGGCTTTGGCTCTTCCGTGGGTGGGGACAAGCGACAGTCCGGGGTGGGCGGTCCAGAGAGGGGCAGCAGCGCGTGGACACAAGCCTACACCCCAGGGGGAAGCGCTGGTCTCCCGAAGCCTTTGGAAGAACTACTTCCCACTCCCTCCAGGCCGCCGTGTCTCGGTGGGAGTCACTTCCGCCCCGGCGCCTCAGCCTTTATACATCCTTCAGATGGGGACAAGCTGAAGTGTGGGTTCAGTGGACAAGGCTCCCTCCAGTCCGGGCTCTTTCTCTGTCCGAAGATCCGGACGCAGCTCCCTGCTTTTACGAAATCGCGAGGTGAGGCTTCCGCCTCAGTTTTGGCTCGGGCTTGGCAACCCCCACGTCTTTGTTCCCGCCAGGATGGGGTCCCTTCTTCCCGCCGGATTCTTATTCAGTTTCTCAGTCACATAAATGGGACAATTTGGGCAATTCCGGGGCGGCCCAGAAATGCGCCATAAAGGAGCCTCACCAAGATCGACGGGGCGAAAGGGTGCTGGGAGCCGTCCACGTGGGACTGTCCGAATTAGGATGTTGGTCCCCCGACGGATTTTGCAGCTCGCAAGATCACATTACCAATGTGCCGCTAGTCCCCATCCGCCATCGCGCTCACATCTCTAGGCAACAGGCCCATCGTCAAAGGGGTAGGGCGACAAAAACAGGCTGGAGTTCCCATGTGGCATAGGGGTGAGGCTCCAGGCCCGGGCCATCCTGCTTAGCCGCTCTCTGGAGTTGGGGCGAGGGGTGGGGGTCCGCCTCTCCCTTCCGAAGCAGCAGTGCTAAGGTCTGTGCACCTCTCTGAACGCGCTTTGGCACTGCGGGCACTTCCTAGAAGCCAGGCTAAGGTCTGGCCTTCCCACCTGTATGGACAAGCCCTGCTGTGACCTCTAATGACTCCCCACGGCTCTAATGACCTCAGGTGATCCTCCCACAGGCCCCTGGGTGATACCTGCTAACTCCGTAACCGCCCCCGTTGACCTTTGATGACTTCTGTCACCCCCAGACCAACTGTCGCGGCGCCCACGGCCTCTGACTCCTGGCGATTTTCACAGGAGTGAATTAGGGCGACCCTGAGGATTAGAAAAGGCCTCTGCTTTTGCCCTTTTCTGGGCTGAGGCCTTATGGTTGGCGGAGGAGGAGGAGGTGGAGGTCGCCCTAGAAATCAGTCGGCTGGGGGAGTGGGAGGCTGGACCCTAAGTGCGCGCCCAGCCGGGGCGCGTGTGAGCGCGCGTCCTGGGGTAGGTTAAGCGTCCTTTCCTCCATAGCTCCCAGGGCCGCCCTCGGTCACGTGGCCCGCGGGGCCCGACAGGTATCTCGCCCAGAGAGGGCTGGGGCTGGTAGCTGCCCCGCCTCGTCGGGCGCCGCGGGCGGGTCTCGGCAGCGCCCACTGCTCCAGCCGGGCCGCAGGTGCCGCCTCCGACACACAGGGTCCCGCCCAAGCTGATCCGCGTCTGCCGACGGTCGGTGCGTGCGCCTCGTCGGTCCGCGCGTGTGTGGCCGAGCGCCCCCCTCCTCTGTGGCCATGACTTCGCCGCCACCCCAGCCACCGTCCCTGGGCCCGAACCCTGCCCCAGACTCTGCCGCCGACCCCCACCCAGAGCCTGGACTTCTGGTCGTATTGTTTGGGGCCACAGCCGGTGCCCTGGGGCCGGATCTTGGCTCCGACGAGACCGACTTAATCCTGTTAGTGTGGCAAGTAGTGGAGCTGCGGAGCCGACAGGTAGGGTGGGAAAGGGGTGGTGGGGTCTCCGGCGCGCTTTATCGCCCGAGGAGTGCAGTGGTTAATCGGTTTCCCCCGCCGCTCGCAGGTGGGGACGCTGCACAAGTCACTGATTCGCGCCGAGGCGCCCGCCCTGAGCCCTCAGTGCCGCGAGGCGAGTGGCCTGAGCGCCGACAGCCTGGCGCGGGCCGAACCACTTGACAAGGTGCTGCAGCAGGTGAGAGCCGGGGCCGAGTGGAGACACTGCCGGACCCCAGGGACATTTGAGGGTGGGAGAGGCGGCAGGAGGCGAGACCTGGCTCACCGCGACTAACTGGCCCGGGCGGTAGGACGGGTTCCTGTTGTTTGAAACTTTCAACGACTCCCGCGTGTGCGTGTGTCCGCGTGGGCCGGCCATTCCTAGGGGAGTCTTAACTTCTTAGCCTTTCTAGATATTGAGGGGGTGGGGATGGAGGCCGCGAGACCCTTTCCAGAGCCCCTGGCCGGCGGGGGAGCAAGGCTAAGACTGAGACGCCTCTGGGAACTTGCCCAGCCAGGTCTCCCAGAACAGTAGGCGGAACCCGAAAGGGCCAAGCGTCCTGGGCTCGGCCGTAGGTCACAGTCCCTGTCGCCTGCGTCCTCAGCCCACCCACCCGCTTGGGAGACGCTGGAGCGGGGGCGTAGGGCGGTGTCTGCCCCAGAGGCAGACGCCGCCAGGTGTAAGCTGCTGGTCTAGGCCTGCCTAGGCTGGCTGGCCAGGCGTGGGCGCTGTCCGGACCCCGCCTGGAGGTTACCGGCCTCCCGAGTGCCTAAAGCCTAGAGTTGCCCTGGCCTGGGTGAAGCGGGAAGCTGTTCCCATTGCTGTTTTCTTTTTCTTACCTTCACCACTGCCCCCAGCCCGCGTGTGACTCTTTAGTATAGTGAGTAAGTGCTTTATACGCACAAATTCTTTCATCTTCCAATGACTGTGGGGGTTCCTGGTCAATTGCAGAAGGGCGCCCAGGCTAACCACCGCTTGGTGAGTGAGCTGAGGGAGAGCTGGGTTGCGTTGCTCTGCCAGTCCCAGGAGTGAGGTTGGTGTGTGGGGGGGTGGTTCTTGGGGCTGTGCTTGGTGCTTATACCTGTTCTCCAGCAGCAGTGGAAGCTGGGGGAGGGGCTGGGCAGCTTGAAGAGTGCCACCCCCTCTGTGAACAAACAACTCAGTGCCAGCCGGTCGATAGGGTGTGGGTCAAAGCTCATGCTGCCCCTGGCGCCCAGGTGTGGAGTTCTGTCCTTGGAATTTCTCTGCCCCTGGGTTGGTCAGACCTAGAGGCGGGGCTGCCATTGACCATGAGCCGGATGGGCCTCAGGCAGGACTGGGCCTCTCCCACCTTTCTGAGGGTGGTGCTTGGTCAGGGACAGGTTTAACCTGCTTCCCCCACCACCCCACCCCTTTTCACCTGCTTGTCTCACTCTGCCAGGTGTTTGCTCTGGCCTCACTCCAGACTCCTGGAGTGTGTGTGATGGGGGCTTGGGTGATATGTAACTGCCCCCATTTGGCCTGCAGAAGGTGATAGTGGACTTGGGGGAGAAGGGGAACACAGAGCCAGGCCCAACAGGTGTGGCCACCTACTCCCCAAACAGGGTAGGGCTGAACATCTGGCTGAACCAGCTTTGCAGTCTGTGCCCTCTTTCTTCCTGCCTGCCCAGCTGAGTCTGTCTTTCTCTCTCCCCAGTTCTCACAGCTGGTGAGTGGGGACATAGCTCTGCTGAGTGGGGGCCCCTATGTGCTCTGCACTGATGGGCAGCAGCTACTACGACAGGTCCTGCACCCTGAGGCCTCCAGGAAGGTATGCCACTGAGGGCACAGTAGGGGGCAGGGTTCCCAGGACACCCGTTGTCACGAGGGTGGGCAGGGCAGCTCAGTTTCGCCCATTCATCCCCACTCACGTGTGTCCCCAGAACCTGGTGCTCCCCGACACCTTCTTCTCCTTCTACGACCTCCGCAGAGAGTTCCATGTGCAGCACCCAAGCACCCGCCTTGCCAGGGACCTCACCGTGGCCACCATGGCACAGGGTACCTGTGACCCAGTGGGGTCAGGGTGGAGGGGCAGCAGCAGGCTGTGTCGGAGTGTGTGCATGTTGGTGGGTTCTAGGAACACACACAATTGGCAACCTCTGCTGCTTAAGTGCCTGAAATGCATGTCTGTCGGGGTGCATTTGGAGTGTGGCATATGTCTGCATGTATGTGGGCTGGGGGATCTGTAAGGGCATACGTGAGCAAGGCCCAAACCAACGTGCTTGTGGGGATTCCACGTGTGTCTGCTCACATAAGGGACTTGGGCCTCCGTGGGACCCGGCACAGGGCTCATGCTGGTTGCCCCAGGGCCTCTCACCCTGGGATTTGATTTCCTCATTGTTGTTTCCCTGCTCTCAGAACTGGGGCTGGAGACAGATGCCACAGAAGATGACTTTGGGGTCTGGGAAGTGAAGACAATGGTAGCTGTCATCCTCCACCTGCTCGAAGGTCCCAGTGGTAAGGTTCCCCTCACCACCTGTCACCTGTTCCCTCGGGTCTTGGGTGAATGCCTGCCTGGTAAATCCTCAAAGGCCCCTTCCCCACCTCTTACCCTCTCTGAAAGACCGTAAGGTAGAAGCCCCTTTGTCAACTCATCCTCTTCAACTGCCTTTTTTTTTTTTTTAAGATTTATTTATCTTTAGAGGGGAAGGGAAGGAGAGAGGGAGAGAATACCAAGGTATGGTTGCTCTCATGAGTCCTCTGCTGGAAACTGGCCTGCAACGCAGGCATGCGCCCTGACTGGGAATCAAACCATGATCCTCTGGTTTGCAGGCCCGTGCTCAATCCACTGAGCTACACCAGCCAGGGCTCAAATGCCTTTTTAAAAAAAAATATTTATTGACTTTCAGACAGAGGGGATGGGAGGAAGAAAGGGAGAGAAACATCAGTGTGTGAGATATCGGTTGCCTCTCACAAAGCACCCAACCAGAACCTGGCCTGCAACCCAGGCACGTGCACTGACTGGGAATTGAACTGACAACCTTTCAGTTCACAGGCTGGCGCTCAATCCACTGAGCCACATCAGCCAGGTGTGGCTCTATTCATAGACTTTGGTGGGGAGACCCCCTCCACCAGACCTTGCTGACCCCATGCTATCTCCTCTTAGGTGAATTGTTTTCGAAGCCCGAGGTGATAAAGCAGAAATATGAAACAGGACCTTGGTGAGTGCAGGGCAGGGGTGGGGTGCCAGCAGCTGGACAGCTCTGACCCTGGGCCCTCCTCCCATAGCAGCAAGGCTGATGTGGTGGACAGTGAGACCGTGGTTCGTGCCCGGGGGCTGCCCTGGCAGTCATCAGACCAGGACGTGGCTCGCTTCTTCAAAGGGCTCAACATTGCCAGGTGGGTGCAGCAGGATGGGTGGGCCCAGGAGGACGGGCCTACCCAGGAGGCACTAACATAGCACTGGCTCCACAGGGGTGGTGTAGCACTCTGCCTCAATGCCCAGGGCCGCAGAAATGGCGAGGCCCTCATCCGCTTTGTGGACAGCGAGCAGCGGGACCTAGCGTTGCAGAGACACAAGCACCACATGGGTGTCCGCTATATCGAGGTGGGGATTTGGGCTGGGAGTGGAGCAGTGCAGAGCTGAGGCCAGCCAGGCCTGAGACCCATAGACCATCCCCACTATTCCCACAGGTATATAAAGCAACAGGAGAGGAGTTTGTAAAGATCGCAGGGGGTGAGTTGCGCCCCCAGCAGTGCCTACCTCCCCCTGGTTCTTGACCCATGTCCCACTTCACCACCCCTTGCCTTTCTGCTCTCCTGTGTGCCGGGTGTGGATGGGTAGTTGGAAGGGCATGAATGAAGTCAGTAGTGACTCCCATTCCTCCCACTAAGGCACATCACTAGAGGTGGCGCGTTTCCTGTCAATGGAAGACCAAGTGATCCTGCGGCTTCGAGGACTGCCCTTCTCTGCTGGGCCAGCAGACGTGTTAGAATTCCTGGGGCCAGAGTGCCCAGTGACTGGGGGTGCCGATGGGCTGCTCTTTGTACGCCACCCTGATGGCCGGCCCACAGGTGATGCCTTTGCACTCTTTGCCTGTGAGGAGCTGGCACAGGCTGCCCTGCGCAGGCACAAGGGCATGCTGGGTAAGCGATACATTGAACTCTTCCGGAGCACTGCAGCCGAGGTGCAGCAGGTGAGCACCAAGGGCTGCCCCATCCCACGTGCTTTTCCAGGGTGCCCCTGCCATCACCTGTGTCCCCACCCTACTCGTCATGACCAGCCTGTTGCTGCCTTCCTTCCTAGGTCTTGAACCGTTACGCATCCAGCCCACTCCTTCCCACAATGACTGCTCCATTGCTGCCCATTCCCTTCCCACTGGCAGCTGGGACTGGGAGAGACTGTGTGCGCCTTCGAGGCCTGCCCTACACAGCCACCATCGAAGACATCCTGAGCTTTCTCGGGGAGGCAGCAGCTGACATCCGGCCCCACGGTGTGCACATGGTGCTCAACCAGCAGGTGAGGCTGCTGCCAGTAGGGGGACACACATGATTAGGGAGGACTGTGTGGTTGGGATTAATATATTCTTGTTATCAGGGCTAATTTATAATATGGTGTGTACAGGGTCGGCCATCAGGCGATGCCTTCATCCAGATGACGTCAGCAGAGCGGGCCTTAGCTGCTGCTCAGCGGTGCCATAAAAAAATGATGAAGGAACGCTATGTGGAAGTGGTCCCCTGCTCCACAGAAGAGATGAGCCGTGTGCTAATGGGGGGCACTTTGGGCCGCAGTGGCATGTCCCCTCCACCCTGTAAGCTGCCTTGTAAGTGTCCCAGGGCTGGGGAAGAAGGAGACATGCAGATCCCAGGCTGTCATAACCCTCCCTTTCTTCAGTGGGAACTTCTTTCTGGCTGCCCCACCCTGGACAGTGCCAGGCTCCCTGCAGATGTGCTTTCTACTTTTGCCTCTAGGCCTCTCACCACCAGCCTATGCCACCTTCCAGGCCACCCCAACACTCATTCCCACTGAGACGGCAGCTCTCTATCCTTCTTCGGCACTGATCCCGGCTACCAGGGTGCCTGCTGCCCCCACCCCTGTTGCCTACTACCCAGGGCCAGCCACTCAGCTCTACATGAACTACACAGCTTACTACCCCAGGTACCTGCTGCTGAGAAACTGCATAAAGTTGCCCCCTGTTCTGGTTTGAAGGATCTTTATCCCCCTCCTGGGCCGGGAGTGAAAAGTGTGGCTGGCTAATGCTCTCTACAAATGGGTATAGAGATGATGTAGAGGCCATGATTTTAGGGAGGAAGAACTGAACTAAGCATAAAGCAGAAGCAAGGGAAGGAAGAAGCAGATTTTGGTCTAGGCTGTAGGTGGGACTAAAATACTAAAACCCAGCCTTTCCTACCCTAGCCCCCCAGTCTCTCCCACCACTGTGGGCTACCTCACCACGCCCTCTGCCGCCCTGGCCTCTGCTCCTACCTCAGTGTTGTCCCAGCCAGGCGCCCTGGTCCGTATGCAGGGTGTCCCATACACAGCTGGTATGAAGGATCTGCTCAGCGTCTTTCAGGCCTACCAGGTGAGCTGTGATTGGAGGGTTTGGGGACCTGGCTGAGCCTAGAGCTCCCTGCCCTAAATCTCTGTCCTTTCTGCAGCTAGTCCCTGAGGACTATACCAGCCTGATGCCTGTTGGTGACCCATCTCGCACTGTACTACAGGCCTCCAAAGAATGGGTGTGTTTGTAGGTGAGGGCGTCAGAAGGTAAGAGCTGGCTGACGTCCTCAGCTACCATGTCTCTCCTGTGTCCAGAGAAGCAGTGCCCTCAACCTGGTGGCTTCCTGCTGAAAGCACTCAGAGGAATTCAAGCCCTAGCTCTATCTCCCACTTACTGTTTTGCTGTTCACCCCAAAGATGATGGCTGAATCCTGCATGCAGGGCTTGGGGTGGAATGGTGCTACCCTGCTCCCGATGGCCTAATCTGGGCCTTGTGAGTAGCATCCAGAGAACCTTTGGTCAGTCCTAGATACGGCCCATGCCCACAGATGCTGTGGGGCTGACGTCTACAGCAGGTTTGACTTTTTAAAAACACAAGCCCAGTGGTGGGGGACCAGAGAAAAAGAAAACGTCTGCTCCAGCCCCCAGGATACTTGGACCTCAGTGGCCACATTGTGCCAGGGGTGGTACCAACCTAAGGGTGGTAGCCCCTCCAGCTCAGCACAAGGAGTATCACATGGCAAAACCACAAGCTGTTTTGATGGACTGTACTGCAGTACCCCCAAAGGACACTAGGGGGCAGGAGGCCCTCACACAAAAACTCAGGCTCTACTTTTAAAGGGGACTTTGCCTTTTTGTGCATACTTTGGGCAGGCCAGTTGTCCTGAAGTCAGCAGACACCATAGAATGTCCTTTGCACCCATGAGAAGGTGCAGAACTGAAGCATCAGAAGGAACTTGGAACTCTACCCTCTCCATGAAATATACAAAGGTTCCTGACCACATGGACTTTTTAATAAAAAGCCAAAGTACCCTTAGCTTTGGCCCCCAGAGTGAGGGGCTCCACACCAGCCCCAAGTGGAGGAAAACTCAGGCAGATTTCAAGGAGACTCTTGACCTGTCATCGTTTATTACTTCACCACTGTAACCGAGGAGCCTGAATTGCTGGCTCTTCCCTTTGTATTTGTGTAAGGAGCACTGTACTCCTATAAAAGGTTCTAAAATACAAAATGTACAAGAAAACACAATCCCGAGTGCTGTAAACATAACTGAGAACCAGTTCCTTAACTGAACATCATTCATTTTTTAAAATACAAGGTTTCAACTTGAGTCTTAAACATAACCATCTGAGTATCAAAAACAGTTTCACAGGCAGATCCAGCAGAACTCTGATGAAAGTGACTAGCCCTGGGCAGCAGTGGGCTGCACCCCAGGCAGCAGCACCACGTGTGATCCTGGAGACAGGTGTTTCTTTTAGAGCCGTTTTCAGCAATGTTTCTGCATCTCCAGTAAGCAGAAGGCTGCTCATCCCACTCCTCAACCCGGATCTTGCATGGGCTGGAGGGGAAAGGGACTGGTGCTAGCGCATACCCAGCTGCTCAGTGCTGTTACTAGAACTCAATTTGCATAGTCCAATGGATGTGTGCTTTAAAATCTATGTTACACAAAAAATGTCTTTATCTACAAGGCCAAAAAATATTGACTCTTAACACCAAAGCTTTTACAAAGCTGATACAAAACTGCTTACATAGTATACAAAGCTCTATTTTAAAATTTAACTTTTATTTTAAATAGGAAAGCATTTCTAGTGCTACAGGCATCAAGGTATTTAAAAGGCATCAAAATTTGGTGCATAGCAACTCTGGATCACAGATTTTGAGGACAGAGCAGAGCAACCTCCAATGGATCTTGCAAGGGGAACTTTTGCAAGAAACCCACGTGAGGCAGCTACACCAGGGGCAAGAAGGTGGAGGCAAGTCTGGCCAGCTCTTTGGAACTTACCAAAGGAAGCTGTGGGCTTCCAACCACAGCCCCGAAAAATCTATCAACACTGACACAAAACTCACTTTCAAAGGAAATATGAAAACACTCAGTCCGAAAGGGACCAGAGTGCTTTTCTTTTCTTAACTAATTTTAAGGAAAAAAATCTAAAACATGGTTTAAAGGGGGAAAAAAAAGACCATACTTACTCATTCTGGGTCAACAGCTCCTACCTGGCTATAGGTGGCGGGCAATGAGCTGGCTCCCTCTGCCCAGGACTCACCTGGCTTTAGTAGAGAATCCTGGCATCTAACCACAATCCCCTGGAATAACAGCATCAAACCTTTGACCAGCCCAGCATACTGTCTCATATGTAGGCACTCAAAAAAATGCTTTCTGAATAAATGAAAGTATATCATTTCATCTGAAAACACTGCAAACTTTAGGAACTTTGAAACATGCCCAGGCTTTGGACCAGGTAACTTAACCCATTAATGGGAGGGGTAAGGGTGGAACTGGGAAAAAGCACCCAAATTGGGCACCTCCTTTGGTAGACAGCAGGCTGGAGTTTGTTGCTGGCCCCTGCCTTGAGTGCCAGCCTCTCCTGCAGCAGCACCATGGCATCTTTGGTCTGGAGGGTCAAGTCTGATGCTACCTCATTTTTGGATTTGCCTCAAAGCCTTTTTGGGAAAAGGCTGGTTTTCAGGCTGTGCAGATGGAACAGGGTAGGCCAGAATCATTTTAGGCTGTAAACAGAATGAGGGATAAGCCTTCTATGCCAGTGTGAATCTTAAAAACTTGCTATCTAGAGCCCTGCATTTTCTCTGGTGCTGTTCTGAAGCATAGCTCATTTGTGCTTAGCTCCTGAACACAACCTGGCCCCTGGAGATGAGTTAGAACCAGTAAAGTTGCTTAAACCATCCTGAGACTGGCTTCAAAGGTTACAGAGTAGCCAAATGCTAATGCTCCCACTTGGGAAAGGGCAAGAAGGGGAAGAGCACTTGTTAGTAGGATGGCAGGAAATGAAAGCTACCAAACTAAAAGCTCACCTTTCAAAGTCATCTTATAAGTAGCCATCTTACCTAAGGCCCTGAGGGGGGAAAAGCAATTTCAGCATGGAGGCAGAATGGAGAGGCTGCAGGAAAATTACCTAGAAAGTTACAAAAAGACTATGCTCTGGAATGTCATTTTATATTCCAATACTTCAATGATTGGAATGGTCTCTTATTTTATCTAACAGTTTACTTTTAATAAAGAGGTATGAGCTATATTTGGCTTTATTTCCTATGAATCTATGAAAGGCTTCAGGACACATGCTGAGTTTCTGAGGCCTGGGTGTGGGCTTGGGAGAATTTTTGTCTTTTATGTTTAACTCTAGGTTTTATCAAAAGTTTCTATTTTAAAAATGTTGTTAAAGCTAAAGGGTCCTTCAAATGACCATAAAGCAGTACAAATCACCAGTCCTAGCTAAGCAACCAAGTCACCTGAAAAAGCAGCACCTCTGAAATGAAGAGCCTGCTGCATTCACACTCAAAGCACCCATCATATAAAAGTATCCTATTCAAAAATAAAAAGCAAAGCTCAGTCCCCCAAAGCTCAAACAACCTATGCTGCTCCTGTTCTTTTACAAAATCTACCCAAGGCCTGAGGTGGAGGAATGCTGCTTTCCCCACAAACTTGTCACCTGGTGCCAGTCCCTAAGGCCACAGAGTTGGAACCCAAGGTCCGAGGAGAGAAACATGCGAGAAGTACATGGTGGTGGTGGAGGCAAGGTTGTAGCGAGCACAGTCAGACCGCACAGTCAGACCCCGTCAGATCTTCCTAAATCCAGGGAATCGGGACCAGGGAGGGGAGCCTGCCTGCTCACCCCTGTTCCTTGGGAAGCCGAAACCTGGGACATGTCTCTTCCAATGATCTCGTTCACTGGAAAAAGAAAAAAGAGAAAGTGATTAGTGACCTCTGTAGGACTGATCATATGATGCTCAATGCCAAGGCTACCTCAGAGACATTTTTTTTCTTTGCCATGGCTTTCTATGAAGATAAAGGCAGTGTTTGAAACCTGCTTCTGAGCTGAATGTAAATACTCCATAAGCTTTTCCAGATCCCTCTTTTCTCCCTTTCAGTTCAGTTTGGCCTGGGAAGGGAGTCACTCTCACTCTAAAGACTCACACTCCAGAGCATGGGATAGGATACTTTTGAAATGTGTTCACATTAATATAACTTTTCCTTAATTTGCATCCCCATAGGAGAGGTTTCCCTTTCTGATCTTGCAGTACACCTCGTATTTAAGTGAATGAAATGAATACTTTGGTGAGAATAAATTACTGAGATGTGGGGGTTATTTTATTACCCTATGCTAATGAAAGCACCCTTTAATTATATGGAGGCATTTGTACTGTTTCTGATCCTTTCTGATCACAGGCTCTTGCTTTTCTGTTGGTTTCCATTGACTGGGAGCACAGTGCTCTGTGAGGTCCAGTGCAAAGAATTTCAATCTTATGGAACCAACATAGAAGGGAACACCCTACTTGTTAGAAATCTTAGTTCTCTCACTGTGAGAACTCTCTGCTTTGAGGTAAAAATTCTTTGCCTTATCAACTAAAGATTCTATACTAATTTCACTCTTAGGTATATACTCAAAGAATTGAAAACATATCCACATAAAAACCTGTACTCAAATATTCATGGTAGCATTATTCGTAACAGCCTCAATGGAAAGCTAAATGTCTACAAAGTGATGATAAAGAAAATGTGGCCAATCCATAGTAACAAAATATCATTTGGACATAAAAAGGAATGAAGTTCTAATACATGCTACAACATGGATGAACCCTGAAAACATTACGCTAAGTGAAAGACGCCAGACACAAAAGGCCATCAGTTGTTCGACTCCATTTGTAGAAATGGCCAGCGTACAGACAGAAAGAAGACAGGTGGTTGCCAGTAGTTATGGGAGTGGCTGCTGATGCACTTGGAGTTTCTTTTAGAATTACAAAAATGTTCTAAATACAACAGAAAAATAAAAGCTTAGTCAACAAAAAAATAAAGGTACTATCAACATTATTTAAGAGTTTTAAGGTCAGTACAAGTAAAAAATATTAAATGAAAACAATATTCTAAAATTAGTGGTGATGGTTGCACACTATGTGAATATACTAAAACCACTGAATTATATACTTTCAAGACTGTTATAAACAAAAATGGAGCAAGAGAAAAAATTTCTATACCTAGGATTTGACATAAGCATGTCGCAAAGGAGATACTAACAATCATTTTTTAAGATATTTAAGTATTAGCACCTAATTTTATAGTTTAGGTAGATAAAAAGATTCAAATTCATAGCCATGGCTCTAACATTTAATCATTCCACAAATATTTATTATCTATGGGTTAGACTTTACAACTGAAATTTTGCATCTTATTTCAATTCGTATTCACAACATTTTAAGATCACTACTATCTCACTTTACAGCTCAGTTGAGTCTTTGACAGTTCATATAATTTGTTTAGTAAATGGTTGAGTTAGCATCAAAACACCTGTCACTTTTTGGAGGCCAACAGACTAGAGAAGCAGGGAGATCATTTAGACAAAGAAAATGCAAAGACTTGGACAAATGTGAGACTGGGAGAGGGAGAATGAGTGTAGTGTGGTAATGGTAAGAAAAGGGAGAGTGGAAAGAAGTACTGATTCATCCCTGCCCCCAAGGTTCTGAGTCTAGAAAAAATGGTGCTCTCACTACTGGAAAAAAGCTGAGGAAGAATTTAAGAGGAGGAAGGTGGTAGGAAGGTTAGGTCTGGAAAAGGAAATCAGAACATCCAAATAGAAAAATCACGTGGGCAAGGGGCTACAGTGAATGGTCAAAGCAATGACATTCAGATATCTTCATGCTAGAGATCTGGAAGAATGGGAGAAGTTTTATAGTTTCACCAAAGAGCAGAAGGCTGAAAACAATGAGTAGGAGTAGCATTGTGCCCTGGTGAGAAGACAGGACCTGGGAAATCACATATATAAGAAGAGCAGGCTAGAAATTAGGCTTGATTTGAAAACGTGAAAAAAAAACCAAAACAAGAAAAACCCACGCTCTGCCACTAAGAACATGTGTGTTCTTGGACAAGTTACTTCCCATATATAAGACTCCATTTTTCCATACAATTATGGTGTTATAGTAATAAAATCTTTTTCAAGTATAGAAGTCCATGGTTTTATGTCAATGGCAATGTTTTTTTTTACTTTTTCAATTTATTATTTTTTAGAGAGAGAGTGAAGGGAGAAAAAGAGGGAAAGAAATGTGTACAAGAAATATCAATTAGTTGCCTTCCACAGGCACGTGCCTTAACCAGGAATCGAACCAGCAACCTTTTGGCTTGCAGGCCAGTGCTCAATAAACTGAGCCACACCAGCCAGGGCTGAACAACAAATTTTTCAGTGGCAGCACTCAGAAGGGCAAAGTAATGAAGGAGGAAGATCTGGCTTGACCATGGTTAGTATTTAATGTAAAACGGTGAAGAAGCAGGGACTAAAAGCTAACGAAATCTAATTACAAAAGAATGATGATTAATCAGTGTTGATGAGCTAATAATCACTGATTGAGGCCAACTTTTTTTCCTTTTTAAATTTATTTTTTATTTAATCATTGTATTTTTTTCATTACCATTTATTCCCCTTATACCCTCCTCCCTCTGAGACCAACATTTGAGGACAACTGGTCAGACCTATAAAAGTCTTTGTCAGAAGGAGGAAGCTTTTTAAGTAAATCTTCCAGACAAGAATTTATCAACTATTCATGATGGTTTGCAAAGAAGGATGGCATTAATCTAAACATACTCCTGACTGCTAGAAATACCTCACAGTTATGGAATGTAACAGTTTCTATCTACATGAAAAACTACAAGGATGCTTTCAGGACAACACATTTTGTCTTCAGTTTCCTCCTAGGTATAACGGAGATTTTGTTGTTGTTGTTGTTGTTGTTGTTGTTGTTAAAACCTCATATATTATATAGTGAGAATGTAAAGGGGACATAAATAATCAAGGCAGCCCTTGGCATCTCTGTCATTCCAAACCATAGAATAAATAGGAAACTGTTTTCAGTGTGGACTCTGTGTGGATCTATGGGCTAGCCTCAGGCTAAGAGGGAGCACAAGGGTGGCCCATGGTATTTGTGCACAGCCTCTAACGTTACTCACCATTTGAGATTATCAGTAGGCGTCATGATCTGTCTCTCAAACAGGTTGTGAGCTCGGGAAGGGCAAGGGCCTGATTAATGAGAAAACATCAATTTCTGATGGCTGAATAAATGGATCCTAATTTGATATAATTACTTGGAAGCTATTTGGAAATAGCACACTGAAGTTCATTAGGTGCTAGGATAGGAAGGGGACCAGAATGTTATTGAGACTAACACAGGACATCTGATTTTGATTTTGACGCTGTTTAATTTACACAGGTTTCACAGCAGTGGCAAAAAACAAATAGAAAAGTACACAGCTCACATTCAAGTCACCCTTTCCTATCACTTATCTCTTCCAAAAATGGCGATTTCAGATATGTTCTGGGCAGCCATGCAACACACCTTTTTTAATTCTTAGCTCATTGTTCAAGTTTTAAAACTCTAGAGTGATTAGAAATGGTGCTTTATCATCACTAAAAACATGATTGTTTTCCTGTGTTTTTTTTTTTAATATGTTACTGATAAGTATTTTGAGAATGAGTGTTTTATTTTTTATTTTTAAAGATTTTATTTACTTATTTTTAGAGAGAGGGGAAGGGAGTGAGAAAGAGAAACAGTGATGAGCGAGAGATACATCAAATATTCAATCTTACACACCCCCAGCTGGGGACCTGGCCCATAACCCAGGCATGTGCCCTCACTGGGAATCAAACCAGTGACCTTGCAGTTTGCAGACCAGCACTCAATCAACTGAGTCATACGGGCCATGCTTCTCCTGTGTTTGTATGAGGAAGTCAATGCTTACATTTTCTTGAAGATGAGGGTCTATATCAAGCATTATCTACCACTTATCAAATACACTTTGATAAGTATGAATCTATCGATTTCTGGAGCAGCCAAGTATTGTCACTTAAGCAAAAGCCTGATTGAAGCTGTGTTAGTTCTGCTCCCCCTTACCAAAATTCAGCTGTTTTTTGCCCAGTGTACCTGACGTCACTTAGCTGAAGACAGGTGGAAAGTTCTTCACAGTTTAGGAATTTTTTTTTGAGAATACATTTATTAAAGCTGGGGACAGTGAAACAAGGAAGAGTCTAGAATAGAAGAAGCAAAGGAGAGAGCCTAGGTGGGCTGCTGTCTAATCACTGGAAAGTCAGAGTAGGGGGGGCCTTGGAGACAGGTTCATGGGGTTAACGCAGGACAAGCTGTCACTGCCCACTGCTCCCCTGGTTCCAAGTCTCATGGGCACTGTTAGGGTTCAGAAGAAAGATAATTCACTCAAAAAAGAGATTTGAGCGGCCATGCCCCAAAGAGGACACAACAATAGTTTAGAATTTTAAGACAATAAAGCCAAGATTGTCCACAAAAAGCACTCAAGTTGACTATACTCAGATATACTTTAATTCGTATCAGTATTAATGTTCAACAGCTAATGAGTGGATTTAAATTCCTGTAAGGCAGGGACCCGCCTTGTCTATCTTTGTTTTCCACTGAATCCTAGTGCTTGGTACATATTAAGTGCTAAGTAAAATTACTTGCCAACTGAATCTTTAATATAATTTGGAGACTTGGAAAAAACAACAAAAACTATTCTCAAATAATCACTACAGGTGAATAAAGAATATGAATTTTAGGACAGGGCGTCAGAACTGTACTAAAGCAGGCCTTTTGCTGTCCTTTAGCGGTAACTTGATTGAGTTCAGTGTAGTATATAAGTCCACTGCTCTCCCTCAACCCTCACTTCTCCCTTAGGCTGGGGGCTCTAGGCTGGGGTTACCACCTCCAACTGAAGTCTCAGTGTCAATTTAAGCAAGTCAAAATTACTGCTAGTAAATAAATCTATGATGTAATTTATACTGTAAATCATTAGCAATCTTAATAATTTTATCACAGGTCATTTCTTAAAGAATACTAATGCTTACAATTTCATTTTTCACTTCCTTTTGAATATACCAACATACACGCAAATTTATTTATTTAAACCCTAGTCCACAGAGTATACGAGGTGGCTTTATTTATTTATTTTTACCAATATAAGATAGGAACATAAAAAGCTGTTTATGCTCCTACCATACCATTTTGCCCTTTAAAGAGTAAAGTGAATTAAAAGCCTCGAACAAGAGTCGACAACCCTCAACACCCATGCTAACAGTTTATGTAGGTCACAGCATCTGGCCCACTTGCGGCAGCCGCCATCCTTGACTCCAACTACCCCAACACCTGCATTGCTTGTGCCACCACAACAGAAGTAGAGCCACTGGCAATATTTGCTGTAGGGGAGAAAGGGGTTTTATTCAGGAAATGCTCAAATGAGCAGTCCAATGGAAAGCAATTTCTGCACACAAGAATGAGGTATTTAAGTAACAACAGACCTCTAATTTAGAGCTATTTCAATGCTTAAGGATCCATCAGAGCTGACGAGTATGGTATGGTATGAAGTCTCACCACCAGGTGAAGAGGAGCAGGGTAACCCAGAAGGATGCACACTGTCACATACACAAAAGTCAAAAGGGCCTTTATTACTAGCAACTAAGCATCTTGAGCATTTTCATAAAGGATTTTGGGGCATAATTAGACTCCATTTATATATGTTATTTCATCTTGAAGTTGCAATGAACATTCCAAGTTTGGCAAAATTTCCTTCTCCTCTCATCTCCCTTCATGGAGATGTTGTATTTTATAAAATGAAGGCTATATAAAAGGTGTGATAATTTTTTGAATTTCACTTGAGGTAAGAAATGAGAAATTTGGAATAATTTTAAATGGATGAGAAATCTAGTATTACTTTTCAGTTTACTACTCTATAGCATAGTTTTGCTAAGATTTACTTTTTAGGTTATTTGGCAAGTTATCAGAAGACCATCTAAATACATGAAATACTTGATTCATCTATTTATGGCATAAGCTAAAGAATTAATTTGCATTTATCAAAATCTGATGAATTTGCCTTCATAGGCTAAGACAGAAACAAGTTCCTGAAAATTCAGAAGGTAACTACTAACTGCTCTAATTCATTCTTCTCTGGTAACTGAGTTTACCTCATCACGTGGCTGCTCAGCTACAGACTACATTCCCCGGCTTTCATAGCTAGGTAAGGCCATGTAATTTGTTTTATTCAGTGAAATATAAGCAAAAAGTGATGTGTGCATCTTCCTCATAACTTGTTTGATAGCCTTTTCCTTTCCTTCTCCACCCCTTGCTTTGGGCTAAAACTCGAAGTGGTGACTCTGCTTTGACAATACCTAAGAAATGAAAGGAATCCTAATCTCTGAATTACCATGAGGTATAAATCAATAACCTCCAGTGTGGTTATTAAGTCACTGGATTTTGGGAATTCCATTATAGTAACCTAGCTTACATTACAGATGAAAATAAAACTCACTACCCAAAAAGGTAACAGAAAAAGAATACCTACGTATTTTAAGCAAGAACCAAGATAACTAGCTTGAATACTATGGTACCAAGCTTATAACAAAGTTACTTTAAATTTCACCCTGAACTCTAGTCAGCTTCCAACGACAGGATAGATTGAAAATATTATGCACAGTGATCAGAAGCTTTACTTTTAACATTAGCTTTAATATTGCAAAAAAAAAATCATGACATTTTTCCCCACCACAACTGATAAGGGGGTGATTAGTCCTGTTCTTAAGGGTCCTTTCTTTTTAGAAAAACTTGTGTGATCCCACATTTGGTGTCATTACAGATCTTTTCTCTAGAAAAGGATGTAACTCAAAACATTCTACAAAGACAAACATTAAATCTCCAGCTGAGTAATCAGTACACAGATACTTGAAGTATATTACTTTCAAGTATATATACTTGAAAGCATGTACTCTTTTGTATCAGCAAAAACTAAAATATGGGGGGAAAAAACCTTCAATTTGGGTTAATATGTGGAATTCAAAATTTTAAAATTAACAGAAGATTGTGTCATTTCTCTCTCTATATATATTTCTACTTTGACATTGTCTCTGTATAATTTTGTCCATTTCTATGTACTATTGACTCCCACATCTATTATTTCCAGAGGCCAAACCTGAGCTCCACAGCCATTTATCCTAAATCCACATGACTCATTTTACCACTTCTGTTATGGATCCCATGTGCTTGCCTATCAAGATCTTGGTCCAATTTTCTTTACCCTTCCATCTCTTCAGTTAATTCACTTCCCTCCCCTCCTAGATTATTCTCATCACTGATTAAATATGGGTAAGTCTATCTCAAACAAACAAGAAAGCAAAGAAAAACCCTAGATCTTACATCGTCCTCTGTATCTAAATTTTTCTTTCATTGCTTAACATCATAAAGGAGTTATCTATATGGCCTGCTGTTTCTCTGTTCTTACCTCCTGTTCATTCCTTAGTTACTCATTAATCCCTTCACTTCACATAAACACCAAGATCACTGCTTCACACACAAGAAGGGCAATGGGGTAAACACTGGGAAAAATAAGTTTTAATCTTGGTTCAGCTGTGATGTAACTAAGGCAATTAATCTTTCTGACTTTCTGAACCATAATATGAGGAAATTAATTTAAATACTTCTGGTTATAACTCTTCTAAGGGTTTTATAAAGGCAGGAATGTAGTTGCTACTTTTATTCCTTTCATGATTAGAGACAAGAATGATGTGAAAATAGTATACCCCAGCTTTCTAGGAGGAGCCAAGATTTTGGTAGCCTATGTGGTATCCTAAATATAAAAGTCCACTTCCAAGTCTAAATTCAATAGAACAAAATTTAAACAGCATTTTGAAAATTATAATTTGTACATTTATAATCCCTAACACATACTTTCTACATGGTTTTAAGTCTCTGAAGAAAGGGGCTGTGTGTGTGTGTGTGTGTATGTTGGTGTTGGTGGGGGGAGGGAGTTAAAGCCCAGCCCCGCCGTCACCACAGACTCCATTTCTACGAGTCCTTCCAAATGGAACCCAAGAAGAAACTACAAGGAGTACAAACAGCATACAGGGCAAACTCTAAGGTAGAAGGTCCAGGCTACCTGATAAATGGATACAATTTCCGGCTTCATTTCCACTCCACACAGCCTCACATCAAAACAGAATACTTGACCAGAAATGAGAAGGCTTACACACCTGAGCAGCAACCAAATTTACTCAGCAACCAAGCCACAGAACTCATATAGATGGACTTCTCTCTGCTCTGGTTTAATAGATGCAATAAAACATTTACCTTTTATTCAACCCCAGACTAAAATTATAAACATCAGTGCAAGAGACAGAGTACAGTTAGATTTAAAAAGCAGAGTCTTATAGTCAAAAGTGTAGGTCCAAAGATAGAGTGGGCCTACCGTGAAGGTGCCCATAGAGAGCCCCGCCTTTGTAGCACATGCAAATCCGGCCACAGCATGCAAATACCAGACTTGGGCACAAAAACAATGACACATTTCAAACAACACTCACCATCTAGATTCTCCAGAAAGGAAGTGGACATGAGAGCTCACTGTGGTTAGGCCATTTCTCTGCTGAACCTGATGGCTGGTGTTCCAAGTCAGACATAAACTGGTCTGTGTCAAAGAAGACAATATCACTACTGAATGGAACAAACCAGATGGTAACTTAATCTACTACATGCCCAGGCTGTTTTGTTTTTGTTTTCTTAAGATTTTATTTATTTTGAGGGAGGGAAGGAGAAAGAAAAGGAGAGAAACATCCATGTTGACAGAAACACTGATTGGTTGCCTCTTATATGCCCCCAACTGGGGACACCTGGCCCACAACCCAGGCACATGCCCTAACTGGAACTGAACCAGTGACCTTTTGGTTTGCAGGCCAGTGCTTATCCACTGAGCCACACCAGCCAGGGACCCAGGCTGGGTTTTTTTTCCCCTATAATCAAGAGAAACTTAATTGTCTTTTATCTGTAAGTCACTGCATAAAATGGCTCCCCACATTTTACAAAATAATATGAATATTGGAGCCCAGAAACTTTATGAGGTAATAACTGATTTTCCAAAATTAAAAGGACAATAATTTGGAAAGTTATAGTGAGAATTTTCAGTGATTTAAAAGACAGACTGAGTTTTAAATAAACTAGTTCTATTAGTAGTTCCCAAATTCCTGTCTATGGCTGGCTACATCAAAATTATCCAGATTTTTATTTTTATTTAAATAAAAGTCTAAATTCCTGGGTTCTACTTCAGACCACAGAATCAAAATGTCTAAGGGTAGGAGCCCAGAAAACTACATGCACAGGGACAGCTGGGGGGAGTCACAGAAGAATATTATTTAAACTAAAGTTAAATCCATTAGCAGGTTATGGGATCAATTCAGCAAGCTAAAATCAGTATTTAAAATAACTAAATAGAAAAAATATAAACAAAATAGAAGGTAGCAGTCAGCATTTTTTAAATGAAGGTTAAGTATTGGTTTGTGAGAGTTTTATGTTAGGTGTATACGTTTTTGTTATGTACTGTCTTGTGCTATAAAAAACTTACTTTTTATCATGGAAAGCTGTCATAAATGTTTGAAAATCATTATACTCAGGAAGAGTCACTACTGATCAGTTTTGTGATAGTGGCTGACACAATCGGATGCCCAGTTAGAATCCAAAAGAAAATGAGGCAAAGCTTCCTCCTTTGAACTATAAGGAATTATTTTTGGCCTTTGCTATACAATTTCAAACAAAAGGACCTAACCATGAATTCTAGAAGAATGCTTTTTTTCAACTTGGAAAAAAAGATGAAAACAGTAATTAATACCCTCATCTTAGGCAGATAAAGAAGGGGAAAAAGGAGACAATTTGTGCAAATGCAGCCTCACTAACAGGGTGAAAACAAAAATCAGAAATCTTTGGTGCTTAGGCAAAATTTTTCTGCCTTAAGCTTTCTTATTACCAAATCTGAGATCACTAACTAGCCTAGTTTTCAGGGATGATTTAATGATTCTAGTATGTGCAAAGTAATTTAAAGGCTAAAGAAGCATTGCCAAGTCTTCTTTCTGAGGGTGCCCAATCTTCACAACTAAATCCTCCAAAATAGACTTGAGGGTGTTATAGAACATGTGATTCCAAGGAAAATGGCACATAAATGAGAAGAAAGCAGCTCTGGAACAAAGGTAAGAGGCCAAGAGACACTGGGGGCTTTTGTGAGTTGGCTGAAGCAGGCAGTAGCCATTTTACATTGTGCTTATGGAAACTTGCAGTCCTCGAAACACCCTTCTAGTTCCTTGAACACTACTGACAGCTCCAAAAATTACTGAATTTATTTTTTTCTATCATAAAAACTTTGCCCAAATATCTAAAGAAGAATTAACGACAGTCCTTGAACTCCTCCAAAAGATTAAAGAGGAGAGAACACTTCCTAACTCATTCTAAGGCCAGCAGTGCACTGATTATCAAAGTCAGACAACGGCACTTCAAGAAATCTAGACTCTCTCTCCCCTGTGAATATAGATGCAAAAATCCTCAACAAAATACTAGCAAACTGAATTCAGCAGTGTATTAGAAGAATTCTAATATAACATCATGACCAACTGAGATTCATTTCCAGAATGTAAGGACGGTTCAAAATATGAAAATCAATTACTACAATAAAGGGAAAAAACCCACATATATTCATTTCAATTGATGCAGAAGAAGCACTTGACATAATTCAATGCCCTTTAAGAAAATCACCCAATAAATCAGAAACAGAAGGGAATTTCCTCAAAATGAAAAAGGCCACATACAAAACCCCCAAAGATAACATTATACAAAAGACTGAAAGCTTTTGTCCTAAGATCAAGAATACAACAAGGATGTCCACATCTGCCACTTCTATTCAACACAGGGCTGGAAAGTCTAGCCAGAGTAATTACGTTAAAGAAATAAAAAGCATCCAAAGTCACAGCCAGCATCATATTTAATGGGCAAAAACGGAAAGTGTTTCTCTTAAGATCAGGAATAAGACGGTCATGTCTGTTTTTAATATAGTACTGGAAATACTGGCCACAGCAATCAGACAAGAAGAAATAAAAGGTATCCAAATTGGAAAGGAGGAATTAAAACTGTCATTATTCACAGATGCTCATAAATGAATTTGGCAAAGTGCTAAGAACAAAATTAATATGCAGAAATCAGTGGCATTTCTATTTCCCTAAAATGATCAGAAAGAGAAACTAAGAAAATAAATAATCCCATTCACTATTGCAACAACAACAAAAAATAAGGTACCTAGAAATAAATTTAACCAAGAAAGTAAAAGACCTACCTTTGGAAAAGTATAGGACATGGAAGAAAGAAAATGAGGAAGATACAAATAAATTGAAGCATATACCATGTTCATGGACTGGAAGAATTAACATCATTAAAATATTCATCCCACCCAAAGCAATCTATGGAATCAATGCAATTCCTATTATAATGCCAAGGGTATTTCACATACCTAGAACAAATTTTTCAAAATAAAAAAAACGTATTTATTTATTTTTAGAGTGAGGGGAAAAGAGGGAGAAAAACATCGACATGAGAGTGATACATCTATTGGTTGCCTCTCACAGTGCCCACAACTGGGGACATGGCCTGCAACTCAGGCATGTGCCCTGACCTGGAACCCAACTGGCAACCTTTGGGTTCACAGTACGACACTCAATCCACTGAGCCATACCAGTCAGGCCACCAAATATTTATATGGGACCGAAAAGATCCCAAATAGCCTTAGCAACTTTGAGAAAGAAGAACAAAGTTGGAGGGATCATAATACCTGATATTAAAATATACTACAAGGTCACTGTAATCAAGACAACCTGGTACTGGCATTACAAATAGTCATCCAGATCAATGGAACAGAACAGAAAGCCCAGAAATAAACCCATGCCTATATGGTCAAATAATATTTGACTAAGGAGACAAGAGCATACAATGGAGTGAAGACAGTCTCTTCAACAAATGGTGTTGGGAAAACTGGACAGGTACATGCAGAACAATGAAACTAGACCATCTACTTATACCATATAAAAGAATAAACTCAACATGGGTAAAAGATTTAAATGTAAGTCATGAAACCATAGAAATTCTAGAAGAAAACATAGGCAGTAATATTGGCAATATTTTTGCTAATATACCTCCTAGGGCAAGGGAAATGAAGGAAAAAAAATAAACAAATAGAATTACCAAACCAAAATTATCAAATTATCAAACCAAATTATCAAACCAAAAAGCTTCTGCACAGCAAAAGAAACCATCAACAAAATGAAAAGGGAACCCAGTATATGAGAGACCATATTTATCAATGATATATCTGATAAGTGGTTAATTTCCAAAATGCATGAAGAACTTACACAACTCAACACCAACAAAACACCAAAACATCCAATTAAAAAAGGACAAACGACCTGAAGAGACATTTCTCCAAAGAGGACATACAGATGGCAAAAAGACATGTGAAAAAATTCTCAACATGCCTAATAATCAGAGAAATGCAAATTAAAACCACACCGAGATATCACCTCACACATGTGAGAATGGCTACTCTCAATAAATCAACAAATGACAACTGCTGGTGAGGATGTGAGAACCCTCATGCACTGTCTTTGGGAATGCAGGCTAGTGCAGCCACTGTGGAAAACAGTATGGAGGTTCCTCAATAAATTAAAAATGGAACTGACTTTTGACCCAGAGATTCCAATTCTGGGAATACATCCTAAGAATACAGAAACACCAATTCAAAAGGAATATATGCACATTATATTCACAGCAGCATTATTTACGATAGCCAAGATCTGGAAACAGCCCAAGTGTCCATTAGTAGATGTGTAAATAAAAAAGCTGTGGTACATTTACATAATGCAATACTACATGACTGTAAAAAAGAAGGAAACCTTACCTTCTGCAACAGCATAAATGGACCGGGAGATTATTATGCTAAGTGAAATAAAGCAGTCAGAGAAAGACAAGTACCATATGATCTCACTTATATGTGGAATCTAATAAACTAAATAAACTGCCAAAACAGAAACACAGGTATGGACACATGGAACAGACTGACAGAAGTCAGAGGGGAGGGGAAAGAAAGGGACTGGATGAAAGAAAGTGAAGGGATTAGCCAAAGAACATATATGCATAACCCATAGACACAGACAACAGTGTGGTGATGGCCAGAGGGAAGGCGAGGGAGGGGCTGGGTGGAGGTGGGCAAAGGGGGGGGGTGAATGGGGACATCTGTAATAGTGTCAATTTAAAAAAAAGGCACCGATGGGGGGGGGTGGGCTGGGATGGGAGTAAAAGACAGAAAAATGTACTTGAACAATAATTAAATTTTAAAAATGTCAAAAAATAATAAAATATAAAAATGAAGGAAAAAAGGCATCCAAATTAGAAAGGAAGAAGTACAATGATCTCTATTCACAAATGACATGATCTTATACATAGAAAGCTCTAAAGAATCCACATACAAAAAAATGTAAGCACTAATAAATTAAGTTAGCAATTGTAAGATAAAATTAACACACTAACTTCAGTTGTATTCTATATACTTTCAAAGAACAATCCAAAAAATAAATTTTAAAATTCATTGCCTTTTACAGTAGCATCAAAAAAATAAAAGAAATTAACCAAGGATGTGAAAACTTTTTACACTGAAAACTATACATTGCTAATAAAAAAATTAAAGAGCTAAATAAATGAAAAACATCCAATGTTTATGGATTGGAAGACTTAATGCTGTTAAGATGATATTAATATCCAAAGCAATATACAACTCAATGCAATCCCTATCAAAATCCCAACAGTGTTTTTTGCAGAAATAGAAAAACCAATCCTGAAATTTATACAGAATCTCAAAGAACCCTGGAGAACTAAAAGTCTCAGAAAAGAAAAAAGATGGAGAACTCACACCTCCTGATTTCAAAACTGGCTACAAAGCTACAGTAATCAAAACAGTGTAGTACTGGCATAAAGACACACAGGCCAAAGAAAGAGAATAAAGAGCCCAGAGACAAAACCTCAGAATATACGGCTGATTCATTTTCCAACAAGGTCATAAGACATTCAATGCAGGAAAAGGCAGCCTTCAACAGATATCCACATGCAAAAGAATGGAAGTTGGTCTCCTACCTCACACCATATACAAAATTAACTAAGAATTGATTAAAGACCTAAACATAAGACCTAAAAGCATAAAACTCTTAGAAGAAAACAAAGAGCAAATTTTCATGACCTTAGATATTTAACAATGAGTTCTTAAGTATGATATTAAAAAACATAGCCAGGCAAAAGCAAAAACAGATAAACTGAACTTCCATCAAAGTTAAAAACATCAAAGGATACTATCGAGTGAGTGAAAAGACAACCCACATAAATGGGAAAATATATTTGCAAATAATATATTTCATATGGGATTAATATCCAGAATATATAAAAAATCCAAAAGATATAAAAAAAACCCCTACAACTTAATAACAAAAACAACTCAACCAAAAAATGGGCAAAAAATTTGAGTAGACATTTCTCCAGAGAAGATACACTTAATGACCAAATAAAGTCATGTAAAGATGCCCAACAAAATTAGTCACTAGGGAAATACAAATCAAAACTGTAATGACATACTACTTTATAGCCATTTAGGATGGATATATATTTTTTTAATCTTTCAAGGAAGTTTGTTTAAGGTACAAGAAAATTTCCAAGATTGCCCTGGCTGATGTGATTCAGTGGACTGAGTACCTATCTGTGAATTGAAAGGTTGCAGGTTTGATTCCCAGTTGGGGGGCATGTGAGAGGCAACTGATTGATCTATCTTTCACACATTGATGTGTCTCTCCCTCTCTTTCCCTCCCCCCTCTCTAAAAGAAAATAAAATCTTTAAAAAAAGAGAAAAATTTCAAGATTGACTATATGGAAAAAGCAAAATACATAATAGTACACATAATGTGGTAGTAAAAATAAGGGGGAAAATACACAATAGTTACAAATGCATATAATACTTCTGGCCTGACAGCCAAGAAACTAACTGGTAATTCCACCTGCCCATACAGAGGTCAGTCGGGTACCTTTGGTATTTTTAACACATGAATGCCTGACTTTTTAAAAAACCCAAATAAAATAAAATTTAAATACTCCCATTCTACATAAAGTCGCCTACAGATGCTTTTTTATTTTTATTTTTTAAAGACTATTTATTTATTTTTAGACAGAGGGGAAGGGAGGGAGGAAAAGAAAGATAAAAAAACAATGTGTGGTTGCCTCTCACATGCCCCCCACTGGGAACCTAGCGCACAACCCAGGCATGTGCCCTGAAATGGGGATCGAACCGGTGACCCTTTGGTTCACAGGCTGGCACTCAATCTACTGAGCGACACCAACCAGGGATACAGATGCTTTAAAAAAATTTTTTTTTAATTTACATATTTTTAGACAGAGGGGGAGGGAGAAAGAGAGGGAGAGAAACATCAGTGTGTGAGAGATATGTCAATCAACTGCCTCTTCCACACCCCTAACCAGGGACATGGCCCACAACCCAGTCAAGTACCATTACTGGGAATCAAACCAGTGACCTTTTGGTTTGCAGGCCAGTACTCAAGCCACTGAGCCACACCAACCAGGGCTACAGATGCTTTTAAATATACAAGATTATTATAAGGGACTTTGTTTCACATTCTTGTACATATAAAGCTAGAATGCCTGTAACCATCACTCTCAACCCTTCCCTAGCCTCCACCAGAATTAAGATTTTTCACACTTTTCCTCCTGTCTAGAAAGACAAGCTAATGGTAGACTTTATAAAAGTAAAAAAAAGTCACGTATCTTCAAGCAGAAAAGTTATTTTTATATATATTTACCTAAGTTTTATCAAATGCTAACATCCCTGGCAAGATTTCTTATTTAAAATATTTTTGTCCTGCCTTGACCAGTGTGGCTCAGTTGGTTGAGCAGCATCCCACAAAACAAAAAGCCATCAGTTTGATTTCCGGTCAGGGCACGTGCCTAGGCTGCAGGCCAGTCCCCAATTGGGACACATGCAAAAGGCAACAGCATCAATGTTTCTCTTACACATTGATGTTTCTCTCCCCCTCTTTCTCCTCCCCTTCCCCTCTCTCTATAAACAAATAAATAAACTCTAAAATATTTTTGTCTCTGTAAATGACCCTGTTTCAAAGGAACTCAAAAACAGGATATGAATTTTAAAATAAAATACTTTTTAGACACTGCCTTTGTATCTTACACATGGCAGACAAATATAAAGACTGTTTATTATGTTTATAGAGGTGAGATTATATAACCAATTATAGCTACTTCAGAAACCACTAAGCACATGTGACACAATCTAAATTTCAGACAGACCTGGATTCAAATGCCAGTCCCTGTGTTTGTGGCCATGTAATACTGAGAAAGTATGTAAGCTCTCTGCACCACATCTCTAAAATAAAGCTAAAAATTCACTTTTGAAATATAGTAGGGATAAATTAATGAGCTACTGGCAAAATACCTAGCACAGTGCTAAAAAAAGTTTTATTATTAAAAGAATAACCAAAGTTCATTGATTAGTTTTAAATATACTTTTGAAGTATATTTAAATGAGGTATTTCACTCGTGTTTATTGTGTTTAAATAAATAAAACAGAAGAAAGCCCTGCATAGTCAATGGTAAGAACATGTCACAAATGAGGTATTATAATCAGTTAGGGGCCCTGGGCTGGAGGGAGGTAGATAATACCTCCCTCCAGCCCAGGTTTGCAGGCACATCAAAAGTCTTCCAAATAAGTTCCAAATAAGTCTTCCAAATAAGTTATTTGGAAGACTTTTGATGTGCTGGTTTTCGACTGGTAGATGTCTTAAATTTTCCCCAGCTTGTGAGTCTTTTCTTATTATATACACATATGTCCAAGAGTGGTCATGTGTAAGGTCTTGAATTCCCATTATGGTGCATTCTACATATGATCCAAAAGATTTTACTTATGCCTGTGTCTGGAATTATAAACCATAAATATGTCTGAAGCTAAATAGTACACATGTGCTTTCCAGGAGGATTCATGAGTTACCCAGAGTCCCATTTAAAGGAGAAAGTTTAGTATTATCTACCTCCCTCCAGCCCAGGGCCCCTAACTGATTATAATACCTCATTTGTGACATGTTCTTACCATTGACTATGCAGGGCTTTCTTCTGTTTTATTTATTTAAACACAATAAACACGAGTGAAATGAGTATCCTACAGGTGAAATAGGACATTGACAATTTACCTCTCTGTTCCACCTTACCAGCTTCCTGCTTCCCCCAATCCAAGGTAACCGCCTGAATCTTTTGTTTAACATGCCCCTGCTACTTGAAAGCAGACTTTCTTCTTGTCACCTACATACAGAACTGTAGCAGCTGAGGTCACATCTACAGCTCCTGTTTACAGTCAAATTAGCAATTGCCCTACATTCAGGATCAGCATGTTACGGCACAGAGCCTGCAAGTGGCAGTGTCAGTTTTCACCACAGCAGCAGGTCAGGCTATATTTAACATGTACTCTCTTCTGTGCTGAAGGGCTGCAGCTGCGGCTGCTAGTTTTTGAAGAAAGCAGGACAAGTGGAAACTGAGGGACTCTAATGGAAAGTTGTAACTGGATGCACTTAGCTCAATCGCAAATTAAATGGGTCTGCATTTAAAGGTCTAAGATAGTCAAATTTAACAATACCATAATCTTAACTAAAATACTTAAAATACAGCTGTGACAACCGCTTTATTTCTGTGCTGTTTTAATATATTACATCATTTGATCCAAAAACTAGGGCATATACACTTTATAAAGCATGAATATGTTTAGGAAAAATTATAGCTCTAGGCATACAAACTAATGTATCAGTAAAAAGTCACTGATAGTTTTATAGATGTAGAACACACTTTTTAAGCAGGGGCAATGCTACATCTAGCTAGCAAAGAAAAAAATAGCAAAATAGTTTTGAATAATGTTCTTAATGGTAGAAAAAGTACACATTACAGACTTACAAAAAGTCTTGAAAAAGAAATTTTTGAAAAAGACATGCTTGAAAAAGAACATGGTTTGTTAAAGGTCAGTATTTTGCTGTTGTCATTACTCTGAGGAATCCTCCTGAGGAGGGAGCCAAACTACTCTAAAACAGAAATGCTTTCTAGAACTCTTCTGATCTTGGAAGGTTGTTTGTGAGAGGCCAAAATCACCTCAATGAAACTGAACAAGGACAGCTGTAAAGTTTAATCTTGGGTTCCAAAAACAACCTATCAAAAAGCCATGGGGGGAGGCAAGGGGAGAGAAAACATGTGATTTAGTCACACTTATGACTCACTAGATCTATATCAAGATGGAGCTAAGAAAATCCCCTGCACAAGCTAAGAAAATCTGCACAAGGAGGATGACAGGCCCAATCCTCTCTGAGCTGGCAAGAGTGTATTTATTCCCTTCCAATACTGAACTATGAAAAGGAACTAAAACAAAATACCAGGGTTCAAGCAGAGGGGAACTACCATGTTTGTGAGGGTGAGGGGAGGGTGCAGTTTGCTAGAGTGTTTTTAAGACTGGGAAAGACATCAAGATTTCACACATGTGAAAGGCTATTACAGAAGAAGGATTAGATTTGTTTTACATGAATCCAGAGGTATCAGAGACCACATAAAACAAAGACAGCTGCAACTCAAAAAGCTCTCAGAAGTTCCAAAGAGGCTGGCGAGGAAGAGACACACAGGAATATAGTGTCACTAGGGACACCAGAGTATGAACTTCGGTGTGAAACAGAAGAATGGAGTACAGACTAAAACTTCATTTATACCGAGACTCTAATACTAATATCCTTAAGATTGCTTTGGCTTCTCTCACAACCAAGGCTCTACAGACAAAATGCCACTTCTTTCATCTATCCTACCTGCTCTACACCTGCAGTCTCAACCTGTAGCTTGAAGAGAAATGTGACTGCAGATACTGGAAAAACTCCTAGGGTACTGAATTAGGGACCAGGAGGCTTTGCTAGCAGCTCAGTGTGTTACCCTGAATGAATAATTAGGCTCTACAAAACTCAAGTCTTTATAAAATGAGGGAGCCGTACTAGGATATTTCCAACTCCAAGTCTTGAATTTCTGAGCTGAGGTGCACTAGTTATCTCCTCTGTTAAATCTCACTGAATTTACAATAAAAAATTAAGGTGGCAATGTCCACATTTCTAAAACTAACATTCAAGTAATACTTGAATGATTCCTGACAAACTCCATCTTACTTAAAAACTTCAAAACTAAAAAGGATATTTTAATCTTTAACCTGATTTTAAAAAAGGGGAGGTGTTAAACAATATAAAATAGAAACAGGATTAAAGAAGTAATAGGATTAGATAAGTATATTTAACTAGTATAGTACAAATTAAAAAAAAATATTTGTGTCTTCAGTAAGACTTTGTACTTAACACAGCGCAATATAGAAAAGTTAAAAATAAAACTTGAGCTCAGGCTAGCTTTCAGTGCTATGGATGAAATAAAAAGGGAGTGCTACAAAACTAACTTCACAGGCTGATCTGATCATAAATTCCTAACTGGGCAGGTCACAGTGGGTAGTCATGCCCTAAGGCCTATAACTCCTTCAGCAAAAGGTTTTAAGCCAGCCCTACCCACTGTTCTGTACGTGTAGAGTAACACACCTTTGAAATACCAGCAGTCATACACCTGAAAGGGGGTAACCCTCAAGAGGGCACATAATTTGATTAATTTTGTTAACTCTCCTGTAATCCAATCTCTGCCTTGCTTTCTCCAATCTTCCATGTACTTCCTCCCTTAATTTCAAATACCTAAAAGAAGCTGCAAAATTGTTATTCTCAAGGGCTTGAGATCTTGCTCCTTGGCATACGTTGTCAGTTTGGCTCCAATAAACTCATAAAAATTCTCTACAGGTTTGGACATTTCTTATGTCAACAGTGCTTCTAATCCTTTTTGGCATGCTTAATGACTTACTTTTAAAGATTGCCAGAAAGGAGACATTTAAATACCATGAGATGTTGTTTTTAAAATAAATTTATATTAAAACTTTGCATAACTATAGGATTTTCTAGGCATCTAGAATTTACCTTCAAAGGCAAATCCAAAAAGTATAATCAATGAGTCAGCTGACTAATAAAATTTTGAGAGTTCAAGTTAAGCATCAAAAATTCAATTTACAAATATTGCATCCAATAATCTGAGGTGCGCTGGAGTACATTTCAGTTTTTCCCCCTCTTCAATGACCACTAGCACTACTAAACTTCTATCAAGTCTCCTGATAGGTGGCAATGAGGGAATTCAATAGCCAATCCTTGTCTTCTGTGGAGCTACAATCTGGGAACTTTTCTTGATCATACACAATGTATGGAGCAAAAATGAAATCACTTTTTTTTTTTTAGATTTTTAATTTTATTTATCTTTAGAGGGGAAGGGGGGAAGGTGAGAGGGAGAGGAACATCAATGTATGGTTGCCTTTCTTGCGTCCCCTGCTGGGAACTGGCCTGCAGGGAACCGGCCTGCAACCCAAGCATGTACCCTGACTGGGAATCGAACCGCGATCGTGTGGTTCGCAGGCCTGTGCTCAATCCACTGAGCTACACCAGCCAGGTGAAATCACTTTTATACTTGTTCTCAGAGACCTTATCTCTCTAGATTCTGTTTTTGCAACATATCTTCACATATTCAAAAGATAAAATTTTCACAAAACCTTTCCACAAGTTCCATTTGCTGCCCCGCCCCCATCTCTCCAAAATCACTCAATCTGTGATAAATTAGAAAAAGCAGGTTCCAGCCTTGGTCTCTTTTTAGAAGGAAAAAAAGTCTTCGTTTGGGAAGAAAATAAGCTAGAATACCTTTGAGACATGCTCAATATATCTCAATGTCTCCTGTTTCATCACAAATGTGTGGTAGGTTATCTATCATTCAAGGTCTCACCTTTTGTTTCAGGAATTAAAATTCTAAATATAAATATATATTTTTTTCTGCCCTGGCTGGCATAGCTCAGTGGAATGAGTGCAAGCCTGTGAACTAAAGGATCGAGGTTCAATTCCCAGTCAGGGCACACGCCTGAGTTGCAGGCCAGTTCCCAGCAGGGGACACATGAGAGGCAACCATACATTGATATTTCTTTCCCTCTCTCCTTCCCTTCCCCTCTAAAGATAAATAAATAAAATCTTTTAAAAAATAAAATAAATAAATATATTTTTCTAAATATAAATCTTAAAACCACTATGAATAGTCTAAAATTGCCAAAAGAACACATAGTTAACATTTTAAAAGCCTGTATATATTTGGAAAAGCCTTTATTTATTTAAAATCTGTTTTGCATTAAAGTAGTAGCCTCCTCTCTACCTGGTGTTCATCATTATTAAGCAATGACGTGCCAACTGTGCATAAAGAGAACACAATACCAGAGCCCTCAAATACTACCAGTAGTGTGACAGACCAGATACAGTAGTGAACATGTGTTCAAGCAGTGAAATTCTGCACACACATTCACAGAGCACATTGCACTAATCTTAAAATTTTTGTTTTTTAAAGATTTTATTTACTTATTTTTAGAGAGGGGAAAGGAGGAAGTGGGAGAAAAAAACATCAATGCATGGTTGCCTCTCAAGGGCCCCCCACTTAAGACCCGGCTCGCAGGTCTTCAATTCCCAGGCATGTGCCCTGACTGGGAATTGAACTGGTGAGCCTTTTGTTCATAGGCTGGCACTCAATCCACTGAGCAACACCAGCTAGGGCTAATCTCTAGTAATCAAAAAAAAAGTCTGAGGGACCCCCTTTAGCAGTGAGTTCTAACCATCAAGCCTGCTGCTGATGAGAGGTAGCTGTACTGCTCCAAGAAAAAGCTACTGTGAAAAGATCTGATTCTAGTCTCAGCTCCGCTACTCATCAATTGTGTGACCTTCAGAAAGTCCAATTCTTTAAAAGTCACTATCTGCCCTGGCCAGGTAGCTCAGTTGGTTAGAGTGTCATCCCAATATGCCACGGTTGCGGGTTTGATCCCTGGTAAGGGCACATACAAGAAGCAACCAATGAATCCATCGATAAGTGGAACAACAAATTGTTATTTCTCTTTCTCTCTCAAGTCAATACATTAAAAAAATTTTTTAAAGTCACTATCTCAGAGATAAAGGATTGGTGAAGATTAAATCTGAAAAGGAACAGGAAAATATTATACAAATTGTAGGTGTTGCTTCAGTTTATACAAATATCTTCTCTTACACACAAATGACCTGGTATATCATCCCCTTTTGGCTTTGAAAGCCATCTTCTACTATGCTGTTCATCATCCAGCCACAGACAATCAAGCTTTCCCAGATACAGTTCTATGCTTCTGCTTATGTTATCTGATTTGCCCTCTGATCCTCATTTTGAAAACATACTCATCCTCCAAGGTCAAAAGTCATCTCAAGGTAGACTTGCTAAATCCTTATGGAGTCTGTCACATTTCCCTGATCTTCTAAAGTGCTTCTCTTATATTTTAGTGATAAGTGACTCAGACCCACTGTATTGATAATTGTGTACTGATCTAATGGTAAAGACATGGGAGGGGGAAGTATCACATTTTATTTACCTTCCTTCCCCCTTATGCTTGGAATTTGAAATTTGAGACCAGTTTTGCAACTAAGTAGTAAAGTCAGCCTTTCTAGATATGTCAAGGAGATGACTGAGCTTAAATTACTTTTCTATAGATTAATACAAAACCAGAGAGAACTAAAATTCTATACCCATGTTTCAGAATCTTTGGCGTTTTCATATCGAATAACACTTACAGGTAACTTTCATCACTGAATTCCTATTTAGAAAAAATTTCACTACCATATAAATGATGATAAAGTCAAGAATAAACCCTATAACTATTACCTAAAAATTGCATTTTGGGGAATTTTCATTTGTTGAAACAACTAACATTCCAGAGTTTGTTCCCCGATTTACTGATTTTATTTAACAAAAAAACAAAAAAAAAAACAAAAAAAAACACCTGGCTGGTGTGGCTCAGTGGATTGAGTGCCAGCCTGCAAACCAAAAGGTCACGAGTTCCCCAGTTGAGAGTGCTTGAGAGGCAACCACATATTGATGCTTCTCTCCCTCTCTCCATCCCTCCCTTCTCTCTAAAAATAAGTAAATAAAATCTTTTAAAAAAGAAAAACAGAGGACTACATAACAACTTGCTATATTTATATAAAGAACTTTTTACTTTGGTGCCAACAACTGTGCCAGCAGCAACGAACCAGTCCAATCTCGTACTATCTCCACTATCTGACTCAGCAAGCTAGAAGGGCTACGAAGGAGCAGGTTCTTTACTTGTGTGAGTCTCAAGAACAGGAATTCTATCTTGAAACATTCCTAATATTTCCAGCATCTAACTCTGCCCTGCAAATGATGGCATTCTGCAATGTTTACTAAATTAACACTCCTGAATGTCACTCTCTAGACACTGTGACCTTATTATATGTTCTGGAAAAAAAGATGCTCAGCAAATCTCATGTCCTCAATTCCATCACAAATGGATGGTAGATTATCACTAAGTTCTCACACTTTGCAACAGATACTAGTGGTAAAAAAAAGTCTACAGCACAGATTTTCAGGTCTATTCTTAAAATAATGTATCAACATATCTCTAATAACAACAACTTTGAAAAGCCCAAACACATGCCAATAAGCAACCTATACGGTAGCTTTTTCACTCCTCTTACTTAGAGAAGGAAGTTTCTGGATCTTCACTGCTTCAAGAACCTAAAGATGAACTTACCATCATCTAAAGTGATGTCCTGTAGACCAATTGTTGAAAAGTTAGGTTCTTGCTCTTCAGGTTCAGGTTTAATGTTCACAGTTGCTTTGTCAGATGAAAATGAAGTTGGATCACACAAATTGTGACATATTAAGGATGAAGGTGCAGAAAGACCTCCCTGACCTGTACTTTGTGCTTGAGTTGAATGCTGTCCAGAATGCACTCTGGTGGCTAGAGTTGGTGATGAGGCAGTTCCTGAGCTAGGAGATTGGTAAGGCATAGGCTGTAGCTGAGGAGACGGAGGTCCGGAGAGTGGTGAACTGGCCAGGGGATGAGAAACTGCTGGGGAAACTGTTGTAGCAGACCCTAATTGTGAAGAACCATATGTAATAGACTGTAACTGGGGGGAAGGCTGACCTGTAACCTGGTCAGCCACTGGAGAAGAAAGAGATCTTTGTCCTGTGTTTGAACAATGGTATTCCATTGACTGCAGATGAGGGAGGGTATGCATAGAATGAGGTATATGGGTTAAGATATGTCCTGGTGAGGCTGAGTTTGAAGAATGAAAAGGTATGGATGATGGTGGTTGGCAGCCAAGATTTATTAAACTAGGAAGAGCTGCATCTTGCTGAAACAAAACTGGAACAAATTCCTGACTAGAGGCAGCATTAATAGGAAGACAAGTTGGTCCATTGTACACAACATTAGTTTGCATAGGCTCATAGGAAGACCCAACAGGAGGTGTTGGTATGACTTGAAAAGGCTGGTGCATGACTGAAGACGGTATCATATGCTGTTCTTTACGAGCACTCTCATCCCTACACTGCAACTGTGGCAGATGAGATGATGTTACCATGGATGCATACGTCTGCTGGATGGGACAACCCAAACTTCTCTGTGCTGACAGTACACTGTCACATCCATGTCCTGTATCTGAGGAAGGCCTCTGGGTCTGAGCAGGATGAGGCAGAGGCAATGATGGAACTGAAGCCAAGTCAATTTCCTCTCTGTGTTCTTGCTTCATCAAAACTGGAAAAAAAAAATTAAATCAAATGTCATTACATAATACAAAAAAAAAAGTAAAAGCCTTCATTCTAGGCTACACAACGATAGTACAAATCCAAGTCACACACTGCCTGTAACAATGGAGAATGCAAAAAGGAAAAAAACAACCACCTTCAAAATGCCTTCAGAGAAGACAGATAATATAAAATATGTGAAGTCAACAAGCATAAGGCAACAGGGAATGGTTCATGCTCTAAAAGTATTCAAGTTAAAAAACAAAAACAAACAAAGGCCATGCTTTTAAGCACTGCAGTAATACTCTATTATCAGTGAAGATTCCACTTTATCATTCCATTGAGCAAAACAGAAAATATAAATTATCAGCTATTATCCCTTATCACATCAAAAAAAGGGCAGATTCATGTTTTAGGACAAGTCTACCCCATGAAAGGACTACTCAAAGCAGGAATCAATGCATTTTGCTTATTTTGTTTAATATGTACATCAAAACAGAAAAGAACCACCAGTTAATTTGTGTGTCAAGACAACTGATTTCACTGTTTCTCTTAGCAAGCACTTGAGTCCATTTTTCTAGAAATTATCTACTTTAGCTTCCTACTGAAGTGCTATATAACTCATTCAAAAATAATTTTCCTAAATTGACATCTCCTGTTCCTTTCAAGTTTGTACCACTTATTAACATAATTAAAAATTTCATAATCTTCACAAAATAGAACTACAGTTGACCCTTGAACGACAGAGGTTTGAACTGTGTGAGTCCACTTAAACACTTATTTTTTTCCAATAAATATCTGTGCTGTTTTGGGAGTCCACAGATGGGGAAGGTCGACTGTAATTCATTTTACATCAAAAGAAAATAACTATGAGACCCAAAGCAAGGTAAAAATCTCATCTGAACATTTACCAAACCCCTGCCAAGTACCATTCTCTTCACCTAAGCATGGTCTTTATCTGAGGAAGTAAATTAAGACCATCCTGATAATATCTTTTATTGTAGAAGAGGCAACTAGTGAAGAACAACTTGTTTGGGGGGCATTTAGGTCCTACACTTCAGTCTGGCTTCCTGGCAAGAACAGCATGGGCTCAGCATTCATCCACTTAAACTTCTAAATCTGGCAACTGGTGAGCCAACAACCCCAAGGACAGAGAAAAAGGTACATCCCCAGTCTTGTTGCTTCTGGTGCAATGCTCATATTCCTGGCCCAGTCCTCCATTCAGATTCTGATTCTTGTAGAGGTGTTTCAAGTACAGTTCACTGTGTCTACTGGCTCCTAATCTAATGCCTTTAAAAAAAAATCCTCACCTGAGGATGTTTATTGATTTTAGAAAGAGCGGAAGGGGGAGAGAGAGTGAGTAAGAAACATCAATGTAAGAGAGAAGCACTGATCGGCTGCCTCCCATATGCGCCCTGACCAGGGATTGAACCCACAACCTAAGTATGTGCCCTGAGCGGGGATTGAACTGGCAAACTTTTGGTGTGTGGGATGACTCTCCAACCAACTAAGCCACCTGGCCAGGGTTCTACTGTCTTAACGTACTTATTTTCTGACTTTGGCAGAACTAGAGCTTTCTCCCTGGACCAGTGAATTTTTTCCCCCTCTTCTACTTCAACCCTTACTCTGGTCCCAGGAAAGCCACAGTAAATTCTATACCCAAAGTTACAGTTCTGCGTAAGGAGGGAGAATATCAAGAAAGCCTACTCTCATCCCTGAGCAGATGAGGCCTGCACTAAAAAGGAGAGGGAGGGATTGAAAACTCCAGCAAAACATCTATCTTTTTTTTGCATGATCCAAACCTTATTTCTATGTTCCTGACCCATATCTTTACATCTAGACTGAGAGTTCTGCTTTGCTAAACCAAGTGTATTTCCACACTACCAAACCAAGTATCACCCTTTAGTCTGTAAGGGATTCAGACTCCAACCTGACCAAAAGGAAATCCCCATTGGTCATCTATGGTAACTTATTCTTGTTTGAGGGAAATAACATTTGAGAGACCTTACAATATCTAGAATGAACTGAGTTTTAAAACAGATTAACTCTACCTTTCGTGTTATATATGCTCCTTTTCAAATCTAACATGTTGATGGATGGAATGATACAGAAAAATTCACTGGTGTTATAGTTTTCAAAGTATGAGAAGCCTCATGTTCTTCTTCAATTGGTGAATGTAGAAGAGTAGAATCCAAAGAGTGGGAACGCTCTGAATTTCCTCTTCCAGTACAAATAGAGCACCTAAACTTGCTTTAGTTCTTTTTTTATATATTGGCTTTTTGCATAAAAATCAAAGAATAAAATAATTTAAGCAATTTGAAAACCACTGCTTTGGCCTTATATTCTCATTTTATACAGAAGTTAATCAGTGGGTACAGTCTGGCACAGAACTGAGATCTGATATCCTGATTGTAAGGCAAGTTTTCTCTCCCAATCAAAACCACCACAATCCAAAAGTCAGTCTGTCTGATCAACTATTTACAACACAGAATATATTTTCCTACAGGCAAAATACTACACAAGAGTCTGGCTCTAATGCTGCCTTTAAAAGCTCCATTATTCCAAAACCAGAGCGCAGATGATACCTCCAGTACAAAAAACTTCTGCTAGGCTTCAGACAGAGATACATTCCCCTCAACAACTTCAGGGATGCTGGAGTAAGGGTGAGACTCCCCCATCAGAAGTTCTGGAGCTGGTGGCTGGGAATAAGTTCAGGCAGCACCACTAAAAAAGAGCTCTGTGCTCTATTAACTACCTTCATTTTATAAAGTAAACTGATTATGGGACAAATAATGCTAAATAGCATTTTTAATTTTCAAAGAACTTAAAAGATTCAGACATTTGCAATTAATTATTTTTTTTAAAGATTTTATTTATTTATCTTTAGAGGGGAAGGGAAGGAGAGAGGAAGAGAAACATCAATGTATGGTTGCCTTTGGTGCGTCCCCTGCTGGGAACTGGCCTGCAGGGAACCAGCCTGCAACCCAGGCATGTGCCCTGACTGGGAATTGAACCTCAATTGTCTGTTTTGCAGGCCCGCGCTCAATCCACTGAGCTACACCAGCTAGGGCTGCAATTAATTATTATTTCTCTACTCTTATTGATGGGATTGGTCAGATGCCTATTGCTAGGAAATTGCCGAAAAGGTAACAAACTGACAAATCCTTTAATAAAAAAACAAGAAACTTATGACTACCTAAAATTTTTATAGGTAAAATTTTAATAGGAATTACTTGCCACAAACATAAAAGGCTAAAATCTTTAATATAAAAGAACTCACACAAATTAACAAGACACATGAAATAACTCTAACATAAAGACAGGGTTAAATAGTAGGATATAAAGAAACTATTAAAATTCTGCAGAACTCTTATCTGCTGATGAGAAAAAATAAATATGCTCATGCTACAAAATTAGTATATATGATATTTTTCCATTTCTATTTTCAAAAGTTGTATATATATGGGTCAAAAGGATCTAGAAGGACAGAATAATAGTTTGATGGAAGAAAATTTGGGTGTTTTAAAATATTTTCCCAACTTGTCTTTATAAAGAATTCACGGTAATGTATTTGTTTTTGTAAAAATTTTATTTAAAAAAAAAATCAAATGCTACAGAGATAAAAACAGCAATCAATCAGGACAAGGACTGTCCAAACATCCCTGTGTGTCCATCCTTCCTTCTGTTAGTATGCCACCTGATTTGTGTTCTGTCAACTGTAAGGCCAGTGATGACAGCTGTAGTCCAATCCAATACTCTCCCTGTGCTCTGGGGGCCCCACTGATTTTCATTCTCCTATGGAATGCCCACAGGGACACTGCCTTATGTCCTCTCGGTTTATGAGCTACCAATGTAAATGTGTTACATTCTTCTTTCTGTTTACCGTTCAATTACTGTTCAATCACCACTATGATGGTAGTCATCAAAACCTCTAATCTGCTGACACTATTGCTCCCCCCATCCATTCCCAGCAGCCCTCTCCCTTCTTATTCAGGTTAGACTTTACAGTCCCCATCTCAACAGTATTTGATAAGACTCCTGAACTGTATGTCATTAGTTGTTGTCTTTGTAACAACTGTATCAAAGTTGTCCACACTCTTCAAACTGCCATATAACCACACTCCCCTCTACTCACAACAGGAAACTTCACATGTCATTCTTTACAGAAAAAAAATGACCCTATCATATGGAAACACACTAAATTTTCTAATACTGTATCTATAAACCTTCCTAATGCACATCCATCATGTTCATTTTCTTTACCTTCCCTCCTGTTCTCCTATCTAAGGCTCATTCTACCTTCTGTATTCTAAATCCTATGTCCTTCCAACTTTCTGAGGAGCCTAATAATCTTTTATCTTCATTAATGTTCTCTCCTTTAGGCATTCAAAACACTACCAATTTGAATCACCTTTTCTCCCCCAAAGATTTTCTTTATTTATTTTCAGAGAGAGGGGAAGGGAGAGAGAAAGAAACATTGAATGGTTGCCTCTTGCATACCCCCAACTGGGGACCTGGCTGGGAATCCAACTGGTGACCCTTTGGTTTGCAAGCCAGTGCTCAACCCACTGAGCACATTAACCAGGGCAAATCACCTTTTTAATACTGAGTGTCTCATATACACACACACCTCACTCTCCTCAGCTAGTAATTTGAAAACACTGATTATTGACATCTTACAGAGACAGAAGAAATATGAGGAAAATAATTTTATTTTTAACTTTTTAATGTATTGAGTACATGATATATAACATTGTAAAATTTAAGGTGTACATGTAATTTGATATATTTATGTATTGTAGAAAAAATGATATGTGAACACAAATTTAATGTCACCCCCTGTTAAAGCTCACTTCTTGCAGTTCACACATATTCAAAACACTTGCCCTTCCTGTAGTACTGGTGATTTTTGGTAGCTTCTAAAAAACAGACTCAAATCTACACTCAAACTTCTAATTTCCTTATAATAAATGACTACAAAATAACAACTGTTATCATACCTAACATTTAAAGTCAATATAACCTTCAGAGATGAGACATATGCTAGAATTTTTACTGATTATAAGCCACCCTACCTTGAACACTGTAATATAGGATGCACCAAATAACTTTTTATTCATTATGAAAGAAAGGTCTATAGTAAACCATCACAACTCCTCATACCTGGTGTGTAAGTAAAACGTTGAGACTGGCTTTTTTTCCTCTTGCCATTGCAAAGATAAAAGTGCACCTGCACTGCAGCTGTAACTGCTGGGTTATGATATGGAGGAACTTCAAGGACAATGTGGGCCTAAGGAGCATGGAAAGCAAGATTGTGTTACATTCAGAACTAAAAATGAAATGCACCTGCTAAACTCAGCACTACATGAGCCTTAGATCTACCCAGGCCCTTCCATCATAGATCATTATGCAGAACAACTGATTATGTCTAGAGATATAGTCTAAGGATACTTCAGTCTATGGACACTTTAAAAAGATAAGCTCTTTAAAGTTAAAGGAAAAATTACTTTTTATTCACTCAACTGGGTTTCTTGTTGTAGCAGAAATAAAAGGTCTTACATACTTTGAAGTGAAATACTTTGTTCAAGTAAGTATTACAGGTGAATATTGCAGGCAGAATGTAGAGCTCCTTGCCCCTAGTTAAGGGGCAGTTACATTTATATAGTTCTAAAATTACATTCAGCCCTCTGAAGACAATCCATGAGGCCAATGTGGCCCCTGGTGAAAATGAGTTTGATACCCCTGCTATACATCTTAACAGGAAGTCTATTCTCATTTTTAATGAAGTTTCTTATTTCCCAAGTTACGTTATATTCAGATTTCTTATCTTAAATTTTATATTCAAAATGTTCAAAATTGTCAATACACAAAATTTGTATCCATATAAAAATAATTTTACACAAGTAGCATGAAAACCTTCAGCTCCAAACCGAATGCAGTCTCTCACATTGCTTCCCCAAAGTCTTTGAACAGTACTGTGGGAAGTGGTATTCTCTATTACAGAGAAGAGTCTGTCTCCATGCCAACCAGGAAGGAACCACAGCTTTCTGTAGAATCCTGAATGGCCTGATGCTGAAGAGTTGGAAATAGCGAGGGCTTGTCCTCCTCCTGTTTCTGCCTACTATATATGGTCTTTACTGAGTCCGTTTGATTTCTTCACTGAGTTCAGAGTAATAAATTAATGGTAACTTCACTAAGAAACTTTTAATAATCTTTCATCTCTAATTTTGCCTATCCTATACACAAAAAGGTGAAAGACACAAGTTATCTTTCGTCAACTTTAATTTTAATATCAGAAAGTATCTCATTATCTAAATAGATACTTTCCTATTACTCAATAGATAAAAGACTCCTCATCTACACCATAAGCAGCACTAATTTTCTCATTAAGCTTCTAAAATATTTCTAAAGAAATAAGATAAATTTCTTACCCCTTGACATTTTTCCCTGATTATTTTCCCTTCTACCTCCCACTGAGGTCGTCCATCTGTTGAAAGAAACAATTTACAGTTAAAAGGAATTCAAGTCACAAAGCATATAAACAAAAATCGAGTGTTATTTAGTATCACAAATTTACTCGCAAAGGGCATCTGTTTCTCGCTGACTTCCATAAAGATACTGGGATGCCTGGGTTAGCAGGCCTCATTGAGTTTATTCTACTAAATGATATCTGAAAATCCTGTGAGAGCATCTCCACCAAGAAGTGGCCAACTTCTGCTAGTATGCCTTAAGTAATGGAAAATTTACTCTCTTACCAAGTAACCCACTTCCTCTCTGGACAATAATTGCTGCTAGAAAGCTCTCTGTGATAGATCAAATCTGTCTCCTTAAAATATCTAACACTTGTCAAGTACTACTCCTTGCAGCCACCACCCATAGTTGTTTAAAAGCAGCTACATTTGTCTTGTCTCCTGCTGGCTAACATCTCCAATTCTGCATCTGTCCTTTATACAACAGTTTAGACTTCCTCGTCACTCTTCCTTGAATATTCCTCCAGTGTGACCATCTCTCTCCAAATGTCCCAGGCCCAGGACTGAATAGTCCAGGTGAGAAATGACCCAGCACTGAAGACAGTAACTAAAGCTCTTAGCATCCTTATGCAGAGATGTTGTGTCTCTGTTAGTAAGTTTTCTGAGGCAGTTGCACCATGTTCTCTCTTGCACTTGCACTCGCTGTGTGTATTCAGAAGTGTCCCTCGGTCTGCCACATTTCCTATTGCCCAGCTCAAGCTCCCACACTGTGCGCTTACGCAGCTGCCCTCCCAAACCCTTGTTATGTTGATTTCTCCCTAGTGGACTTTATTTTCTTAGATCATTTTGTGTGTCAAGATCTTTTTGGATACTGATGGTCTTCTAAAATGGACTTCTAGGCTTTCCAGATTTCTGTCACATGAAGATCTACCCAGCATATTTTGTCTCTTCATCCCAAGTGACCTGTTTACCTGGAGAGAGCCCCACCTGCTACTAAAGCTCTCCTTCCAGTCTGATGAACTTCTGTTCTAAAGTATTCTTTTTACATCAGAGCATTCACCCAGGGACTAACCTACACAACTATCTCCACAGCCAGCATGACTTCACATGGTCTATGAAGATATTAGGAAAGACTCAATCAAATATGCCTTCTAGATTGTGACTATCATTTTCTGTCCAGAAACTAGGTAATAGCTATCCTTGTACACAAGAGGCACTATTAAAAAATGCCTACCTAAGCCCTGGCTGGTGTAGCTCAGCGGATTGAGCTCGGGCCTGTGAACCAAAAGATTTAGTGGTTCGATTCCCAATCAGGGCACATGCCTGCGATGCAGGCCAGTTCCTAGCAGGGGCCAGTTCCCAACAGGGGAACATGAGAAGCAACCATACATTGATATTTCTCTCCCTCTCTCCTTCCCTTCCCATCTAAAGATAAATAAACAAAATTTGAAAAAAAATTTAAAAAATGCCTACTTAGCATTATAGCTCCAGTTCAGCAATCATTTGTTGGGTCCCCTGTGCCAGACACTTGGGCTATTGAAATAATAAAGATAAGATAACTTGCCTTCAGTCTGTGGCTAAAAGGCAAATACAAACAATTCATTATAATGAAATGTGGTGGTCACACTAACTAATAAAAGTGCATTCTGGAGGAACCAAGATGCTTGTGATGAAAGTATGAGACAAGAAAGGCTTCCTAAGAAGCTCTTGAACTAAGGCTTAAATATAAGGTGGAATGTAGATGATGCAGGGAGAAGGGTAGTCTAGGCTGAAGAGATAATATGAGCAAAAGCAAGGTGGCAAGAAACCACATGATATAGGGAACCATAAGCAGCTGTCTTGCTGGAGTATAAAGTATGAAGCAGTGAGCAGTAAGAAACAAGGGTGGAGAAAGAAAAGGGTGTCGAGAAGAAGAGTAAATAGCTGACTGTCAAATTTTTAGTGCCCTAAATGCCACATTAAGGAGCCTAAAAAATGAAGAGATCACTGAAGGTGCTTTCAGAATGGGAGTTACATGTTCACAACTGCAAGCTCATCCAAAGCCGGTTAACTACCACCATATAACATGATTCAATTTAAATCAAAAGCTCTTAAAAACAAAGCTCTGTATTTAATATAATGAATTACACAGTGAAGCTCCTTTATAGATACATATTATATTCAGACACAAATTAATTTTTATAATGCAAAGTGATAGTTTTAAGATATCTCTTCCTCATACTTCTTGCTTTGCTTCAAATATGACCTTTGCAAAAAGACATTCATTGACCACCTGACATAGAGATTTCATAATTCTATCGCTATTACTTTACACTCTTACTTCACTGTACTTTTATCTGGAATTATCTTGTTCACTTATCTGTTTACGTTTATTATCTGTGCACCCACTTGAAGGTAGGCTCTATCAAAGAAGGCAACCTGAAGATTATATTTACTATTATATCCACAATGTCTAGTGTTTTTCATGTGCCAGTTGCTTTATACACAATTGATAAATTAACAAATTGTGAAACAAAACTGATAAGATGCGCAAGTATTGGTCAGAGTTGAAGGGGTTGGAAGGAAGTAAATTTTAAGGGAGAAGACGACAGTTGGAAACATGTTTACCAGCCTGAGAAGGCGGCCCTAACATTAATGAAGTTGGGCAACCCAGTGAGAGAAACTGGTTTGTGAAGTCTGACAAGTTTTCATATTTTAAGTATTGGTAGGACATAAGTAGCAATTTTAAGTGGATACTTTTAAACACAGGTTTGAAGTTTGTTTAGGAGAAAGAATGTGACTATAGAAAGAGATCTTGTAGCTGATGAAACTGCCAGAACAAAGGAACATCATGAAAAAAAAGTTGAATATAAAACCTTGGGAAACATCTATATTTAAGGGCCAGAAAAACTGAAAAAAAGAGATGGGTGTGAATAAAAATGTGCTGAGAATCAGGTAAGTACAATTACACAAAAGCCAAGAAAGAAAAGGGTGTCGAGAAGAAGAGTAGATAGCTGACTGTCAAATTTTTAGGAGGTTACAATTCCAATATAGGGAAAGACAGATTGAAAAGCAAGTAGCAGGTAAGGCAATGAAGGTAGATGACAGATTACTTTTCCAAGGGGCTGGACAATAAATGAAAGAAATGAAACCACTGCTTATGAGGATGACAAAGTCAAGGGAAAAGGCATGTTTAGGATGAGAAGACTTGAACATACTTAAATTTCAAGAAAAAGTATTCAGTGGAAAAAGAGATACTGCAATTATAGGAGACAAGCTATGGGGCAATATATAATTTCAAATAGTTAAGTTTTAAAAAGATGAAAAATGAGTATTTAAATTAATAAAATTAAGCCCCCAAAAAGGTAAAAAGATGAAAAAAATGCAGAAATTAGATAAACAAAACAATAACACAACTAAAAGGATCAGTAAAGCCAAATACTCTGGAAAAACTAATGAAAAAAACAGATGACACAAATAACAGCAGAAAAAAATTTAAAAAGCGTATGACTCCATATGCAGGGAGTATTACAAGCAAATCAATGCCAATAAATTTGAAAACTTAAGTAAAATAATTAAAATAATGGTATGAAATAATAGAAAAAATGTTAATTGGTCTCTGCCTCCAGTTCCTAGCATATGGTTCTTTTTTTTTTTCAAAAGATTTTATTTATTTATCTGTAGAGGGGAAGGGAAGGAGAGAGGGAGAGAAACATCAATGTATGGTTGCGTTTCATGCGTCCCCTGCTGGGAATTGGCCTGCAGGGAACTAGCCTGCAACCCAGGCATGTGCCCTGACTGGGAATCGAACTGCGATTGTCTGGTTCGCAAGCCCGTGCTCAAGCATATGGTTCTTAAAACCTGGTAAGGCAGCGGAGGTGGGGGGCACCGCCCCAAAAAACAGAATTATTTTCTGAAGGGCAGGCCCCTTGTAGTACAGTCTTCCCCTGCTAGGTGAGCATTCTAGGAACCCATCTGTAACAGTGTACCATCTGGCAATGTTGTGAGAGGATGCGTTCAGCTTCAGTGAACTTTTCTGAAGACTCTTTCGACGTGTTTGTCCATCTCATGATGGGTGATTTAACAGCGTACCTGTCCACACCAGCCTGAGTATTCAGCAGTTTTTTACCAAAAATGGTATGACCCTGTGTCTTACCCTCCCTATTCATCCAATCTTACCCCCAAAGGCAATTGCCCTCATAAAAAAAAGTCTTCAAAGAAAAATGTTTTGCTGATGTGGAAGAGTGAAAGAAAACAAAACAAAAAACACAGCAGAAGCACTAAAAAGCATCATAACTGACAAGTTCAAAAACTGTTTTGAGCCCTAGCTAGTGTTTTGAGTGCCAGCCTGCGCAACAAAAGGTCACCAGGTCTGACACCCAGTCAGGGCACATGCCAGGGTTGCTGGCCAGGTGCCCAGTAGGGGGCACAGGAGAGGCAACCACACACAGATGTTTCCCTTTCTCCCCTCTCTAAAAATAAATAAATAAAACCTTTTAAAATTTTTACTTAAAAAAAAAAAAAAACCTGTTTTGAGCAGAGAAAAACATCTGGATAGGTGTTTTGCATCAAATGAAGAGTACTTTGAAGGTGACTGAAGTTTAAACATATACACACAATTTTTTTTTAATGAATTCTGTTTTTTTTGAGGGGTCTCCCCACCCCATCATTTCCTGATAAAAGCACTAGGAGCATCTTTTTTCTCTAATATTTGGTTCCTGACATAGAGGTCCTAAATCCCTCGGACTTTCCTAGATCAAATATGAGTGTCTTTTGTTCAAAGGAGGGGGATGGACTCTTGGTGGGCTCCTGGATGAAGGATGGTCACTAGAAAGACCAAAGCCATAATTAGAAGCTTGGAACTTTCAGGCCCACCCCACTTTCTCCAGAGAGGAAAGAGAGGCTAGAAATGAAATAATCAATCAATCATGTCTATGTGATAAAGCTGCAGTAAAAATTCTGATACTATGGGGTTCAGGCAGCTTCTGTGTTGCTGAACACATGCAGGTGCTAGAAGAATGGTATGCCTGTAAAGGCTATAGAAAACCCATGTTTCTCCCCTCATATCTTGCTCTATGTATCCCTCCCACCTGGGTGTTCATCTGTATCCTTTATTATATAATAAACTGGTAAACTTAAGTAAGTTTCCCTGAGTTCTGTGACATGTTCTACCAATGATCAAATCCAGGAAGATGGTTATGGGAACCTCTGATTTGCAGGCAAGTCAGACAGAAGTTGTGGGTAACACCTCAGACCAACTACCTTCAATTGGCATCTGATGTGAGGGACAGCCTTACGGGACTAAGCCCCTAACCTGTGTAATCTACACTAACTCCAATTAGTTTCTGAACTGAATTAAACTGAACTGAGGACACCCAGCTGGTATTGAAGAATTGCTTGATACATGGGAAACCCACATATCATAATATTACCATACTCAGAAGTGTTATGATAGTAAAGGAGAAATACAGGAAGAATGTGTTTTTCTATTCACCTGGAAAATAAAAACTGCCTAAACTAACTCAAAAAGAAATAAACTTAGGTGGTCCTATAAGCATGAATAGAATTATATCAGAAATTAATAGCTCCCCACAAAAACAGATCCCAGCCCAGAAGATTTCAGAGGTAAGCTCTGCCACATGTTCAAAAGGTGGTAAGACTACATGACAACACTTTTGGAAAGTGGAAAAAGACGGGTTACTTCTCCAACTCACTTTGATATCCAAAATACAAGGTGACCAAAAATAGGTTTACAGTTGTAAATACGCAAAACTGAGTTTATTCTTGTATTACTAATGACTGTATTATTTTCCATATCAACAATGGCAAACCTACTTTTTGTCCCACCCTATATATAAAGAATCCTATAATAAAAATGACTCAACAAAAAGAAGGGTAAAGCCATGAACAGATACTACACAAATAAATGGCCCATAACAACCTCAATATGATTAACAGGGAAATTTAAACTCAAAATTCAAAATACCATTTTATCCCTATTGAATTAATAAAACTTAAGAATTGTAACATTCTTGACTACTCCACCAGGTGATAAGCAGAATGTTTGCCTTGGCCATTGTGGCTCAATTGGTTAGAGCATCATCAAGTAAACCAATAAGTCACAGGTTCTAGTTCTAGCCAGAGCACATACCGGGTTGCAGGTCTGATCCCTGGGTGAGGCACATAAGAGCAGAAACCAACAAATATTTCTCTCCCTCTCTCTCTAAAATCAGTGAGCATGTCCTTGGGTGAGGATTAAAAAAATGTTACACCCTACAATAAAATCTTCATAGAAATCTTTTTTTTTTTTTAAGTAAAATGTTCATAACAGAATTGTTAGCTACTGTTTGGCAGCACCAAAAACCAGACGCTGCTCAAATGTCCAGTGAGAGTATGGATAATAAATTGTGGCACATTCATACAGTGAAATTTAGATACAGTGAAAGATAATTCAGTTATATTAAAACATTAATGTTGACCACTGGGGGAAAAAACTCTTTCAAAGGAATACATATGGTACTACATGAAGTCCAAAAATCAGAAAATACATAAAATAAAACTAAAAAAAAAAACAAAAATTGATCCAGGGGCAGAATCCATTTGGGAAGGGACAAGAATGTGACTCCAAAGGTAAATGTCCTATTTTTTATATTATTCTTATGAGAATGGTATTTCATTTCACATTTTTAAATGCTTAAAAAATATGAGAAAAGGAACAGAAAATGTTTTAAATATGCTCAAGAAGGCTGAAATAAAACACTCTGATAGACATAGGATTCTGCTACTTCTCTAAAAATTAAGATATAATTCATATAATTATGTAAAAATGCATAAAATTCACTTAAAAAATCCTCACCTAAGGATATTTTTTCATTGCTTTTAGAGAGAGAGGAGGGGGAGAACGAAACATTGAGGCCAGAGAGAAGCACTGACCAATGGCTTCCTGGAGGCACCCAGACCTACAGGATGGTACATGGCCAAAATCAGGATTGAACCCACAACCCAAGTATGTGCCCTAACTGGGAATGGAACCCACAACCTTTCATTTATGGGATGTTTTAGTTATGGGATGAAACTCCAATAAAGCCATATCAGCAAGGGCAAAATTCACTCTTTTAAAGTATATGATTCAGAGATTTTTATATTCACAGAACTCTATCTAATTCCAGAAACTCCATGCCCATTAGTAGTCACTCCCCACTGACAACTCCCACCAAACTCTTACAACCACTAATCTACTTTCTGCTGATTCTGAATATTCTGTGCTGGCTTCTTTCACTCAACACAATGTTGTCAAGATTCATCCATGATGTAGCATGAACCAAAACTTTCTTCTTTTTTATAGCTGAATAATATTCCATCGTTATATGATTATATCCATTTATCAGCTGATGAACACTTAGACTATTTCCATTTTTTTGGCTATTATGAATAATCCTGCTATAAGCACTTGTGTCCAAGTTTTTATGTGACATGTTTTCAATTCTCTTGAGTATACATATAAAGTTTGTCCAGAAAAAGTCCAGCCATTGTTAAATAACGAGAACAGTTTGTGAAACATCGATGTAACCTAACAGACAGGGAGAGTGGACTGAAATGTGCATGTATGAACAATGACAACTGCACTGTACTAGTCAGTAAGGTGGTAGACGCTGTTGAGTGAGCATGTGCACTGTGTCGCGGTCATATTCAAAATGACTGAGCAAGTAGAGCAACTAATCTACATCAAATTTTATATTAAGCTTGAACATCCCTCTGCAGAAACTATTTGGATGATTCAGAAGGCCGCAGCTATGGTGATTGGCAGCTTCATCACCACAACACACCTGCTCATGCATCACATCTCGTGCAGTCATTTGGCAAAACATCAAATCACCCAGGTGACTCAGCCCCACTACAACCCACATTTTGTATCCTGTGACTCATGGTTTTTCCCAAAACTAAAATCACCCTTGAAAGGGAAGAGATTTGAGGCTGTTGATGAGATTCAGGAAAATATGACAGGGCAGCTGATAGCAATTGGGAGAACTGTGTGAGGTCCCAAGGTGCCTACTTTGATGGGGACTGAGGCGTCACTGTCCTATGTACAATGTTTCTTGTATCTTTTTCAATAAAAGTCTCTACTTTTTGCCCTGGTTGGTGTGGCTCAGTGGATTGAGTGCCAACCCGCAAACCAAAGGGTAGCAGGTTCTACTCCCAGTCAGGGCACAGGTTGCCCAGGTTACAGGCCAGGTCCCTGAGTAGGAGGTATGAGAGTGGCAACCACACATTGATGTTTCTCTTTCTCTCTTTCGCCTTCTCTTCCCCTCTTTCTAAAAATAAATTACCAGTAAAAATATTTTTTAAGGTCTCTATTTCCCCTATTACATGGCTAGATACCTTTTAGACAGACATCGTATACCTAGGAGTAAAACTACTGAAAGATCCTTCTACTTTTGAGACATCTTTTTTTTTTAATCCTTACTCAAGGATATGTTTATTGATTTTAGAGAGAGGGAGGGAGAGAGGGAAAGAAACAGAAAAACTTCAACTGGCTGCCTCCCACATGCACCCTGACAGGGGCTCGAATCTGCAACATTATCGTGTTCAGACAACACTGCAACCAAGTCACACCATCTAGGGTGAAACATCCTTAATAAAAATTAACACTTATATAAAAATTTAATAAATGTTTGATTTACAATAAAATCTGCATAAATGATGCCTGTAGCTTTAGGGAAACTTTATGTTTAATGTCAATGAAATATCTGAATAATTCAAGGTCAATCAATTCAAATCTTGTATTATTTACCTTGTCCTTTTTCAAGAAAAATGATTTTCGATTCTGGAAGAAAATTAGATCCAGTCACAATCATTTCATGACCACCATTTACAGAACAACTGCTGATACTGTACTTCTCAATATGAGGAAGTTCTTGAGCAGACCGCTGGGCTGTTTTATTTTCAAAAGTTGAGAAGAAACAAATTATTAGTTTATAAATTTTCATATATAATTGGCAAATTCAAGCTATATAATGAAAATAAAGAGAAGCAAATTCTGGGCTTTTACAATTCAAGATAATACTAAAATATCCATCAAAATAACTACATTATATAGAAAATAAAATAAAGTCATTAGCTTTGTGTGACTTCTTAATTATCTTCTTAAGACTACAACTGTAAAAAAAACTAATAAGAGAAATTAATGCTTGCAAATTTATATTGACTTCAATGCATTCACTTTATCCAACTTTTCTCTTTTTAGCTTAAGTCTTTAATACATTTCTTCCCTACAACTGTTAAAATCAATAAATCTAATTATAAAAGACAAATTAAATCCAAAGACATATAATTATGTTTCCTACAATTAAAAGACAAGTTTCTAAAGGACAAATGCCAAGTAGCCTTTTCATCAAGAAAACATCTATATCATCACTGAGACCATCAGGATTCCATTTTGGAAGATTTTCTAAATAACTAAATAACTGAAGTATACATGAAGTATACATTTCCATAGTAAATTTTTAAAAAATAGATGTAAATGTTTCTATATTATACTAATACTTCATTTCCAGGGTATGTGAACAAGTTTTTCTTAATGCTGTAGCGTCATTATTCAAATTAACGTTATAAACAGTGATCTTGGTACCCCTTTGCATGATACTAACTGATTCCAAGTAGCTACATTTTCTAGAAATGGTATTTCTGGCTCTTTTCTCTTCAAAACAAAGGAAAAATGTGGATTACACTCTATTCTTCACATTTGGAAAACAAGTCTACTTTTAGTCCTGCTTCTTGTGTGGGAAAACTGGTGGTTTTTAGGGTCAGCTGTGTTTTGTTTGGCTGGAATAACATTTAAAGAAATTTAAACTTGAATGCCTTTAGGAAAGACACAGTTCACTATGGCTCTCATCTTTCATAACTATTGAACACCAAGCCACAAAATGTATGTGGATTGGGACACCAGCCCCATTCAAAGAGAATGGTAAAACAGATTCTTTCATAAGACATAGGTCTGGGATTTAGGATGAACTATCACTTGGGAAGTACCCAGCATCAACCTAGATCTCAGAAAATACTTATATCCCTACTTAAGTTCCAAATGACTCACTGAGAAGGAACATGGAAACAAGCACTGACTAGCCTAGGGAATAGACTAAATCAAATTTTAGACATGTATGGTAGAAGTTGGTCATCATAAGTACATTCAAAGTAACAGTAAAAATGTTTTCAACAAATGGCGCAGTCATAGCAAAAAATTATGTATATGTTAAAAACAGTATTTTTGAAGAATATTTAGCAATATGAGAAAATGCCCACTATAAGTGAAAATACCAAAACAATTAATAAAACTATATTGTAAAGCCCTAACCAGTGTGGCTCAGCTGGTTGGGCATCGTACCACAAAGCAAAATGTTGCCAGTTTGGTTCCTAATCAGGGCACGTGCCCAGACTGTGGGTCTGGCCCCCAGTCTGGACACATTTGAGAGGCAACTGATAGATGCTTCTCTCTCATATCAATGTTTCTCTCCCATTCTTTCTCTCTCCCTTCTCCTCTCTCTAAAAATAAATAAATGAAATCTTTAAAAAAACCTCTATCAGGTAAGCCCAACTAAAAAATACTGTATATATGTACAGATATATACACCAAAAAGAAAAGGAGAAAGAAAACCCCTCAAAATAGTTAATAGTAACTATCTTTGGCAAGTGATATTTCAAAAGCTTTTAATACTAGTCTTTGTACCATTCTGCATCTTCTATATTCTCAACAATAATCATGTATTAATTTAATAAACCAAAAGAAAAAAATCACATTAAATTTTGCCCTGGCTGGTGCTGCTCTGTGGATTGAGTGCCAGCCTGGAAACTGAAGTGCTGCTGGTTCAATTCCCAGTCAGGGCATATGCCTGGGTTACAGGCCAGGTTCCCAGTTGGGGGTGTGCAACAGGAAACCAATCAATGTATCTCTTACATATCAATGTTTCCCTCCCTCCCTTCCCTTCTCTCTAAAAGTAAAATCTAAGTAAAATCTAAGAAAAAAAATCACATTAATAAACTAAAAGTAAAAATAGAAAATCATTTCAAAAAAACTTCATCTTGAAAACTCAAAATACTCCAGAACCTTATTTAAATTACTTTGCTAAACACATGTGTTTGTATGGGCACAGAATACTCTGGCAGGATAATCAAAACACTGGCAATGATAGTTGCTTTGAAGAAGGAAAACTAGTTGACTTAGAAATTTGCTTCTCACTCTATACTCTTTCATTCTTTCTAAATTTTGTATCAGGTGACTGTCTTACCTATTAAAAATTATTACAGCCATGGCTAATGTGGCTCAATGGATTGAGGGATGGCCTGCAAACTGAAAGGTGGCCAGTTCAATTCCCAGTCACAGCATATGCCTAGGTTGCAGGCCTGGTCCCCCGTTGGGTGCATGCAAGAGGCAACTGATTGATTTATCTCTCGAATATCAATGGTTCTCTCCCTCTCTCCCTCCTTTACCCTTTCTCTAAAAATAAAAATTTTATTTTTTATTTAATTTTAAGAGAGTAAGACAAAGAGAAACATCAATATGTGGTTGCCTCTCACATGCCCCAACTAGGGATCCGGCCTGCAACCCAGGCATGTGCCCTGACTAGGAATCGAACCAGCAACTCTTTGGTTCACAGGCTGGCGCTCAATCCACTGAACCACACCAGCCAGGGCAATAAAATATATATTTTTTAATTAATACAAAAATTACTTCTACAGTGATGTTTTTTTTTTTACCATGGATTTATTTATTCAGTGATTCCCAGAGTCAATAGGGAAATGATAGTCATTCCAATTCAGCAAACAACAAATGGAGGCACAGAAAGAAAATTAAGTAGGTATAATCCTGAATTAAGAATGCATGTGGTTAACAGAAATAAAATGGTATAACTATTCCTTTAGTTCATGTAACTAAAAAAATACTAAGAACCTGTGCTCTGTCACCTACAAGCAAATAACCTTAGATGAGTACTTGAGATATTTGTGCCTACTTCCTCCTGCACAAAATTAAGACATGAAATTAAAATATTTCTAAGGGTATGCCAGAGAGACCTGAGCAGCAGCAGTCTTTCAGTCCTACCAGCTAACCTACCAGAGGTCCATAGTTCTCCAGGGCTTGAGTAGTTATTTATCATGTTCTAGGGCCTTTTTTCATTTCTTTCCTTTGTAATCAGGGGGAAAGGATTTGATTTCTCAGTCTGGTGTTGTTAATTAAATTTATGGTAAAAAAAAATCCCACAAAAAAACAAAATCTTGTGAGTTCTTATTTAGCTGAGCTGTCAGCTCACTGAGACAGGCATGTTCCTACATAAAGGCTGACATTTTAATGAAATAACAATAGCCAGGTAACACTTACAATCGTAACTTCATGATTTGGTCCTCAAGTATAATGAAGCCCATCTGCCTCATATACAGATAAGAAAACTGTAGTCAGGAGAATTTGTCTATAGTCACAAAGCTACCTACAGTCAAATTATAATAAGAAACCATTTTCTAACTTCAAGATCATAACTCCTCCTACCTAACCATGTAGCTTATTTCCATACAAGAAAATCCTACCAGCTATCCAGATTCTGTGCCTCACTTTACACTTTAGATCCAAACATCATATTACAAACAAGACAGGAAATGACCTATTGGAAATGAAATTTTAAAACATCATCACAAGCTCACTTACAGCACTCAACAGGTATAGAAGCAGTTTGCAGAGAAAGGACTTTTCCATTGGGTTGTGGGATGTGTACGCGAAACACAAGTCGTACTCTAGTATTCTTTCTGCCAATATCAGTTTCTCCTTTTCGAAGTTCTATATCTGAATTTCGGAGTTTCAAAATACCGGCACAGTCAATACTAGGGAGAAAAAAATATAAACATTTTACTTGTTTACTTATAATCAGTGGTTCTAAACAACTCAGCTAAGTAGCCAGTGCAATTTGGCAGGGAAGAACTATCACTACGTAAAATCAAAAATTAAAAATGTTTGAAAGTGAAGGGATTAAGAGAAAAAAAAAACCCTCAAAGACACAGACAACAATATGGTGATTACCAGAAGGAAAAGGGGTGGGGAAAGGTAGAAGATGATAAAGGGGAGATCAATAGAAATTTTTTTGAAAAATATTTTTGCATGACAGAAGTGTAATAGGTTGTCTATAAAGAGGGATGTCAATAATTCCTTCCCATTCCTGTACGTGCATGCTACTTTTTCCAGAGTTCCTATGTCCCCTCTCCTTGAGAGCTGGCTTTACAGAATATGACCAAGTGATGCTGTATAAGTTATAAGCCTAGCACTTAAGAAGCCTCATAACTTCCTCTTGGAGCCCTAAGCCACCACAATGAAGTCCAAATAGCATGCAGGAATGAAAGGCCAAGACAACCCTTGACTACAACAGCCATTTTGGATGTTCCAAACCCAAATGAGCTACCAGCTGGATTCAGGTGTATGAGCGATCCTACCCATCACCACATGAATGAGCTGGTTGACTCCAGCCAACCCAAAGAATCATTAAAAGAACAAAGTTATTAGGCCAGAAAAGATTCATATGTAGGCCCAGAGATATCATTAATATATTTTTATAGTCATATGCTTATTAATAAAACAGCTTATCAGGATATCATTCTTGCATCTCTAACAATATTACATATTTCTAAAGTTTCTAAACTATAAATTTTATATTTTCTCAACTATATGACATATTTCTATGTCATACAATGCACAAACAAAATTACAGTTTTGGCATTTAAGGTCTAACATTTCAATACTTTCAAAATGTATTACTAAATATGGTTGCTTAACACGTATCATGGTAGGAAACAACAGTACCTACAACGTATCTTTCTTATTCATATATTGGAAGAATGTAGCAAACAGATAACTACTGATCAAATGTTCCAGTTAAAGTTTACTCTCTTATGGCATTCATTGTTATTCATCCTTTTACTGTACCTACCAACAGTCCGACTCTAATGCTCACTGTCCAAAGGCTGTACAAGTAGCTTTGATAGACAGTATATTACAGAACTAGGTTATCAAGATAAGAACCAGTAAAGTACAAGAAAGAATCCCAAAAATGGTATTTTCATCTTCAGAAAGACACAGAATAATTTCTAAAAAGAAATATTTTCGAAAATAAACAAAATAAATATTTAATATCAAACAACTGTACTTCAGCTCAAAGCAGTATCAATCAAACCATATCAGGCAGTGACCATTCACGTTAACATGCCAACATGGATCTTAGGGGGAACCCCAGGGGTCATAAATTTTATTGAGTTTTGAGGGAAGATATTTTAGCAGAAAATTAAGCTTCTAACAGAAGATTTGGGGATCAAGATGGAGGTGATACACTTTGTTACCTCACACAACTAAAAGAAGGACAACAACAAATTTAAAAAAAAACCTACAACTGCCAGAAAATGAACTACAGAAGTCCAAAACCAAGGGGTTAAAGAAGAAACATTCATCCAGACTGGTAGGAAGGGCAGAGGCAGGCAGCCAGGGTGGTGAGGTCGTGCAGCAAGAAAGTGGACCTAACGGAGGAAAAGGCAGCTGAAGGACCAGGAGGTACCACATTCACATGCAGATGAACCGGTAGGAACAACTGAGGAATGAGACACACCACGCAACCCAGGGTTCCAGCATAGGGAAATAAAAGTCTCAAAACCTCTGGCTGTAAAAATCTGTGAGGGTTGTAGCTATAGAAAAAACTCCCAGCTTAACAGGAGAGTTCAATGGAGAGACCCACAGGGTCCTATAAGATACACAAAAACCCATCCACCCAGGAATCAGCACCAGAAGGGCCCAACTTGCTTATGGGTAGCAGGGGAAGTGACTGAAAGCAGGACAAGAGCTGAGCAAGTGGTACTGTTCCCTCTCTTACCCATATAGCACCACAATGCAGCTGTGTGGGGAATAGCCTCAAGCTGAGGCTCACTTTCCCACTTACAGTGTAATACCCTGTAAGCACACTGAGACAAAAAAAAATATGGCTCAAATGAAAGAACAGAAAAAGAACTAAGAAATGAGGAGACAGCCAACCTATCAGATGCTGATCTCAAAACACTGGTAATTAGGATGTTCACAGAAATGACTGAATGTGGACACAAAATAACGGGAAAAGTGAAGGCTATGCAAAGTGGAATGAAAAATATATAGGGAACCAACAGCGAAGGGAACGGAACTGGGACTCAAATCAACAATTTGGAACAGAAGGGAGAAATAAACATTCAACAGGAAAAGAATAAAGAAACAAGAATCCAAAAAAGTGATGAGAGGCTAGAAACTTCCAGAACAACTTTAAATGTTCCAACAGGGGTGCCAGAAGGATAAAAGGAAGAGCAAGAAATTGAAAACTTATTTGAAAACATAATGAAGGAGAACTTCCCCAATCTGGCAAAGAAAATTGACTTCTAGGAAGTCCAGGAAACTCAGAGTCCCAAAGAAGTTGGATCCAAGGAAGCACACACCATGGCACATCATAATTACATTAGCCAAGATTAAAAAGAAGAAAGGAATCTTAAAAGAAGCAAGAGAAAAGGAGACGGTTACCTACAAAGGAGTTCCCCTAAAACTATCAGCTGATTTCTCAAAAAGAAATCTTGCAGGCAAGAAGGGGCTGGAAAGAAGTATTCCAAGTCATGAAAGGCAAGGACCTACATCTAAAACTACTTTATCCAGCAAAGCTATCATTTGGAATGGAAGGGCAGATAAAGTGCTTCCCAGATAAGATCAAGTTAAAAGAGTTCATCATCACCAAGTCCTTATTATATGAAATGTTAAAGGGACTTATCTAAGAAAAAGATCAAAACTATGAACAGTAAAATGACAACAAACTCACAACTATCAACAACTGAACCTATAAAACAAACTAAGCAAACAACTAGAACAGGAAAAGAATGACTGAAATGGAGATCACATGGGGGGTTATCAGCCAGGAGGGGGAGGTACAGGGAATAAGAAGTATAATGGTAGAACAAAATAAACAGGGGGAGGTTAAGAATAGTATGGGAGACGGAGAAGCGAAAGAACTTATATGTACAACCCATGGACATGAACGAACGGATGGGAATGCTAGAGGGAAGGGCAGTGCAGGGCAGAGGGGGATTAAGGTTTGAAAAAAAATGGGGCAACTGTAATAGTATAATCAATCAAATGTACTTAAAAGAAGACGATCTGGATTAAGAGAATCAAAAATGATGATCTTAAAACTGTTTAACAAATGCAAAACATACTTGAGTCAGAGTGGTGAACACACAATACATGTACAGATGACATATTGTATAATCGTGCACCTAAAACCTGAAGAATTCTGTTAACCAGTGTCACCCCAATACATTCAATACAAAGGAAAAAATGCCAAACAAAAGATAAAAACATACCAACAAAAACCTACAGATATTGGAATGAAAATAACTATTAAAGTCTGTTTACAACTAAAACTATATTTTAGATCAGAATGTAACACTGCCACATCCATAGTCATCTAGTTTTAACACAAGAAGGGAATTTTTGAGCCGGTAATATAAAAAAGACAAAACAGGAAGGAATTATAAATACTGGCATCCTATATTTAAAGTAACTTATAAAGGGTGGTGAGCTCTATGGCTTATGGGTTAGTGTACTGGTTTTATTTACTTTTTCTTTTAATCCTCACCCAAGGATATGTTTATAGATGTGTGTGAGAAAGAGAGGGAGCGTGGGGGGGGGGCGTGAGAGAGAGAGAGAGAGAGAGAGAGATCTATCGAATGTCTCTTGCACACCCCCAACTAGGGACCTGGTCTACAACCCAGGCATGTGACCTAACTGGAAATCAAACAAGCAACCCTTCGGTTTACAGAACAATGCTCAACCCACTGAGCTACAGCAGCCAGGGCAGAATCTGCACCCCTGCCGGTGTATGGGACAACACTCCAACCAACTGAGCCACCCACCATTCAAAAGAGATTAGGATTGAAATAACCAAGCTTGAAGGATAGTAGACAAAATAAGAGGAATACCTACCACTTTTCCCACTTACCGCTTTTAGAGAACAGTAGAGCCATTTAATAAACACCTCTAACTCACCTATGCATAAATTATTTTGAACAGCGAATGGTCTTATCTACCATTCACAAAATTTTATCTATCACTATATAAAACTACATTATATTCAATTACTGTAGCTTATAGTATTTAGTTCTTGGATATAGCAGGCTCATTTAGCATTAGCTGTCCTATTTTCTAACATACATGGAAAAGGTTTTTCAGGTTTGATAACTTTCTAGATGCTCCTTATTGAACCCTTTCTTGGAAACACACAATGTTGCTACAAGCCTTGGTTTCCACAGAACTCGTTTCCCATCTAACAGTGCAGAGTGGATACAATGGTCTGAGAAGTTTCAAGTATGTGTCTGGCAGGGTGGGGTAAGGGGGCTAGTTGCTTGTTATTAACAACAACTGTATTTCTGCAGCTTTTTTCTTTATGGCGTCATCCAACCAGGCAGTATATGCCAGTTCTGTTGGAAAAGGGACATGAATCATGACTACCACTTCTGTTCCATGTGCTAATAGATACAAAAAGAAGGCGGCAGATGTGTTCAAATCCCACTCTTCTGATTTTTTCCACACGATTTGGTGTATGAGGCTTTCCCAATTTCTTGAGAATTTGTATTAGAAACTCAGGTATTCTATTTTCTTGAACTTATTTATACACTACTTTTAGAAAGGATAAGGCTTTTTACAATATAATTAATTACAAATAAGGCCAAGAAAAAATAGAAAAAAATTTAAATATAAGAAACAGGAAACAAATATATCCTAAACCCAGGGTTATATGAATTACTATAACTGACTTAATCATGAACTTCCTGGAAGTCAAAGCAAAAAATAAATGTTATAAAGTTTTTATAGATTTCTCCTTGTCTGGTAAAGCAAAACCTACCATGTTATCAGAAAATAGTAACTTTCCTCCTTTAACTTGAAAGGATTCTCTATGTGTGTATAATAATGACCAACCTAAGGAAGAGTGGTTTTTTTTTTTCAGATTATGAAGAAATATTCATATGGCTATTTCTTATACTGTCCTTCAAGCAAAGTAAAGCAGCATAATATGCTTCTTGTGATTTTCTATTTAACTTGATTCATGTGTAGTACTTTAGATATCCAGAGGGATAAATGGACAACAAACCTGAGGGGTATCTTATCTTCCAGAGACAAATTTTACGAGTTCTACAGCTAACTGTATATTCATATGCTTTAAATGCTAAATGAAAAAAGTAAGATTCTAGAGTGAAAAAGAAGCTGACTTGCATTCTCATTCAGAGGCTGGCCACCTTGCCTTATTTGAAAATGGGTTAAATAGGACATTTGGAGGAAGAGCCAATGTCTTCCTTAAGAGTTTTGTTCAAGTGCCTGAACAAGCATTGGTTGAGACTCCAAAGTTCTAAATCACAGAACATGAAAATTTTAAGAGTACAGATTATCGACTTCCACCAAGATGGAGACGTAGGTGGAACCACCTTGCCTCTGTACACAACCAAATCTAAGAACAACTATTTTTAACAACAATAAACACAACCAAGCCACACAGAAAATCGACAATACGGAGTCCAAAGACAACTAAATGCTCAGCTAAACCGGTAAGAGAAGCGAAGCCAGCAGCGGAGCAGGTTGGCAAGAAAAAATCCCCGGGTGGTGTGCGGTGCGCAAGCAGCCGAAGGCGCTGATCGCGGGCTAGCTATGGGAGCACACAGGGAAGAGGCGGCGGGCTGTCTGCGGTCGGTGGGTCACGCATCTGCATGCGGATAAACCAGTGAGAAGGGAAGCCTACGCGGGCAGCAGGCTCGCACAATTCCGATGGGATAAACAGGCCCGGGGCGAGTGGTGTGACTGGACGGACTGGGCTAGCGGAGAGGACCGCCATTGCTCCCTCTCTGACCACGCCCCCACACACAGCGTCACAAACCAGTGACCTGGGTCGCCCCGTCCTGGTAAACAACTAAGGCTTCGCTCCGCTTACTTAATGGCATGAATAGACCAAAAATGGCTCTAGGACAACTCAGAGCCCCAGAACCGATAGATCTAAGCGATGAAAAAATAGCCAGTCTTTCAGATGCACAGTTCAAAACACTGGTTATCAGGATCCTTACAGAACTGGTTGATTTTAGTCACAAATTAGAGAAACTTTGGAAGCTAAACTAATTGAAATGAATGGTAATACAAAGGAAACCAATAGTAAAGGAAAGGAAATTGGGACTCAAATCAAGGGAGTGGACCAGAAGGAAGAAAAAAAATGATCAAACAGAAAAGAATAAAGAAATAAGAATTCAGAAAAATGAGGAGAAGCTTAGGAACCTCCAGGACATCTTTAAACGTTCCAACATCCGAATTATAGGGGTACCAGAAGGGGGAAAGGCACAGCCACCAGTGGAAAACTTATTTGAACAAATAATAAAGGAGAATTTCCCCCAATCTGGCAAAGGAAATAGACTTCCAGGAAATCCAGGAAGCTCAGAGAGTCCCAAAGAAGTTGGACCCAAGAAGGAACACACCAAGGCACATCTCATTACATTAGCCAAGATTAAAATGAAGGAGAGAATCCTAGAAGCAGCAAGAGCTAAGGGGATAGTCACCTACAAAGGAGTTCCCATCAGACTGGCAGCGGATTTCTCAAAAGAGACCTTACAGGCAAGAAGGGGCTGGAAAGAGGTATTCCAAGTCATGAAAACCAAAGACCTACAACCAAGATTGCTCTACCCAGCAAAGTTTTCATTTAGAATGGAAGGACAGATAAAGTGCTTCTCAGATAAGACCAAATTCAAGGAGTTCATCATCACCAAGCCCTTATTATATGAAATGTTAAAGGGACTTACCTAAGAAAAAGAAGATAAAAAAAGATGAACAGTGAAAGGACAGCAAACTCACAGTTAGTAACAACCACACCTAAAACAAAAGCAAACTAAGAGGACAGCTAGATCAGGAGCATAACCATAGAAATGAAGATCACATGGAGGGTTAGCAACAGGGGAGTGGGAGGAGGAGAAGGGGGGAGAAGGTACAGAAAATAAGTAGCATAGACAGTAGACAGAAAATAGATAAGGGGGAGGGTAAGAATAGTAGGGGAAATACAGAATCTAAAGAATTTGAGACACGTGTTCATGAACTAAAGGGGGAAATGGTGGGGGAGGGGTATGCAGGGTGGAGGGGAATGGAGGGGGGGAATAGAACAAATGTAATGGCATAATCAATAAAAAAGTTAAAAAAAAAAAAGAGTACAGATTATCAACTAGCTGTCTGCACTTGCCATGAAAAAACTGTTACAGTCCCTGTGTAATGACTCACTAGGTTGGGCTCTCGGGTACTGTTCACTTGAACAAGGCAGGCAAATTAAGATTTTATTTAATTTCATATTAACTTGTCTTTTCTGGTAATAACTACATAAAAGAAAGGGTAAGTGATTTCTTGAGGCAATTCTTATTTTGTTAGAATTATAATACAAATTACTATGTCCTCAGTGGTATATTCAGTTTATTTTAAAAGTCACTTAATATAATTTAAAAGAAAAGAGCTAGAGACTGATACCTGACTGTTTTTGCAACGGCCAGGGATGGATGTTACTACCAGTTTAAGAAACATCTATACTGTAGTTTGAAATAACTTCTGTAACAAACTTCACTGTAAGTTTCATGTCCCTGGTAAGTGACAGATTAAGAGCTACCTACTAAATATCCTTTCTTCCATTTTTCCTTATTAATAGGCCCCTATACTGTTAGAGGTGGCAAAGTATTTAAGTAAAAAAAAAAATTACCCCAGTTTTCCTTACATACAAGAATAGTCAGTGAGATGTATTGGGTAGGTTTCTGGGACAAGCTGTTTAAAAAGGCCTGACACAGATAGAAATTCTCTTATAACCATCCTATTGCTTCTTCCTTATTCCTTCTGGGATTGGGATTGTGATGACTAGAGCACCAGCAGCCATTTCAAATCACGAGACAATCTTGAGAATGGAAACCATATACTAAAAATTGCAGGGATGAAAAAATAGAAGGACCTTAGAAACTCAATGACTTACGAAGCCACTGTGCTAGCCCTAAGATGCTTACGTGTGTACTTTTATCATGGGATGCAAAACTAAACCTCTAAATTATTTAAGTCACTGCATTTCAGGTTTCTTTAACAAGCAAATCTATATAATCATAACTAATATTTGTGAGCAAAACTCTACTGCATACTCATTTGGAAGTTGGCCACCTAGAGGTAGAGTCAAAGTTTTCCTTAAAAGAAACATAACAATCATAATTATACTGTACCTGTTTACTCATTGTTTACCCTATTAGACTATGAGCTTCTTGAAAAAAAGTCCAAATATTTTTCTTTCTGTCACCTAGCATACTGTTTGACTAGTACTACATGGGTTCATACACTTTTGCTGAATTGAATTTTCTTTCTGGAAATACACTACCAACCTTAGCCAGTGTACTATGACTATTTAAATAATGTTATTCAGTAATTTAGAACAACAAATATTTTATTTCTGTACTATAACAAGAAATGTATGTTCTTTCTAAAAGTTGTTTTAGGGGATAAAAAACTGTCCATTTGTGGGTATGTTTCAAAATACCTGGCTGACATATTATTTTCAGGAAGAAGTGGAATTTCCAGAACCTTTGTGCTGGCAATTATTATCTCTTGGCTTGCAGTAGCAACTGTCTTCCCAGTGATTCGATGCACCTGGTAAAATGCATGAGGTCGTAAATATCGATCATCTGCTGTTCCAATAAACATCTGTAGATTTATTGGCTTTTCACTATATCCAAGCAGCTAATCAGGAAAAAAAAAAAACAGAGAAAACAAATTCATTATCCATGCATTTTACAATAACCATATAACAGTAACTCTTTAGATCTGTATCACATATTATTAATATATAAACTGTTATTTCAAAAAAGATAAGTTAAAAAAGTAAGTGGGCATGTTCTCCTTCCCAGGAGCATGCCCACGTCTTTCTTCCTTCTCACGTATGCATCTCCTAAACACTAAGGGTTCCCACAAGACTTGCAACCAGGCAAGCAATGGGCAGCAGCAGCTCACCCTGGACTAACCCACCGAACTTGTCTTCAAGGGCCCCTTTTCTCTGACCTTCCGGAGAGGCAAAGCAGGCCTGCCTAGGTTCTCTCCTAGTGCTTCTTCTGTCCTAAGCCCCTCCTTGTCTCACTGTCCCCAGCTTTAATAAACACACTCTCAAAAAAAAAAAAAAGAGACAATACTAAGTGAACAACCTTCTAAATTCTGGAAGTAGTTTAAGAATTATAAAATTCTGAAATACTGGGGGGGAAGTGGGCTGGGATGGGAGTAAAAGACAGAAAACTGTACTTGAACAACAATTAAATAATTTTTTTAAAATTCTGAAATACTGTATTACAAGGGATGAGGAGTTTTTTGTTATATTTTACTCTCTAGGTCCATCCATGCTGTCATAATGGGTAATGCTGCATTGAACAGGGGTGCACATATTCTTTTGAATTAGTGTTTTCAGTTTCTTTGGATATATTCCCAGCAGCAGAATTGGGCAGTTCCATTTTTAATTTATTGAGATAACTCCATACTGCTTTCTATAGTGGCTGCACCAATATGCATTTTCACCAACAGTGCAAAATGGTTCCATTTTCTTCACACCCTCTCCAACACTTGTTTGTTGATTTATGGATGACAGTCATTCTGACAGGTGTGAGGTGATATCTCATTGTGCTTTTACTTTGCATTTCTCTGATTGTTAGTGACACTGAACATCTTTTCTTACGTCTATTGGCCATCTGTAAGTACTCTTTGGAGAAGGGTCTATTCAGTTTAGGAAATTTCCCTTTCCCTTAATTTGTTGGGGGTTTTTTGGTTTTGGTTTTTAAATGAAAGACTATTAAATTTGTAAAAGCCTTTCCTGTGTCAATTGAGATGATCAGGTCATTTTTATTCCTTCCTTCCACTAATAAGATGTATTACATCATTTGATTTGCATATGTTGAATCACCTTTTTCATTTCTGGGGTAAATCTTACTTGGTCATTTACATAATCCTTTTATAACGTGCTGTTGGACTGGATTTGGTTTCCTAGTTTTTGTTGAGAATTTTTCTGTTTATATTCATTAGGGATATTGGTCTGTAGTTTTCTCTTCTTGTATCTTTGTCCTTATCATTACCCTTTCAATTTAAAACAAATTTCCATTTCTATGTTAAAATTCTACCATCTCTTCACATATGCAGCCCACCTTTTCTACCAGATGATTTAGCACTTTATCATGGTTCCATTCAATTATCTTTCTGATAACTCCAACATAGATATAGTTAGACCCAGCGTCTGCTTCTATCGATTATTTTCTTTTTATTGTGGTTGACACTTTCTTTTGTGTGGCTAACATATACAAGACATTTTGTATAAAAGAACTCCAAAGAGTGAATAGAAAATGTACTCCAGAAGAGGCATGCTACTTCATCAGGTCACAGTCTTTATTGAGGCGGCTTTATTGCAGTTTTAGTCTGATTCCTCTGTTTTGAGATGGTGGTTTCCTGGCTCTTAGTGGAAGTCTTAGAAGCTTTGTAGAGATCTCTCCCCACTCCTACTCTTGGCCCCAAATGTGTCTAGGAAAAAGATTGTTCTCTGTGGCTGTTAATACATTAATGTATTAAAACAACAAGAGAACTATGGAATAATATGGGTTGCATAAAATCCATTTTTCAGTAAGCAGAGTGGAGAAGGTATCTAGCTCTTTAAGGCAGCACTGATGGAGTTTCTGGTGCCCAGCCCCGAGCACCATCAGTATAAGCTGTGGTCATGAATCATCATGCCAGTGATGATTTCACTACATCAGTACTAGGTAGGGTGGCTAGACAGAGTTCCATGCCATGTAGCTTCCAAGCCTGAGCTTTATGAGTTCCCTAATAACCTTTAAAAAAAATTTCTCTTCCCCCGCCAAAAAATTTTTCTCTTCTGTTTGTTGTGCTATGGTTTATAAAGTATCCTGACATGTGATATCAAATAAAAATTGCAGGGAAGAAGAGTGCCTACTACAGTGTCTGGCATGTAGTTAGTAATAAATAAATGTTAGCCATTAGTCTGCATTCATGATTCTAAGCATAAGTGTTTCAAGTGTGTATGAGGATTTTAATTCTATGTGGCTCTTCAGGTGAATGCCTTATTCCTTTCCTGCTGGCCCAACCCTGGCTTTATAGTGGATTTGGTAACCAAGCAACTTCATAACTTGTTGATGTATCCTCCTTTGCCCAGAAAAGGACATAAAGACTTTTGCCTATTATCACATAATATAATTTACCCAGGATGGTTTTTAGTCCTGTAACATTTATAGAGAAGCAATTAAAGCCTGGACCATTGCAACAGCCTTATAATGGCCTTCCCTGTTTTCACTTTTGCTTCCCTACAATCTATTCTCTGTCCATAGGGTCAGAACTAAAAATATTAACCAAAAAATTTCAATCCCCTGTTCAGAACTGTTTAACAGCTTCTTTCCACACTCAGAACTAAATTCAATTGCCCTATAATGATTTACAAGGCCTATGTGATCTAGGCCCTGGCTAACTTGATGCCTTACCTTCTCCTACCCTACTGTTTCCACACTCTGCCCTGGCCACCCTGGCCTTATTGCATGAATCATACAAGCTCATTCCGAACCTCAGGGCCTTCACACTTAATATTTTATTCCTCTGGAATATTTATCCCTTTCTTCTTCATATCACCTTATGCCTTCAGCTCTGTACTCAAAGGTCAGCTCCTCAGAGAACTCCATCCTGTCTAAAATACCGTATCTCTGTCCTCTTATCCTGTTTTACTATTTAGTACAGATCACTGAAAAAGCGTATTATACATTACCTATCTTCCTCAGTATCATGTAAGTTCCAAAAAGGCAAAAACATTCTCTTGGTCACCACTCTACCCCTTCCCTCTTTTTATTGAGGATCTACTATGGAAATACCCATATTGAATGTTATTGCTTCAGCCAGTATTATATAGGTGGCTCATAATTAAAAACAAAGTGATATGTAGTAAACTTTAAGAAATTAGTGAAGTCCTGGCTGGTATGGCTCAGTGGACTGAGTGCTGGCCTGCAAACCAAAGAGTCACCAGTTTGGTTCCTGGTCCGGGTACGGGCCTGGGTTGCAGGCCAGGTCCTCGGTGGGGGGCGCATGAGAGGCAACAACACATTGATGTTTCTCTCCCTTTCTCCATCCCTTCCTCTCTCACTATAAATAAATAAGCCCTTCCTCTCTCGCTATAAATAAAATCTTTAAAAAAAAGAAATTAGTTAGGACCCTAAAAAGGCAGACATTTTTATAAGTAATATAGGATGTAGGAAAGGATATGATAAAAAGCAATTAAGATTCTAAGAAGGAGAGAAAAGACAGAATCATGGAAACTAAGAGACTGAAGCACTAAAATCATGCAAACAAGAAGTTTAAGCTAGGGTGGAAGTAAGAACATAAATAGAAAATAGGAATGGAAAAGGATGAATGCAATAAATCTTTCCTATAAGGTCCTAAAGAGATCTTTGTAACTGGCTACACATAAAATAAAGACAAAAACAGAGAAGTTAGAAATTCTGAGCCTCAATATCTAGAAAAATGGTGGTATCACTAGCAAATTTTTTTTAAAAAGGAAAAAGGACAGTCTTGGAAGGAGAAAGGGTAATGTTTTCAATGTCAGTCATGCTATATTCAAGTTAACAGTGAGACATCTAGGTGAAAATGTGAGGCTATATAATATGTACATTCTTTCAGCCCAGTCACAGCGTTACTGCATAAGAAATATGATGCTTTGCTATTTCATTAGAGAAAATAATGCACAGTCTATTGCGTCTTGAAAGAATGACATTTGAAATCCACTTTCTTCTGGTTTTGACACGATGAGTATGCACTGTAAAAGTTCCAGTACAATGAACAGACAACCAGTGCTGGAGAAGATGTGGAGAAAAGTGAATCCTTATGTTCTGTCGGTGGGAATGAAGATGGCTACACCCACTGTGGAGAGCAGTATGGAGTTAACTTAACAATTAAAATAGAAATGCCTTATGATCCAGTGATTCTACTTCTAGGAATTTATCTGAAAAAACCCAAAACACTAATTTGAAAGAATATATGTATCCCTATGATCACTGTAGCATTATTTACAAAAGCCAAGATTTGGAAGCAGCCCAAGTGTCCATCATTAGATGAGTGGATTAAAAAGCTGTTACCTGGCCCTGGCTGGTGCAGCTCAGTGGATTGAGCACAGGCCTGCGAACCAGACAATCGAGGTTCGATTCCCAGTCAGGGCACATGCCTGGGTTGCAGACCAGTTCCCTGCAGGCCAGTTCCCAGCAGGGGACGCAGGAAAGGCAACCATACATTGATGTTTCTCTCCCTCTCCCCTTCCCATCTAAAGATAAATAAATAAAAATTTTTAAAAAAGCTGTTACCTGGACTTTAAAACAAAAAAAGGAAATCTTACCCTTTGCAACAGCTTGGATAGACCTCGGAAGTATTATGCTAAGTGAAATAAGCCAGTCAGAGAAAGACAAGTCCTGTATGATTTCACTCATATGTGGGGTCTAATGAATAAAATGAACGGCTGTGCAGCCCAGTTCCTAACAGGTCATGGACTGGTACCGGTCATGGCATCCCATCCCATTTTTAGAGAAGCATTATGTCACAGGCAATAAACAAATCATTGCTACTGTTAACACTACTCTCTAAAAACATTCATCAAGTATCAGTACACTGATACCCTTCACGCCACCCTCTGCTTCACGTTGTTTCCATAGCAGAAGTCTGTGCCTGCTTCATTTAACTAAAGCTGGAAGGTTAAAGCCTGAAGGACACTACAGGACAGACTAGAGCAATTTCAATAAGAAGTTCTATTACCAGTTCTGCTAAATTACTTGGTGGGGGAAGAGGATCTTGAATATATTAGAAATATGGCAATACACTGTAGAGATAATAAAAATACAAAATTAAATCTCAATAATATAAACCTCTTTAAACTGAAAATGTGCACATAACAGTATCCTATTAAAAAATCATCATCTGGAATTGGATCTTGGTGTATAATGAAATACAAAGTCTAAAGATAAAAATAAATCACAACCCCCATTTTTAAAATTTCGATCAGGTGCCTCTCACACGCCCCCAAGTGGGGGCCTGACCCACAACCAAGGAATGCGTCCTGACAGGGAATTGAACCAGCGACCTTTTGGTTTGCAGGCTGGAGCCTGACCCAATGAGCCCTACCAGCTAGGGTTTGCATTTTTCTAATGGCTAATAATGTAGACAATCTTTTCACATGTTTACTGATCATCTTTCTTCTCCCTAAGGTTTAGTCATGTCTTTTGCCATTTTCTATCTTAATTGCTTTTTAACGTTGGCAGTTCTTTATATATCCCCCCCTTTCTCTCTATATATAATGTTGTTTTGAGAATTCTTTATATATTCTAGATAATGTGATCTAGAATAACAAGATCAGAGAATTCCTTAGAATGTTAATCAAATGTTAACCATTGCTTGTTTCTGAGTATTTTAGATTTGTGGTAATTTATTGCTTTATTCCTTCTACTTTTCTCTATTACCTGTTTTTTTTAAAATATTTTATTTATTTATCTTTAGAGAGGAGGGGAAGGAGAGAGGGAGAGAAACATCAATGTATGGTTGCCTTTCCTGCGTCCCCTGCTGGGAACTGGCCTGCAGGGAACTGGCCTGCAGGGAACTGGTCTGCAACCCAGGCATGTGCCCTGACTGGGAATCGAACCTCGATTGTCTGGTTCGCAGGCCTGTGCTCAATCCACTGAGCTGCACCAGCCAGGGCCTACCTGTTTTTTAAATGAGTACATATTCTATTTATAAACATACTTATGGGTAATGTATTGCTTTATTCTTTCTACTTTCTGTATTATGTGGATTTTAAATGAGCATGATTTATATTTATAAACATCCATTTTTTTTAAATCAGAGAAACAACTGTTTGATCACTACAATCTTTTTTCCCCAGCTAGAGAGTCAGTCTAGGAGAAATATCTTTTTTAATGTTTTAATTTTTATTTTTTATTTTAATTGTTGTTCAAGTACAGTTTTCTGCCCTTTACCCCCAGAAATATCTTTTTTTTTAGTTTTATTTATTTTTTAGAGAGAGGGGAAGGGAGGAAGAAAGAGGGACAGAAACATCAAAGTGCAAGAGATACATTGATCCGTTGCTTCTCACATGTCCCCAGTTGGGGGCCTGGCATGTGCCTTAACTAGTCATTGAACCAGTGACCTTTTGGTTTACAGGCCATCACTCAATCCACTTAGCCACACCAGCCAGAGCAAGAGTATCTTTTAGCCTAGCAAGAAAAACTCAGTGTGGAAGTGCTGCCTTATCAACAAGGACACAAAACCTCAATAGAGGCTTTCTGGCTTTTAATTTTCTCTCTCCAGGTTCAGTAGTACCTAACTGAATAGACTCCATCATTAACAGATGCATAGTGTCTGCAAAACATGCCCCCAAACTCTCATACCTTCACAACAGGGTGTCCACCAGTAGATGCTTTTACTGCTCCTCGGCTACCTTCAGTTTCATAATGGGCTCGATGATGAGTTTTAGGTTGCACTTCTATTTTCAGTTCACATTGTCCAAAATGAGTAGGTAATGGCCAGTCTAGTGGAGGTAATGAAGACGTGCTATAAACAAAACACACAAAGATGCATTTCACTACACTATTATTGCCAAGCAGTGACTCAAATCACTTTGCCAGCACCAACATTTCTTCCTGTGGTCTTGGAAACAAAAAATTCTAAAATAAAAATGCACTTAATAAGTTATAACACTATATATGGTAGGTACTCAAGAAGTAATTCTTTAACCTAAAGAATAAAATAAGTTTTATCAACTTTTTTTGGTTTTCTGTATTTTTTAAGAAAGGACAATTCTAACATTTGTAAAACTACAACTGTTTCTCGACTGTGTGTATATAATTATAAAAACTATCAAAAAATTAATATTTTGATTTCTTAAAGCAAAAATGTACATCTCTGTATGTACATCAGTATCTCTCCAAGGATCCAAAGGCCCCTGTGTCTCAGGATATTGTCTTCCTCCCTTTTATGAGGCTACAGAAGTCAGTCTATGGTACATGTTGCTTTCACCACTCCCCCCGTTGCTCTTTACCCTATCTCTCTGAAATATTGCTTACAGTTAGCAATATATTGCAATTTGAGGCAAAAATTTAATTTTAGTAATATTTAACTTAAAAATATTAGACCTATCACAGCAGCACCTCTAAATATCAATTGCAGAGAAACATGTCAAATGATCAGTAAGAAAATTCCAAGACCTTAAAGGGCTACGGGTTCACTTAGATATATCAACACTGTAAATATGAAGTTAGAAAAGAAACAGCTTATATATCTACAGGTCAAATATTAATGAGCCCAAACCTAGAAAGATTTGTATTAAACAGTATTATCTTCTCAGTGATTTCGGAAATAGCACTTCAAGGTCTTTTCACCCTTCTAAAATGCTAGAATCCCTACTGTAAATTTCTAAATTATTTCACTGATTCCTTCAATGTCCTCATCCTAGCTTTACTGGCCATCGTGTAGCTCAATGGTATTAGTTTGTATTAGTCTGAAACAACTCAATTTCATCAACTCTCAGCTACTTTCTGTACCCATGCAGACTTAAGCAAAGTCCTAAAAAAGATTAATTTTCAGAAGCAGAGTGATGGACTTAAAAGTATCTTCAACACAATAATTTTACATTATATTTTCTAAAAATGTGGAGCTATAAATAAACATTTATACTAATGAAAAAGCTTTTTCTAAAATGTAAACAAAATATTAAAAAGTAAACAGATGCAACTCTATGTAGTGATTTACTACATGGTAAAGTCGTCTGTTTAAATCAATTTTATTTATTTTTATTTTTTTCATTGTTGTTCAATTACTCTTGTTCTAATCAATTTTATGCTACACTGATTCTATAAATGGTACTGTGATGACTGATAAGCCATTTGGAAAATGAAGTCATTACACTGTTCTTCATTTCAAGATTCTATATAAGTATGTGTATATATGAGAAACTTACAAATATAATATACTACTATAAATATTTATAATATAAATACCATAGATGTTACATATATATTATAAAAATATATTTAAAACTTTATTAGAAAAACATGAACATTAGATTTTAATTTATTTTTTAATTACTTTAGAGTGGGGTAAGGCTTTAAATATAATACAAAACCCAAAAGCCATAAAGGAAAACACAAATTTAAATAAATAAAAACTAAAACTTCCTCTACATACTAAAAAAATTTACAAACTTATAAAAAGACAAAAATTATTTTAGAAAAAAACACTTGCCACAAATATGAAAAAGCAAATTTCATCTGTATCTTGAGCTTTTAAAAATATAAAAGTCCTATTCCTAACTAGTTATATTAGTAATTTAATTCATACTATAATTCACCTTTTACAAAAACCTTTTTTAGATAGAAAATTCCTGCTAGTCCTGGCCAAGTACCTGAGTTGGTTAGAGTGTTGTCCCAATACTCCAATGTTGCAGGTTTGATCCCCGGTCAGGGCACGTGCAAGAATCAACCAGTGAATCCATAACTAAGTAGTACAACAAATCAGTATTTCTCTTCCTCTCTCTTCCCTCCTCTCTTTAAAAATCAGTAAGTACAAAAGCAAAGAAAATTCCTTCTGGAAATTCTTAAATGTACTATGTTGTTATCTATAATTCATTATCTACACTTTAAAAATTATAACTTTATAACTTTAGCCTCCTACCTAAAGATACTTTTAAGACTCAAAGGAAAATAAATGCGGACCTAAAGTTATTTGTCTGGAAGAAATTGAAAAAAAAAAAAGAGAGAGAAAAGGAGGAAAAATGTTCAAACCGTTTCACATAGATAATACAGTTTTTACATGCTACCGATAACTCGTAAGTATGAATGACAAGGCAGTCATTTCATCAACTCACCGAAATATAGGGGTGTGGCCAGGCTTGGGTTTGCTCCAGGTAAAGTGTGAAGGAACTGAAAGAAACTGGTCACCAGATGAGTCTTTCTTCAAAGGATACTGAGATCCAAGGCCATCATCTATTGAAGTCTCACGAGACGGTGATAAACTCCCTTGATCATCTGAACAGAGCTCTAATTTTCCTGGTAGTACAGTAGCTTGATCTTCAGAAGTCTTCCTTGTTTTTAGAGGGATATCAGTCTCTACATAGTACTGAAACGGTGGAAGAAGTGTAGGACCAAGGCCTGATCCACCTTGGACAGAAGCATTGAGCCAGGTATCTTCTGTTACACTTCCCCTTGGGGAGTGGCCAGGAGAAGGAACAGGTGAGTGATGGGGTGAAAGGGACCCAGGATAACAAACCTCAGCACTAGAGTGCCGCCTTTTTCCACAGGGGGAAGTAGGCCTTGATGAGGGTCCTGAGGCTGGCCTGGGACTTAGCCAATTCTCATCAGTGACACTAGATCTAGGAGAGTGGCAAGGAGATTGCCTGGGTGACAAGGAGTGTCCCAGTCCATACTGTTGATGCCAGGACTCTTCTCCAGGGCAGCCCCCTGGAGAGCCACCAGGAGAAGTCAGAGGGGATCCAAGAGTAAATCGGGCAGCAGCTTCATTCAATTCTGAATCCACATCATCATAAATATGTGAAAGAGATTCACAAGATGATGCATCTGAGAACCAGCTCCTAGAAGAGATGCTGCTGGCAGGACTAGGACTAAGGGAAGACTCCCGGTAAGATGGCTCAAGAGGAAGATAGAGATGATCTCTAGAAGGCCTTTCCAAATATTCCTTTTCTGGGTCATTTATATGTAGGTCATCTTCAGGAGCATCTATTTCTTGATGACAGTTAGGAGAGATGGATGTGATTTGAATACTTGGGCACTCAAAGGGTTTGGGACCACCTAATGGGCTGTATTTAGATTCCGGAATCTCACAAGTTCCTTCATAGTTCTTGTGACCTTGGAGCTGAAACGATGGTGACAAAACAGAAGGATGAGACGGTAATCCATGATGTGGTAAGCAAAGTGGTGAGTTTAAAGTAGATGGAGGTGGGTCTACATTAAAGATGTAAATGGATGCACAATCATCTGGCTCAAGATCTATGGGGGGAGCAAAAAAATCAATAAAACAAGAAATTAGAAAATTTAGATGTATAAATTACTAGATGAGAAAGTAAATAATAATAATAATCGAGAGAAAACAGTGGGACATAAAAAGCACATCATTAGTTCCATTAAAGAGTGGTGTGTGTTTTGCCACGTTTCTGTAGATATACATAATTATTACATATATATGTAATTATGTATAACTTTTTCTCATTTCACATTTTCTAAAATGAGAATCAGAAAACATTACCTGAAAAAAACCAAACGCTTTTATAAAAGAAATAATCATATCCATAATTATAAAATGATTATCTAATCATACAAATTCAGTCTCACCTAGGGTCTCTAGGTTGAAGCAAGGTAAAGGATAAAACCAAGTCTTTGAAAGGTTTTTAGTGTTAAGCATATTCACTAAATATATTTATTTTTAAAGATTTTATTTCTAGGCAGAGGGGAAGGGAGAGAGGAAGAAAGGGAGAGAAACATTAATGTGCGGTTGCTTCTCTCATGCTCCCCATCAGGAACCTGGCCCGAAACACAGGCCATGTGTCCTGACTGAATCAAACCGGCAACCCTTTGGTTCACAGGTCAGTGCTCAAACCACTGAGCTACACCAGCCAGGGTTACTCACTGAATTTATTAGTGAAAAGGATTACTGAATCAACTCAAGACTCCTAGATTCTTGTCTGCCTCTGCCATTTAACTGTGAGATCTTAGTCAAATCACTCAATCTCTCCAAGGCCTTAGTTTCCTTGCAGTAAAATTCAAAACTTTTTTTGTTGTTAAGGGAATTACTATGATTAACAATAACAGCTTTTTCTTCCATAGTCACACTATCAAGAATTCATACTCTGGTCATAGCAGACCAGGTAATGAAAGCCCCATGATGCCACTGGATCATTTACCTCAACTAGAAAATAATTTATTGGGACCTTTATTTTTGATTGGTTGTTAAAGTAATCCTAATAAGGACAGAACCTTTAAAATGCACCCCTTGCTGGTGTATTTACACTAAACAACTCCTGCCAAATTACCAATTGAAGAGTGTCTGCAGCAATAAGGGCATTTTGCAACTTCACTTTTAGGGAGAAGTAATAATTATCTATTTTCACAGAGGCAGAAACACAGAGCTCAAGTACAAGGTACTGGTTGAACACCTTCACATTTTCGTTAGAGGTCACCATTGGGAAACCAAAGACAAAACTGCTCATAGATGCAACAGAGATAAGCACAAACTTTTAGCCTCTTCTCAAAAGTACTCAAGTTCACACTGTTTCATTACATCAGTACCCCAGAAAGTAACCCACATCTTTAGACTCCTGATGTTGCTGACATTAGCCAGCACACACCCTACAATTTAACTATTTAACTATTTCCATAAGTTCTAGAATCTAGAGTTTTTAAGGTGTTGTGTGGTTAGTGAACATATTTAGTAAACAGTTTTTACATGTATTACAACAATAAAACAAACAAAAAAACCCACCCCCGTATTTTAAACTCTGGCTCTGCCAGTCCAAAGCTGTGTGAACTTGGACAAGTTATTTAATCTGCCTGAACCTCACACTGACCAGGCTGTTTTTTCTATTAAACTGGCAGGAGTTGAGCAGAGTTATCACCTAAACCACATAGGACCAGTTTTAAGACAAGCACCTAACACAATGACTAAGAGTTAGTGGGAACTCAATACAAGTCAATTACCCTGTCTTTTCCTTTTTTAATTTAAGAGGGGCCCTGGCTGGTGTGGCTCAATGGACTGAGCATCAGCCTGCACACCAAAAAAGTCACTGGTTTAGTTCCTGGTCAAGGCACATGCCTGGGTTGTAGGCCAGGTCCCCAGATGGGGCATGTGAAAGGCAACTGAATGTTTCTCTCCCTCTCTCACCCTCTCCTTCCATTGATATTTCTCTCCCTCTCTTTCTCCCACTCTCCCTCCCTGTTGCTCAAAAAAATAAATAAATAAAATCTTAAAAAAAAAAAAAAGAGGAACATGAACATCCCAGAACCCCCCCTTTGCCTCTCTTCTAAGTCATTACTTTTCCACCAAGAATAACAATATACTGACTTCTAAGTTTAAATTTATTTTGCCTGTATAACATACAACTTTGTCTTTCAAGATTTTTTTTTACTTTTTAGTGAATTTACTGGGGTGGAATTGATCAATAAAATCATTCAGGTATACAATTCTGTAATATATCATCTATATACTGTATTGTGTGTTAACCACTCTTTCAATATTTTTTATATTTAATTGAGCTTTATAAAGTTTTTAAACAATTTTCAACAATACAATACCCTCTCCCGAGAGTCCATCAAAAGATGAGTAGATAAAAAACTTATGGTACAGCCCTGGCTACTGCAGCTCAGTGGATTGAATGCAGGCCTGTGAACCAAAGGATCGAGGTTCGATTCCCAGTCAGGGCACATGCTTGGGCTGCAGGCCAGTTCCCAGCAGGGGGACACACGAGAGGCAACCATGCACTGATATTTCTCTCCCCCTCTCCTTCCCTTCCCCTCTAAAGATAAAGAAACTGTTTTTTAAAAAGTTATGGTACATATATACATAATGGAATATTACTCAGCCATAAAAAAGAACAAAATTTTACCATTTGCAGCAACATGGATGGACCTAGGAGGTATTATGCTTAGTGAAATAAGTCAGTCACAGACAGACAAAGGCCACATGGTTTCACTTATATGTGGAATCTAAGAAAATAAATAAAACTGAAACAGATTCATTGACAGAAAAAGACTGATAGTTATCTGAGGGGAGAGGAGCTGGGGACTGGGTGAAAAAGGTGAAGAGATTAAGAGATACTAATTGGTAGTTACCAAATAGTCATGGGGATATACAATAAAGCACAGGGAATATAGTCAATAATATTGTAAAAACTATGTATGGTGCCAGGGTGCTAGAAACATCAGGGGAAACCCTCTATAAAGTATGACTGTCTAACCACTATACTGTACTCCTGAAACTAATATAAAATAATACTGTAAGTAAACTATAATTGAAAAATAAAATTTGAAGAATCACTTACAATTATTTCCTATATTTTATTTTATAAATAATATAGCATTGACCATCTCTATATGAAAGGCTTTGCTGTTGTTGTTCTTTGGGGATCATTTTATTTATGTCTTCTTTTGAATTAGCCTCAAGGATAAATTCCTAAGGGTGGGGTTACTAAATCACAGAGCGCACACATTTTCGGCACCCCTACTATGTAGAGACATTTTTTTAAAAGACTTATTTTAATTTGTAACATTGGAAGGATGTATCATCAGTTTTACTTCGGTTTCTCCCAACAGGATTTTATTTTTAAATTTAGTGCAATTTGGGAGTAAAATGGCTTTGTATAAAATGTGATGTTTCTAGGCTGCAAAGAACAGAAAAACCACCTCAATGTAGCTGGAAGGAGGGGAGACTACTTACTATCCAATGCAGGGTCTGGCACAAATAATGCCCTTTTATCACAAAATCACAAGCATGTAATTCTGTAACATAACGATATCACACTCAAGCACACCACATGACATTTTAGGTGAAATGTTCAAATTGCTGTCCATCTCATGCAAGACATTCATGAGTACCCTACCAACCACACTCAAGCAGGCATTACTTCAGCCGGATCCTGTATAATAACGAGTCCAAAGGTAGGTCAGCTCCAGAATTAATTATTTTATAAGTTCAATAAGATCATCAAGAAAACATTTTCTTTCTATATCCCCATTATGCCACTTTTGAGGGTGATAAGTTTGTGCCGTTCACTTTTCAACCATGTATGTGTATTTTGTCCTAAACCAGAAGCAGTATGATCATTTGTTTAACAAATATTTTTGAGCAGCCACTACAGAGATGTTATGCTCTAGACACTGAAAACACAAGAAAACACAAAACAAAGCCCCATCCTCACAGAACTTACATTCTAGTAATGTATGTTGGGTGGTGATATATAAGATTGGGTTGGCCAAAAAGTTCATTTAGTTCTTTTCCATAAAATGGCTCTAATAGTGCTTACTTGTCTTTAACTTCATTTCAAACAATTTTGTTAGATTATATTGTGACAGCTGTCATTATCAGTGTACATTTAAAAAGAAACATCAAAATTGATGAATTTTTGTGCAGCCATTTTAATACTGAAGATGTAAGAAAACATGCAACATTTTTGGGGTACCATGCTTTTTATTTCAAGAAAGGTAAAAATACAACTGAAACGCAAAAAAAGATTTGTACAGTGTACAGAGAAGGTACTATGACTGATCAAACATGTCAAAAGTGGTTTGCAAAGTTTCTTGGTACTACTGACATTTTGGCCAAATAATTCTTTGTGGGGGGACTGTCTTATGCATTGGAAGATGGTTAGCAGCACCCCTGGCCTCTACCCACTAGAAGTCAAAAGCAGGAGAGAGCCAACATACTCAAAATATACAAGTCAATTAAGTTATTGGTGAAAATAAAAAATGTGTCTTTATCTTACGGAAAAAAACTATATGGGCTTTTTAGCCAATCCAACAAAAGGAAAAATAAAATAGGGTGAGGAGAACAGAGTGAGAAAATGAGAGAAAGTTAATTTAGATAGGGAGATCTGGAAAGGGTGCTTCCTCCAATATTTGAGGAAATACCAAAAGGATAAGGTATGATCCTCACGCATGAGGTGTATGGCAAGCAGCCAATCAATCTCTCTCTCTCTTTCTGTCCTTCCCTCTCTTCTTCCTCCATATCCTCTTAAGTCAATAAAAATATCCTGAGGTGGATTTTTTTAAAAAGCACCTATATTTCTTTTTTTTTTTTACCTCAGATCCAATAAAAAGCACCTATATTTCTAATTACTGAAATGAAGAAGAAAGTGAGAGCGATTTAGAAAATATGAAATCAAAAACTCTACTTTGGCCATGGCCAGTGTGGCTCAGTTGGTTGGAGCATCCTCCCATAAACCAAAAGGCTGCAGGTTCGATCCCAGCCAGGGTACATACCTAAGTTGCCCATTCAATCCCCTGTTGGATCTCCAGTTAGGGCACATGCAGGAGGCAACCAATTGATCTCTCTCCCCTCCCACCCCTGTTCCTCTCTCTCTAAAAAAAAGGGGGGGGGAGTGCGCAGGTGAGAATTTTAAAAATTCTACTTGGAACACACTAAATGTGAGATGCTAAGCTTCTCAAGTGGAGATAATCAAGTAGATACTTGTATATATAGTCTCAGGAAGGCCATGTAAATTTGAGAGTCATTAATGGACAGAGAATATTTTAAGCCATAAGGCCAAAAGAGATGACTAGCAATGGAGTGGAAATAAAGAAGAAGCAGGCAACTGAGGCATATGGGATTCTGAACTTTAGGGATCAAGGAGACAAAAGAAGAATGAGTAAGAAGGGACTGTCGGTGAAAAGGCAGAACCAAAAGAGTATGGTATCTCAAAAAACAAGTAAAGAAACTGCTTATTTACCCAACGACTATAACATAATTACTGTTTTCTAGAAACCATTCTAGATGCCAGGTGTATAAGGAATAAGATATGCACGGTCCCTGCCCTCATGAAGCACACACAAAGACAAATTAAAAACTGCTGAGTACTACTAAGTGGTAGAATAGAAACTAAAGGAACCTATTTTACAGAGAGGGTGGCTTTATGAGAAGGCGGCATGTGAGCTACCATCTAAAAGATGAAGTGAAGAAAAGTGAGCAGAGAAGGTGATAGCTCCAACACAGGAGGGATAGGAGAAGCAAATACTGGGTCAAGTAAGACTCTGAGGAATTGAAAGGCCTGATATGTGGCTAGAGCTATGAGCTGAAGGGGGAGAAGTAAAAGAAACAAAAACTAGAAAGATCATGATAAAGACTTTGAATTGTATTTTAAGGCTAATGGAAACCATCAAAAAGTTTTTAAAAAGGGAATGATGTGATCTCTATTATATATAACAATAACTTCAACTACTCTGTATCTCATACCCTGCAAGTCCTGATGTTTATTAGTCCTACAGAAAAATATTTGTTAAAGTTGATAAAAGTATTTCCCCTTATACAATTTATACTAATCCCTAAGTTATATCAAAATCCTCAATTGGAAATTTTTGAACCATGTATTTTCTCGGCAATGTTATCAGTCTGGCTGAGTTAGGATAATTGCCAAGAACTTTCTACAACTTAGCTATCACCTGGTCATTGAACAGAGAGAAGCAAGCAGGTCTCTGAACAATCCAATGTACACAATGTAAAAGCTCATATTTTCAACTCACAGGAATTTTTGTTGGGCCCTCATTCAGACCCTCTGTACACGATTTTAGTGATCCCACCTTATCTGCTCATCTAGTCCGAAGGTTAGAAACAGGAAATCAGAATGGAGAAAAGACAATTGAAAAGGAAAGGCAGTAAGAGTATCTTGAAATCATCCAGACCAACTTGTTCTTTAAGAATTCTATCCAACTACAGTTTCTTTACAAATTAAAATTCTTCTTAAAAAATACGTAACTTACAACTTTAGTTCATGTTCATTATTTCACAAATAGAATAGTAAATCTGGGACTAGTGGGAGCCAGTGGGTTTCACTCCTTGGGTCCCATTCAAAAAATAAGAATTTAAAATGGCAGATTAAAAAAACTCACCCATCTGGGAGTTCTGAGAAGGGTGGAAGGGGACTAAATGGTAATGGAAAAAAATGCAAGATTAAATTTAAAAAAACCCTCAACCACGTAAGTGCACAATAATGTGGCCATATATAAGGCCACTAAACTGTACATCTAAAAATGGTTAAGATGGTCAATTTTCTGTTGTGCATGTTTTATCACCATTTAAAAAAACACCTTTTGTAAACAACTTTAATGATGGTATTAACGCTGTACACTCCAGGACAGCTTTATCATGTCTAAGTGGTAAGTGTACATACAATTGATTTTTTTTAATTCACTACAACCCATGAATAATGTAAATGCTTGTTTTCTTTAAAATATAAAGAGAGCTCTAGGCTGCTCAATATGTACATGTTATTGTCATAAAATGCATACTATTGATACAATAAAAAAATGCTTGTCCCTTAGTTTAAAGGGGAATAGCAACACCCTACCATATTAGCAGTCATTAATTTTTCACCACCACGTGGTTGTAGTTAAAAATAAAAATCTAGTTGATAAAGTAGCAAAAATTATTCATTTATTAAACCTCATCCCTTTGAGGAAAAAAATGAAGGAGGGAAGGAAACAGAGTCGCCCTTGGAAAATTATACTTTCATTCAAACATAATTACTGTATCAATGCCATTTTAATGTTTGATTGATGCTAAAATCTACACCCTTCCCCCAAATAAACTGTAGGTGAAGCAAATGTTCTAAATCAGAATGATGTCATTAAGAATTATAGAGATCAGAATACAAAATGTGGAAGAATGCTGCTCTATCTTTTCCCAAAGTGTCACCAAAACTCAAGCTCTGAAAATTATGTAAGTGGCTACTAAAATCTCACTACAACTGGGGAGAAAATAGACAACTGTAATTGAACAACAATAAAATAATTTGAAAAAATAAAAATAAAATAAAATCTCACTATGATAAAGAGTCCTAGGTCCAGATTCCCAACTCTAGACTTCTCCAACTTGTAACACTTTAGAAATTTGACCATGTGAAGATTTATTTGCTCTGTGTTCCTTCAGCCACCAGGGGGCCCTATGCAAGCATGCAAGTATTCTGGACAACACAACAAAGCAGGGGTTGGCAAAATAAAGGACAAGGACCAAATCTGGGCAATCAATCACCTGTTGTTCCTGCACAGCTAAGAGTCATTTCAAGTTAGTTGAAAAAAGATTAAAATAATACTGTTCTATGACACAAAATTATGTGAAATTGAAATTCTGGTGTCCACAAATAAAGTTTTAATGGAACAGAGCCATGTAGCTATATTCGTATTGTTGGCCTAGGGGAGTCCAATCTGCAGGCCCGCAGGCCACATGCAGCCTAGGATGGCTGTAAATGTGACCTGGTACAAAATCGTAAATTTACTTAAACATTATGAGACTTTTTTATGATTATGCATTGCGATGTATTTAATGTGTGGCCCAAGACAACTCTTCCTCCAGTGAAGTACAGAGACGCCAAAAGGTGGGACGCCCCTGCAGAGGTTACTTCGACACAAGTATAGAGCTGAGTAGCTGTGAGAGATATTACTTCCCAATATTACCTGGTACACAAACAAATTGCAGGGACACAGTTCTAACCTGACAGCATTCCAAGTGCACTGCATATTGAGGTATTGCAACATTTTTTTAACTTAATCAATGTATCACTCAAAACAGGAAAGAGAAAAGTGGACTCCCAACTCAATGTCACACTTATAAGGCATGGCAGAATGTGAGTTATTTTGTTACCAAATTTAGATGGCAAAGCATTATGTTTATTGTGCAGTGAATGATGTGCTTGTGCTATAAGAATACCTTTTACATCAGTACTAATTACCAAATTAAGCATTCACAATATTCTCAACTCGCAGGAAAAAAAAATCAGAGAAAGCAGAATACCTCATCACAAAAGAATTTCTTCATGAAAAGAAAAAAATAAAAACAAGGCTACCACCACAAAAAGTTTCTGAATGGCTCACTTCTTAGTCAAGCAAAGAAAGCCATTTACTGATGGTGATTTATTTAAATTGTGTTTGATTGCAGCAACTGAAGAAACTTGTTCAGAGAAAATAAACTTGTATCAGCCTTTCAGCAAGAGTGGGTGGTTGAAAACTTGAGGACAACAGTAGCAACATCAATAGGGAATTACAAGACAAATGGTTTCAAGCGGTTTTCCTCAGCTCCTGAAACATAACCAGGTATCACTGATTCTGCAGTTATTTATTTGAAGAGCCAATGCGGAGTTCAAAGGTTAAAGAATTAGCCCTTTGAATAGTCTACGTGAATGATTTCAGGCAATAAAATTTTCAAAGAAAACAACAGTAATACAAGCTAAGTGGACTCTGTTAGGATGTGTTATAACTGATGCCGATAAAAAATGTTATAAGAATACTATGATAATAAGAATACTACCAATTGTACAATACCAAAATAGATAATCTACAAGAAACAGTCTTATATAAACACAAACTGCCAAAACTGACTCAACAGAAAATCTCTATAGACCAACAATAAATAAAGAGATCAAATCATAGCCCAAAAATCTCCAAATGAAAAAAATCCAGCACAAGATGGCATCACTGGTAACTTCTACAAAGATTTAGAGAAGAATTAACAGCAATTCTTCTCAAACTCTCCCAAAGAATAGAGAGCACTTCCTAACACATTCTATGAGGCCAGTATTACCTTCATATCAAAACAAGATAGAGATTCCACAAGAAAACTACAGAATGCTATCTCTTATGAATACAGACACAAAAATCCTGAGCAAGATACTAGCAAACCAAATCTAATAGCACTTTAAAAGGAACAAATGGAATTTACCCCAGGAATGCAAGGGAAGTTCAAAATATAAAAATTAGCCCTGGATGGTGTAGCTCAGCAGATTGAGCATGGGCCTGCAACTAAGAAATTGCGGTTCAATTCCCAGTCAGGAAACACGCCTGGGTTTGCAGGCCAGTTCCCAGCGGGGGATACACAAGAAGCAACCATACACTGATATTTCTCTCCCTCTCTCCTTCCCTTCCCCTCTAAAGATAAATGAAAAAAATCTTTTAAAAATAGAAAAATATATAAAAATTACATTACTAGAATGAAGGGGGGGAAACACATGATCATGTGAATTGACACAGGAAAAAATATTTAAGAGAACTCAACACCCTTTCATGATGAAAAATAAACACGCAGTAAACTAGGAACAGAAGGAAACTTCCTTAAAATGATCAGTGGTATTTATGAAAAATTCATAGCTAACATCATACTTAATAGTGAAAAACTGAAAGTTTACCCCCTAAAATCAGGAACAAGACAATGTTAGCTTTCACCACTGTTATTCAACATTGTACTGGAAAGTCCTAACCAGAGCAATTAGGCAACAAAAAGAAATAAGAGGCATCCAAATTGTTAACGAAGAAGTAAAACTATCTCTATTTGCAGATACATAATTCTATATGTAGAAGGTCTCACAGAATCCACAAAACACAACTAGAGCTGATAACTGAATTCAGGAAAGTTTCAGTGTGGAAGATCAAATGCACAAAATGCAGTTGTGCTTCTATATACCAGCAATGAACAATCCAAAAAGGAAATTGAGAAAACAATTCTATTTACAATAGCCTCCATAAGAATACAATACTTAGGAATAAATTTAACCAGGGAAGCAAAAAATCGTGTACACTTAAAACTACAAAATATTGCTGAAAGAAATTAAAGACCTAAATAAGTGATAAGATTTTCATTTTCATGTTCATGGACTGGAAGTGTTGTATTAACACTGCAATATTCCACAAAGCAATCTACAGAGTCAATGCAATCTCTACTAAAATTTCTATGGCTTTTTCTGCAGAAATGGAAAGACCAATCCTCAAATTTATAAGGAACTAAAACGGGCCAGTAACAACCAAAATAATATTGAAAACAACTCACACTTAAAAATTCAAAACTTACTACAAAGCTACAAAGCAACAGTAATCAAAAGTGTGGTACTGGCATAAGGATAGTCACACAGACACTAAAGGAACAGAATTGAGAGTCCAGAAATAAACACAAAATATCTATGACTAATTAATTTTTGACAAGGGTGCTGAGACAATTCAATGGTGGAAAGAACTGTCCCTTCAACAAACAACGCTGGGACATCTGGACAACCACATACAAAAGAATGAAATTGAACCCTCGCCTCATACTTGATATAAAAATTATCTCAAAGTAGACCACTGACCTAAATATAAGAGATAAAACCAGAATACACAGAGGAATACATAGGTGTATACCTTCATGACCTAGGATTTAACCATGGGATTCTTAGATTTGATACTGAAAGTACAAGCAACAAAAGAAAGACTACATAAAATAGACTTCATAAAATTAAAACCTTTTGTGCATCAAAAGATATTATCAAGAAAGTGAAGGCAGGCCCTGGCTGGTGTAACTCAGTGGATTGAGTGTGAACCAGAGGATCAAGGTTTGATTCCCAGTCAGGGCACATGCCTGGGTTGCAGGCCAGTTCCCAGCAGGGGACCCACAGAGGCAACCATCCATTGATATTCTCTCCTTCCCTATCCCCTCTAAAGATAAATAAATAAGATCTTAAAAAAAAAAAAAAAAGAAAGTGAAGGCAGACAACAGTGTGGTGACTGCATGGGTGTGGGGAGGTGGAGGGGGTAGGAGGGATGAATGTAAATGATGATGAAAGCAGACTTGACTTAAGGTGGTGGATATGCATGGCACTATGTACCTGAAACCTGTGTTATTTTTTTAAACCAGTGTCGCCACAATTAAATTCATGTTAAAAAAGTGGCCCTGACTGGTGTGGTTCAGTGGGCTGGGTGTTATCCCACAAAGTGAAAGGTCTCCAATTTGGTTCAATTCTTGGTCAGGGTACACTCCTGGGTTGCAGGACAGGCCCCTGGCTGGGGGCATGTGAGAGGCAACCAATGGATGTTTCTCTCACACAGCAATGTTTCTCTACCTTTCTTTCACCCTCCCTTCCTCTCTCTCTAAAAATAAATTTAAAAAATTTTTAAAGTGAAGATAACTCCGAGAATGGGAGAAAGTATTTACAAATCATGTGGGTGATAATATATAATTATCAGAATATATGAAGAACTCCTAGAACTCTATGACAAAAGACAACCCAATTTAAATAATAGGCAAAGGGCCCTGACTGGTATAGTCAATGTGTGGGGCGTTTCCTGAAAACCAGAAGGTTGCAGGTTTGACTCCTGGTCAGGGCATATGCCTGGGTTGTGGGCCAGGTCCCTGGCTGGGAACATGCAAGAAGCAACCAATCCATATTTCTCTCGCACATCAATGTTTCTTTCCCTCTTTTTTTAAAAAAGATTTTATTTATTTACCTTTAGAGGGGAAGGGAAGGAGAGAGGGAGAGAAATATCAATGTATGGTTGCCTCTCATGCATCCTCTGCTGGGAACTGGCCTGCAACCCAGGCATTTTGTGCCCTGATTGGGAACTGAACCTCGATCCTTTGGTTCGCAGGCCCAAGCTCAATCCACTGAGCTACACCAGCCAGGGCCTTGTTTCTTTCCCTCTTGTTCTCCCTCCCTTTCCTCTCTTCCTAAAAAATAAGTAAGTAAGTAAGTAAAACCTTTAAAAGATTTTTAGAGAGAGGGGAAGGGAGGGAGAAAGAGAAGTAAAGAAACATCAATGTGCCTCTTGCATGCCCCTAACCAACGACCTGGCCCACAGCCCAAGCATGTGCCCTGACCAGGAATTGAACAGCCGACTTTTCTATTTGTGGATGATACCTAACCCACTGAGCCACACCAGTCAGAGCAAAATGAATAAAATCTTTAAAAATGGGCAAAGGACTTAAATAGACATTTCCTCAAAGACATATGAATTGCCAGCAAGCACATGAAGTGATGATCAACATCCCTGGTTGGTCATTAATGAAGTGCAAAACACCACCAAAGATACTATTTCACACCCAGTAGGATAGTTTTCATTTAAAATATACACAAATACATACACAGAAAATAACAAGAGTTGGTGAGGATGTGGAGAAATAGCAATTCTCATACATTAGTGGTGGCAAAATAAAATATGCAGTCACTGTGGAAAACAGTTTGATAATGCCTCAAAAAGTTAACATATAGCCCTGGCTGGTGTAGCTCAGTGGATAGAGCACGAGCCTGTGAAGCAAAGGGTCGTGAAGCACAGTTCGATCGTCAGTCAGGGCACATGCCTGGGTTGCAGGCCAGGTCCCCAGTGAGGGACACATGAGGGGCAACCATACATTGATGTTTCTCTCCCACTCTTTCTCCTTCCCTTCCCCTCTCTCTAAAAAATAAATAAAATATTCTTAAATAAAAAGTTAACATATAACTACCATAGGACCAAGCAATTTCACCTCTACGTATATATCCAAGAAAATGCAGACATATGTCTTCACAGAAAATTGTACACAAATGTTTACAGCAACATTATCCATAATGCCAAAAGGTACAAACAATCCAAATGTCCATCAATAGATGGATGAGGAAGCAAATTATGACATATACATACAATGGATTATGTATATGGGCTTCATCCATTAAGAGGAGCAAAATATTGACAGATGCTGTAAACTAGATGAATCTACAAACACTACTAAGGAAAAGAAGCCAGACAAAAAAGGTTGCATATTTTGTATGATGCAGTTTATATATTTAAACAGTCAAAATCATAGAGATAGAAAGCAGATTAGAAGGCACCAGAGGATGGGGGTGGAGGAGAGGAAATGGGGAGCAATTACTTAATGGTTATGGGGTGTTTTTAAGGGATGATGAAAAGGTTTTGAAACCAGAGCAAGCTGATGGTTGCACAACATCGTAAATACACTGAATACCACTTAATTGAAGACTTTTAAGTGGTTAATTGTATGTTATGTAATTTTCACCTCAATTAAAAAAAAACAAAAATAAATCGAAAGAACCTGACAGTGGAATGAAGACACACATTTGCCTATTCCCAATTGAAACTCCACTAAATGATAGTAAATGTTTTTTTTTAAGGGTGTAAACTCACAAAAACAAAAAGGGCAGGAGGTGAAACTACAGCAACACTTTTTAGAAGCTGGAATGCAGTACTCATGGTAACTGATTTAGCACCTGAAAAAGCTAAAACTTAAGCCAGCAGTGAAAGGAAAACTGATTTCAAACAGAAAAATGACCTCCAAACACTTAGGAAACACACTACATTACATTGGGTACTTTTGGAAGTTGAAGTGAAGATAAAGCTGAAAACAAGATTGGCATAAAGCTTGTTTAAATGAGTTAAAATCTCCTTCCTGATTTTCCATGCCTCCTCACTCTGCATTACTGGATATATGTTCTTCCAGGCACAAGACCGAAGACTTCCTGAAGAGGTAAAACAGAAGGGCAACTGAGAGCCAGTGTAACCACACTGAAAACAGTGATGAAATAAAACTCTCTCTAAAACTTGTATATTGAAATCCCCAGTACTTTTCCCTCCCTTGGCTCATAGTGTATAAATGGACTTAAACTTTTCGGGCAATAGTATAAGCCCCTTTCTGGAGAATTCTACTTTGGGGGATTAGCCAAAGAGAAAAGACCTACAGGTAATAACATCACAGGTTACAGTAACCTAGTAAAATTCCTACAGTGAGGGCTGCAGTTAGCAAGTGCCACGTAGGATCACAGAACTGACAATATTTTGGTGCTCCATTTTAAAAAATAAGCACAGACATAACTCATCAAACATCTGAGAAAAGCTTCAACATTAAAGACAGGCAAAAGGAAAAGTGGAGGAAAAAGACTATGCAGTAAGAGAGAAACCTCAAAAATAAAAACAAAACCTATCCTCAATAACCTGATAGGAAAAAGATATTATAACCCTGAAATAAGAACATGTGCTTACTTTAAAAAGATAAAATAAAAACCCCTAGAAATTAAAAAGAACAAATTGAAGGTTCAAAGAAAAAAGGAAAGATCAAAGTAAAAAGTTTCCCCCCTAGCTGGTGTAGCTCAATGGATTGAGCGCCAGCCTGCAAACCAAAGGGTCGCTGGTTCAATTCCCAGTCAGGACACATGACTAAGTTGTGGGCCAAGTCCCCAGTGGGAGGCATGTGAGAGGCAACCACACATTGACATTTCTCACTTCCCTTTCTCTTTCTCTTCCCTTCTGTCCAAAAATAAATAAATAAACTATTTTAAAGAATTTTTTAAACAAAAAGTTAAGCAGAGACAAGTTCTAGAAGAAGAGAACAAAATGAAAAGAAAGAAATAAAGGCTCACTGAGAGGCCAACACAATGGATAAAAATAAATCCATACTAACACATATCATTATAAAATTTCAGAACATAAAGGACAAAGAAAAGTACCTAAAAGACTGGGAGAACATGATACACATGAAGAACAGAATTAGAATGTAATCAAACTTCTCAAGAATAAAACTAGAAGCTGGAAGAAAATGGACAGCAATACCTTCAAAATTTTGAGAATAATTTAAATCTAATTTAGAATTATACACCAGCAATAATTAAGTGTGAGGGGAGAATAAAGATATTTTTAAATATATAAGGTCTCAAAAATTTACCTCCCATTGCCTTCAGCTACTGGAGAAAGTACTCCAGAATGAGTGTAAAGGAATCAAACAAAAAGAGGACATGTATCCAAGAAACACATGATTCAACACAACAGAAAGGCAAAGAGACTCTTCAAAATGATAGAAAAAGGAGATCTTAGAAGGGCAGATGTACAATAGCCTAGTCCCAATTATATAAGGTTAGAAGGCTCTGAGAGAGAAGTCTCCAAGAAAATAAAACTGGACTTCTGCCAAGATGGAGGCGTAGGTGGAAACACCTTGCATCCTCGCACAACCAAATCTAAAAACAACAAAGTTTTAACAACAATAAACGCAACCAAACCACATAGAAAATTGACAATATGGAGTCCAAAAACAACGGAATGCTCAGCTACACTGGTGAGAGGGGTAAAGCCAGCAGCGGAGTGGCTGGGACAAAAAAAAATCCCCCAACCTGGGTGGCGCAGCGGCTGAGGGCATGGATCCCAGGGGTACCAGAAGAAGAAGAGGAACAGTCACAAGTGGAAACCTTATTTGAACAAATAATAAAAGAGAACTTCCCCATTCTGGCAAAGGAAATAGACTTCCAGGAAATCCAGGAAGCTCTGAGAGTCCCAAAGAAGTTGGACCCAAGAAGGAACACACCAAGGCACATCATAATTACATTAGCCAAAATTAAAATGAAGGAGAGAATCCTAGAAGCAGCAAGAGATAAGGGGACAGTCACCTACAAAGGAGTCCCCATCAGACTGTCAGCGGATTTCTCAAAAGAGACCTTACAGGCAAGAAGGGGCTGGAAAGAGGTATTCCAAGTCATGAAATCCAAAGACCTACAACCAAGATTGCTCTATCCAGCAAAGTTTTCATTTAGAATGGAAGGACAGATAAAGTGCTTCTCAGATAAGACCAAATTCAAGGAGTTCATCATCACCAAGCCCTTATTATATGAAATGTTAAAGGGACTTACCTAAGAAAAAGAAGATAAAAAAGATGAACGGTGAAAGAACAGCAAACACAGTTATCAACAACCACACCTAAAACAAAAGCAAATTAAGAGGACAGCTAGATCAGGAGCATAACCACAGAAATGAAGATCACATGGAGGGTTAGTAACAGGGGAGTGGGAGAAGGAGAAGGGGGGAGAAGGTACAGAGAATAAGTAGCATAGACAGTAGATAGAAAATAGATGGGGGGAGGGTAAGAATAGTAGGGGAAATATAGAATCTAAAGAACTTGAGACACGTTCATGAACTAAAGGGGGGGAATGGTGGGGGAGGGGAGTGCAGGGTGGAGGGGAACGAAGGGGGGGAATAGAACAAATGTAATGGCATAATCAATAAAAATAAATAAATAAATAAAAAGAAAATAAAACTGACAAAATAACTTATATGTTTGAAAGTTTGGGGATGAGATTCAGGCACTTTAGGAATGAATTAGCATAAGTACAAAGAACAATAACAACAATCATTAACTCTAAAAAAATAAACTGTACAAGGAAAGAAAAATAATACTATACAATATAACTTAGCTATTAATAGCACAATATGTAGTCATAAACAATATTAATATAACCACAATTATGATATAACCAAATTGGAGAATGAGAAATGTGCCTATGTGAAACCAGGAGTGACAATGTACTAAACTTACCTTCACTTTCTACAGTGGGAAGTCAACAGAAAATGGCTAAAACTGAAAAATCAAGAAATAGCAATATGAGCATTTTATCTAGAAATCTGAAGGCAAATACCAAAAGAAACTGCTAAAAGAAATGAAAGCACTACCACAAGGAAGGGGGGAAAGGAAAGTGAAGTAGAGGCAGAGTCAGGGAACTTTTCCCAGAACAAGCTTTACTTAACAATTTGATTCTTTAAACAAAGAAAGGTATGTATAACTTCTATGATACTCGTAGTAACCAAAAAAAGAAATAGAACTTTGCCAGAAAAATGAGAGTTAACAAGCTATTAATAGGCTGAATTCAAAACAATTCAGAGTCTTGAGAAGGAAAATTAGCACATCGGAAAGGGAATTAGAACAAAAATGATAAGTAATTTTAAAAAAGAAAAATCAATGTTGAAAATGAGATTATATTAACAGAGCTAGAGTCAGAAAAAACAATGCAGTAAGAAGTAAAAAAGAAACTGAACTAATTTATACCCAAGTTCATTAAGCAAAGGAAATCCACTTTATTCAAGAACATATAAGAAGCAGTGTACCAGAACAAACGTGGGATTTCACACAGGTACTCAATTCTAGTATATCCTACCAAACTAGAAAGAAAACAGTTCCTGAGAAGTTTCAAAAAGATGAACAATTCCACTATTTTTAGGTTCTATCACTGCTGGAAAATTGTAATCATAATTAGCAGTTAATCAAAGAAATTCCCACACAAAAAAAGAAAATATGGGAGACTCATCTGGTGACCATTTACAGTATTTAGTATTACTATGATGCTTGACTGTAGGGATAGAGTCAACAGCATAGAAATAGTGCTGCAATCACAGTTTAACATCCACATGCAGAAAAAAGTAAATATGGTCAATTTACAAGAGAACACAGAATATGTACTAGCATGCTTTTGTAAAGATAAAAATTTTTTATTTAAAAAAATTACAGACAATGTAATTTTCTCCTAAGATCGTCATTATGGTGGCCTATTAGGAGAATACAATTACTATAAAATTAAGTCTATCTAGATAATAACAAATCTTTGAGTCCATTCCATGTGACATTCTCACCAACAGGCAAGAAATCATAATAGCAGTTAGGCGGGTAAAGGGTTGCTTTGAAAACAGTGAGCCACAGACATCAGCATTTAGAACCTGTGCTTTTCAAGTTACTTATGAACAATATTAAGATATCAAATATAGATTCATGTTTCCAAATATTATACTATTTGTAGTAATTATATACAATGGCAGCTACTATGGAAGACAAAATTCAGAATGACCATGAGAAGAGCTGGGGGGAAAAAATCCCTTAAAAGCAAAGAAAAAACAACAAAGTATCTAGTAATTACAGTTCCAACATAAACACAGAATAGAATCACACTAGACAAAAATTAAGAGTATGTATCATATATTTAGGAGGTAATATGGAATAACACAACAAGCAGGGGGCAGGGAATCAAAGGAGAGAAAGAGAATAGAGAATACTGACTTTGGAGTCAAATAAACCACTTAGGTTCATCGAAGTCAATCTGCTGAGTTTCAGTTACCTTATCTGTAAATTGAGGATAATATCTACACTGAAAGGTTGTTGTGAGGATTCTAGATAATCTGTTTCAACAGCTAGCACTGTATCCAGAACAGACATCAAATAAATGTTAGATCTATTAATACAGAACATTAATAGAACAGAAACAAATCTGGGTCTCAATCACATGCATATTACTACTGACTATAATTTTTAAGTCAACAATAGGCTTCCATTACTTAAACTAACAGCATATTTTATCAGATAATAATAAAAGCATAATATAAATATGTTTTAAGTAGTCCTCTAACAAATCACATCAGTAAGTCCTCCTACACTCTGAATAAGTATACATATAAGATCTATAGTTTCTAGAAAGAAATTCCTGTAACAGAGATCCTCCATTTCTCCCAAATCCAGCACTCCCTTTTAGTTTCTTCTTTTAATCCCTTAGCACTCTGTACTTTTCCCCTGGGCTTCAGGCTACTGACAAGGATGACACCACCCATCCAACTTCTGTCTGCCTCAATCTCTTAACAGATTACCTCCACCCCCAACTCTCATTTAAAACTGGTTCCCTGGAGGATGCTGCTTCACTGGCAGTTATTGTAGTGACACCCATTTAGCAAGGGATCTTGATTCTACTTGACAAGGATAGCAGAGAGCCACTATCTCCTATAACGCCCTCAAAAATATGCCCTGGTTGGTGTGGTTTAATGGACTGAATGCTGGCCTGAAAACTGAGTTGCTAGTTCGATTCCCAGTTAGGGCACATGTCTGGGTTACTGGTTGGTAACTGCGTTACTGGCCAGGTCCCTGGTTGGGGGCACCAACCAGGGACAACCAATCTATGTTTCTCTTGCACACTGATGTTTCTCTCCCTCTCTTTCTCCCTCCCTTTCTCCTCTAAAAATAAATAAATGTAAAAAATTTAAAATGTGTGTATATATATGTATATATGTGTGTATATCTACAAATATCTAATTTATCCTTTCACTTTTTCCTTTTTCTGGGATAAAAAGTGACTTATCTCCCATATAAAGCTAATCTCCCCATCTAAATTCCATTCCCTAGTTCCATCAGGTGTCTTCTCTTCCACAGTTTCAACATCCTCCTTTTCTCTACTGGGTACTCCCTTCAATCTGCCAGTTCCTTTAAAAAGTTTCTCTGAGATCTGAGTTCTTTTTTAGGGTCTTTTCTCTCCACACCGGTTCTCAAGTGGGACAATTTTGCTTCCCAGGGATGATTTGACAATGTGTGGAGGATGTTTTCGTTGTCACATCTACAGGGATAGTACTGGCATATAGCAAGCAGGTGCCCAGGATGCTGCTAAACATCCTACAATATATAACTCAGACCCCCCAAAACAAAGAATTACCAGTGTGAAATGTCAACAGTGCCAAGGTTGAGAGACCCTGATCTAAATACTCAACTCTGAGGCCCAGGCCAGTATGGCTCAGTTGGTTGGAGCATCATCCTGTACACCAGAAAGACTATGGGTTCGATTCTTGGTCAGGGGATATACCTATGTTGCAGGTTTGATCCCCCATCAGGGTGCTAACAATCAATATTTCTCTTTCACATATATGTTTACCTTCCTCTTTCTCTTAAAAAAAAAAAAAAGCAATGAAAAAATGTCCTCTGAAGATGAAAATAAATAAAAAATAAATTTTTAGAAAGAGTAGTATACTGTCCCTGTCTCCACTTTCTCCTTTTTTTCTCACTTTCAAAGTTACACAGCTTCAGATCTTATCCATCCACGGAAACAGCCCTTAATACAGCCTGCGCACCTGCATCAATCTCCCTGAAATAGACACTAACCCTTCCTCCTTAAACTACTCTACTTGAAAGGCAATAATAAAAATGAAAGCAGAAAATAAATGAAACAGAAAACAGAGTAAAATCAAAGAAACCAAAACATGACTCTTTGAGATCTAGTAAACTGAACACTTATGTTCACACAAAAACCTGTATGTGACTCTTTGCAGCAAATTATCAGGAACGAAGATATCTTTCGACAGGTGAATGGATCCACTACCTTCAGGACATCCATACACTGGAATACTTTATAGTGATAAAAAGAAACTAGCAAGTGATATATACAATGACATGAATGAATGTTATCATAAATGCATTTTAAAAAAGTGAAAGAAACCAGACGCAAAGGGAAGAAGGAGTGGGTTAACTACAAAAAGGGCACATGGGAGATTTTTAAGATGATGGGACTGTTCTGTATGCTACTGGGGTAAGGAATACTTAACTCTATGCATTTGTCAAAACCTACACAACCATATATCAGAAAGAATGAACTTCAACAAATACAAATTTTAAAAAATAACAAGGTTTGGGAGGATTCCAAGATGGAATGCACATAATGGGAAAAGAATGTACTATATTACAAGCATATAAGCTCAAGAAAGTATCCAGTATATATTAAAAAAAAAAAAACCTCTTACAAGTCAACAACAACAAAAAAAGAATTTTAAAATGGTACTATTTTTAGACCTTGAATACATATTTCGCCAAAGACAATATACAAATAGCTGGTAAACACATAAAAACACACTCAACATCACTAGTCATTAGGGAAAAGTAAATCAAAACCACAGTGAGAGACCAAAAATTTAAAATAACAAGTAACAGCAAGGATATGGAGAAATCTGAACTTTCATACATTGCTAATAGGAATGTAAAATGGTGTTGCTGGTGTATAAAAGTCTGTTATCTCCTCAAAGAGTTAAACATATAATCAAATGAAAACAGTCACACACATAACTTTGTACATGAATATTTATATCAACACTCACAATAGCAAGACCTGTACACTGAAAACTACAAACTATAGCTAAGAAATTAAATAGTAGTGATATATAATAAAGCATTAATAAACATATAATAAAATAATCAAGTAAATGAAGAGAGACGTTTTACTCATGGATTGATTGGAAGACTCAATACTGATATTGGTTCTCCCAAAACTAGTCTGTAGCTTCAATATAATCCTAATCAAAATTCTAACAGTTATTTTTGCAGAAACTGGGAAGCTAATTCTAAAATCTTTGTAAAAAGCCAAAGGATTTAGAATAGCCAAAACAATTTGATAAAAACATTGTTGAAAAGGTGACACTATCTGATTTCAAGAGTTACTATAAAGGTACAGTAATTGTGATACTGTAGTTATCAGTAAAGGACACAAAGCTCAAAAGAGGAGTCCGAAGTAAACCTACCCATATATAGTCAACTATTTTTGACAAAGGTGCAAAAGCAACGCAGTGGAGAAAGGATAGCCTTTTCAATAAATGAGACTGGAAGAACTGGATATCCATTATGTAAAAAACTATGAACATGGGTCCATATCTTACACCACGCACAAAAAATTAACTCAAAATAGATCATAGACCTAAATGTAAAACCAAAAACTATAAAACCTCCAAAAGAACACCTAGAAGAAAATCCTAAAAAATAATAATAATCCTCACCAGAAAATAGGTTTATTGATTAGAAAGAAAGAAAAGAGAGAAAAAAGGAGAGGAGAGAAAAGAGAAGAGGAAGAGGAGAGGCCAGGCGAGAGGAGAGGGAGAGGAGAAGAGGAAAAGAGGGGAGAGGAGAGACTGGAGGAGGAGAGAGGGGAGAGGAGAGATGAGGAGAGGAAAGGTGAGGAGGAGGAGGGGAAAGAGAGGGAAAGAGAGGGAGAAGGAGAGAGAAGAACGTTAATCAGTTGCCTCTGCCTCCCATACACGTCTGGACCAGGGGTGGAACCCTCAACCTTTTGGTGTATATGGGACAATGCTCCAATCAACTAAGCCACTCGGCCAGGAGTAGAAGAAAATCATTGTGAACTCAGTTCAAGCAAATATTTCTTATATGTAATATCAAAAGCACAATCCATTAACAGAACAAATTAATAAATCAAACTTCATTGAAACTAAAAATTTCTGCAAGACACTGTTAATGAAAAGACAAGCCACAGATTGGGGGAAAACTCTTTGCAAAGCATGTATCTGACAAAGGACTTGTGACTAATAAAAAGTAAGAAAATCTCAAAACTCAGTAATAAGAAAATCCAATTTTAAAAGAGGCAAAGAATTCAATGGACATGAATAAAAGTGATGTAGATGATTTAAAAAGATGTTTAAAGTATCAGTCATTAGGAAAATATACATTAAAACCATAATGAGCCTAGCTGGGTAGCTCAGTTGGTTAGAGTGTTGTGCCAGTACACCAAGATTGCAGGTTCAATCCTGGGCCAAGGCACATATTGTACAAGAAACAACCAATGAAATAAGTGAAACAACAAAAACTGGTATTTTTTTCTCTCTCTCTCTCATCTCCTTTCCTCTCTAAATCAATAAAAATATTTTTTAATTAAAAAAAGCCATGAGATACCACTAACCACCAGTCAGAATGGCTGAAATAAGAAACAGTGACACAACTAAATGCTGCTTAAGATGCAGAGAAACTAGGCAACCTATTCAGTGTGGGAGGGAATGTAAAAGTTTGCCAGTGTCTTATAAAGCTAAACTCCTATACTGGAGGTTGGGAGGCAACTATTTGGGGGAATTTATAACCAGAGAAATAAAATTTATATTCAAACAAAACCTGTACACAAATGTTCACAGTAACTTTACTTACAATAGCCAATAACTGGCAATAATCAAATGTCCTTCAATGGGTAAAAGGTTAAACATATAAAACATCCATATCACAGAATACTACTCAGTAATTAAAAGGAACAAACTTAATAAATGCAACAATTTGTAAGGATCTTTAGGGAATTATACTGAGTGTTAAAAGCCAACCTTAAAAGGTTTAAATACAATATGACTCAATTTCTATAACATTTTCTTGAAATAAAATTATGGAGATGGAGAAGATTAGTGGTTGCCAGGATTAGACTGGGGAGGGGAGGGGAGGGGAGGGAGGCAGGGAAGTGGGTGTGACCATAAAGAGGTTAGTGAAATGGAACTTTGTGGTAATGGAACAGTTCTGTATCTTGACTGTGGTGATGGTTACATGAATCAACACATGTGACAAAATGGCACAGAACTACAAACACACACACACACACACACACACACAAATGAGTGCATGTAAAATTGATGACATCTGAATAAGTTCAGTAGGTTGTACCAATGTCATTTTCTTGGTCTTGGTATTATACTATTGCTATGCAAATTGATATTGGGGAAAACTGAGAGAAGGATACCGAGAACCTCTCCCTTTATATATATTTTTGTAACTTTCTGTGAATCTATAATTATTTCAAAATAAAAAGTTTTAAATAAGCAAGACTTGAATAGACACTTCACCAAAAAGATAGACAGCAAAAAAGCACATAAAAAATGCTCAACAGTATCAGTCATTAGGAAAATATAAAATTAAACCATAAGATGATATTACAGCTATTTGAATAACCTAAAACTAAAAGGATTAACCATATCAAATGGTGAAGATGTAAAAATGTTTATTTCAACTTCTGGTAAAATGTGAAATGATACGTCCACCCCAGAAAAGTTTGGCAGTTTCTCAAAAAGTTAAACCTATCATATGATCCAAGGGTAAAGGAAATGTGTCGACACAGACTTATGCATGAATACTCAGAGCAGCTTTATTTGTTATAGCTCAAACCTGGAAATAGTCTACAAGCCCATCAAGAGGTAAATGGCTAAACAAGCTGTGATATATACACACAATGGGAACTACTCTCCAATAAAAATGAATAATCTATTGATATGCTCAATAACATGAATAAATCTCAAAATAAAAATGCCAAATGAAAGAAGCCAGACGAAAAAGAGTATATACTTCATGGCTCTGTTTACATGTTTTCTATAGTAACTTCAGTGGTTGTCTGGGGAAAGGTGAGTGGGAGGGAATGATTACAAGGAAACTTTTGGGGGTGATGAGTATGTTCACTATCTTGAATGTGGTGAAAATTTCACAGACCTATATGTGTCAAAACTTATCAAACTGTACACTTTAAATAAGTACAGCTTATTACTGGACAGAATCAAAATATGCCACATCGAAATATGCTACTTTTGCATAAGGCTTATTTAAGCTGAATATAACCGAAAAACAGATGACACAGAAAAAACTTTCTGCCCTCTCCCTTTCTGCCTAAAAGCAGGGTACAATTCTCTTCATAAAGGAGACATAACTTTCCATTTATAAAGAAGCTGCCCTGGCTGGTGTGGCTCAGTGGATTGAGTGCAGGCCTGCAAACCACGGGATCACAGTTTGATTCCCAATCAGGGCACAAAATGCCTGGGTTGCAGGCCAGTTCCCAGCAGGGGACACACGAGAGACAACCATACATTGATATTTCTCTCCCTCTCTCCTTCCCTTCCCCTGTAAAGATAAATAAATAAAATCTTTAAAAAAAAAAAAAGAAGCTGTTCCTTCTATAGTACCAGGAAAAGGTACATAACAAATATTTATTAAACAACCCTTATTTATCATACATTCTGTAGGCAAGTTGCCAAAATCTACAGTCCCTGGAAGCCAAAACTCCCCTTTTACTTTGTCTAGTCTCTGCTCCACATTTTTTCATTCTGGTAAAATGATATATAAGCTTCCCGAACTTTTCATAGCGCCTGGCACACTTTATTAAATTGAATCATCTTACCCCTTTCCCCACCTCCAAACTTGCTTCTCCACAGCCCCAAATGACCCAAATTAGAAAAACAGAAATAATCCTAGCCTCCTTACACAATTGATACCAGGTCCTATTGATTTCTTTCCCCTAAATCTGTCTCAGCTTTATTCCTACCTTGCCATTTTCACTACTCTACCCTTATCATTTCTCAGATCCAGTATTTGTCCCCATCTCCATTCCTGACTTACTCATGCCATTACCTGCAGGGTAGACGAGTGGGTAAGACAAATTTGACATTCCTGTCAAGCTTGGAATCGTTCAGTGGCTCCCTGCTATCTTCAATCTAAAATCCAAACTCCTCACTACAGCATAACAGTCTCTCCATCTCCAGCCACATCTGGATACTTTAGCCTGATAGTCAACCTTTCCAAATTAAAGGCCTATGCTCTCTAACTTGTGTCTTTGGGTGTGTTCATCAGTGGGCCTTGAGTGTACATTCTCTCTTATCTACCTAGGAAACTCACCGTACTGGATTCAGCTTGACTATAACTTCACTGACCTCTCCAAGTTAAGCTCTTTGTCATTTATGCTCTCACAGGGCCTTCTCTGTACCTGTATTATTTACACATTCATTCCGGTAAGTTGACATAATAAATTTCATTAAAAGATTGAATGGTTTGGTTTATTTACTCAGTTAATGGTCTTGGGGTCCCTTCCTTTTTGAGATCTTATTCAATGTTCTTGTCTGGTTTCTACTTTCTCTTCCAGTGCATATCCTTCTAGTTTATCTTTTAACAAACACTAGTTCCTTTCAGACTAGCCTTAAAGACAAAGAGTAAAACAATACTTAAAAAAACATTTAAAAAATACGATTTCTATTTTGATAAATCAGGATTGGATAACTAGATAACTCTGTCTTCAAACCTGATTTTTAAAAAATTGATATTAGAGCCCTGCCTGGTGTGGCTCAGTGGACTGAGCTCTGGTCTGGGAACCAGGGGGTCACTGGCTCGATTCCCAGTCAGGGCGTATGCCTGGGTAGTGGGCCAGGTTCCCAGGTGTGGGGTTCGCAGGAGGCAACTGCACATTGGTGTTTTTCTCCCTCTCGTTCTCTCTCCCTTGCCCTCTGTCTAAATATAAATAAAATCTTTTTTAAATTTTTTAAATTGATTTTAGAGAGGAAGGGGAAGAGAGAAACATCAATTTGTTGTTCCACTTATTTATGCATTAGCTGCTTCTTGTATGTGCCCCATCCAAAAAATGAACCTGTAACCTTGGCATATTGGGATGACACTCTAACCAACTGATCTACTGGGACAGAGCTTGTCTTTATGCTTCTGCATTATCTGCTTGACCATATCCCCTTGAGCCACACAAGGAACATAAAAATCTACTAGCCATACTTCATTCTCTGCACTTAAATAACTCCCATGTCCACCCTCAAGAACTCTGACAACACAAGGGAAAAAGCCAATGCCAGAAAAAGTAATTGCATAGTAAGAATCATGTTTATGTTTTAAAGTTCCTCAATTGCTAACATACTATGAATAGTGAGTGCAGAGGATTCTTTTGGTTGATTCCTCTCTCACTCCCACCACCAGCATCTATTTTCTCCTTCCTCCCAACAGATTTTCTTCCATATGTCCACTCTTCTCCCATGCAGCCATGTGCTTCAGGGGAAGCCAACCGCATCCTCAGGCCAAGGGATGGGCCTGGCTGACTAAGAATAATTCCATCAGTCTTTACCAGTGACTAATTTAGGAAAAGGGAAAGTAACCCAATTTTGGTCAATGAAATGAGTGGTTAAGTTTGCTGTAGGCTTCTGGAAAAGGGCTTCCTCACTTTTAAAGAAAAGAGCCAGGTGAAGAAAGTGTTTGTGTCTCCTTCCTTTCCCCAACCAAATGTAACTATTTGGAAATGTTTAAACTAGAAAATTTAAAGTATTACTATTCCTTTCAAATACTGATCAGATGATAAAAGTCATCAAAGTTTCAAAATAGTAATCAGTCAACATGTGCTGGGTAATACAATAAAAGAGTCTTCTTGCCTTTGCTCTGAAAAGGAGAGTTCTGGAAAGGTTCAGAAACAACTGGGTGTGTGTGTGAAAAAAATTTTTTTTAATGTATTACACAAAGAGAAGCCCAACAGCCAATACTGATCTTGGGAGATAAAAATAAATAGCAGATAGCAAACTGATCAAAATATCAAGGAAAAAAAACGTGTGTCAGTGGCTAAAGAAGGTAGAGCAGTTTTACGTGGGTTCTAAATTCAATCAAAGAAATAAATAGTACTTGTACATCTTTTGGAACCTGTGAGGAAAAAATGTTAAAAAAAAAAAACTGCCCTAACTAGTAATTTAGCATTTTTAAAATTCTGAACTTTCCCCTCATTTAGGTTTAGGGCAGTTTTAATGACAAATCTAAAAATGCTTTAAATTTTAAATCTTCTGAAGTCTAGAACAGCCAGTGAAGGTCACAAATCAAACCATAATCAGCACAATGTGGGAGAGAGTTATCAAAGAGGACAAATCCTCAGCGCTTAAAACTTCAAACTACAGGGGAGGCTGCCTGACCTCCAACTCCATAAGGAAGCGAAGAGAAGAGACCTAAAAGAGGTGAATCTGGGCCTAGCACAACTAGCTGTGCAGTACACTCCACTGGTCAGGCTGTATCACTGCTACCATTTAAAAATATCTTGTGTAGGGCAAGGAGTAAGAGACAACCCTCAAGCAACCATTTTAAGCCAAAAGCAGAAAATCTAGTCACAGTAACACATGTATAACTTGTAACTCTTGCTCAGATATGTTTGATTCCATGTATTCAACTTGAGGAGTGGTTTCACCAAAGGAAAAATTCAGTATTTCTGTAGTAAACTCTTTCTGGGAATAGTGGTGAGGCAAAAGGCACAGTAGAAAGAGCCTAAGTCAGAAAACCAGGGTTAAAACACCAACTCTTCTACTTTCTAGAATCTAGATGCTCAATTCTATCTACTGTATAAAACGAAAATATCTACCTCTTCAGGTTATAATGAGACTTGGAAATAATGTATCAATATATAAAAATACCCTGCACATAATAGGTATTCATAAACACTAAATTAAGTATTTACCTAACAGAACACAACCAAAAACGAAACAGTTACAAAATGATCAAAATTATAAGCTGTGAATAAAACTCTTAAGACTGTCACGCAGAAATTAAGCAATTTACTGAAGAACAACAAAAGACTAGGAATCAGAGGTCCTGGGTTTCTATTAGGCAACTAACTAGGTAAAATGACCTTGGGCAAGTCAACCTGAACCTCAATTTCCTCTTATAAAATGAAAGGACTGACTTAGCCTGAAACTATGCTGTGCTTTTTAGCAATGTCACATAACCAGCAATAGTCACGAATCTAAGAACCCAGATCTAGAGCTCCGTACTACCTCAAAATGTTTCCAAATTGCCTCACCAAAGAGAAAGACTATGGAACAACATGTGGATGGCAGAGGCAGTTCAGACAAATGGGTGGAGGGAAAGGTTTTACACAGGTTGAAAAGATGAATAAAATAACTGATGGAACTTGATATTATTGTACAGAGTTAGAGATATCAAATAGGTGGAGCACAATGAGGAAGACCAATGAGGAAGCAGGATACGGATGCAACAGAGCAGAAAGTGAAGATAACCTTAGTTGTGACTTTCAAAACTGAATTTGGGGGAATAAAATATGAAGAGAAAATTACACAAATTCAAACAGAAGATGACCAAGACTTGACTTTGGCAATAGAGCAGAGAAAAAGGGGGAGATACAACTGATTTCCAGGAAGTGGCAAAATTTAGCACCCAACTAACCCACTAAAAAATGACAATAAGCTAATTCAATTAAAAAATATTTTTTTAAATGTGGCGTATTTTTCACAAAAAATGTGAAAATAATGGCTTGAATAACAAGAACATCCCAATGAACAGGTTTAACATAATCAGAACTATGAAACCACCTCCTAGAGCTCTGTTTTTCAAACCTAAGTGAGTCATGAACAATTTTTTAATTTAATGAAAAAGAAAATGTCAGGGTAACTGCCATAGTATAAAGGTATGTGCTATTTTATCTGAAACTTCTATCTCAGTTTTCTGTGTATAAACATGAATGGTTGTGCTGGGTTGAAATGTTAAATGTATTTCTTACTCTACATCTTGATCAAAAAGACTTCAAGACTTTGTATTGTGAAAGTTTTCTAGCACGTAAATGAGTCCCCATGTATCATCTAGCTTCAACAATTTCTGAATGTAATTTTTAAAAAATATTTTATTTATTTATTTTTAGAGAGAGGGGGAAGGAAAGGAGAGAGGGAGAGAAACATCAATGTATGGTTGCCTCTAATGTGTCCCCTACTGGGGACCTGGCCTGCAACCCAGGCATGTGCCCTGACTGAAAATCGAACCGGCGACCCTTTGCTTCACAGGCTCGTGCTCTATCCACTGAGCTACACCAGCCAGGGCTGAATGTAATTTTTAATTGAAGAACCTTTACCAAAATGAAGTGAAAGTTGATAACGAAGGAAATATTAAGTTCCCTTAATTTCTTACGTTGCAGTAAAAAAAACAAAAAGTAACATTAAAATAAAAATTTCTCTATCTTGCCTTGCTGGTGTGGCTCAGTGGCTTGAGTATCGACCTGTGAACCGAAGGGTTCTGGGTTCGATTCCCAATCAGGGCACATGCCTGGGTTGCAGTTCAGGTCCCTAGTGGGGGCCATGTGAGAGGCAACCTCACACTGATGTTTCTCTCCCTCTCTTTCTCCCTCCCTTCCCTTCTCTCTAAAAATAAATAAAATCTTAAGAAAAAAGTTAAAGTAAGTTGATAAATAATAAATATTAGACTAATGGATACAAGCAACGTCAAACATTACATTTTTAAAAAATGATTTCAAGCCCTTAAATTACTAAATAATAAGTAAAATTTTTCTGATGCTATATATTCACTATGAGAAAATATTTTAAAATACCTACTCAAAAGAACATCAAAACTCAGTTTACTTCCTATTTATGCACCCCACTCACTCACTTCACCATCCCACTACTAACGTTACCTAACCAAAAAGAGAAATGGGTTTTGCAGATCAGACATACCACAACTATTTTTTTCTTTTTATTTATTGATACCAGTTTTCAAAAATTATTGAGTAACTACAACAGTAAGTCCTATTAACTTCACAATGCTATTTTTCAAAGTGAATGTTTTTCTTATCCTAATATGCACTTGTAAAGAAGAAAGTTTTTAATTTTTTTAACTGTTTGTTATGGGAATTTTAAAACATACACAAAAGTACAGAGATTATAATAAGCCTCCCATACACCCATCATCTAGCTTCAGCAACTTTTAAATGTCATTTTTTCCCTGAATGTCATTTTTATTTAACAACCTTTTTACTTATTTTTTTTAATTTTATTTATTTATTTTTTAGAAGGGAAGGAAAGGAGAAAAGGAGAGAAATATCAATGGATGGTTGCTTCTGGTGCATCCCCTGCTGGGAACTGGCCTGCAACCCAGGCATGTGCCTTGACGGGGAATCGAACCATGATCCTTTGGTTAACAACCTTTTTTATTTGAAAGCAATACTGAAAAATATTTGCATTGAAGTACAACTCACAAACTGTCCATTAAAGTCTTCTAGGCAATGATTACCTTGATGAAAAATATGCTTTTAAAAATATTTTTACGTATGACACAAATCAACATTTCTGAAAAAAGTTATAACTTCAAAGCTCGCATAATCCTACCTATTTTCTAATTAAAATACATCAAAGCTGATAAAAATGTAACACAAAATTAAGAAATGTAGAAGTATTTAAGACACTAAAAACATATTTTAAAACATTAAAATTCTCACCTGCTTCTGTAACACTAAGACATATTAAGACTGTACATTTTGTTGGAAATTGAAGCCTTCAAGTTACTTCTCTAGTGTACCTGGGGTTTTCAAGCTTTCACACACATGTAGGTTCCCTTACACACAGAACTACCAATATGTTAACTATAACTATCCCAACGATTAAATTTCAGCTAACAATCCAAAGACAATTCGTAGACCATACTACAGACCTTACAGGTCCAATTGTTCCACTCCTCTAAAGTTTACCAAAGTCTGTCAAACAGGTGAGAGTCATGCAATATAATTATATAAACATTACCAGATATGCAGAAATATATGCAGACACATGCTGTGTTTGAGTCAAAATTATGGCTGTCAAAAAAGCTTGCTCCTGCTTGTGACTCTCCTAAGCCTCCCTGAACAAACTCACTCCTCTTAAATTCCACTGTTACTTGAACCTCATATGGCATGCCTGGGCAAATTTGATGACTTGGATTTTGTTTTAGAAGCCAGGCTTACTGCCAAGTCTGCTGTGTCTACTCCCCTGACCCACCAGGACAGCTTTAGACAACACCTCCCTTATTTATGTTACTGTGGTGAGCAAACTACTGCTTACTATCAAATGAGGCTCAACCTACTCAGGTTTCCTATCTCTTAAGAGTAATGAATGCTATTGACTTCACTGTATTATGGCTTCCTCAACTCCACCCCTTATATAAAATAAAACATCACCAAACTGAATCATCAACTACTACTCAATACTAAGAAGTAAAGAACACATTCAACTTTAAGATCATTAACTCAGCTCGCTATATGCTCTTAAAAGATTTCCATTTTATTTATTACTTTCTCTCAGGAAAAACAAACTCCATATTTTCTTACCAAAAATGTCTTTATGATCACACTCCACTGAAAAATATTGAGCAAAACTCAAAAGCAGAGCCTGGAGTATGCCTTCAATAAAAATACATAGAACTTTAGGCAAAGTTTACTTGTTGCCACAGAAAAGCAGATCATAGCCCTGGCTGGTGTAGCTCAGTGGATTGAGCACAGGCCTGTGAACCAGACAACCGCGGTTCTATTCCCAGTCAGGGCACATACCGGGGTTGCAGGCCGGTTCCCTGCAGGCCAGTTCCCAGCAGAGGATGCACAAAAGGCAACCGTACATTGATGTTTCTCTCCCTCTCTCCTTCCCTTCCCCTCTAAAGATAAATAAATAAAATCTTTTAAAAAAAAAAGAAAGAAAAGAAAAGCAGATCATAATAATAAGCTGATTCTACAACTTATCCAAAATTAATATCTTAAATGCTTAAGATACAGGCCTTACTAGGACCTCTCCCCCAATTTCTTGGTTACATATATAACACCCAAGTTTTAATTTTAATAATATTATCTAATAAAACTATCACAGTATTCCCTACAAACAGTTTAGAATATAGACCAAAATATTCCTTCTGTATCAACAAATGGGAAAATCTATGAAAACACAGGCATAACAATGCTGTTACGATCATGAAGTTTTAACAAAACAATATGACATAGAATTTTTTCATTAATTTTTCACCATACTCACTAAAATATATTTATTCACTAATCTCCATCACAAAATTCTGCTAATACCCCCAGGAACATCCTCTGCCCCTATCAAAAAAAGTGTGGAAGAAACATAATATTAAATAATTCTTCCAAGTTAAATAGTAAGATGTTTATCATTGACTCAATCGCCTAATACATATTCTCACTGCATTCAAGTCTAAAGAAAAAACTGACCTATGACATAAAAGGCTCAGCAGTAACCAAATCCTCCTGCACAGTACCTACTGCACTGTACAAACACGCCATTATATTTCTACAGGAAACCATACAGGCAAGTTCCCTTTTTTATACTGATTTAAATATCCAATTATATTTAGTATGGTTTGCAAATCAACCACCTTTACACCATACTGAGTAACAACTTCATTCAACAAAGCAGAAAAACATAATTAAAAGCGAATGACCTTCAGTAACTGTATTTACTAAGATATGAGGAAGGATGTAAAACTGAAAATAATAGAATTGAGAGAATAAAATTAAAATGTCTAAGGCATTTTCCAACTCATTTAAGTAAGATGTAAATGACTGGATCTCCAGTGTTTTAGTTTAGTATAGGGAAAAGGGACTAGGAAAGAGGACGAGGTTAAAAATAAGCTACCACCAGTTTTGTGTGTGTTTTTAAAGAACAGTTTGAAGTTTTGTTAACTACCACTTCTAATGAGCACCAATGGACCAAGGACTGTGCCAAGAGCTTTCAATACAGAGTGTGGCAAGAGTAGATTTACTGTTGTTCACATGGAAAATAATATAATAGCTAATAAATTATAATACAAGAATAAACTGTGATCCGGTTCTCCTAACTGTAAATTTCTTTTGCAACACCCTGTACATTATCTAACAAAAGATAAAATAAAAATATTCAGTAAAAATTATCAATAAAAACTGAAAAATGAGAAAACTTCTAAGATATAGTAAATTACATAGAACATATGAATCAGCTCTCCGAGCACTAAACAAAGTAAAAACACTACGGGTTAAAGACTAGACTATGAGCTAGGAAAAACTCTTCAACTTTACATATAAAAAAGTTGGATATGGGCCCTGGCTGGTATAGCTCAGTGGATTAAACACGGGCCTGTGAAGCAAATTCCCAGTCAGGGCACATGCCTGGGTTGCAGGTCAGGTCCCCAGTAGGGTACACATGAGAGGCAACCACACATTGATGTTTCTCTCCCACTCTTTCTTCTTCCCTTCCCATCTTTCCAAAAATAAATAAATAAATAAACAAATAAAGTTGGATATGATTAAAGTGGTATCTGACAAAACATATTTCTCCCCTTTTAAAAAGTGGCAGTAGATAAGACACTACACACAGCATAACACAAACTCCTTCCAATGACCCTTATTCAGGTAGAAAGTCAATATTTAGTAATGAACAAACCCTGAGAATGAAATTTTGAATATGAAAAGTAAAGATTATAACATCAAACTAAATTAGAGATATACAATCAGTACACTAAACTAGAGCACCAAAAGCTGCCCTTTATAATGGCAAGTAATGTTAACAAACTATGTACATTAAACACTTGTCAAGTTTAAATTCTCTTTTATTGAGGTATATATTTATTTTGAAGTTAGGCATTAAGTAAAAGAAAGTTGAAACAAAATAGTTGATTCAGGCCCTGGCTGGTGTAGCTCACTGGACTGAGCGTGGGCCTGGGAATCAAGCAACCACGGTTCAATTCCCAGTCAGGGCACATGCCTAGGCTGCAGGCCAGTTCCCAGCAGGGGAAACACAAGAGGCAACCATACATTGATATTTCTCTCCCTCTGTCCTTCCCTTCCCCTCTAAAGATAAATAAATAAGTAAATCTTTTTAAAAATTAGTTTGATTCATTTTAACTGTAAAAATCAAAACTAGCACAGTCCTCAAAATATAAAACAAATAAAAGCTAAAGACTCTAGGGTCTTAAATTTTCTTTAATGGAAAAATGTCAAAACACCTCTATAAGCAAAATTCTTAAAAAGTTAGTCAAAAATGTATCTGACATTATCAAGTATCAAATCATCAGATCACTGAATCTGTACTTTAACAAGCTTGCTTAGGATATTTACTAAAAGAGCTTTTGGTTAGCCCTCAAGTCTTCATCCTCTACCTGCCTCTCCAAATATTTTTTCAAAAATCTGCATGAAATTAAATGTGATTCAAGTAGTCTGAAATCTTTAGAGATGGAAAACCTGCAGTCCAAAATGACCAAGATCTATCTTATGGATCTGACCAATAAAAGCCAAAGAACTGAAGCAAGTCTCAACTTCCTCTACCACAAAATGTGAGCACAGACTCAAAACTTCAGCAGTACTTACTCATTAAGTCAACAAATACTGGGTGCCTACTGGGTTTAAGATACTATGCTAAGCACTGATAACGAACAACCATGAAAAAGCATAGGCACTACTTCTGCCCTCATGAAACTTCCATTCTATTGAGGAAGAGAATCCAAAAACCAAGTAAAAATGCTGACACAACCTAATACTGACCTGAATTCTACCAAGCAATTTATTCTCATGGCCCTCTTTACTGCATATTATCTTAAAAGCATGTCAGTCAACCCACTTACTTTCTTCAAACTATACACATAATTATACTTATTTAAATGAAAACTAATTTTGTAAACCAATAATTTTGAAACCTTAGCTCTGAATATATAACATATCCTTCTCAAGAGAATTTTAAAATTAGCTGCCAGGTGTTCACGGCAGCACTACTCACCATCAATGGATGAATGGGTCGACAAATTGGGGAATATATACAATAGACTGTTCAGTCACAAAAGGAATCAAGTACTGATATGTTCTACAACATGGTTGAACTACAAAAACACTATGCTAAGTGAAAAAAGCCAGCCACAAAAGGTCACATACATATGATTCCATTTACATGAAATATCCAGAACAGGTAAGTCCAGAGACAGATCCCAGATTAAGGACTGGGCTTCCAAGGACTGAGAGGGGGCCAGGGAGAATGAGGAGCAACTGCTTATTATTGGGTTTAGGGTTTCCTTTTAGAGTGATGAAAATATTCTGGAACTAGATATAAGTTGTGATTACACAACATTGGGAATGCATGAAATGGCAATGAGTCATTCACTTTAAAATGGTTTATATATAGTGTATTTCACCTTAATTTTAAACACTTTAAAAAAGTAGCTACCAGCATATTTTTAAGTGCATTTTTTGTCACAAATAAAACTGCTCAAGTTTAACTTTGAGGGTTTCATGTATAAATCAAGTTTCAAACCTTAACTCCTTCTAGAGTCATATTAATAACAAAATGGTTTTCTGGGTTTTGACAAAAAAAAATCAATCATTTCTTAAAAAGCTGTTTTCATGGGTTTTAAATATTATTCAATATGTGGATGTACATTCAGTTCCTATTTACATGATGATACTCCTTTATTACTCATATGTTTGGTTAACGTCTTTACTGATCATATATATTTGGTATAGAATGTGCTCTAATCAAGTTCGTGCCCAGTGAATTTGCTGACATCAACTGTTTATGTTTATAATAAAAAAATTCATTCAAACTAGTTGTTTTTATTTAATTAAATCCTCATAAGCTAAGTACAATTCAATGCCACACTCTTCACAAATGCAACCCCTTGTACCTCTCTATTCCATCTGCCGAGCAGCATAGTTATTTGGGTCATGTGCCCCCCAACCCCATTTCCCAATCTCCTTGAGGGGCCTCAGTCCTTTTTGCATATATTGTAACACTACAAAGTTCCTAACAGTACCTTCAACATAACAGGTGCTCCAATGATGTCAGTGGAATTGAAACAAACACAGCCAACAAATTACTGCATATTATTTATTATGTTGAAAAAAACATGTAACGCGAAAAGACTAAAACGACTGACAAGACAAACAGGGCCCAAAGAATCCTTATGCCTCACACTCAGTTATGTTTTTCAATGCAACTCTACAGAACAGTCTGTTGAACATCAATATGAACATGAAATAATTCACCTAATACGCGGAAAGAATAATTAGGAATAAAGAATAATTAGGAATACTTATCCATCTCCCTTTTGAAATTCGCCTACATGGGTAATAGAAAAAGTGAACTTACTGAACCACAGTATTTCAAACCAGGTCACAGGAGACCTCTAAGTCCCCAGCCATCCTGTTTCTATTTCCTGATTGGTCTGACCTCCATGTATTATATGGTGCCCAGCCTTCCCAATTCACGATCTCCTTTAAAACACCTTGCGAGGTGAGCTTTTTCTTAAAATAAAAATTGATTTCCAGAAACTTCTAGAATTATGAACAGGGCACCCCACTTTCTTATAATCTCCTGAAACAGAACATCTGCTCAAGAAAAGAAACCTAGTTTTCAGAAAGTCCCGTTATGTTACACTTCGAATTAAAAGTGGGCCATAAACTTACACAAGTGGAACTTAAAACGACAGCATTCCTCCCTCCCAGCAAAGCAGACTTAACAGATGTGTGCACAAATTTTAGAGAGCTCCTACACTTCAAGAATGTGCACCTTTCAAATAAAAATTTAAAAAAATTAAATAGATGAAAACCAAACTGCGCTTGTACTTCACAGGGACATTTTCTCCGCGTAGGCAAAGCAGCGACAATCAGACGCCGCCTGGGCAGTGGCCCCGACCCTCGGCCCAAACCCCGAGAGTCCACTGGCCCCAGGCGTCCCGGAGTCGAGTTTCCCACTACTTCGCTACCGGCTAAGCCCGCGGCCACTTCCACACCGCAGCGACCCACTCGCCTCCTCGGCGATGTAAATCCGCTCTTCACTCACCACACGCGCGCACACACGGTGTCACCAGACACCGGACGGCCAAAAGGACCAGGGAGAGGACGAGCAAGAGAAGACGCTGCCCGGTCCCGCCCGGCCCGGCACCCACCTGCAGGCCGCGAGCCGGGGGGCGGCGGTGCCGGCGCCCCGTCCTCGCCAAAGACGAGTTTGAAGTCGAGCTCGTCGGGGGCGCCACAGTTTGCAGTAGTCATCGGCGTGGCCCAAGGTACTCCGGTTTCTCCTCAGGCGGCGACTACAGCAGCGACAGCTCCTCAGCGCCGCTTCATGCCGGGCCGAGCCGGCCGAAAGGTAGCGGCTCCGGAACAAACTTTCCGGGGCGGGACCACGACGCTGAGCGTTCTGTTCCGAACTCTAGAGCTGGCCACGCGCCGAACGGCACCAGGAGGGGCCACCGCCGCCAGTCTCTTGGGCCTAAGCCGCCACCGTCGCCGCAGCCGACATTCCCCACTCCGCCGCAGCCACCGCCGCCACCGGCGCGCTCCCGCGCCGTGCCGCGCACCCGACCCCGCCCCCTACCGCGTGCCCGCCTCACCCGGCCAGCGATAGGCCACTGGCGCCGCGGGTGAATCCGACGGCCCCGCCCGCTCACCGGCCCACCGCGTGACCCCGTCTCCGGAGGAAGTCACGTGAATACGGAGCGCTGGGGAGCCCGCTACCTCTTGGGAGTCGTAGTTTGGCCTCTATTCCTTTCTCAACTTCTAAACCGGGCCCGCGCACCCGGGTGTAAAGTCGGTATCTCTAAATGGGTTGTGGAGCCCATCACTGGCCAATCGGAAAAAATCCCTTCCCTTATTGGGCCGTAGTACACGTCGGGGAAGGTGCGCCAGAGCCCTGAGCTCATGGGTCTGTGCTTATGCGTATTACATGGCTTGGTTAAGGTGTCAGGGCCTCGGACGGTTACGTGTGCTCCACTCAAACCCTCACACCCGACCCCAAGCCTAATGGTAGGGTCTCGAGAAGGCGGGGACCAGACCTAGGGTGGGGCGGAGCCAGAGACCTAGGCCGCACTACGAGTCTCATAGACCCACCCTACCGGGCGGGTGCGTCACTTAGCTGGCTGAACCTTTGTCTGCCCCTAGGCGCCGGCCTGGCAGCTGCTCCCTGGAGGACCGCTCATTCGAGGCCTCGGCAAAGCCTGAGGGGCACGGCCTATCCCTGCTGGAAGTTGAAAAGCCCGTCGTGACTTATGCGTCCAAGTACAAAAGAAAGCGGGAGGGATCATGTTACCCAAACAGAGTTAGTAGGGAATTGGCACTAAGGAACCGTTTTCACTCGTGAACCCCCTCAGCAAGCCTGTCTTCTGAGACTACCCAAGACAGCCTCCTTCTGGGGATAGTGATAGAGGACGTGCCAGGGGAAAACGAGCCAGGCTTGTTTACTTACTTACTTACAGGTGCTCTGAGGCGCAGGTTGGACGGGAAGCTGGGAGAGGTGGTGACCAACTCCCGTAGCTCCGGGTCCCACGGGACGTAACATCCCTTACAAGCGCGTTGCAACGCGGGAACCCAGTTGGAACGCAGAGCTAAATTAGTCTCCCTTTAGAGGTTGGGGAGAGGCCAGCAAATCTATAATCACTGTGCAGAGATTAGGGCTGTGCCATGTGCTCAGAGGTTCGTAATCCCGGTGGCTACAAATCCTCCACAGGGCTAATTACAAATTGGAGAGATGGACAAGAGTTAAGGGAGATGGTTCTAGACAACAGATTTTTCAAGGACTTGGAGACCAAAAGTAACTGCAGTAGGAAATCAAAGGTTAGGTCAGGTGAATGAACTGCAAGCCACACTGCAACGTATACAGACTTTATCCTGAGGGCGGTAGGGAGACACAGAAGGGTTTAGAGCAGGGTACCTCCATATTCAGAAATCTGAATCACACCTGATTGAACTGGGAGCGGTGGGGGGTTAGAGGTAGGAGAGGGTAACAAATGGCATTAAGTGGGTGTGACATCCTCCCAATAAGCTGTGCTGCTTTCAAAGGATCTCCAACCTTGAGGGACTGAGTGTAGAACTTAGAGGCCAAAAGCCGCGCTATCTTTGCAGGCTTCTGCCCCAGCAGATGGCTGGCCTGCCAATTAGTACCACATGTACCATGACCCCAGTATAGTAAAAGACTCCGGAAGGTTGTCCAACTTACCTTCCCTTCCCCGTAAAACAATGCAATTTCAGGATGTGTGCCCCTGTTCCCATACACATCTCTCTGAGGTTATCATCTCTCGGAGAAAATGGACCTTTATTTAGCCTCTCTGTCCTCTGGACAGGACTTTACCTGAACCAGGGACTCAACCAGCCAGGCCAGGGAAAAGACAAGAGGGAGACAGGGCCTGTCAGTCCCACGGCTAGGAAGGGACCACAGAAGCTGTAGATGGCTTGAAAAATTAACCCATTCATCAAATGCTGGGTGATGTAGCTGTAAAAACTATAGCCACTGTAGAAACTTATAAGGGCTCATGTCTTGGGGAAGGTTTCTAGTCTGGAGGAAACTGAGAATTCTACCATGGAGTGATGAGGGTGGGCTAGGGGTGGGCACCAACTTTAGGAAGAATGTCACCACTTTTATAAGAAAGGCAGCAATGACTGGAAACTCTGCAGGTTGTGACAGGACCCCACCTGCCCGTACATAGACCAATACAAAAACTGACTCCACCCCTTTTCCTCAATTAGGGCAGGACTTCCCCCATGAGCTCTACCTCAGGCCAGCTCCAAAGCTCTTTTAGATGGCTGGAGGCCATTTGACTGACCTCCAGCCTTCTGAGAGTCCTGGGAAACCTGGAAGCCCAGGGGACCAGTGCAATGCATAGAACCCTAGACTGGGCCAGCTGTGCAGGTCCCTGTATGCCCCCTCTCCTGTGTGAATGCCAGCCAGGCCTGAGGTCTGGAGAAAGCCATCTATTTCATCAGCTGCCCCAAACTTAGCTCTGAGCCCCACACTGTTGAAGGCTCTCCTTATGGCCTCAGAGCCATGGGATGATATGCTTTAGCCCAGTCCAACCAGGCTTGTTCCACATTAGAAGAAACAGGAGCCTTGGAGGAAAGTCCGAGTTTAGAAGACTTCCTCTCCATGCCACACATCCCTTCCCCTCAAGCTCCTGTTTGATACTTCTGTGCCTGCTCCCCACCCCCATGATAAGGCTGGCCATAGGGGACACAAGGACTGCCCTTGAGCAGCTCCAGTCTACAATCCAAGACAATCAGTTGCTGAAGTCAGCACAGGCTACTTCATTTGTCCTCTAATGCTAGGCTAAGGAGTTTGGACTCGATCCAGAGGGCAGCGGAGAGCCATGGAAGAGTTCTGAACAATTGGGACACCTAGAAGGAACTAAGAGTACAGGACTACAAGGGTAAGAAGTTCCCCATTCATCGGACAAAGTCCCGTCTTCTTGTTGTGGTCTTTAGAAGACCTGCCACCCTCTCTAGCCTTACTCATCCCTCCCTCTCCCATTCATATTAAAACCATTTGTCCTCAAAATGTGATGAGTTAAGAGGAAGTCTTCAATCAAGACAGTTGGAATGGATAGATAAGTGTTGTGGCCACTAGCCCAGAGACGGGTTTGGGTGTCTAAGGAGCCTTAGTTTAAGGCGGGCAAGGTGAGAACAGTGGATGGAGCTTTCAGACCTGACTGAGCCCTCCAGTTAGTGCCAGGTCTTAGGTAAGTCACTCTGAGACCAAGGCGAGCATCTCTGAGGTATGCTAAAGTGAAACCATTTGTGACCCAGCATATTCAACTAGGATCTTTGTCAGACATCCTTACTCATGGAACACACACTAGCCCCTACCTACCTGCTCCCCTGTGAATGACCTTCTCCTCAGCTCCCCTGTGAATGACCTTCTCCTCAATACTTCTCCTGGGCCCTCAAAGTCCCCACAGTCCATCCTCTTAGTAACTGACCTTTACCCCTGCATCTCCTTCTCCATAGTCTAGAAAGGAATCTGACACTGCCAGAGAAGAGGTTTCCCTGGGAAAGCACAACAGTAGGCAGAAACTGGAGGACAAAGCCCAACCCCCCTGGGGAAGTAGATCTCAAGACTGGGTACCTACCCCATAAGGGTTTTCCTATAAGCTCTGACTGGCTCAGGATGCCTGGGGAGCTTCTACGGGGGCCTCGCTATCTGCCCTGTTCCCATTGGGGTATAAGAAATGACAAAGGGGCATTTTGACTAAAACAATTTCCTGTTGGAAAAATCAGAAGTAAATTGTGCCTAAAGCTTGATGGCTGAGACCAGACAAAGCCTCATTCGCTCTCCTGGGTGGGGTCCCTTTTCTAAGAGCACTCGTCTGGACAGTGAGGGCAGGCTCAGCATGGCAGTGTCCTATCACAGGACTAGCCTGTTTATCCTCCAGCCGGCCTCCAGCAGGCAGAGAACAGCTGACCCTATTCTCAGAGGAGGGCCCTTGGCCCCAGAGGGGACTAGAAGTGACCTGCCAAAGTCCAAATAGCCATGGACTCTGGAAGGCCACTGTTGGTACGGCATCCTTATCTCCACACAGAAGAGCAATGTAGCGGTCCAGGACTGAGACAGAGGCCTCACTAACCCAACCCTTGAGTCAAGCCCGAAGGGCCAGGGGCTACTGGCTGGCGCAGGGGCCTGACCTTGGGGTGATGCAAGGAGCATGGCCTTGGCCCAGAGGGGACTCCCCTCTGCCCACAGAGCTTGGAAAAGGGGAGGAGAAGCAGCATGTTTACAGCTAAGGAAGCGCAGGGACCTTTGGTCAGAATGCCCCTCCCAATAAGCGGGGGTGGCCCCACAAGCTGAGTTGTGGTAGCCCGTTTGTTTGCTTCTCACTGCCAGGAGGAAATTAAAGAGAATCTGCCACTTCCGGCTCAAACCGGATGGTGGGGGTGGGAGGTGGCGTGGGCAGGCAATCGCAAGGGCCCCAAATTGTTGTCATCAGCAGTCTCCAAAGTCTTCTGCCCAGAGCAGACACTTTGTAGGTGTTAGCTCCAGGCAGCTGGGCTCACTCAGCACTCCCAGCTTGCCTGAGTAGGTCCAGATACCCCAATTGTTCCCCCAGATTCCATATCGTCTCTCATCAGGAAAGCCAACTGCTGGCCATTGTCTCAGGTTTGTCATCAGGAGAATGGGCTTCTTGGGCCTTCCTGGCTCGGCTCAAGCCCATCATGCACTAAAGGTGATATCGTGCCCCCCACCTCCACCCAGACTTGTAAGGATAGGTAGGAGATAGACTTTTTAGGAAGCTCCAGCTCTTCAAGGAGGGTAAGAGTAGAATAATTATGCCAGGTCATCCACCAGTCCGTATGTGAAGATGCCCGAGGCTGAAGCAGCCAGCTGTGGGTGAGAGTTTATTGCACTATACCAATGTCAGATGAGGGAGGTACTACTGAAAAAGCCCGTTTTCAAAGAAAATACGGAGGTCACCGGGAACTTGGCCCTGCTACTAAAACTGACCAAGAGAGATGGGCATTCTGGGCACCCCTTGGCCCATGTTCCAGGCTGATGGGCCAGGCCAGAAGTTCTCGACACCTGTCAGGCAGGGGCAGCAAACTGTCCAACAGTATCTAGTTTATGCTCTGTACCCACAGTCATCTTAGGGCCAGGCCTGCGGCGAGGCGGTGATGACCAGGGTACAGACGGTGGTCACCAGCCTTCCAGAGGGCTCTCTTTACTACTTCCCAAAGTTACGAAGGGCTTCTTGCACAGATCCCCAGGCACTGCTGGCTCCTGAGCTCTGGGGTCCCCAGGGTCTTGGTCAGGTGCCTCTCGCTTACGCTTGTGAAAGGAGGAGCTCTCCTCACCCAGCCGACCCTCAGGGAGGCCCTGGCTCCGTAGACAGACGATGGCTGCAGCCTGCTCCGCCAGTTTCTTAGACTTGTCCCTGGGCAGATGAGGCATGGGGCAATAAGGCAGGTAGGCAGGCACAGTGGTGGCAGGCACAGAGGCTAGGAGGCCTGACTCTCAACACTCTTGTCAAAGATTCTGACAACACTGAGGAAGGGGGTCATCACCCAGGGATGCCACCACCCAGGGACACCATGCCCCCAACCCTCCCTGGCTAATGCTTGGATCAGGCCCTCCACCCGAGCCTCACACCCACGGATGAGGAAACTCACCACAAGGTGGACTGGTACTTTTGCTCAGCAACAGTGACAACAGAACAGAAGAGCCGATCCAGGGGGCGTTGAATCTGGTACAGAGAGAGCAAAAGAAACAGGGATGGCTGCAGGAGGGGAAGAACGAGCCTGGAGGCCCACCTGCTGGGGTCATGTCGAAGGCAGAGAAAAGGAAGTCCTTCCCATCCAAGCCAGTGAAAGCTACCTGTTCCACATGTTCCTCCCCAGCAGAAAGAGGTGTCTGGTGCATCTTCCAGGGGAGAAAGGTGGATACACAGACAGACAGTGACGCTGCAGCGAGTCAGGAGTTCTGTCATGGACCTGAGCATAGGGCCATCCAAGCCCTTGGCGGTGTCTATGGAGTCACCTCCTACTGACATCTGAATGGGCCGTGTCCCCAAAATAAGGAGTTCACCAGATGGCAAAGGGGTGGGAAGGGACAAGAACTGGGGCAAAGACCCATGTGGCAGAGAGACCAGGTGATACGGCCGGACAGAAAGGTGGGCGGAAGAGACCTGAAGCGGAAAGGCATCAGGGGCAGGGGCAGGGGCAGGTGTCTCATGCTCTGAGCCAAGGAGGACTCGAGCAAGGGAAATAAGAGTTCGGATCCACTTTAGAAATGTCACTTTGGCAGAAGAGGCCACAAGGCACAGAAGATACAAGTTTGGAAGTCAGAAGTCCAGAGACAGACCCACCGAAACAAGACATGGCTTATTTAGTAAACCAATACTGTCTCAGTTTTGACGGAGGGGCCCCATGTGTGGGCCCAATTCTACGCCTCATTAGCTTCGGCCTGGTCCAAAAACATGTCTAACTCCTATGTTTGAGCGGCCTTCCTAAGTCATTTGGCCCGCACCAGAGACGTCTCCCATCCTTAAGCAACACCACTGGCAGGGACTAGCCCAAGCAGCCCCTTACTTAGGTCTCTAGTTCGGTTTTATGAAAAGTGGCCAGAATTAACAATAGGCCCCTGTCAAAGGGAAGGCTCTATCAGCAATTGGTTCAACCACCAGTAACCACTACGTGCCTATAGCAGGCAAAGCCAGGCTCCAGCCAAGCAGTCTGGAGTCCAGGGTACAAGCTGTATGCAAGGGGCATTGGCACCAGCTGTGGGAATGCTACAGGACTGGATGCAGGGCAGGCCACGGCCAGGAACTCACCGTTTCATACACAGGTTGTGCCAACCTCTCCCTCCGGCACCATTCCAACAAGCACGTCTTGGGGGTGATCTGGGGAGAGTATGCTCTCCTGGAGAAAGGAGGGGAAGGAGTCAGGGCCCACCCATCACCACTCCATTTCTCAGCAGGGGCCCTACTCAGTTCCTGGTAGGAGCTGCAGGAACTGCAACATCAAGCTGCTGCCTTAAGACTCCTGTACCTATTTCCTGATGTCCCATTTCTGTTCCACCACAGCTTGGGACTGCCTCTAACCAAAGGGACAATGGGCTTCAGTATGCTTGGGGAACTGGGGTGGGAAGTGAACTCCCAACACTCTGAGCTCCAGCCTGGAAAACAGCCTTTGACAGCCAAGGAGGAAGGTCCAGTTTGCCCCTCAAGACAAGATCCAGAGAGAGTGGGTAGGGGTGGCGAACGCAGGTGGCCATACAGAGGGCTCAGATATCTAGCTTTGTACCCACCCTAATGATGTCTGCTGAGTGTCAACATGATCCCCTGCTGTTTACACAGAGTGGACTCTGGTTTCAGAGTCAGTCTGCACCATGTCCCAACTTCCTACCAGGAGTTCTCCTTGAGTGTGACTGCCCAACAGCTGATCCTGCACCCCTTCTCCCAAGCCCCTGCCAGACAAGACGGGCTTCTAGTCTGGGCTAGGGGACCTGAGAAAGGCTTAGATCCCAGATTACAAAGGACAAGGATGAGGGGCCCAGTCAAGCTGAGTCACAGTCTAAGGCAATAATTGGCCTGAGGTATCCCTGCCAAGAGGGGACACCACAGAGCCGGTGAGGGGCAGTGGGTGTGGGCAGGAATTGCACAGCCAGATAAGGGCCAGGGTCCTGCTGCTACTGGGGAGCTCCTTGCAGGCATCTAGTTCCTCAGGGCTGAGGAAAAAGCACAGACTTTCAGGAACAGAAGGAGACAAGTCCTCTCGCCCAAGCTGTGGGAGGGGGTGGGGCAGGGAAAAGGTGGAGTTCAGTCCCCTGGGACAACATGTGCAACCCTAACAGTGTTGTCTGGGCTTTCAGAAACTATCTTCTCCAAAGTGCCTTTTCTGGGTTACTGAAAATTGAGAACAAGTGTCCAAACCAAAGAGACCTGTGGTCCCCAAGCTTGTCCCTAACCAAGTACAGCAGACAGCTTGCCAGTGCAGTCAGCCCAAGGGCACTGGCCCTGGCCCAAGCTGAGGAACCTGGAGACCTACCGGTCAAACTTGACAGCCATCTTAATGACACCAGAGGGGTCTTCTGCTGGCTCCCTCACCTCCTCTGGGGTCCTGGCCAAGAACTCAGCCCGCCGGGAGTCCAGTTCTCGTGTGGTCTCTTCATAGAACGTACCAAGGCCAAAAGCCTCACTATGGAAAGACAAGCCGAGTGGGACAAGCCCCTTAGTGGAACCAGCAATGAGGGAACTACTGCAGGAGCCCAGGGCAGCACCACTGAGAATTGACCATCCGTACATACACCAAAACACCACTAGGATCTGGCCATCAGAAGGTACCTTCGACTCACCCTTGGGATCAGTCTGGACTGGCAGATGGACAGTGAATGTGGGCCCCGGAGGGCAAACACTGGAGGGCAGGCAGGGCAGGGTGGAAGAGGTCCTAAAGGTCACTTCCACCATCTAAGCCCAGCCTTTCTTCCAAGGAAGAGCACGCAGGCAGCAGTCCCCAGCCAGCAGTGAGTAAGCTGGCCTACGCTGATCAAGTACGGGAGGCACACACAGCTCATCCTCATGTGGGCACGTGGGAGGAAGAGACGCCGGCCTGACCACTGCGTGGTTCCCCACTTCCTGTCCCGGCCACAAGCAGTTAGGCCTCACCTAAACTGAGGTACCACCCAGAGCTACAGAGTTATACTCTTAAAAATTATACTCTTGAGCTCACAAGACACTCGGGTCAAGCTGGTTAAGCTAGGTGGCATAGGGACAGAACCAACACCACAAGCCCAGGACGAGGAGGGTTTGGGCAAGACCCTTCTGTTGTAGGAAGCATCTGGAGGGCTGGAGGACACTCACAAAGATGGATGACTGTGGGTGAGAGTGATTCAGAAAGGACTCTTTGCAGGAGGGGAGATATACACAGCCCACATGACGGGGAGAGACCATTTGGGCAGAAGATTCAGCACGAGTACAGGTGTGCAAGTGGGAAAAAGAGCAAATAGGGAGCTGTGGGAGCAGGTACTAGGCCAGCTGTGAGGGGCCCAAATGTCAACCAGCTGAGCAGAGGAGTGAGGGGTGGCCTCTGACTGCAGAGCAATGGGTGTAGGCACAGGCGCAGGCCCAGGGCCCCATCCTGCAACCCCAACTCTCCTGACAGTTGGGTCTTGGTGGCATGATCTGCGACTGGGAAAGCCCCTTTCTCCCCAGGAATTCCCAAGCCTGGGCCTGGCATTCCTCCATCCTACTAGTGCCTCAGTGCCCGAGGCTCTGCTGCTGAGATCAGTCCAGAGACAGATAGTTCCAAAGCTTTGAAAGTATCCCCTTCTGTCAGGCAAAGCTGTATCATGACCCTATTACTGCACATCCATCTCCTGAAGCTGTGTCCTCAGTACCCTGGTACGGTCAGCTTAGTGCTCAGAGTCAAAACAGGGCAATGTCAGCCAGGAGAGGTGGATAGCCCATGGCCCCTCTCACCAAATTTCCTGGGAAGACTGGGCAGCGTGGAGCAGCTTTCCCTGGGGCGACTCCAGCTGTTCTCGTAGCATCTGACACAAGCAGTACTTGGTGTTGGTGTAGTGGTTGTCGTACTGCACAGCCTGGAAGAAGAACCGACCTGAGCCCACCTGCTGCCCAGGCAGGTTCCAAGGCCTGAGCTTTGCTCTGATGCAGGGGAAGGGAAGCCCAGGGGGCACCAGAGGTGTGCTTGCAGCCAAGACAGTGGGACCCCATAAGAAGAGCCACCTGCATCCGGGCCATCTAATCCTCCAGTTAGTGGTACAAAGCTCGAGGGTCACATCCAAAGCCCACAATCAGGAGCACACCCTACTGGACATCCTGTCTGAAGTCCGGATGTGCAGGGAGCCCTTCTTGCTTCCGCCACCATAGCTAACCAGAGAGGGCTTGCTGCCAAGCATCTTCTAGGGCAAGGAGGAGAACAAGACAAATTCTGGTGTGGCGGGACCAGCCTCAGGACAGGGTGAGATTCTTCTATTCCTTATAACCACACAGGTACTTTCCCTTCCCACATCTGAACTGACCTGTCTCCAATTTCCCCTATGTGGGTAAAGTAGAGCTCCATCTACTAAGCATGTTCACACATGTTGTTACTTCACTGAGCGATACAAGCATGATGTGCAGCTGTTACCATTACTTTACAAACCGGTAAGTACAGGCTCAGGGAGATAACTGACTGTCCAGGGTACCCGAGAGAAGCCCACCTGGCTAGGGCAGGCCAGAGAGTATGCGCAAAGGATACCCTAACCCTCCAGAACCCCTTCTAACCCCTGCCCCCTACACTTTTATAATGTCTACACTAGGCCTACATCTTTAGTGGCTGGGAAGGTGCCACAGCATGCTCAGGACAAAGCAGGGATGTGCAGGTAAGCCCGGCCAGCAGTAAGACCTTGATTCAGCCTATCTGGGGCAGAAAACAGCTGGCTGGACCCAAAACAGCCCTGCCTGTGTTTGAAAGCCAGTCCCTTTCTCCAGGACAACACTGGGGGATCTGCCAAGGGTTGGGCCATGCAGGAATGATAACAGCACCTTTCACCCAATGAGCAGGCTTAGCACAACGGGACACATCTTCTCCGACACAGACTTGCCAGCTGGCCAGAAGAGCTAGACAGCCAACCTGGGCTGAAGCAAGCCCCTTTTGCCTCTGACTGACCCAGGCCACTGGAGAGGCTGGTGGTCACCAACATGACCAACAGGACACCCAGAACCAAGAGGAGGAGAGCTGCAGCATCAAGCAAAACAGGCTTGGGGATGAAGGCTGCCCAGCTCTGGACATGGGCCTCAAGGCCTCCTACCATACCTGGCTTCCACAGCCACAACTGCCCAGGCACAACCACGGCTTGAAGAGGACAGAGGCAGTCTGAGGGTCTGAGATGCCCCTGACCCTTCCAGGCGGTTGTGAGCCCCAGGATTGAAGAGGGTAAAAGTCTACTCTCAGTGAGGGCGGAGGCCTAACTCATTGAAGACATGAGGACCATTTACTATCTCCACCTGCAGACACGCACAGCTGGTCACAAAGTCCCACAGAGTTCCAGGGTTGTGCCACAGGGACAGGGCAGGTTACCTTGTCAAAAACAAATTCCTTTACAGGAAAATGCACTACCATCAAGCTCCCAGTGAGAAGAAAAAGCTATTCCCTAGGGAGAGGGGTAGCAGTCCCTTATGCCCTAAATTAGGGGTTAAAGCATTCTGGGAATTAGCAAAAGTCTTTAGTGATTCTGACTGATGACAAGGTGAGAAGTCTCTGTGGAGATAATCTGTCCTCAACAACAACAGCTACAATGGTTCTTCCTGGCTGTGGCTGTGGCTGTGGCTGCTCTGGCACCTACACATTGGCATGGGTGTCTTCAGTGACACAGAGTCCATTGTCATTGTGCATGCATGTGTATGTGTGGCAGTGGAAAAAGAGAGAGAGATCGATCATGTGTTCTGGGCCCCAAAAGCATCCTGGTTCCAGACACCCCTGCTATGACCCCACATCTTAGAAGCTTTAGATGGAGGTGATGGCCAGCATGCCTCCCCAGGCCCCTGGGAGACCCAATGCTACGTGACCAGAATTGAAAAGAAAAGGAGAGGGACAACGAGGGCTGCTGGCAGCTGGTGGCTGGGGCTCACCCAAAGCACCTTCTGCAGGAG